>NC_086446.1:694507134-695107134 GCF_028390025.1 Pseudophryne corroboree
GGGGTAAGGACGTTAACCACCTCGGAACATCCTCCCTTATACGTCACCTGCAGCGCATTCATAATAAGTCAGTGACAAGTTCAAAAACTTTGGGCGACAGCGGAAGCAGTCCACTGACCAGTAAATCCCTTCCTCTTGTAACCAAGCTCGCGCAAACCACACCACCAACTCCCTCAGTGTCAATTTCCTCCTTACCCAGGAAAGCCAATAGTCCTGCAGGCCATGTCACTGGCAAGTCTGACGAGTCCTCTCCTGCCTGGGATTCCTCCGATGCATCCTTGAGTGTAACGCCTACTGCTGCTGGCGCTGCTGTTGTTGCTGCTGGGAGTCGATCGTCATCCCAGAGGGGAAGTCGGAAGACCACTTGTACTACTTCCAGTAAGCAATTGACTGTCCAACAGTCCTTTGCGAGGAAGATGAAAAATCACAGCAGTCATCCTGTTGCAAAGCTGATAACTGAGGCCTTGACAACTATGTTGGTGTTAGACGTGCGTCCGGTATCCGCCGTTAGTTCACAGGGAACTAGACAATTTCTTGAGGTAGTGTGCCCCCGTTACCAAATACCATCTAGGTTCCACTTCTCTATGCAGGCGATACCGAGAATGTACACGGACGTCAGAAAAAGACTCACCAGTGTCCTAAAAAATGCAGTTGTACCCAATGTCCACTTAACCACGGACATGTGGACAAGTGGAGCAGGGCAGACGCAGGACTACATGACTGTGACAGCCCACTGGGTAGATGTATTGCCTCCCGCTGCAAGAATAGCAGCGGCGGCACCAGTAGCAGCATCTCGCAAACGCCAACTCGTTCCTAGGCAGGCTACGCTTTGTATCACCGCTTTCCAGAATACGCACACAGCTGACAACTTCTTACGGCAACTGAGGAAGATCATCGCAGAATGGCTTACCCCAATTGGACTCTCCTGGGGATTTGTGGCATCGGACAACGCAAGCAATATTGTGCGTGCATTACATCTGGGCAAATTCCAGCACGTCCCATGTTTTGCACATACCTTGAATTTGGTGGTGCAGAATTATTTAAAAAACGACAGGGGCGTGCAAGAGATGCTGTCGGTGGCCAGAAGAATTGCGGGCCACTTTCGGCGTACAGGCACCGCGTACAGAAGACTGGAGCACCACCAAAAAAACCTGAACCTGCCCTGCCATCATCTGAAGCAAGAGGTGGTAACGAGGTGGAATTTAACCCTCTATATGCTTCAGAGTATGGAGGAGCAGCAAAAGGCCATTCAAGCCTATACATCTGCCCACGATATAGGCAAAGGAGGTGGAATGCACCTATCTCAAGCGCAGTGGAGAATGATTTCAACGTTGTGCAAGGTTCTGCTGCCCTTTGAACTTGCCACACGTGAAGTCAGTTCAGACACTGCCAGCCTGAGTCAGGTCATTCCCCTCATCAGGCTTTTGCAGAAGAAGCTGGAGGCATTGAAGGAGGAGCTAAAACAGAGCGATTCCGCTAGGCATGTGGGACTTGTGGATGGAGCCCTTCATTCGCTTAACCAGGATTCACGGGTGGTCAATCTGTTGAAATCAGAGCACTACATTTTGGCCACCGTGCTCGATCCTAGATTTAAAACCTACGTTGGATCTCTCTTTCCGGCAGACACAAGTCTGCAGGGGTTCAAAGAACTGCTGGTGAGAAAATTGTCAAGTCAAGCGGAACGCGACCTGTCAACATCTCCTCCTTCACATTCTCCCGCAACTGGGGGTGCGAGGAAAAGGCTACGAATTCCGAGCCCACCCACTGGCGGTGATGCAGGGCAGTCTGGAGCGACTGCTGATGCTGACATCTGGTCCGGACTGAAGGACCTGCCAACGATTACGGACATGTCGTCTACTGTCACTGCATATGATTCTCTCACCATTGAAAGAATGATGGAGGATTATATGAGTGACCGAATCCAAGTAGGCACGTCAGACAGTCCGTACGTATACTGGCAGGGAAAAGAGGCAATTTGGAGGCCCTTGCAGAAACTGGCTTTATTCTACCTAAGTTGCCCGCCCTCTGTGTGGCTGGTCTCTTCCAAGTGCTGCTGGGATTTCTAAGTGTGAGTTGGAAACAGCAAAAAGGTGAACTCTGATTAATCTCTGTCTATCCATATAGGAATAGCAATTTTGTGAGAGAAAGTAATCTGATTCTGATTGATTGTTTGTATCTATACTGTTTCTTTTTGTTTTAATATATCTGTACTGGTTTTTTTTATTCTTTTGGAGGGAAAAAAATAAAAAAACAAATAAAGTGTGAGGTGATAGTCAGAGGGGTTAACTCAGGTGTGAGTAATCAGGAGTAATCAGAAGGGTGAGGGGCTGATTGAAGCAGCTGGGTGAGCCTATATAAGCAGTGACTAGACTCTTGGAGCCTGCTCTGTGTGGCTGGTCTCTTCCAAGTGCTGCTGGGATTTCTAAGTGTGAGTTAGAATACAGAAAAAGGTGAGTTTTATAATACACAATCAGGAACACACATTTACAGTACCATTAAACTTCTGGTGAGGCTGCAAGGGGCTGACCTTGTGAGTGAGTGAGAGGGTCTCTTACTTGGAGTAGCAGAGGGGCTGTGATTGTGCGGGTGTGAGGGGCATTTTTTTTTTAGCAGGAGCTGGAAGCCGAGTGAAAAGGAGGAGCAGTGAGCTGGAACAACTGCAACTGCTAAGTGGAGTATAGGTGCCGCAGGAGAGAGTACTACGGCTGCATAAAAGTGAAGGACCAAGAACCGCACAAAGATAGATAAGTATAAGCCAGCTTAATTATTGTATAAGTGATATTGCTTGTCTTCTATTTTTTATTTTTGCTGCTTTTTCTTTGAGTGTAACAGGGAGTTAGACCTTGCAAACAATATGGGAGGGGCTGTGATTGAGGACCTCACTCAGTGCATGTCATGCAAGATGTATGCACACCTGGAGCTACCGGCCCAGTGTGAATATCTCTGCACGAGGTGTGTGCGAACGGTTGCCCTGGAAGCCCAGGTAACTGATCTAGAGCAAACCGTTACGCGACTGAGGGAGATTCACAATCTCGAGCGTAGTTTAGACAAAACGGTGGAGGAGTCGCGGGAGGGGTCACTGGTAGAAGAGGATGATGATCAGGTAGCCAGTTGGGTCACAGTTAGAAGGAAGAAAAAGAGGGGGAGGCACGACATCTCCGAACTATCAAACCCGAACAAAGTTGCCCGATTGGACGAGGAATCGGAGGATGATAGTGAAGAAATGACGGTGCCGGAGGAGACTGGTCCCTCTAGCATCCAGAGGTGCGGTCCCTCTGGCGCGGTTGGGATAAAAGATAGAGAGGTACCTAGACAAATGGTGGTGGTAGGGGATTCTATCATCAGGAAGGCAGATAGGGCAATCTGCTACCGGGACCGTGATCGCCGTACAGTCTGTTGTCTCCCGGGTGCTCGGGTACAGCACATCGCGGACCGGGTAGATAGATTGTTGGGAGGGGCTGGCAAAGACCCGGCGGTCTTGGTGCACGTTGGCACCAATGACAAAGTTAGCGGAAGGTGGGATGTCCTTAAGAAAGACTATAGGGACTTAGGAAAGAAACTGAAGGCAAGGACATCTAAGGTAATATTCTCGGAATTATTACCCGTGCCACGCGCTAGTCCAGGGAGGCAGAGGGAGATTAGGGAGGTAAATGTGTTGCTTAGGGATTGGTGCAGGAAAGAGGGGTTTGTGTTCCTGGAACACTGGGCGGACTTCTCAGTCAGGCGCCATCTCTTTTGTCGTGACGGATTGCACCTGACTGAGGAGGGGGCAGCGGTGCTGGGGGGAAGGATGGTTAGAAGGTTGGAGGAGATTTTAAACTAGGAGCCTGGGGGGAGGGTTTAGCTAGAAACTACGGGTCATGCAGTGAGAATAGTGGGGATGGCGGTAGTAAACGAAATGGGGGAGAAGTTGGGGGGAGGGTAAGAGCAGGCAGTAAGGGTACTAACATGGGTACTAAAAGGGATTTTACCAAAGCACTAACCAATGACGATTACAGGTCATCCTTGCCACATAAGGTGAAAGATGTCCCTAACACAAGGGAAAATACTTATCTTAGTTGTATGTATGTAAACGCCAGAAGCATTACTGGTAAAAAGGGTGAACTAGAAATACTTGCAGCAAGCAAACAGTATGATATTATAGGCATTACTGAAACTTGGTGGGATGAATCTCATGATTGGACAGTCAATCTAGAGGGCTATACACTGTTTAGGAGAGACAGACTAAATAAAAAGGGTGGAGGAGTGTGTCTGTACGTAAAGCCGTTTTTAAAACCTAATATATGGGAAGATATTCAGGAGGGGACTGTAGACACTGTTGAGACATTATGGGTAGAAATTGCATGCGAGGAAAAAGGAACAAAAAAGTTAGTATTGGGTGTATGCTATAGGCCGCCTGGTATCAACGCATCTGATGATGAATTGTTACTAAAGCAAATTGAAAAAGCAGCAGGAGTAGGAGACATAGTAGTGATGGGAGATTTTAACTATCCAGAGATAAACTGGAAAAACGATTCATGTGATACTGCTAGGGGCAGTATGTTTTTAAACACACTAAATGATAACTACCTAGTCCAACTAATTGAGGAACCAACTAGGTACAATGCAATCTTAGACCTGGTATTAACAAACAATCAGGATTTGGTATCAGGTATTATAGTAGGGCAGCCGTGGCCAACCTGTGGCTCTTGCTTTATTCAAATGTGACTCCCGACGCTCAGTCACCTGACCACAACAGATCCTGTAAACTGGTGCACTCCAACCAGACACACAGCAGCACTACAGTGACTGAAAACGGAGGGAGCCAGATACTGGGCTGTAGTGACATACGAGGGTGGGCTGGAGTGACACAATGGGGAGCTGGCTACAGTGACACAGAAGGATCCTGGTAGGGGAGACATAATGGGGGAGCTGACTGGAGTGATACAGGAAGGTGCTGACTGGAGTGACACACGAGGGTGCTGGCAAGAGTGACACAATGGGGAGCTGGCTGGAGTGACAAAGGAGAATCCTGGCAGGAGAGACACAATGGGGAGCTGAATGGAGTGACATAGGAGGGTGCTGGCTGGAGTGACACATTGACACACGGAGGAGCTGGCTGGAGTGAAACATGGAGGAGCTGAAGTGTATTATGTGAATATGGCTTTTTCAATATATTTTATGTGGGTCTGGAATTTTTAATTATTTTATGTGGAAGTGTCTTTTTCAATGTATTTTATGTTGATTCTGGCTTTAAAATTTATTTTATGTGGATCTGGCATTTTCATTGTCTTTTATACCAGGGGTGTGGCCTAGCAGGCACAAGGTCACATCCCATTTTTGCACATGCGCCTTCGGCTTGATGTCGGCTCTTTGACGTACCTAACAAGATTTCTTGGCTCTTTGTCTCTGACTGGTTGGCCACCCCTGTAGTAGGGGAACCCATAGGAAACAGCGACCACAATATGGTCACATTCAATATCAGTTTCTACAAACAGCCCTATACTGGCTCAACTAGGACTTTAAACTTTAGCAAAGCAAATTTTGAAAAGATGAGGGTATTTTTCAGGGATATTGAATGGGAAGGTTTGTTTTTAGGAAAAAATACTACGGAGAAATGGGATGTACTAAAATTCCTGCTAGCTAAAAAATACACTCAAATATATTCCTATGAGTAGCAAAAAAGGGAATAAAAATCATAAACCGATGTGGCTTAACAAAAAGATTAAGGAACTTATGGGCAAGAAAAGGCGAGCATTTAAAAAATACAAATCTGACGGGGAAGCAGAGTCATTTCAGCACTATAAGGAATGTAACAAAAATTGCAAAAAGGAAATAAGAGCGGCTAAAGTAGAAACTGAAAAACTAGTAGCAAAGGAAAGCAAAGCGAATCCCAAAAAATTCTTTAAATACATTAATAGCAAGAGATTAAAAAAGGAGAGTATAGGCCCTTTGAAAGACAAGTTGGGAGTCTTAAGCAAAAATGATAATGACATAGCGGACACACTAAATTAGTTTTTTTCAACAGTATTCACTAGAGAGGACCCAATTCAGGGACTGACACACAATCTCAATAATGACAATATCACACTGATAGGTACTTATTTAAGCAAGGAAGTAGTCTGTGACCGATTAAAACATTTAAAGATTAATAAATCACCAGGGCCCGATGGTATTCATCCAAGGGTTCTAATGGAACTTCACTCTGAACTGGCAAAACCGCTATCTTTGATCTTTGAGGATTCAGTTATATCAGGTATGGTTCCCAAAGACTGGCATATAGCGGAAGTAGTGCCTATATTCAAAAAGGGAAGTAAAGCTGAACCAGGTAATTATAGACCAGTTAGTCTTACATCTATAGTGGGGAAAGTATTGGAAGGTATTCTAAGAGATAGTATTCAGAAGTTCCTTGAAACCAATAAGGTCATTAAAAGGAATCAACATGGGTTTATGAAGGACAGATCCTGTCAAACCAACTTACTTGGCTTTTATGAAACAGTAAGCGCAAACCTAGATCAGGGTAAAGACGTGGATGTAATCTTTTTAGACTTTGCCAAAGCGTTCGATACTGTACCACACATGAGACTTATATACAAGCTACAAGAATCAGGGCTAGGAAGCACAATATGCACTTGGGTCAAAAACTGGTTAGATAATAGGAAGCAGCGCGTTGTGGTTAATGGATCTTTTTCAACTTGGACTGAAGTGCTAAGTGGTGTGCCGCAAGGCTCAGTATTAGGACCGCTATTGTTCAATATTTTCATTAACGACCTAACAGAAGGTCTAGAGAGCATGGTGTCAATTTTTGCAGATGATACCAAATTGTGTAAGGCTATAAATACAGAGGAGGATGCAGAGTCTCTTCAGAACGACTTAGTTAAATTAGAAGCATGGGCAGCCAAATGGAGAATGCGCTTCAACACAGACAAGTGTAAGGTAATGCACTGTGGTAACAAGAACAAAAATTACACCTACCTACTAAATGGGGTAAAATTAGGGGATTCTGTACTGGAAAAGGACTTAGGTGTCCTCATAGATAGCAAGCTAAGCAGTAGTACCCAAAGTAGGACAGCAGCAAAGAAGGCTAATAAGATATTAGCATGCATAAAACGGGGTATTGATGCTAGGGACGAGAGTATTATACTCCCGTTATATAAATCACTAGTGAGGCCACACCTTGAATACTGTGTACAGTTCTGGGCACCGTACTACAAAAAGGATATCCTGGAGCTTGAAAAGGTACAGAGGAGGGCGACCAAACTAATTAAGGGCATGGAGACGATGGAATACAAGGAAAGGCTTGAAAGACTAGGCATGTTTACATTGGAAAAGCGGAGACTACGAGGGGATATGATCAACATCTACAAATATATAAGGGGACAATACACAGAGCTTGCGCGGGACCTGTTTTTGGTTAGATCAACACAGAGGACTCGTGGACACTCGCTCAGGTTAGAGGAGAGGAGATTCCGCACAATACGGCGTAAAGGCTTTTTCACGGTAAGGACAATACGTGTTTGGAATTCCCTGCCCGAGGGAGTTGTAATGGCGGAATCTGTCAACACCTTTAAAAATGGGTTAGATAAATTCCTATCTGATAAGGATATCCAGGGGTATGGTGCATAGTCATGCATTATAGTTACTATAAATAGGGATAAAATGCAATGGCTGACAGCAGCATCAGTCAGAAATTTTAGTCAAATCATCATGCATAGGACACCACAAATAGGTTGAACTCGATGGACAATTGTCTTTTTTCAACCTCAGATACTATGTTACTATGTTACTATGTACTCCGAAAGAGTGTTTAGTGCCGCCGCTCACCTTGTCAGCAATCGGCGTACGAGGTTACTTCCAGAAAATGTGGAGAAGATGATGTTCATTAAAATGAATTATAATCAATTCCTCCATGGAGACATTCACCAGCAGCAATTGCCTCCAGAAAGTACACGGGGATCTGAGATGGTGGATTCCAGTGGGGACAAATTAATAATCTGTGAGGAGGGGGATGTACACAGTGAAAGGGGTGATGAATCGGACGATGATGATGAGGTGGACATCTTGCCTCCGTAGAGCCAGTTTGTGCAAGGAGAGATTGATTGCTTCTTTTTTGGTGGGGGCCCAAACCAACCAGTCATTTCAGTCACAGTCGTGTGGCAGACCCTGTCACTGAAATGATGGGTTCGTTAAAGTGTGCATGTCCTGTTTATACAACATAAGGGTGGGTGGGAGGGCCCAAGGACAATTCCATCTTGCACCTCTTTTGTCTTTCATTTTTATTTGCGTCATGTGCTGTTTGGGGAGTATTTTTTGGAAGGGCCATCCTGCGTGACACTGCAGTGACACTCCTAGATGGGCCAGGTGTATGTGTCGGCCATTAGGGTCGCTTAGCTTACTCACACAGCTACCTCATTGCGCCTCTTTTTTTCTTTGCGTCATGTGCTGTTTGGGGAGGGGAGTATTTTTTGGAAGGGCCATCCTGCGTGACACTGCAGTGCCACTCCTAGATGGGCCAGGTGTTTGTGTCGGCCACTAGGGTCGCTTAGCTTACTCACACAGCTACCTCATTGCGCCTCTTTTTTTCTTTGCGTCATGTGCTGTTTGGGGAGGGGAGTATTCTTTGGAAGGGCCATCCTGCGTGACACTGCAGTGCCACTCCTAGATGGGCCAGGTGTTTGTGTCGGCCACTTGGGTCGCTTAGCTTAGCCATCCAGCGACCTCGGTGCAAATTTTAGGACTAAAATAATATTGTGAGGTGTTCAGAATAGACTGAAAATTAGTGTAAATTATGGTTATTGAGGTTAATAATACTATGGGATCAAAATGACCCCCAAATTCAATGATTTAAGCTGTTTTTTAGGGTTTTTTGAAAAAAACACCCGAATCCAAAACACACCCGAATCCGACAAAAAAAATTCGGTGAGGTTTTGCCAAAACGCGTTCGAACCCAAAACACGGCAGCGGAACCGAACCCAAAACCAAAACACAAAACCCGAAAAATGTCCGGTGCACATCACTAGTTAATAGCAATATTCAGTTTATACACACCAGAGTGTATTATGTTTGCAGCTGGTCTCTGGGGGGAAAAGGGATCACATGTTCCTGGTTCCCATAACCACCTTATCTAGGGATTGGAACCATAAATTATATAAGGAAGTCTATTGAGGATTACATGCATCTGCGGGGGCAGCTGCAAAGTCTCTAATAGAATCATAGAACTGAAGCTACTGTATGTGTATAAATGTAAAGGGAGCAAAACGTCATTGGAATAGCAGAAGTAGCTGAAATCATGTAATCAACCTACTCTTATACCCATTATATAATTGGGTGGTCTTCAGTTTGCCGGCAGCCGGGCTCCCGACGACCAGCATACCGGCGCTGGAATCCCGAGCGCCGGCATACTGACAGCTTTTCTCCCTCTCTCCCTCTTGGGGGTCCACGACTTCCCTGGATGGAGAACAGATAGCGTGCCCCATGCCTGCAGTGTGGCGAGCGCAGCGAGCCCGCAAAGGGGCTCATTTGCGCTCGCCCAGCTGTCGGTATGCCGGCGGACGGGATTCCGGCGCCGGTATGCTGGCCGACAGGAGCCCGACCACCGGCATAACATACTACACCCATATAGTTGGCAGCAGGTCATCTACCAGCAGCAATACCAGATAAAGAGAAACACAGAAACATAGGGCCAGAGGTGCGGGTTCCCAGCCGATCTCGGATGTTTTCTTAAAACAGCAACCATTTACAAGGCATGTTTTTGCCTTGTACATAATTGCCACTTTAAAAAAAAAGTCAGAATTTGGTCGAGAACCCCCCAACTCGGACTTCTTTGTATCCGGCCCATAGAATTTGATGGCAGATAAGAACCACTTAGCCCATTTATTCTGCCCATGTACACACACACACTTATACATTAACAACTCAACTAATATTGCTACAGAAAAAGGATGGGATGCTAGAAATAAGAACTAAGCTTTCACTTATTATACAGTATAGAAAATAATAGTATATTGTTTTGTGATCTCTGGCATGCAGTAGACTGAGGGATAATTTTGTCCCATGAACTAATCCAGGGGTGGCCAACCAGTCAGAGACAAAGAGCCAAGAAATCTTGTTAGGTACGTCAAAGAGCCGACATCAAGCCGAAGGCGCATGTGCAAAAATGGGATGTGACCTTGTGCCTGCTAGGCCACACCCCTGGTATAAAAGACAATGAAAATGCCAGATCCACATAAAATAAATTTTAAAGCCAGAATCAACATAAAATACATTGAAAAAGACACTTCCACATAAAATAATTAAAAATTCCAGACCCACATAAAATATATTGAAAAAGCCATATTCACATAATACACTTCAGCTCCCCCATGTTTCACTCCAGCCAGCTCCTCCGTGTGTCAATGTGTCACTCCAGCCAGCACCCTCCTATGTCACTCCATTCAGCACCCCATTGTGTCTCTCCTGCCAGGATTCTCCTTTGTCACTCCAGCCAGCTCCCCATTGTGTCACTCTTGCCAGCACCCTCGTGTGTCACTCCAGCCAGCACCTTCCTGTATCACTCCAGTCAGCTCCCCCATTATGTCTCCCCTACCAGGATCCTTCTGTGTCACTGTAGCCAGCTCCCCATTGTGTCACTCCAGCCCACCCTCGTATGTCACTACAGCCCAGTATCTGGCTCCCTCCGTTTTCAGTCACTGTAGTGCTGCTGTGTGTCTGGTTGGAGTGCACCAGTTTACAGGATCTGTTGTGGTCAGGTGACTGAGCGTCGGGAGTCACATTTGAATAAAGCAAGAGCCGCATGCGGCTCAAGAGCCACAGGTTGGCCACGGCTGATCTAATCATTTTTATTTTAAAATCAAACAATGTATCAGAAGGGAAATATTGTAGGCTGAATAATGAGAGCACTTTTTCTTGTTTGACAGCTTCCTAAGAGCAAATCTTCAAATTCCTTCAGACTGGTTCAGGAAGATGTCAATCTGACATTTATTGAACAGGTAGTAACTTGTAGATAACTGGCAAAAGCACTGATTTAGTTAATACAATTCTTTTTATTGTGCATGCTACACAAGGCTAAAATAACAGCATGAGTCTGAGAAGCAGACAACGCTCTGCTAGACGGTTTCATTGTGCTTTTATTACAAGAAGTACAATATGCTCTACATATTGCATAAATCAGTATGAAATGAACAAATGAAGATGAGACACACAAAAAAGTAAATCCAAAAAAAAGCGCTTCTACTCTTTTTCTGATTGGATAGATTTGTCACATTGCTCTATTGCAAAAATTAAGATGTCACTGAGAAAATGTGCCATGGGAACAATATGCAAGCAAACTAGCATTTTCTCAGATAGTTACCTCCTTTGTCTAAGATCAAACCGATGTCAGAATTCCAACATGTCTTACATGGAGGTAAGGACAAAGAGGGTGATTCAGAGTTGATCATAGCTGTGCTAAATTTAGCACAGCTACAATCAGGCATACTGACGTGCGGGGGGGACTACCAGCACAGGGCTAGCCCGCCCCGCATGTCAGTCCCTACCCCGTAATAGATGTAAAAAAGCATTGCACAGCGGCAATGCTTTTGTACTTCAGGAGTAGCTCCCAGCCAGCGCAGCTCCTGTGCGCTGGCAGGGAGCTACTCGTCGCTGCCCGGGGTCACAGCGGCTGCGTGTGACATCACACAGCTGCAGTGGCCTGCCCCCCCAATGGCCCGGGCACGCCTGCATTGCCCGGACTGCGCCCCATAAACGGCGGTTAAACGCCGCCTGCCCGCCCCCTTCCACCCAGCGACAGAGATATACAGTAGAAGAAGGTCAAATGACTACATGTAGAGTGAATGGTGGAGAATAGACTACTCAATGTAGCACAACGTCCATATCAATGGAGGTAGAAGCAGAAGTCCGACAAGACCTATTAGAGAAAAAGACTCCTGGGGGTATATTTACTAAAGTTTGATTTTGAGATCATTTTATGAACTGAAATCGATTCTCTTTGATTTTCTAAATCCCTTCAAAAATCCCACATTTACTAATAATTGATTTTGCATTAGATTTTCAAATCGAATACAATGTGGATTCATGTTTGGTGGGGATTTTGAGTAGAATTTATGAAATCCCTTACAAAATCGAACCTCAAATCCCCATAAAAATCCCCAGCAAAAAATTGAACAGAACTTCCTCATTGCTTCCTATTAGTCCAAATGTTTCACATGCACACTAATTAAAGTGGAAGTTCTCTCAATACACTGTTTTGTACATGACATTGACAACATAACTGATTATTAATATATTTTTTTTTTTTTATATTTACAGCTGAAATAGTTGGCAATAAACTTAGTCCTAATTTGCCTTCATGCCTACCTTCCACTTTCTGTGCTCTCATAGCCAGTTGTTGGTAACAAAACCTCAGCCTGCTCACTGTTTATTGCATAATCTGGGGGGAGTGGTTTATTTAATGCACAATTATGCAATAGATGGCAGCAGAGCACAATATTGGACACTTTTCCCAAATTATATAATAGTATGCCTTCCAATTTATTTATTCTTAATTGAACAAAGGTGCATTCTGTCATGGATTCTGTTGCTATATGTGCCTCTTTATACTTATGCTCAGCAGGAGTTTGATGATTTGTCAATAGAGTCAGAAGTCAGGAGCAACAGCTGTAGTGTAAATCACCTGTTTTGTGGGGATGGGGGAAATAGAACAATATTTATGTGTGTGTGTGTGTTTGGGGGGGGGGGGGTTAGAACAATATAGTAACATGTACTATTAGCTGCTTCATTAACACATATAGGTAGCTTTCCCAACAACCATCCATCTGACATATGTCTCACCTCAAATTTTGCAGTGATGACTTGCTGAGGATGTATGCATCATGACACAAACCAGGATTACCAGTAACAACACTTATGAATTTAAGTTTCATTATATCATCCGACAAAAGTGTCAGATATTGTGCTACTGTATGCTGCTGTCTATTACACATTCATGAACTACAGATGTAGCCACCTTTATCTTGACCGATTCTCCGCCTAGATGGGCGTTTAGTCACGCTGAGGCGATAGCTTAGCTTGCTGAGTTTAATCACAGGCAGGCGCGTTGAGGCGATTCTAGATACTCAGCATGCATTACACATCTCCACCACTGAGTGGCTAATGCTCCACTAATCCAGTACTTTCGATCGTATAGCGGCGGATTGATCTACAGCTCTGGCAAATGGTCAGTGACGACTGTAATGTTAATAAATGGTGACCAATGGTCAGACGGTGAGAGTTCTCAATATAATTAAAAAGTTTATACAGACACAAATGAACATGTTAAATCACTTGTGTATGCAGACGCAAGATTGTGTATGGAGACGCAACCAATTGTATAAAAGAAAGTATGTACAATGCATAAACACCATGCTTTTGAAATACATGTACAGTATGAGCGTAAGAGTTCCCGTGACATTCACTTTATTATAATATTTTTCTTTGTTATAGCTTCAATGGAAGGGTGCACAAAGGTTTCACATAAATCTTGCCTTGTAACCTGATCGGAACTCCTTACCTGTCTACTGCATGAACTGTGCAGGCTCCCAGGGGGAAAGGGGAAAGTGGGATGGGGGTAGGGCGAGGCAGTGGAAAATACCGCGTTCAAAGAATGGGCCAATGCTGAAGGAGCGTCAGAATCCCCTAGCTAAAATACACAGGGTCGATAGGGATAAGCGAGGTCTATGCACATAACGATACACCAGACCCCATCGCATCACAAAGTGACAAAATGTCCGAGGCACATGAACCCCCGCCTTGTAGCATTATGTGCATAGACCTTGCTTAACCCTATCGCCCCTGTGTATTTTAGCTAGGGGATTCCAACGCTCCTTCAGCAATGCCCCGTAGCCTGCAAAACCTATGCTGTCACTCGCTCCATAGCTGAGTGCTAACACAAGGTGGATGTTCATGTGCCTAGGACATTTTGTCACTTTGTGATGCGATGGGGTCTGGGGTATCATTAAGTGCATAGGCCTCGCTTATCCCTATCGACCCTGTGTATTTTAGCTAGGGGATTCTGACGCTCCTTCAGCATTGCCCCATGACCTACAAAATCTGTGCTGTTACTTGCTCCATAGCCGAGGGCCTCCATGGGGCAAGGAGTCACAGGCGGTAGCCATTTCAATTGAGTCTGCCCTGCTACAGAATTGTTTGTATACCGTATGGTGCATAGAACCTTAACAAGTACAACCGCTCCTGCAGCTTTGCCCTGGTTTATGTGAATAACTCCCTCCATGTCTACTGCATGACCTGTGCAAGCTCCCAGGGGGGAAGGGCGATGGACTAGCGGGAGGCAGTGGAAAATGCAGTGCTTTTGAAATGCAAGTACTGTATGAGTCCGAGACCCCAGTATGTTCTTCTAGTGTACTAATTAGCACAAACAGCTTGTAACGTACAGTGGCAAGTTTAATCTTTTTATGTATAATGGAGAGATAAAAGCTCCTCCCTAAGTTCCTAGATGCCAAATCACCATCCTTAGTATCTCTGTACAGTATGTTCTACTAGTGTACTAATTAGCACGAACAGCTTTTAACTGGATGCCAAATCACCGTACTTAGTATCTCTGTACAGTATGTTCTATTAGGGTACTAATTAGCACGAACAGCTTGTAACGTACAGCGGCAAGTTTAATCTTTCTAAGTATAATGGAGAGAGATAAAAGCTCCTCCCTAAGTTCCTGGGTGCCAAATTACTGTCCTTAGTATCTCTGTACTCTATGTTATACTAGAGTCTCTTCTTTTGTATGGTACCAGTCCTGAGTCTCTGGGACACACAGAACCAGAGATATCAGTACGCAAACTGGACCCATTTTCCCATAGACTATAATGGGCCCGTTAATTCAGACCCACCATGGGTTCCGACGCTTGCCATGAGCCTTTTGGGGGTCACAGAAACTTGGGGTTGGTACCCTCCAGTAGCTAATTGTCTCCCCTTCCATACCAACCTAGCGATGAAGGCTCCCACCTCCCATGCTAAGAGTCAGAAAGTGCCAACCTTTTTTTTTATATGTTCCTGTGACAGTCACTTTATTATTATTTTTCTTTGTTATACATTCAATGAAAGGGTGCACACAGGTTTCACATAAATCAAAGTAAATCTGCAGCAGCAATTCATTCCACTATATACAAATACACAGCAGTAATGAGTATAAATTAGTGTATTCCGACGCAACTAACTGAGCAACACAGTACTGTAGATCGTCGGCATTTGTGTATTGTACCTGATCTGAACTCCCTCCCTGTCCACTGCATGACCTGTGCAGGCTCCCAGTGGGGAAGGGCGATGGGGGTAGGGAGAGGCAGTGGAAAATACCGTGCTCTTGAAATACAAGAGTCCCCTAAGGCATAAACCAACACCAATGGGAAGGAAATGCCAACCTTTTTTTTAATGTGTTCCTGTAACATTCACTTTATTATTATTTTTTTTTCTTTGTTATACATTCAATGGAAGGGTGCACACAGGTTTCACATAAATCAGAGTGGGCTGTTGCACATGTCTTGTAACCTGATCGGAACTCCCTCCCTGTCTACTGCATGTACTTTGCAGGCTCCCAGGGGGGAAGGGGAAAGTAGGATGGGGGTAGGGCGAGGCAGTGGAAAATACCGTGTTCAAAGAAAAGGCATAATTAAAACCATGGGGAACTTTGCGGTGTATTTATGTGCACTGACCTCGCTTATCCCTATCACCCCTGTGTATTTTAGCTAGGGGATTCTGACGCTCCTTCAGCATTGCCCCGTAGCCTGTAAAATCTTTGCTGTTACTTGCTCCATAGCCGAGTGCCTCCATGTAGCTAGGAGTCACAGGCGGTAGCCATTTCAATCGAGTCTGCCCTGCTATAGAATTGTATGTGTACCGTACGGTGCATAGAACCTTGACAGTAGAAACTCTCCTGCAGCTTTGCCCTGCTTTATATAAAACTTGTGTTTTGTCAGTTTGCTTTGCGATCGAGCCCGGTGTAACGTAATGTGCATAGACCTCGCTTATCTCTATCACCCCTGTGTTTTTTGGCTAGGGTATTGTGACGCTCCTTCAGCATTGCCCCGTAGCCTGCAAAACTTATACCATCTCTCACTTCATATCCGAGCGCTGCCTGCCACATGGTGGGGGTTCAGGGGCGGTGGCCATTTTGCCAGTGTGCTATGCGATCGAGTCCGGTGTACCGTAATGTGCATAGACCTCACTTATCCCTATCGCCCCTGTGTATTTTAGCTAGGGGATTGTGACGCTCCTTCAGCATTGCCCCATAGCCTGCAAAATCTGGACTGTTACTTGCTCTGTAGCCTAGGGCCTCCATGGGGCAAGGAGTCATAGGTGGTAGCCATTTCTATTGATTCTACCCTGCTACAGAATTGTATGTGTACTGTACGGTGCATAGAACCTTAACAGTAGAACCGCTCCTGCAGCTTTGCCCTGGTTTATGTGAATAAAAAAAATAATAAAGTGTCTTGAAAAAACTAACATGCATTCGTTCTTTAGGAATCGAACCCAGAACTCTGAGTATAGGAAGCGGAACACTTCACCACTTCGCCGCAGACAGATGAATAAATCCATTGGTTTTGATTATGCTGTAACGGCTACGGGATTAGGACGCTAACATACTGTACAAAATTCCTAATCTCAAGAGGCAATAGTGAACTTCTAACACGTCCATTTGCGACAGTGTACACTACTGGTTTTATGTGGTTTTGTCTGCGGGACTTGGACGCTCACATATTCATAAAGTACTGTAGATGGATCATATACTGTATGCTGTACTATTTGCATCTGTACCGTATATACTGTATTAAATAATGCAGCGTAATGAGTATTTACTGTATTAAATAATGCAGCGTAATGAGTATTTACTGTATGCAGCGTAATGAGGCGCCTTAGTAAAGTAGTCCTTTTTATATATTTCAGTATTGTATTTTATGGGAGACCACACGCATGCGCAGTGGTGATTGTAAAAAGCGACATCTGGTGGATGATCACAGGTATTACATGTAAAGGTAACGCCAAACGCTCTCCGTGCGATTAGGTACGCCTCTCTGTGACTAGGTGCGTCTCCCTACGCCCCGGGACGCTGCGTATGCTCGATCAGGACAAACGCCTCAGCCAGTCAAGATAAAGGTGGCTACATCTGTAGCTATGATGCCTATTTTAATACTATAAACATGTACAGTATTCAACTTATGAAGCTGCTGATGTTGCTCTGATTAATGCTCCTGGCTTCTCTCAGTCTGGTGGTGATTTGCATAATGCAGGTAGGTGCACAACCTGACCATAACTTTGGACAACCATTATTCAACAGCCACACTGCTCCACATGCATTTGGGTACTTTAGACATCATCACAATCAATTGCATACCAATAGAATGGTGTTTAGAAGCTCAAATCAAATGTCTAACATGATTCAATTTATTTAGGGATTTCAAGTTTGATTTACAGTTTGAGTTCAAATTGAATTTTAGTAAATGAGGGGATTCTATATTGGGATTCTATATTGATCTATGGGAAAACATCAATGTTTGTCAGAAATTCAACTTCGAGTATTTGAATTGGATTTGAATTGAATCAGGTCTTAGAATCAATTTGACATTCGATTTTGCCTTTAGTAAATCTCTTCAATTTAAAATCAAATGGAAATCGAATGCCAAATCCCTAGAAAATCAAAATCAAACTTTAGTAAATATACCCCCAGTAGAGGAAAAGGCTTAGGTCCAACATCAGTCAATGAAGCAAAAAAAGGGGGAGGTTTAAGGTTATATAACACTGGGCAAGTTAAAGACTTAACAGCACAATATGTATAACAGTCAAAAGATTAAAAAGTGGAACACCCAAAAGAGGATTACATTCGACAATATTTCCACTAGTATTCGTCATCACTGGCATATGAATACAAAGAACCTGCACAGTTGTCTGCTGACAGGGGGGTGCCATTACAACTGTTGTCACTGTACTACGCCATAGTAATCAGCAAGTTTACAGTGGCACCTCCTGCCAGGGCTTCACATCACTTCTGGGATTATTCAGAAGTAATGGGTGCTACATAGAGAATAGTGGCACCAGATGATTGATTAGTGGTATGATAAATTGCAGAGGTGAGTGCCTTTGTGCATCAGTAGCTTAATCATCTGCATCAAATGGCTGTGTGTTTTTTATGTGTAATTGTCTGTGAGTTTTGAGACTGGAATGTGTGAGTTTTTATTATTTCATTATGTGTCGTTATTTCATTCTCCTCTGCAAACACAGATATCTTGATGCCGTAATTTCTATATGGTGGAAATCTTGGCAAACGTGGAAATAGAGACGCATGACATCACCAATAAAGATTTCTCACTACAGCCTACTTGACTCCACTGTGATATTTGAGATTATTGGTCAGTATTGTTAATGTACATTTTACAAGTCATTACCACTACTGGGCACCATATTAAACATTACTATTAAAGAGCACTTTACTGTGCATTACAACTGCGAGGCATCTTAATGGGCATCAAAATAAATTGGTAGCTGCTCAATCAATTTAATGATACTTTTCTTGAGCATGAAATGGAGGAGTTATTCTAAACAAGAAAAATAAATACAAACGTTTTCCCCATCACACCAAGAAGTATCTGCAATAAGACTTGAACACTACATGATACGTGATAGAAAATTCAGAGATGTTAGTTACATATATTTGCAAAGATATGGTTATGCAGGGGTTAAGGTGTGGGGGAATGAGGTGGAACTAGTACCACCACCTGTAATGGTAGGGGGAACTAGTTCCACTACCTCCATTGCCCTGCACAGTAATTCCAACAGAAAAACCTGCCCATCACCTACATCAATAGATGATACAGGTTGCGCTAGTGTTACTGATGAGCTGCACCCACCTCCTTCTTACTCAGGTCCTGGTGGGTCCATGGTCCTCCTTCATTTACAGCCCACCCCTCCTGGTACTAACACATGCTGTGTCTGTTGGACAGCATTCATCCCCTCCTCAGGTCCAAGTGGCTTCATTTTCTAGCACAGCGTTTGTTATGTCATGCTGTCACCACTGCTGAAGTGAAGAGGAGCAGGCACTGCATCTTGAAGACAAGATGAGAGGGGGTTGGAGGGACAAGAGAGTGGGGAAGCTTTGTATAAGGGGCACTACTGTGGGCAATATGTATATAAGCGGCACTACTATTGTGGGCATTATATGTAAGGGTCACTATAACTGTGGGAATTGTGTATAAGGGGCACTACTGTGGGCAGTATGTATATAAGCGGCACTACTATTGTGGGCATTATATGTAAGGGTCACTAAACTGTGGGAATTGTGTATAAGGGGCACTACTGTGGGCAATATGTATATAAGCGGCACTACTATTGTGGGCATTATATGTAAGGGTCACTAAAACTGTGGGAATTGTGTATAAGGGGCACTACTGTGTGGCATAACATGTATAGAGGGTACCATTGTGTAGTGCAATGTGAATAAAGGGCACTACTAAGTGACATAACCTGAATAAGGGGCATTGCTATGTGGAGTAATATGAATCAGGGACACTACATGCGGTGTAATGTGAATAACATTGTGCCCCTGTGTGGTGTAATTTGAACTGGGGGACTTGGGGGGTACTATTTTGTGACCATGCTACTTATTTGTGAGATCAATGTCCCTTTATAAAATATGGTATTTAGGGTACTAATTTACAGTTTGCAAGGAGGAGGGGTGCCAAAAACACTAGCACTGGCCCTGGCTCCGCTTAATGTGTGTGGGGGAGGGGGGAAGGTGTCCAGATAAATGGGTTCCACCACCTTTCCAGGACCACTTTAAGCCCTGTGGTTGTATGATGCTATATGATAATAGCACATACAACAATATATCTAAATAGAGTGATCTATTTTTGTATGTGCTATTCAGAATCAGGATCAGTTTATTGCCAAGTATATCAGTACATAATACACCATGATTTTGTTTCTGATAACCACAGCTCCCAGACAGTATATGACATACGACAAGAAACATAAAGGAAGGAAGAACCCACTGATGGCTTGAGTACATGAGTTGAGTACAGAACGGATTTGAGAATATGACTAAGCGATTGCTGAATTAACCAAGTTAGTTGCCTGAGGAAAGAAGCTGTATCTGTGTCTAGCTGTTCTCACAAGCCTCGAGCTGTACCATCTATTATCATGAAGCCTAACAATAAGCAACTATATTACCCAGATTGGGTGCTGTTATCTTGTACATAGCATTAGTTTTCATTTTGCCCAATTGTTTCAAATATTTCCGTGTTATTAATATGTGTGAAAACTAAATGGCCTCAAAATAGTATTATTCATACAATTTAACACTACTACACCATGGCAGTATAGGGATAGGGACCAGAGTAACATTGGGCTGGGCTAAGCAATGTCACAAGGTTACCTACAGTAGCATTCCTTGTGGAGAAGAGCCATCAGTATCCGTAACCACTACTCTTTTACAGAGAGCCATCTGCTTGTCCATTTTATCCATCCCTGACCCTTACACCTCTACTCTCACATTGAGAGCCCTCCTACCCAGAGGAACACAGTCCCCCTGTACAGTCCGCACATTCACTGTGACCTCAGCCTCCCAGCATCGCTCCCTACTGCACACACCGCCTACCCAGCTGCTGCTAGCACTGCTGCCAACTCCAGGGACATGCCTGTGCCTGGTAATTCTCCAATCAGGAACTGACGTCCAGTAAATGTAAGTATTCTTTTTACCTGTGGGTTTTTGCAGTAAAAATTACCGTGACCATCTTTTGTTTCAGTTGGATATCACGGGTATCGGAAGGAGCGCATTCTAGCGATACTTAAAAAATGGTTGTGATAGCTGCGGTAATTTTGAATGCAAAAATCAAGCTTCCAATTGAGTATGCTCTAAAACATTTACGTGTCTCTGGTCTCAGACTTATGCTTTTAATAATACAGTTCTGAACTCAATGGTATATAATGCTTATTTGCCGTTTCCATCTTGCAATTTCAGTTCATCCACAAGTTTCCCTTTAACATACGCTAATATCAGTTCATCATCTGTTCTGGCATCTAGTTCTGTTACAAGTGTCTCATACAGTAGCTGCCTGGGATACCACCAAGTAGCAGGACTGATACAATATGAAAGTCTTTTATTTTTTCTCTTATGCAGCTCAAATACACAACCATCTATAAAACCCCTTTTCCACCAAACTTTTAACCTGGGTTATTGCTGAGACAACTGGGTCCAAGTTTGATGGGAAAGTATCTGAGAAAAATACCCCAGTAACGTTAACCAGGAATCCGACCCTTGTAGCTACCAAGGTAAAACCCTGAAAGGACCTGGGTAATGGTGAGGTGTAAACACGTGACTTGCGTTTTCCAACCCGGGTCACGCTTTAAGCATAGGGAGAGCTGGCACACTGGCGATTAGAGATGATGTCATCTCCAAGCGCTGGCAGAGGTTAGACCCACCACTAACCCAGGTGCTGCCTGCAATGTGAATGGGATTTCAAGCCTCGGATACGGCGAGTAAATGAGTTCAATTGCCCAGGTAGGACCCAGGTTTTTGTTGGGGTTTGGTGGAAAAGGGGTATAAGATACTTCTTATGCAATAAGTGCTGGCCTTTAAGCAGTTTTGTCTGGTACAATGGGGGTAATTCCAAGTTGATCGCAGCAGGAAATTTTTAGGCAGTTGGGCAAAACCATGTGCACTGCAGGGGGGGCAGATATAACATGTGCAGAGAGAGTTAGATTTGGGTGTGGTGTGTTCAATCTGCAATCTAAATTGCAGTGTAAAATTAAAGCAGCCAGTATTTAACCTGCACAGAAACAAAATAACCCACCCAAATCTAACTCTCTCTGCAAATGTTATATCTGCCCCCCCCCCCTGCTGTGCACATGGTTTTGCCCAACTTCTAAAAAATTTCCTGCTTCGATCAACTTGGAATTACCCCCAATGTTCTTTTTAAATACAACTTATTGCTTAAATTAGATTGCTTAAATAAGCTAATTGTATTCTGGGCTTTTATCAGTCCATTCCTCTGTGACTGGGTCATGATTATGTGGGAATTCAATTGCGAGACAAGGGTGCGAATTGCAATGGCATTTAAATGCCAGGAATAGTACTGCATCTTGTACCCCTCGCCCGTTCGGTTGAATCCCGAATTCGGACAAAAGTGAAAGTTTGTGGTGCTGTAAAGTACAGCTGTTGCTGCTCCGATTCAGCCAGAATGAGTTTATCACCTGCAACTGAATTCCCCTTAGTCTCTCGTATACATTTCAACATTACTTATTTTATGAGTAGCATCTTTTATTTTTAATTTCTATATCAGATAGTCCTGATTTTGGTTTAAGCACTAGGCCATGGGGAAGGGGGGTTTCAGGGCAACTGTGGAACCCCCCCCCCCCCCCCCCCGCATTTGCCTATGAGAAGGATCACCTTCTTCTGAGTCTGGAGAAACACACCTCCTACTGTAGCTAACTTTTTTTTAATCTAACTTTATAAGCAACTGAACACTAATGACATCTACATGTATAACAAATACACAGGTAACAACAGTGGTTGCCATATCCAAATGACACATGTCTAACAGTACTGGATATTTCTGTTATTAATGGACAGCTGAACACTACTTCACACTCCTATTTGTCCTGATTTTTGTTAGCCCCCCTATTTTACTTTGGAAACTTTTAATTCATAGTATTTATATTCCCATAATTCAAACTCTCTATGATCCAAATTTATATTTTGGTAGATTGCTGTAAATAAAAAGTTTAAGAATCATAAGGAAGCATGGAGGTTTATTGTTAGACTGACCAAACCTCATGTCACGTTTTCTGCCCATAGGAGTTAGCCAAAGCTTTCAATATATATGGACACTCAGATAACAAACCAACTCCTTACACTTTTAACTTTTTGTTTCTATTATAACAATGTCAGAATTAAATGTCTCAAGTGAAATGAACGTAAGAACCTACCAAGTGTATAAGAAAGGGAGACTGGTGTAAGCAGAATGGTCATTGCATCATGCTCCTAGCTTTCAGTAGAAAGATGATTATTCACTCTCATTTGCTAACACTCTGTATCAAAGTCAAGGAGAGAACAGTCAGATTAGGTTTTTCCTGTCTACAATAGCAATCAATAAAATATAGAAAGGACAATGCTCACGGTGATTGGATGGCGAGCAATGTCAAGGTCACAAACCAGATTCTATGGGACCCAAACAATACACAGGAGTAGATTTAACAAAATCGCTATAAGAATTGATTCAAGGTACAGTATTACCAAACTCCAAGAGTATTTACAAGCTTTATCCTGAGTGTTTATATAAAGCATGGGCAAAAAAGGGCTAGGAAAGAACATAATTACACAAAACATGAAATGCTCAGATGAAAAGACAGAAGAGACAGTAGAAATGGGATCACTCCCCCATGAACCCCATGAACTGGCAAGAATATATATACTACCTTCCCCCGGGGCACCCCATATCCCCATCACCCAATCTGCTGTAGCTGTCCATCCTGCCTACTGCATAAGATAAACAATTAAAAACGATTCAGCCCTAATGGGGTTAATATCATGGGTAATTGTGTAGAAAAGTGTTTTTCATCTCCAGCCCTCAGTGAACCCAAACAGTGAATGTTTTCCATGTCTTACATAATCGTAAGCAAAATAATCGTTACCTCCTGTGGATCTCTTTGAAAGTGTCACCCTATAATGAATATACCTGTGCTCCAGCAAGGGTAACAGACAAAATGCACTGTTAGGTTGCTCAGAGGACTAGAGTTAGAACATTCTGGTTTGGAGCATTTGAATGATAACATAAAGAAATAACAAATGAGGACAACTATTTATTAAATGAGAAGAGAGTTGTCAACTTGCCTCTGCCACCTTAGACCTGAGGCTATGCAGCCTGGCACAGGGGGTGTGGTAGAGAACATCATTGTTTAAAATGTTGACATTCACCATGTAGACATGGTTTGAATGTATATATTCAGTATGTGCTCATATACAGGAGGTCAGCATGTCAAATGTTGACATTCACTTTGCCGACAATGCCATAATGTTTACATAGCGCATGTCCACATATGGCATGTCGTCCATGCAGTTTCCCATAGGGCTACCCTAACAGTATCCACAGCCTAACCCCACATTTTAACTTTGATCTGAAGTACAGCCTCCTAACACTAACTGTACCGTCCTAACACTAACTGTACCCTCCTAACACTAACTGCACCCTCCTAACACTAACTGTACCCTCCTAACACTAACTGTAGCCTCCTAACACTAACTGCACCCTCCTAACACTAACTGCACCCTCCTAACACCAACTGCAGCCTCCTAACACCAACTGTAGCCTCCTAACACTAACTGCACCCTCCTTATACTAACTGCAGCCTCCTAACACTAACTGTAGCTTTCTAACACTGTAGCCTAACCCTAACCCCAAGTCCTAGCCCTAACTCTAAGTCTTAGACTTAACCCTAAAAAAACATGAAAAATATGAAAAATCAGGTGTAGACATTCATAGATTGGACATTAGGTAATGTCCAAACATGTCAACACCAGTAGTTAGTATTGCTCCCTCACAAAGCTGGGGCCATTGGCTCCATTCTAATCAGGGACCTTTGTTTGCAGAGTTTTTGTGTTCTTTCCATGCTTGTGTTGTTTCTTCCATGGCTTTTTACACAATCCAAAAACATACCGGTAGGTTATTGTTACAAATTAGAATGTATGCTCTTCTGGGAGAGATGCTGCACACTATGTAGCCACTTTATAAATAAAGGTTACTGGGCCTAATTCAGAGTTGTAGATAAAGCGGATGTCTTGCGTACAACTCCGATGGTGGGTGGAGTACGCATGCGACTGAGCCATAGTCCAATGTTCTGTGATTAAGCTGTTGCTCCAGTTGCAGTGTTGGGGAAGATGCAGCCTGATTGATAAACTGGGGCAATTTAAGGGTGGGGAGGGAGCTCATATCTGAAAACGGGGGTTGCCGTCCCTATTTTCTGGGTGTGCCAAGGACAGTGTCTGCATCTTCCGACTCAGATGTACTGGCCTTGACTGCAGAGTTTGGGTGGCCATGCTGTGTATTCGGATGCAGCACTCGAATCTGAGCTGCTGCCAGTGGACGTCTTATGTCCTCAGGCGTCTCCAGCAACATTAGCATATTTTCGTCTGTAGACGCAGCAGCAATGCAAATAGCGTACAATTTAGAATGAGCCCAATGTTCAAAATCTTTTTCCACATTTCAGAATTAAACTTTATCATGAAAAATATCCAGTGTTGAAGAGTGTTAGGCGAATATTACTGTTCTGAACATATATTCTGTGCATTGACACTTTTAAGCTCTGCATGGTGTCAGCAAAGTGAGTTCAAGGTTAAAACACAAAGATTAAAAGACGGCTCTGACTAGTACACAGATTTAAGCTGAAATACTGCAGTGCTTCCTCACGGATACATTTACAGGACTTTATTTTTTAATATAGCCAACTGTACAGATGCAATTCTCTTTAACAAGACCACCTACTCAGCCACTTTTCTAAATGTGACTAAGCAGGAGGTACAGCTAATGATTATGTTAAATCTCCCATCGAGACTAAAGTTGACAGCAGTACTAAGTGGAACAGACAAAAAGGTGTTCACTTAATCACCATATAATCACAGATAAAGTACATGTGAACTAAGAAGTCATTGGGTAAGGTTAGAATTCACCCTACAGAGGTCACGCTATACAGTGTGAAGGGGGCACTGCGCCGGATTTTTTACCCATTGCAGAGTAACGTCAATCACTCTCTAAACAATTTAAGTGTCACACATTCTTGAATTGGTGGAATTTCTGAAGCTCTTAAAGAGATGAAAATTCGATTAAGGATAATTCACAGCAGACAAGTGAGGAATTAGACTAAATGCCAGAGACAGCACTTGTGCTACATACTGTATATATTGTCTTAGGTTTATATGTTTATATACAGCAATTGTGATATTATTACCACTAAAAACTGTCACAAATGCCTGTGGATGTTTTATATGTACAGTATTAAAGGAAAATTCTGCAACACACAGAAAAAAATAAAAAAATAAAAAATATTGAAACTAAAAAAAAACAAAGTTACAATCTAGTTAAGTAGAGTCATATGGGTAAATTTACATAGGTGAGGTCGATCAGACACAGGTAATTTTTCAAAATGAAAGCATGGAAATGTATTATGTTCTTGTGTTTTAGTTAATAGCGTTTTTCGACGGTGTACAGTATGTGGCCGTCAGCTAAACACAAAGCCTGCACAGCTTAGTATGGCATTAATGGCCTACTGGTACCTATAGTCCCATTGCAAATTAAATATTTTTAAAAACAGTACTCACACACCTTGAAAGTAAAACTTTAATAATCACTCCAGCACCCTCACAATACCACTCACACATACTCACCTACAATCCCTCTAGCCATTCGGTCCTCTTCTCCAGTAGCATCCATGTAACCTGTAAAAGAAAGTAACTCCATACTCACCTATTCCTAGTATAGATCAGGTCCTCTTCAGTCCATGTAGGCATCCAGGGGGTTATAATAATAACAAATCGCCCGAACCACACGAAAATCAGAAAGTGTATGTATGTTAACACATATGCTTCCTGTACGCAAATGAGCAGGACCCGAGTGACTTATTTTATCAGAAGATTCACTAGCTAATTAGAGGGCACCTCTGTAAGAGCTGCATGGTGATTGACTGTGAGCAGCTGCATTGTCACTCAAATTTTCCCGGATAGATTTCAATGGTGGGAAAGTGCCACTGAAGTCTATGGTGGGAACAGTTACATTGTATCCTATGATGGTAACCACAAGGTTCACCTCTATTAACCTTGTGGTTAGATATGTAAACAACAAAGTTAATAGAGGTGAACCATGCAGTTCCCATCATAGGTTACAATGTAGTTGTTCTCACCAAAGACTTCATATGCGTTTTCCCACCACTGAAGTCTATGAAGGGAAGTTTCAGTGACAGTGCAGCTGCTCACAGTCAATCACCAGGCAGATTTTATGTAGGTGCCCTGTGACTGGCTGGCGGGTCTTCTAATGACAGAAGTCACCCAAGTCCCGCTCAGTCGTGAAAGAGGAAGTCTATGTGTTAACTAACAGACTTCCTCATGTCCGTGTGGTTCGGGTCTTGCAATATTTGTTATTTTTTTAACCCACGTGGATGCCTACATGGACTGAAGAGGAATAAGTGAGTATGAAATATTTTTTACAGGTTTTGTGGAGGCTATTGGAAAAAATGACAGAATGGCTACAGGGATTGTAGGTATGTGTAAGTGTGCAAGAGTGATTATTAAAGTTATACTTTCAAGGTGTGTGAGTACTGTTTTTTAAAAATATTTATTTACAAGGAGACTATAGGTACCAGCAGGCCATTAATGCCCACATGCTGGTAC
This sequence comes from Pseudophryne corroboree, assembly GCF_028390025.1. Lineage (NCBI taxonomy): Eukaryota > Metazoa > Chordata > Amphibia > Anura > Myobatrachidae > Pseudophryne > Pseudophryne corroboree. Next base: position 694,534,526 of record NC_086446.1, read on the forward strand.
TTGTGGTTCTCCAAGTGCCAGCATGTGGGGAAGACTTGCTGGGACGTGTATCCCTCCTGTAAAAGACAATGTATTTATTTTTACAACCAAAACTAATGGACTATCAACTTGGCACCCACCGCCCAGGGTTCCCGGAGATAACGGGGCTTCAGCTCTGGCCTTGGGTGTCTGCAGGGATGGACCCCTTTACTGGGAAAGTCCCCACTCCTCCAGGAAACCTCGGCCAGAGTTGACTAGTTAGGGGGCTAATGTTACTGAGTGCCAGGGGACCAATATAAGCGTGTCCCCTGGCATTACCCACCTGGCCATTGGAGCCCAGTGCTGGTTTAAAAACTACAGGGGACCCCTACATCTTTTTGTCCCCATATTTTTTAAATCAAGACCAGTCCAAGAGCCTGGTGCTGGTTCTTAATATACAGGGGGACCCAACTAATTTTACCCCTGTATTTTTGAGCCTGGACAAAGATCCAGGGGATTGTTATGATTGTAGAGGGGGCGCCCATGTCATTATTTTTTTCTAGTTTTTTACCAATTGACACATATTTGGCTTCTCTGAACATGTTGCTGAGGGGGATGTCTATTTGAAAAGTGCATTTTGATCCAAGTTTGCACAATTCACGGGTGTGTTTGCAGGAAAATTTCTAAGTAAATTCCCATGTTTTACTGTTGTGTGTGAAAATTACATCTGAGTTTGGTATATTTGATCATATGGTGTATTTGATCGTATGTCCATGTCGATCTGTGTTTTGTACTTCTATTTGAACAAACACACCATGGAGCTTAGTAAATTACCACATACAATCACAAAATCTGCTCATTAAATTGGGTGCTAACTAATTTTGAATGTGGAGTCCAGTCACCTTGTGTAGTGGATGCTAAGACAGAACTCTGCATCACCTGATACCACAGTGTATTTTCAGGTAAGAAGGTTGATGCCTGTTCTGATCATGCTGTGCTCGCCACAGGATCTATTCGTGGACACCCACGAGTGGGAATAGCCCTGGTGCGCCAGGAATACAGCTACCAGCATTGTCGGCTGGTGGGATTTTGGCATCGGTATCCTGAATGCCGGAATCACGACACCCGACATTTTTACTTCATCCCACCTCACTGCACGTCCCAGAGGTGGCTGCAGCTGTACCTATTGGCAGCCACCAATCTGAGGCTTTATGTAAATTGTGTTACAAGACTATACCTGATGTACATTCATGTGTCCAAATGTGCAAGGACTGAGCACCAGTACACGCTACAAAAGCAATTGGTGAGTCTGTAGATGCACAATCAGCAGGGGAGGATCCAGGGGGGGGTCCATTGCCCCCTCTGCATAATACTACATACTATATACAGTACCTGTCCTCTACCGCTGGCTGCCATATAGCAGCACAGCAGCGGCACATCATGTAGGGGGATAAAGAAGGCTGGGGAGGAAGACTGCTGTGGCTGAGCAGTAGCAGTCTCCTTTCTCCCTCTGATAGGAACCTGTTCCTGCAATGTGTAAAAGTAAATCACTAATGCAAACCCATAACTTCCATGTTCAGGACCCAGCCATGCTACAGCGCATGCTTAGTCATCAGACCATGAATGTCCAAGTGACTATTGTCGAGAAAGAATCCTATGGATCCCTCTTCTGCTAAATTTTGCTGTGTGAATCCCATAGGCAACTGAAGATGAAATTTGTTATCAGGGCCTGGCTCATTCCAGAGCTTGGTAATTTAGCATTTTAACAGCACCCATCGAAAACGGGGTCCAGTCTCTGCCGTAGTCCCTGTACATACTTCCTGGAGATCCTTAGTACAGATTCAACTCGTGATGCGGCCATATGTGCGCACGATTGCGCCTCACTATGCCAGGGTGCACCCGGCAATTGCACCATGTATTCTCCATGGGTGGGTGCATGTGCACGCAAGCACGTGCCTGCTCACGAGCACAGTTTTTGCAATTGGTTTGGCGAGATGCGCCCACATCGCCAGCTGAATGAACTTTGCTATAACTGTGCTGGGTGTTTCCGGGGAATATCCTGTATGTATATATATATATATATATATATATATATATTAGTGATGTGCACCGGAAATTTTTCGGGTTTTGTGTTTTGGTTTTGGGTTCGGTTCCGCGGCCGTGTTTTGGGTTCGAACACGTTTTGGCAAAACCTCACCGAATTTTTTTTGTCGGATTCGGTTGTGTTTTGGATTCGGGTTTTTTTTTTCAAAAAACCCTAAAAAACAGCTTAAATCATAGAATTTGGGGGTCATTTTGATCCCATAGTATTATTAACCTCAATAACCATAATTTACACTCATTTCCAGTCTATTCTAAACACCTCACACCTCACAATATTATTTTTAGTCCTAAAATTTGCACCGAGGTCGCTGAATGGCTAAGCTAAGCGACCCTAGTGGCCGACACAAACACCTGGCCCATCTAGGAGTGACACTGCAGTGTCACGCAGGATGGCCCTTCAAAAAAATACTCCCCAAACAGCACATGACGTACAGAAAAAAAGAGGCGCAGTGAGGTAGCTGTGTGACTAAGCTAAGCGACCCAAGTGGCCGACACAAACACCTGGCCCATCTAGGAGTGGCACTGCAGTGTCACGCAGGATGGCCCTTCCAAAAAACACTCCCCAAACAGCAAAGAAAAAAAGAGGCGCACTTGCAGGGGGCGTGCAAATGGTGGAAGGCGCAAGCTCTTCCCGTCCAGTGTTGGGAAGGTCAGGCATCGCAACCGACACAATTGGACTCTCCTTGGGGATTTGTGATTTCGAAGAACGCACAGTTCTTTGCTGTGCTTTTGCCAGCTTAAGTATTTTCTTTTTTCTAGCGAGAGGATGAGTGCTTCCATCCTCATGTGAAGCTGAACCACTAGCCATGAACATAGGCCAGGGCCTCAGCCGTTCCTTGCCACTCCGTGTCGTAAATGGCATATTGGCAAGTTTACGCTTCTCCTCAGACGCTTTTAATTTTGATTTTTGGGTCATTTTACTGATCTTTTGTATTTTGGATTTTACATGCTCTGTACTATGACATTGGGCATCGGCCTTGGCAGACGACGTTGATGGCATTTCATCGTCTCGGCCATGACTAGTGGCAGCAGCTTCAGCACGAGGTGGAAGTGGATCTTGATCTTTCCCTATTTTTTTAACCTCCACATTTTTGTTCTCCATATTTTAATGCGCACAACTAAAAGCCACCACAGGTATACAATGTAGATGGATGGATAGTATAGTATTATATTACTTATGGATGACGAGTGCACTGACGACACAGAGGTAGGTACAGCCGTGGCCTACCGTACTGCTTATATATATAATATACTGTATAACGGACCTGGTGGACACTGTCAGCAGACTGCTAAACTAGTATGAAGAAAAAAAAAGCCACCACAGGTATACAATGTAGATGGATGGATAGTATAGTATTATATTACTTATGGACGATGAGTGCACTGACGACACAGAGGTAGGTACAGCCGTGGCCTACCGTACTGCTTATATATATATAATATACTGTATAATATAATAACGGACCTGGTGGACACTGTCAGCAGACTGCTAAACTAGTATGAAGAAAAAAAAAGCCACCACAGACAGGAGTGTTTTTCAGGCAGACAAACGTATACTTGACTGGTGGTCACTGTCAGCAAAACTGTGCACTGTACTCCTGCTATAACTGCTCCCCAGTCCCCACAATTAGGCAGTGTGAGCAGTGCACTCAGCACAGATATATCATGCAGCAGTGCAGCACACTGAGTGAGCACAGATATGGTGGAGCGTTTTTTTCAGGCAGAGAAACAAACAAAGGATTAAACTCACTGGTGGTATAATCAAAACCCTGCACTGTACTCCCTAACAGCTGCTCCCCGTCCCCAATCCTCCCCACAATTATAAGTAAGTCACTCAGTCTTTATACTCAGTCTTTTTCTACTATAACGGAGAGAATGCCAGCCACGTCCTCTCCCTATCAATCTCAATGCACGTGTGAAAATGGCGGCGAAGCGCGGCTCCTTATATAGAATCCGAATCTCGCGAGAATCCGACAGCGGGATGATGACATTCGGGCGCGCTCGGGTTAACCGAGCAAGGCGGGAGGATCCGAGTCGCTCGGACCCGTGGAAAAAAAAGGTGAAGTTCGGGCGGGTTCGGATCCCGAGGATCCGAACCCGCTCATCACTAATATATATATATATATATACAGGTTGAGAAATGTTGTTACCCGGCACTCCAATATGGGATTAAAGGCAATACTTGCTGCGGTGCCTTCCGTGGGTTGATAGCACCCCCCCCCTGTATTCACCAAACGGCTGCGGCGGCACTCATGCAGACTTGCTCAAAGCTTTATAAAAGTAGTAAGTTTATTTTCCAACGGCGTTTCGGGGATAAACCCCGTCGTCGAATATCCCATATCCAAATATTCCGAAATATGGAATATTCCGAAATACGGACTTTTTTGAGTGAGAGTGAGATAGTGAAACCTTTGTTTTTTGATGGCTCAATGTAACAAACTTTGTTTAATACACAAAGTTGTTAAAAATATTGTATTAAATGACCTTCAGGCTGTGTGTATTAGGTGTATATGAAACATAAATGAATTGTGTGAATGTAGATACACTTTGTTTAATGCACAAAGTTATAAAAAATATTGGCTAAAATGATCTTCAGGCTGTGTGTATAAGGTGTATATGTAACATAAAGTGCTTAGATTTAGGTCCCATCACCATGATATCTCATTATGGTATGCAATTATTCCAAAATACGGAAAAATCCCATATCCAAAATACCTCTGGTCCCAAGCATTTTGGATAAGGGAGACTCAACCTGTATATATATATATATATATATATATATATATATAAGATGAAGCAGGAATCAGCGGCACTCTGCAGACTGGATATTAGGTTAAAATGTCTTTAATTCGGTCCGAATTAAAGACATTTTAACCTAATATCCAGTCTGCAGAGTGCCGCTGATTCCTGCTTCATCTTATATATATATATATATATATATATATATATATATATATATATATATATATAAGATGAAGCAGGAATCAGCGGCACTCTGCTGACTGGATATTAGGTTAAAATGTCTTTAATTCGGTCCGAATTAAAGACATTTTAACCTAATATCCAGTCTGCAGAGTGCCGCTGATTCCTGCTTCATCTTATTGGATCTTGCCTTTGATCGCAGAGGGCACCGCAGCAAGTACCATCCCATACCCAATCGAATGCCGAACCTTACCGCTATCTATATATATATATATATATATATATAATTTTACAAACATGCCCTTAAATAAGCTTATGCAGATTTCTAATGTGAATATCCACATAAGCTTTTATGTCGAGAGTGAATGCAGAACAAAATAAGGTCCAGGATCATTTTATGCTTAAGCTCTTTTAAGACACGACCTATTATAAGCTTTATACTACTCAAGTCATGCTGATCATTTCATTAAACAACTGAAGGAAAGAAAGTGATAAAGGATATGTTCTGTAGTCAAGCATAACAAATGTATGCACCTTTTTATTACCGACTCGCATGTCTGTGCACAGCTTGCCCTATATGGAGTTTTTATGTATTGTTCTTCACTTACAAAACCCTTAATGCAGTCACCTTGGGACTTGGGTGGTACACAATATCAGAGATGTGCAGATGTTTTCAAAAGACCTATAAATATATACAAACCGAGGCAATAGCTACATTTATGCATATTGTAAAAGCATTGCTTAGGTGCTATCTCTGCACATCTCATGTGATTGCAGAACAAATGTCCGCATTGCACAGAAAGTCCATAATATTTTAGATAACTGATAACAATATAAATAGAGGTCAATGGGGGTTATTCAGAGATGCGTTTATCTCTGCACATGCTGAGGGTCACCCAGCATAGGGCAATGCCGCCCAGCATGTGTGGGGCCGCCTCCCGATGCGTCCGTAATCTAATTGCGAACACATCAGATCTAAGGTTGACCCCTGTCAGCGCAGCCAGGCAGTCAGTGGCCATTTTTTTTGGAGTGGCTGCATGTGACGTCAAGCTGCCACCCCGAAAACAGCCCGGCCCACCCCCGTTTTTGCTGTGCCGCACCCAGAACACCGACCCCCCCCCCCCCTCCCCATAACAGCCTCGCCTATCAATCACATTGCGGTCACATCCATAGAGAATGCGACTGCAATGTGTATTGCTGCACAGCCACTGCGCATCCACAGTTTGCCGCCATCGGCAAAATGCGCTGTGGGCCGCATTAGTGGCTGGGTTAGAATGACCATCTATGTACTAAGTCTTGGAGAGAAATGTGGATGGAGAGAAAATATCAGCAAATCAGCTCCTGTCGTTTTTCAAACACGCCCTGTAACATGGCAGTTTGGGGCTGATGAGCTGGTACTTTATCTCCGTACACTCTCCAGGGCTTAGTACATAGACCCCTATTGTCATTTAAGGATACGTTGCACGAGAGCCCCCTCTTTGTTAATTATCTCTGTTTTGTATGTTCGAAGCTACAGAAACTATTACAACCGAATGCATTACATTTGCAGTGCTGTGTCTATAATGTGTGCAGGCTCTGGGGTCCAGGAGGGTACGGTATCCGGTCTTTAGGTCAACATCACTTAGCTTGAAACTCTTTAGGTCGACAACTATTGGTCGACATGCATTAGGTCAACATGGACATTAGGTCGACATGGTCACTAGATCGACATGGCAAAGGTCGACATGTGAAGAGGTCGACATGTTTTTCAATTTTAATTTTTTTTACTTTTTCATACTTTACGATCCACGAGGCCTATGAATGAGAATAGTAATCTGTGCCGAACGCAGCGGTAGCAGATCGAGGCACCTTGCCTGAAACATGGTGAGCTAAGCGAGCCATGCTAGGCGACACGGAGCACTAATTAGGGTTCCCGGTCACTATCCGAAGAAAACAACACGAATTTTTTAAAAAAAAAACTCATGTAGACCCTTTTCCATGTTGACCTAAGGACCGCGTCAACCTATTTCAGGTGTTGACCAAGTCACTGTCGACCAATAGTGGTTGACCTAATGACTGTCAACCTAGTCGCTGTCGACCCAATGATCCACACCCGAGGGCACACATTCACACTCTGCACACATTTCAGTTACTGAACCTCCCGGTGTCACAGGAAAGGCAGTACCCAAAGATAATGGACATGCGTAATGGCACAGTTCCAGAATCCTTGTGTAGTTCTGAGCATTTGCTGGAGCAATTTATTTTCCATGGCAAGAGGACCCATGGACATCTGCACACAAAGCCCCTGTACATTTGTACTGTCACTACACATTGCTATCAATGCTAAACCTAAAGGTGACCATATGGGATAGATTCGGCCATTCCACATGAACATCGAGCTGCTGTGTTGATGTTAAATTTGTTCAGATATGTGACACTTTGGCACAGTAGCCCTCAATTGACGATGGATGCAATTTGCTCCTTGAATTGGGTACATTAATTTTCTCCTGTGTGTATGATTCACGCATAAATACTCACTACTCAAAATGCAGCAGTATTTCTGTGTCAGTCATGTGACTGCATATACTTACAATTTGTGACTATGCAGATATCCTACTTGACAGCGTTAGTTATAAATATGCAAGTTACATAACCAATTCAACAAACAATATAATGTAATGAAGTGCCACAAATACAAGAGAGAATAACATCTGACTGTGTTATTCATATGTGCAAAAGTCACTTTTGCTCTACAAAATATATTTGAAAAAAATCCTCCACCTTCCTTGTTTAACACTTTATAAATCCACTGAGAATCCTTCTTCCTACAGTAGCCCAAATGTTAATGACAAATAAGTAAATCTGAATAGATGGCAACTTGGCATAATTTACCTTTGGTCGTGACACTTATATACGAGTTGAGAGGTCAATACTCAAATAGCCAATCAGAAGTGGCTAGAGAGTGCTGTTGTTATTGTCAAAAAACTCATCTGTCTGCCTGTCTATCTATCTATCTATCTATCTATCTATCTATCTATCTGTAACCCTTATTTGTTCCCTTGATATGTAAGACCAGGATTACTACGTCCTGATAACAGAGTGCCTCCACCCAAGCAGTCGTTATACCAACCCAGGCTTGCTTGGGAATGCTGTGGCCAGTAGGATTATTGATACTGTTTCACAAATATGTTGGTAATAAACTGGGTTGGTTTACCTGTTTTTTTCTCTTTTGTCTTGCAGATTCGGATGTTCAGAAGATGGAGAAACGAGTTCCCTTTCAACGGTAAGTATTTATTAAAGTGACAGTAATACATACATGAATTAGGGTAATCACAGAGTGAACAAACCCTTACCTCTTATACACAGTCTATTGTAGCTTCTTAGATTAACTGTAAAGACATACCTACCATAGTGGGATACTATACCCTCTTATCATAATATACATAAAGTAGTACTGTGCATGCAATACCTCAAACTTGTTAGTACAATTATTATATGCTAGGTTATAATGGTAGTTACGATAACCTAAGGTGTCCCACTAAAGTCTACCAGTTCCTATAACTGGTTGGGTATACCCTTTGTTCTTTTATTTGTAGCGTTGGTGCACTGTTGGGGCCCAAGTTCAGTTAAGTATTCCAGATGCTTTCGTCCTAGTAGGTATTATGAAGGACGAATAGTGTTCCCAGATATCAATGTATATATAGTTACTCCAGCTGTTTTACCTGGTCAGAAGACATGAAGTGAACGGTGCTATAAGTCTTATGATCGATGCTAATTGCTGTATTATATTATGCCGTATAATCATATATCGTAGACCATCCAGGGTGACATCATACTTTAACGGAGAAGGGTCCCTTAAGTAATATAATTATCGTACTCGAACCCTATATACTGTTTGTAAATATCCTCCTATTAAATAGTTCTATCGTGGTGAATACTATGGCTACAGCCAGGACGAGGGGACAGTGATACCGATAATGTATGATCCTTGCAAAATTCTCTCAGTTCACTTGAGTGGACTATATTACGATACCTTAACACTCTTTCAAAGTTCTCCTTGTTATGTTTCCCTACAATGAGTACCTCAGATGGATGACAGAGTGTCCTACTGTCTTTAAATTATTCCACCATCCCACTTGTATGAGACTGTATTGGGTATGTTCTTTGATACCTCAGCTGTCCCCAGGCTAATAATAGGGATCATTAGTCTCTCTATGTGCTATAGTCTCCTTCTGCAAAGGCAGCTGTGGATTCTTATAAATGATACTCCTCCCCCAGCTCAGGGATACAACTTGCTCTCTATGGATGCTGTCTCAATATTCACTCCCCCAATTACCTCAGACCTCCGTCGTTGCATACAACACCTCCAGGGGAGACAGCCCGCCCTCTGTACAGATCGAGTGGGCCCAGCTCTCAGTCAGCGAGGACGGTTATAAGCCGCTTTCAGTACCGCCAGCCTCAAGATATCTAGGCTCCCTCAGGTTCGTATCATCAAACCGGATCGGGCACCTTATGTATCCTCCGGTCCTCTGCTCTCACTCAGATAAGCAGGGGGATATGCGTGATGGCCCTCTCTGGGTCTGCCGTGCGCCTTTCTCCCACACCGCTCCCGACCTTGTCTCTGCTTCGGGTCTCCGTCGTGGGTTTTGCCTCCCGCTGCCTCACCCCGTTAGATGCGGCTCCGTCCTCCGGTGCGATTCTTTCTATGCTGGGTTCGGGGTCTCCTTACGGGTAACCGGTTCCCGGCAGCCCGCTCTCTTCAGCTCCTCTTTACGTCCATCCGACTCTCTCTGTCCGCTCCTCCTCAGCATCGTCGTCAGCCCCTGCTTCTCCTCGCGCCCGTACAACCGTTCTCTCCATCCGGGCACCCACTACACGGCATGAGGGGCTTCTGGAAAAGTCTCTCTAGCCCTTCTCGTGCCAATGTGTCATGTTAACAATTCAAATAGTCTACTTTATACTATACTTATTAGCCACCATCCACCCTCCTTTATAAACAGTTCAGTGGTTACAATATACATATTAAATATATTTCATCTATTTACACAGTCAGTGGATATTTATTATATATTTAATCTAGTATTCAGATAATCTATACTCTACTATATCTCCTCATGAGCATATATTTTAAGGGGCTACATATCTATCTATTTTCATTAAGGAGAACAAAAAAACCTTCAACAATAAGAACACCGGCTGTGTCACTTGTAAGAAATCTTCCCTTACAGACTATTATACAGCATGTAATACATTTGCATTCAGCATGTTTTACTGTTGGTTACAAGGTTGAAAGACACTTTCCGCTGAATGGTCAATTTATTTTCAGTGTAGATTTATTTCTGCATGTAATGACTGTTCTGAAAATTTAACAGAATAAATTTGCTGTGAAAATAAAGGGTTACAGAGAATTACATTAAAAAAAAAAGTTGCATGGCATATTTTATTTTTCATTGAAGATTGTTAAATGTCTGAGATTTAATCTACCGCCATAGGAAAAAAAATGATAGCTGTGTTCATCAAATTATCAGTGCCCTGGTGAAGGCATTTACATTCTAAATGCTTCAGCACCTCCGTTCCTTTTATGATGTTGAAAAGGTCATCCTTCAAGAACTGCGATCCAATTCATATAGAAGATTTAATGTCCGCAGATAGAAAACATTCCATTACTTCTTTGAAATCGGAAGAATACTAACCATAAAATTACACTTTTTCACAAGTTCGTATAACTCCTTTACATGGAAAAGTAGATTGCATTACAAGCTATTCTGAAGCTAGGAACAAAGCGTTTAATTTTAGGTGCAGATAATATTTCATATAAATAACCACCTGTACGATCAGATATTTATTCACAGAAGTATTGTGTACATTTGTTCTGGCGGGATAGTGCCAACGTCCTCTTTCAGGAGGAAAATTAGAAGTCAAAAACAAGATTATGAAGAAGCGGCTTTGTGTGCATTTTCAAAACTAGCACTTATTCGGGCATATTCAATTAGCCGTTGGGTTTACCCCACAGCTAATTGCCAGTTAAAATCCTTGTGGTGTGGGGAAAGGCTATTCAATTAATTAGCATTTATTCTGCCTGTTAAATCAGAGATTACATAAACTGCAGAATCAATATGCTTCCCCCACGCGTGAACCCCTGAATTTGCCTTTTTCTCGTGGACTTTTCCTCACAGCTCATGAAGCTGTGAAGAGTAATCCCTGCCAATTGAATACATCTGGCCATTGCAATTGAATATGCACAATTGAATGCAGTATTCAAACTATATTTTACCACTAACATTTGCTAGACCCTGGTCATGTGGGGAGGGATGATGAATACTAAGGCAAGTCATTATTTATTTATTAATGCAAAGAGTTAGCACTAAGGGGCCAGTGCTTCCCAGCATCTCATTTGTATAGGACCGTCTCTAGAAGACTGGCACTGGGGCCAGAAGTAAAGCAAAAATAGCAAGTAACTTTGTATTTGGAACAAACCATATTAGAATGTCAGGGGAGAAAACACATTTATACACTGCTCAAAAAAAATAAAGGGAACACTAAAATAACACATCCTAGATCTGAATGAATGAAATATTCTTATTAAATACTTTGTTCTTTACATAGTTGAATGTGCTGACAACAAAATCACACAAAAATTATCAATGGAAATCCAATTTATTAACCCATGGAGGTCTGGATTTGGAGTCACACTCAAAATTAAAGTGGAAAAACATACTACAGGCTGATCCAACTTTGATGTAATGTCCTTAAAACAAGTCAAAATGAGGCTCAGTAGTGTGTGTGGCCTCCACGTGCCTGTATGACCTCCCTACAATGCCTGGGCATGCTCCTGATGAGGTGGCGGATGGTCTCCTGAGGGATCTCCTCCCAGACCTGGACTAAAGCATCCGCCAACTCCTGGACAGTCTGTGGTGCAACGTGGCGTTGGTGGATGGAGCGAGACATGATGTCCCAGATGTGCTCAACTGGATTCAGGTCTGGGGAACGGGCGGGCCAGTCCATAGCATCAATGCCTTCGTCTTGCAGAAACTGCTGACACACTCCAGCCACATGAGGTCTAGCACTGTCTTGCATTAGGAGGAACCCAGGGCCAACTGCACCAGCATATGGTCTCACAAGGGGTCTGAGGATCTCATCTCGGTACCTAATGGCAGTCAGGCTACCTCTGGCGAGCACATGGAGGGCTGTGCGACCTCGCAAAGAAATGTCACCCCACACTATTACTGACCCACTGCCAAATCGGTCATGCTGGAGGATGGTGCAGGCAGCAGAACGTTCTCCTGGGTGTCTCCAGACTCTGTCACGTCTGTCACATGTGCTCCGTGAGAACCTGTTTTCATCTGTGAAGAGCACAGGGCGCCAGTGGCGAATTTGCCAATCTTGGTGTTCTCTGGCAAATGCCAAACGTCCTGCACGGTGTTGGGCTGTAAGCACAACCCCCACCTGTGTACGTCGGGCCCTCATACCACCCTCATGGAGTTTGTTTCTGATCGTTTGAGTAGACACCTGCACATTTGTGGCTTGCTGGAGGTCATTTTGCAGGGCTCTGGCAGTGCTCCTCCTGTTCCTACTTGCACAAAGGCGGAGGTAGCGGTCCTGCTGCTGGCTTGTTGCCCTCCTACGGCCTCCTCCACGTCTCCTGATGTACTGGCCTGTCTCCTGGTAGTGCCTCCATGCTCTGGACACTAAGCTGACAGACACAGCAAACCTTCTTGCCACAGCTCGCATTGATGTGCCATCCTGGATGAGCTGCACTACCTGAGCCACTTGTGTGGGTTGTAGACTCCGTCTCATGCTACCACTAGAGTGAAAGCACCGCCAGCTTTCAAAAGTGACCAAAACATCAGCCAGAAAGCATAGGAGCTGAGAAGTGGTCTGTGGTCACCACCTGCAGAACAACTCCTTTATTGGGGGTGTCTTGCTAATTGCCTATAATTCCCACCTGTTGTCTATTCCATTTGCACAACAGCATGTGAAAGTGATTGTCAATCAGTGTTGCTTCCTAAGTGGACAGTTTGATTTCAAAGAAGTGTGATTGACTTGGAGTTACATTGTGTTGTTTAAGTGTTCCCTTTATTTTTTTGAGCAGTGTATGTATTTCTGTGCAGGGTAAAAACAATACTGGTTGCCTTTGCATTTAGCCTACAAATGTTATGTTTAACAGCCTTATTTTTACACTACAATTTATATTTCAGTTTGGACACAGCCAAATCTAACTCTCTCTGCACATATTACATCTGCCTCACATGCAGTGCGTCATGGTTTTGCCCAGGTGCACAGTTACTTGCTTTTTATGCTTTACTTCCATACCAGAATTAGGCACCGATGCTGACTAGCTTGTCTAAAATGTAAGGTAAGAGGGATTTTTTTAAAGCTTTATTTATTTTCTTCCCCCAGCAAGATAACTCAAAATACAATACTGTGCATCTGTTTTTTGTTTGTTACTTTAAGGAGGCAGTTTGTAATGCAGTTCGGAGAATCACCACTTAATGCATGGGATGTTTGTATACCTCCTGGGTATAAAAATATTTCTGTTTCAGAACTGGCACTTTGAAGTATTGCAGTTTTATATGTGGCCTTGGCCTTAGCAAATTTCAGTTTACAAAACACACATAAAAGTCCAAAAAAACAACAGGCAGTTATACAAAATTTTGTAATGAGTAAAAAGTTGGAATTGACTCTACCCTTGGCAGAGAATGACAGAGGTTGGAATGTCTCTGTGTGAGGAGCAAGGGTGTATTGGGTTTGAAAACCAGCCTGGTAAATTTCTGGTAGCAGCCCTAAATGGTGGTGGAGTCTATTGAGGGCTGGGGTCTAGTGACAGGACAGGATGCGCTCTTCTCAGAAGTAAGACTGCATTATTCCCCAGAAACCACAGTTTTCAGCATAACCATACACCTGCACTACTACTGTCACAGCACCATCTTAAAACAAATCCAACTGTAATGCTGGACATACACGGTACAACTATCTGGCTAATCCGCCCGATATCGAGGGATCAGCCAAATAATTGTAGCATGTACGTGGTTGACCAATCTGAAAATATCAATTGGTCGGGTATGCCGGATAGCCCAACATGTCCCTACAATTCAATATTTTCTAAGTGTCCAGTCATCCACATCGAGCAGTATATGCCCTACTGTGCCAACTGATAGACATTTCCCCTGTTCCTTCACATTAGAAGGAACAGGGAAATATCTCCTCCCTGGATTTAGTAAAGCTGCACATGACCGCCTCGCTGACAGCTGCACATCACCACCTTGCTGACAGCTGCACATCACCACCTCACTGACAGTTGCACATCACTGCTTTACTCACAGCAGCACATCCTCACCTCATTGAAAGCAATACATCAATGCCTCACTGACTGTAACTCATCCCCGCTTCACTGACAGCAGCGCATCACCGCCTCACTGAAAGCAGCACATCGCTGACAGTAAAGCAGCACATCACCACCTCGCTGACAGCTGCACATCCCTGCCTCGCTGGCAGCAGCACATAATCACTTCACTGGCAGCAGCGCATCACTGCCTTGCTGGCAGCAGTATGTCACTGCCTTACTGATAGCAACATATCACCGCCTCACTGACAGCAGCCCATCCCTGCCTCACTGACAGCAGCTCATCACCACCTTGATGAAAGCAGTTCATCCTCACCTCACTGACAGCAGCACATTGCTGCCTCACTGACAGCACAGCATCCCCACTTCGCTGACAGCAGCACATCACCATCTTCCTGACAGCAGCACATCACCTTACTGACAGCAGCACATCCCCGCCTCACTAACAGCAGTACATCACTGCCATACTGACAGCAGCACATAATTGCTTCACTGGCAGCAGCACATCACCGCCTCACCGACCGCAGCACATCACCACCTCACTGACAGCAGCCTATCCCCTCCTCACTGACAGCAGCACATCACCACCTCACCAACAGCAGCACATAACCACCTCACTGACATCAGCCTATCCCCTCCTTACTGGCAGCAGTACATCACCACCTCACTGACAGCAGCACATCACTGCCTCACTGACAGCAGCACATCACCGCCTCACCAACAGCAGCACATCACCACCTCACCGACAGCAGCACATCACCATCTCACTGACAGCAGCCTATCCCCGCCTCACTGACAGCATCACAGCACCGCCTCACTGACAGCAGCACATCACCACCTCACTGAGAGCAGCCTATGCCGGCCTCACTGACAACAGCCCATCTCTGCCTCGCAGATTCTAGCTATTATGTTTCAGAAGGTTCTAGTGACTTCCAAGGTTGTACTGTACTTTGTATTTCTCCTATTCAGACAAACCAGTATGGCAATGATTGTCTAATCTTGACTACCACATAGACCAGACAACCACGTGCTTATTAAATTATTTATATTTAAATAATAAAGTTTTATACCACAGAACTGAGTTTAATACAGACCATAACTTTATGTGTATCTATACTTCTATGAGCTACTGTATAATAACTGTGTCCTAACATTATAATCATAAAAACTAGAGATGAGTGGGTTCGGTTCTCAGAGAACTGAACCCCACCCCGAACATCTCATCCCGAGCTCGGATCCCGCCAGACTTGGAAACCAGAACGAGGCAAAAAGTCATCATCCCACTGTCGGATTCTCGTGGGTTTTGGATCCCATATAAACAGACGCATGTCACCGCCATTTTCACTCCAGACTTGGAGAGTGAGGGAGACAGACCTCTGTCTCTCTGTGTGGGTGGTGGCGTTGGGTGCGGTTAGTGTGTGCTCTGTAGGGGTGCTGCTCTAGTCACTGTGGTGTACCTGTGCTGTGTTAGGGGTGCTGTCCTGGATGTCCTTGCCCTCACTGGTGTTTCATATGCTGTTACGGATGGGTGCTGCAGCTGTACATGGATGTTGCAGTCCTGGCTGTCACTGTGTTGTACAGGGTGCAGGGGCACTGTCCTCCTGTATGCTGGAAAATATAGGGGTGCTGCTGGCCCTGTATGTTGTAAAAAATCAGAGGTGCAGCTGTTAAAAATTAAAAGCACACTGCTGTATGCTGTAAAATATAGGGGTGTTGCTGTTCAAATGACATTACACTGGGCCTATATGCTATAAAAATTCAGGGATGCAGTTGTTAAAAATTAAAAGCACACTGCTGTATGCTGTAAAATATAGGGGTGTTGCTGTTCAAATAACATTACACTGGCCCTGTATGCTATAACAAATTCAGGGGTGCAGTGAAAATCAATGTACACTGGCCCTGCCTTGTATACTGTAATAATTCTAGGGTGCAGTGAAAATCAGTCTACACTGGCCCTGCCTTGTATGCTGTGATAATTCTAGGGTGCAGTGAAAATCAATGTACACTGGTCCTGTCTTGTATGCTGTAAAATTACAGGGGTGTTGTGAAAATACAGGGGTGCTGGCACTGTACACGGTTGCAATGTCTAGGCCTGACCTTCACAACACTGTATGGGGAGAGGAGGCTCATACCACCATTTGCACGCCCCCTGCAAGTGCTGGGAGGAGCACTGCCAGTCCAGTTGCTGATATTGAGATTGAGGATGTCACTGTAGAAGTACACCAGGATGAGGAGGATATAGGTGTAGCTGGCGCTGCAGAGGAAGTTGACGATGAGGATTCTGATGGTGATGTGGTTTCATTGAATAAGGCACCAGTGGAGACAGTTGTTGGCCATGGGATGAAAAAGCCCATTGTCATGCCTGGGCAAAATACCAAAAAAGCCATCACTTTGGTGTGGAATTATTTCTCCACAAATCCGGCAACAGGTGTCAAGCCATGTGTTGCCTTTGTCAATCCATAATAAGTAGGGGTAAGGACGTTAACCATCTGGGAACATCCTCCCTTATACATCACCTGCAGCACATTCATCATGTCATTGTCAACTTGAGAAACTTTGGGTAATAGCGTAAGCAGTCCACTGACACCTAAATTATGTGGTTTGTTTGTTTGAATATTATTTCTCTGTGAGGATGAGGATGTAAACACTGAAGGGGGGGATCTGAGGATGAGGAAGACATCTTGCCACTGTAGAGACAGTTTGTGCAAGGAGAGATTAATTGCTTCTTTTTTCGTGGTGGCCCAAACAAACCAATCATTTCAGCCTCAGTCGTGTGGCAGACACTGTCGCTGAAATGATTGATTTGTTAAAGTGTGCATGTCCTGTTTATACAACCTAAGGGTGGATGGGAGGGCCCAAGGACAATTCCATCTTGCACGTCTTTTCTTTGCCACATCATTCCAGGGATGCTGCCCTATATGGGGTGCTGCCTCTCCGCCCTATCAGTCCAGGAGTACTGCCTCATTGCCGTTTAAGTCCAGGGGTGCTGTTGCCTGTATGCTGTGCTGTGTAATTCTCCAGGGTTGCTGCCTATGCTGTATAAATCCAGGGGTGCTGCTGTACTTGATCCCAGCTTTAAATGAAAGCATATATGAAACAAGCATCAACATCACAAACAGATTTTTGAAAACTAGCCGCAAAGGTGGAAATGGAAATTGCCAAAGTGTTTTTAAATAAAGTGGGGAGACACCACATTTGTGGCCAAAGTCACTGTGGCTCAGAAGAGACTGAATCATAATCCAGCGCAACTGCCGGAGAGGTAAACTTGATGTTTTCTGCCGGAGCATTAGAGACAGGTTCTTCTCAATTATTTCATGTTAGGGACTCACTCTAATGAATGGCTCCAATTAGTCAACCTTAATTTTGATTTATTATTGATGTTACACATTTTGGGATTATTTATTTAGAAGATGTGCATTTGTTGTACAGAGATCTTCTTTTCCTAAGGGCTGCGTAGGGGGTATCCGGTTGATAGACAGTGTCTAGCTAGACAGTATATAGATAGACACCATATGTTAGACGGACATAAGGTCGACAGGATCAAAAGGTCAACAGGGTCAAAAGGTTGACATGAAAAAGGAAGACAGTACAAAAGGTCGACATGAAAATGGTCGACATAAAAAAGATAGACAAATGTTTTTTTACATTTAACATG
This sequence comes from Pseudophryne corroboree, assembly GCF_028390025.1. NCBI lineage: Eukaryota > Metazoa > Chordata > Amphibia > Anura > Myobatrachidae > Pseudophryne > Pseudophryne corroboree. The sequence continues at coordinate 694,552,486 of NC_086446.1, forward strand.
TTTTTGGACAATTTCATACCTTCTCTATCCATGTCGGCATAGAGTTGGCTATAAACCTTGTGGCGAGCGCAGCGAGCCACCGAGCCCGTAGCTTGGAGAGCGAAGCGAGACTCGTGAGGGTATGGCTTTCTATAATTGGGGGTCTCAGATGACAAAACTATCCACACAAACCACAAAAATGCAAAAAACATGGTGTCTACCTTTTTTATGTCGATCATTTTCATGTCGACCTTTTGACCCTGTCGACCTTTTGACCCTGTCGACCGTTTGTACGGTCTACCTTTTTCATGTCGACCTTTTGACCCTGTCGACCTAATGTCTGTCTAGCATATGGTCAGAGCCGGCCTTAGGCATAGGCAAACTAGGCAAATGCCTAGGGCATTTGGTATGCTTAGGGGCACCAGCAGCTTCTGCTGATTAAAATGATATGCGGCATGCCTATATTCTGTGTGTGACTGCGGCTGTATCTGCATACGAAATGCTACGTTGCAGTGTATTCCTGGAAATCACTGTAATGTAGCATTTCGTATGCAGATACAGCCGCAGTCGCACACAGAATATAAGCATGCTGCAAATCATTTTAATCAGCAGAAGCTGCTTGTGCATCCTAGCCACATAGTAATGCAAAGAAGATGCATTTTCATAAACAAAAGGCGCCCAACGTTAACAGAGCTGCCAGCTGACTCATGCCAGGCATCTCCTGCAGAACTAGCGGCGGTGCTAGGGGGCACCAGCCAAAATTTTGCCTAGGGCATCATATTGGTTAGGGCCGGCTCTGCATATGGTGTCTATCTATTGACTGTCTAACTAGACACTGTCTATCTTTTATACCACACCCGCGTAGGGTTATCACAAGCGCTTGCGGTGTTAGAAGAACAGAGTTTCAGTGTTCTTGCATTGCATCAGCTTTCCATTGCACTCCTGTGAGGCACAAACAGCTACTGAATAAGGCCCAGTATGGTGTCTCATGGTGGCTTACAGCCAGGAAGATGTCTAGCTTGCCAGGCTGAGGCATGCTGTGGGCACGGAGGTTAGCAATGCTTCCTCCCACAGTCCTACTTATAGTATGAAATTAGTTTGGACTGTAGAGTGGTAAGCTCCACTAGGGCAGGGGCTCAATAACAAAAAAAATGACTGAACAGTTGTGCTTAGTACTTAATATGAATAAAATAAACAAGACACACAGGTATGCTCACATGCGTATAACCGGGACACACAGGTATGCTCACATGCGTATAACCGGGACACACAGGTATGCTCACATGCGTATAACCGGGACACACAGGTATGCTCACATGCGTATAACCGGGACACACAGGTATGCTCACATGCGTGTAACTGGGAGCTGTGAAAAACAAAAATAAGGCATCTGCCACAAAATATGTAAATAAAAATGCAATAAAAAATGGGAAAAAAAAGAACCCATGAGTTTTTCACAAAATAAGGGGTCTATTTACTAAGCCTTGGATGGAGATAAAGTCACTGGAGATAAAGTACCAGCCAATCGGCTCCTAACTGCCATGCCACAGGCTGTGTTTTAAAAATGACAGTTAGGAGCCGACTGGCTGGTACTTTATCTCCAGCAACTTTATCTCCATCCAAGGCTTAGTAAATAGACCCATAAGTCTCCAGACTCCATGGAGGGGAAAATATCCAATCTTGATCCTGTGGTATACACAAGTTTATTTGCATCCCAGCATTAAATCCAAGATTATCTTAATCCCTGAAAATGGAGAAGGAGGCTTTGGCCCCTAGTTTTTCAGTTTGTCAAGTAATGTGGTAATTAATAATTAAATACTTGCTTGGTTGAAGTCCTTTCTGTTCCACACCAATATAGGAGTGGAGGTGAAAGCATGTGTGTTGTTCCTGATTGCATGTGCCTCTCTAATTTTTAATCACCTTCTTGACACTGTCCTCTTCCTCTTGCCTCTTCTCATAATGTGAGAAGTCATCAACTATGGTGGTAGTATGTTTGTAGCTAGCTATGATTCAGAGAACTTGGTGAGCTTTTTCCAGGGGGACCATCTGTTGCTGAAGTGTTGGGTTTTTTAAACTGTGCATGTCCTGTTTAAACAACATAACGGTGGGTGGAAGGGCCCATGACAATTCCATCTTGCACTTCTTTTTTTTTCTTTGCATTATGTGCTCTTTGGGGCCTAGTTTTTAATACAGATAAACTGCTGGTACCTGAAACACAGCACAGGATCCCAAACGACACTCAGCAGGCTGACTGAGGTGTAATAACATTCGGGAGTCAGTAGGATGGTCTTTTCCCTTCTAGTGGTTGTTCAGCCTCAACGGTGCCAGCTGCTGATTGGCTGGCTTCGCAGTCAGCCATCAAAAAGTGAGGGGGCTGTATTTGGTGGTGTCTGATTGGCTGCAGCTGCTGTCATTCAGGCCACCTGGGAGGGAAGAATGGCTACTGACCCGGCCGTCCTGCAGAGCTATCAGCCATCACTGGGAAATTAAGGGGCCGGTCCGTGAGATACACGCTGCACTGCCACCGCTGCAGCTCACCGCCGCCGCACTTTACTTGTACTGATCGGCCAAGGCTGAACTGTGTGCCTTTGAGGCTGTGTGTGTTAGCGGCAATGGAGGTGAGGTCCGGGCGGGTGACTGTTCAGCAAGAGCAGCAGCGGCGGCAGCATAGTGCGTATCTCACTTGCTGAACAGTCACACGCCCGGACCTCACTGCCATTGCCGCTAACACACACGGCCTCAAAGGCACACAGCCTTGGTCGATCAGTGCATGTAAAGGGCGACTGCTAATGAGGAAGGGGTCCTGCCCAGCGAGAGTCCGTCCCAATGTGCCGATGGCGGGTGGCATGCTGCCCAGGCCCTCCTCTCGCTGTCAGAGCGGCCAGGCCAAGGACAGTTGTGTCCCCAGTACCCCCTTGATGGCAGCCCTGGTGCAGACTGCCAGAATAAGTTAGGACAGGGATACGTCAGCGAAAGTCAGACACAGGAAGAGGGTAGGCAGCATAGACAGCAGGACTGGGAGGACTGCGCATGGGTACTGTCAGTAGCCCCTGTAGGGGATAGGGAGCAGCAGGATTCCCGCAAGAAGCCGATCCATAAGTGGATGCAGACCCGGGAAATGGGTAACTCTAGAGCAGAAGGGAATTGGGGGAGATGAAGGCAGAGGCAGGTAGGACCCCAGGTAACCATGGAAAAGCAGTGGGGAGGTCACTCAGGCAGTAGGGCTCAGAGTAGCTGCTGGAGAAAGAGACCAGGACTTCCCACAGAGGTTCTGGGAATTGACCGATGCTGGAAGCTGCGAGAATATAACACAGTGCAACAAGTGAATGCTGGAGGCTGCACACAGCCCAGCAGGAAATCGGTTCAACTTGTGAGGGACCACATAATACCTGCCACAGTGTCTGCAGAAAGAACTGGGGCTCAGGTTTTAAAAGGTGGGCGACGGGCAGCTTTGTACACAGGTGTTTTGGGCCCAAATACAATTTTTACCAGGAACCCCTAACTGGGAATCAGGTGGAGTACTCAAAAACTGTGAACTGCTACTCATGATTCCACTAGATCCAAATGGCTGCACTAAACTTTTCTGGTAGCATGGCCCTCAGCACTTTCGAGGGGGGAGCGCTGGCACAGGACCAGCCTGTGCTGTTGACTCCCCTACAGCCACCAGCTGAACTGTTCCTGAGGGAGGGTCCATCCTCAGCACTGGGCATTTAGCCCATGGGGGTCATTCCGAGTTGATCGCTCGCTAGCAGTTTTTAGCAACCGTGCAAATGCTATGCCGCCGCCCACTGGGAGTGTATATTAGCTTAGCAGAAATGCGATCGCTTGTATCGCAGAGCGGCTACCCAGTTTTTTGTCTAGTTTCAGAGTAGCTCAAAACCTACTCAGCGCTTGCGATCACTTCAGACTGTTCAGTTCCTGTTTTGATGTCACAAACCCGCCCAGCGTTCGCCCTGACATGCCTGCATTTTTCCTGGCACGCCTGCATTTTTCCGAACACTCCCTGAAAACGGTCAGTTGCCACCTAGAAACGCCCACTTCATGTCAATCACTCTGCATCCACCAGTGCGACTGAAATGCTTTGCTAGACCCTGTGCAAAACTACATACGCATGCACAAAACTGCTGTTTTTAAGCCTGATCGCTGCGCTACGAACAAAAAGCAGCTAGTGATCAACTCGGAATGACCCCCCATGTGCTGTACTGAAATTTGCCAGCACACAAGTTGGAGTTTGAGGAAGGAAGGACTGGACAGAGTTGCAGAAGTGCTGGGGGCAGAACCCCGACATTGGCCTGCATTTGGGCAGCTGTTCTTTGTGCAAGAAGGGGGGGGTAGAAAGTATTCCCTGCCCCGTTGTGCCAGAGGCAAAGGTATTAGTACACCCAATAGGTGTGCCGGGTGTAAAAGTTTGCAATGTTGCGGAGTGGGGATACCCAACATCTGAATTGCTAAATCCCCTGCTGGTGAAATTGGATATGTCATATTGTAATATTGGGGGTAATTCCAAGTTGATCGCAGCAGGAAATTTTTTAGCAGTTGGGCAAAACCATGTGCACTGCAGGGGGGGCAGATATAACATTTGCAGAGAGAGTTAGATTTGGGTGGGTTATTCTGTTTCTGTGCAGGGTAAATACTGGCTGCTTTATTTTTACACTGCAATTTAGATTGCAGATTGAACTCACCACACCCAACTCTATCTCTCTTTGCACATGTTATACTGTATCTGCCTCCCCTGCAGTGCACATGGTTTTGCCCAACTGCTAAAAAAATTTCCTGCTGCGATCAACTTGGAATTACCCCCATTGTCCTTGCTGGTTGTCTAACAATACTGCCTCTTACCACATGGGTCTGGTGTGACATCACCCTGTGGGACTCAGGTGGTACACACACACACATAAGATTCTCTCCCCTGCACCCACTGCTCCTGGTTGATAATGTTTCCTCAAAACTTTGGAACAAGGACTAAAAAGTAGAGGAAGGAATATAAAGATATGAGACAGAGGGTAAAACTGTATTTATGGCGTTTCAATCTTCATAGCGTTTAAAGTACTTTTTATTCCTTTTGTTCCATTATATATCTGGCTTGTGTCACTATTACCCCATGTGTGTGTTCATTCATTAGCCTATATATTCTGAACTATAATCTTACTCAGGTAAATACAGGTGGGCTGTGACCTGGCACCTAGTGCTGTCATGTTATGTTATTGTTATTGTTATGGATGCCATTCTGTGTATGAGGTTACAAGTTATCATGGATAATCCTGTTTAACCCATCTATTAGCCTTATATGGTCACACAGGAAATAAATTTGAGGGCCAGGTAATCTCTCTCTGAAGATGCTCCTCCACAGGGGACAATCAGGACTTAAACTAATTTCCCTGTCATTGTTCCTTTTGTTTACTGTCCTTTGTTAAACCCTGGGCTCTCACAGACAACTCGGAGCCTGACCCAGCATGTGGTCAGCAGGAGAAGGCCAGCTGTGGGAGGGAGTAGGGAAATACCTGAAATGGGATCCCACCAATCAGGAATCTGGGTATCCTCCCCAGGTGAGCGTGGCATGATGGGCATTTGGAAGGTTTTAAAAGCGGTTGCGCAGGTCAGCTCCTGATGTTAGTTGCAGGACTTTGGCTAAGGGGTGATACTCTGCCAGGGTGCCTTGTAGAACTTATCACCAGTGCTGTGTGGACTTATACGTATTTACTCCTGCGTGGACTTATACAAATATTCTCCTGTGGACTAATCTGCTATCACTGCTGTGTGGACTCAGTTATAGTTCTGCTGTGTGGACCTGTTTATATGTGGAATTGTTGTGGACCTAAGTCCTCTACTGGGACTTACTATCTGGACTGGTACCCTGTATACTGTTTCTGGGCTATATTTACTTCAGTTTCCTGTGAATTATCTATTCCTGGGTGCGGTGAGAAATAAACCATCACTTTGGTTTCATCGGCTCTGTGTCTGAGTGATTAGAAGAACCCCATATCCTCACAATGTGCATAATAAATCTTAAGGAGAATTCATTGTGTACTGTTATTCTTCCGTAACAGGTGGGGACTTCTGCCTCTCTGTCATGGCATGAAAAAAAAAAAAAGGAGAGATAGAAACTATTCCAATGACAGTTTTCTCCACATCATCCTCCTAGGGATTAAATAAGTGGTGACTCCCTTCCAACACTAGAGAAATTGTTCTTAAATGTTGAGGGTTACACAGATAGCTATGTAAATAAAATAATCCTAAATCAGAGTTGGCAGCTGACATGCTGTAAGGATAGGTAATACTGGATCAGGGCTGGCAGCAGACAGATTGTAGCAATTAGACCTGCTGGGTCAGGGCTGGCAGCAGACTAATTCACTATCCAGGAACAGTTCAAGGTTAGAGTCACGAAAATCAGCAGAATCTAAAAGCAAGAAATAATATGGAACATGAGTGCAGGTTCCTTTACTAGCTAACAGGAACTATCACCAGCACAGATGGGAGAGAAAGGAAGCTATTTAACCACTTGCATGGCATGGTCGCATCAGATGCATCCATACCAGCAAGTGCTTTATCTGACCTGGTCGCACAGGATGCAACCAGTCAGATAAACAGCATGTACAGCTACAGGGAAGTGAAACTTTCCTCCGCTGCCTCTCTCAGAGGGACTGGAAGGTCTCTCTGACTCCCTGCACCCACCCATGTATATAAACCCCACCACTAGTCAACATGAGAGGCTGTTCTTTTTTTTTTTTTTTACGTAGTAGACCCTCAAATAAAGAATAATGGTAGAATCTTAGCCAATGTATGCTTTGCAATCATACAGTATATACTGTTTCATACTCAAGATTGTATCATAAGATTGACACACTGCTCATCAGTAAGTGGTCATGCTTCTGATCACACATTGGGAATATTTTTTTAAATTCATCCACGACAAGAGTAAAGACAAAAAAACTTATGTCAATACAAGACATGCTACAGTGGTATTGTTGAAATATTGCGCAGCAGGTATCTTGTTTTCTTTTTTTTTCTAAAGTGATAATGAACACAAACTTAATAACAGGTTGCACTTTCTACTCCAACAATAGCTATCATACAGTGCTGCAACACAGAGGTAAAATATTTACACTCAATTATGTTTTTCTGCATTGTAACTTTTTTCTTTTTTAAGATGATAATAGGGCATAATAAGCTGCAGCACAATATAAGTAGTGATTTGTCCAGTGGCGATGTTTTGTCAGCAGCTTAAAAGAGACGTGCTGTTTAAGAGAAGCCTTTGCTGCATGAGAGATTTCTTTAGCCAGAAAATAAAAGTCTTTTTAAAGCAATCCAAGCATACACAATATTTGCACTTCAACAATAGCTTAAATACAGTAAGCTCATTTTTCCCCAGTGGTAGCTGAATCCATTAAAGTGTAAGTTCAAAGATTTATTAGAATTTTTCAGCTTTTTGTAGAAAACAGAATGTATAAAATAATGGTGTAATGGTTATCATTACTACCTTACGTCACTAAGGACTTGGATTTGATTCCCACTATGGCAATATCCATGTGGAGTTTGTATATTCTCCCCATGCTGTGTGGGTTTCCTCCCACACTCCAAAATATACTGGTAGGCTAATTGGCTCCTGACAAAAATTAACCCTAGTGCAGAGGTTCCCAAACTTTGTCTTCAAAGTACCCTGATGGTCCAGGTTTTAAGGATACCTATGCTTTGGCACAAGTGACCTACAGTAAGTAGAACCTCAGTCCATTTGATTTAGCCATCTGTGCTAAGCTATGAATACCCTTAAAACATGGACCATTAGGGTGCTCTGGGGACTGATGTTGGGAAACACTGCCCTAGTGTGTATGTGTGTCTCTATGTTCCATGATACATCCCATGAAAAGGAATGTAGATTTTAAGCTGCACTGGGAGGGGGCTGATGTGAGTGGCAAATATTCTCTGTAAAGCGCTGTGGAATATATGTGCGCTTCATAAATAACTAATAATAATAATAATAATAATAATAATAATTGATAGTAAAATAGTACTAATAATAACCGCCTACTAGCTACTATACTAAAACATGAGACATTATATTACCTATAGAGGGCCTGATTCCGAGATGCAGATAAAGTAGCTATAAAAGTAGAGAACCAGTATAGTAAATTGGATATAAACATCCAAACTGACCTACAAAACACAATTGATGGCTTATGAAGCCTGAATTGTATAATACTCAGAAACTGGTGGTGCACCCCTGGAGTTTAACTGAATATTAAACAAAACCAGGAAAGGGAAGGGGGGGAGAATACTCTGCTTGGGGGTAGAAATACTCTCTTGGAAGAAATATATCAAGTTTAAAATTTAGCCGCTAATTAGAATACGGATATAAAATATCACTGTAAAGAGCAGCAGGTATAAAAGCAAATACAGATATACAGCAGAAATGTCTAGCTTATGTTTTCATTACCATAATTACACTACCATAGTTACCAATGGTAAACTATCATAGTCTAATTGATGATCATTATAGCGTATATGTAATAAATATAAACCTCCTAATCTGCACATATTATCAAAATATTGGTGAAATAATTTGCACAGATTATAGAAATTCATGAAATAATATTGAGTGGACATACAGTATGTTTTAAACTGATATCACAAATCAACATTTGTCATCATCAATAATACACTACATAGGGAAATATGTTTTATCAAGGCACAAAGGAAGGGGGGGGGGCACTTCTGCATTAGCCTAGGGTGGCTGGAACCCTTAATCAGACCCTGATTGAGGGTGTGATCAATCATGGTCATCAGAGCCGGCCTTAGGCATAGGCAAACTAGGCAATTGCCTAGGGCATTTGGTATGTTTAGGGGCACCAGCAGCTTCTGCTGATTAAAATGATATGCGGCATGCCTATATTCTGTGTGTGACTGCGGCTGTATCTGCATACGAAATGCTATGTTACAGTGTATTCCTGAAAATCACTGTACTATAGCATTTCATATGCAGATACGGGTTCACTACGGCTGGCCGGCGGTCGGGCTCCCGGCGACCAGCATCCCGGCGCCGGGAGCCCGACCGCCGGCTTACCGACAGCTTGGCGAGCGCAAATGAGCCCCTTGCGGGCTCGCTGCGCTCGCCACGCTACGGGCACGGTGGCGCGCTACGCGCGCCACACTATTTTATTCTCCCTCTATGGGGGTCGTGGACCCCCACGAGGGAAAATAAGTGTCGGTATGCCGGCTGTCGGGCTCCCGGCGCCGGTATACCGAGCGCCGGGAGCCCGACCGCCGGCAAACAGAAGACCACCCGCAGATACAGCCGCAGTTGCACACAGAATATAGGCATGCTTCATATCATTTTAATCAGCAGAAGCTGCTTGTGCATCCTAGCCACATAGTAATGCAAATAATATGATGCATTTTCATAAACAAAAGGCACTCGATGTTAGCAGAGCTGCCAACTGACTCATGCCAGGCATCTCCTGCAGAACCAGTGGCGTTGCTAGGGGGCACCAGCCAAAATCTTGCCTAGGGCATCATATTTGTTAGGGCCGGCTCTGATGGTCATCCCTGTCAGAGAGGTGGGCCAATGGCAATGTGAGACCACCCAGATGTATGTTTAGCTAGGGGTGTGACCAATCATACATTGCAGTGTGCTGATTGATAGGTCAGTGGCCAATCCCAACGTAAATCATGTCCGTATCAGGAGCATAACAACAAAAATAACATATATGTATGATTACTTAGTTACCATAATCTAAGCAGCTCCTTGGGGTGTCACAAATCGTACTCATCCAACTAGTAATTTATATAGAAGTGGATAGGTGATACCGCTAGCAAGTATCAACCATATGTGTGATCAGAAGCATGACCACTTACTGATGAGCAGTGTGTTAATCTTATGATACAATCATGAGTATTAAACAGTATATACTGTATGATTGCAAAGCATACATTGGCTAGGATTCTACCATTATTCTTTATTTGAGGGTCTAATACGTAAAAAAAAAAAAAAAAAAGAACAGCCTCTCATGTTGACTAGTGGTGGGGTATATAGTGTACACACAAAAAGATTCCAAAATCATCTGGTATAATCACTGACCAGACAGAATATCAGACGTCTCAAAATTGTTTGGATTAGATTTGTAACTGATTGGCAATTAGTATAACCTGTCGATTTTAACATCCTACTGGTGTTACATCAGAAAAGCCTAAAGACAGTTTCTTATAGCTGTAATATCATTAACTGAAGTTTGAAAAAGCTGTAAAGATCAAATGAGAGAGTAGCCAATATCTAATAAGGAGAATAGGCTTGATTATTAGGATTAGCCTCTAAATGGGGATAAATATAAAAAAAATGTATAAATGTGAGATGGAGCAATAAAGAATATTATAATATACAGTATGTATAAAACTTAGACGTGAAAGAGTGAGGAGGATAATGAAAACTGAAAAATAAAAATTAAAGTATATAATAAACAGAAAAATATAAAACTATGTTAAAAAATAATGAAATGTAATGAACAAAATAAATAAATAAATTAATGATATGCTAATAATAAAATTAATGAAACCCTACTGTAGATAGTTGTAATGGGTGAGAACAATATACAAAAACAAGCCCTACTGCATGTAAAGAATGTGTGTGTACGTAGAAAGGTAGGTATAGAATGGACGTGTAAAGGTATGGTTATAGGTGTAGCATCATAAAAGATTATCTGAAGTAGAAGGGGAAAGGAGTGTTAGTACAGTAAGTAGATGAAAGAAGGAGGTCTATAATCACAAGTAGAGGTAGGAAGTAGAGATGAGCGGGTTCGGTTTCTCTGAATCCGAACCCGCACGAACTTCATGTTTTTTTCCACGGATCCGAGCGACTCGGATCTTCCCGCCTTGCTCGGTTAACCCGAGCGCGCCCGAACGTCATCATGACGCTGTCGGATTCTCGCGAGACTCGGATTCTATATAAGGAGCCGCGCGTCGCCGCCATTTTCACACGTGCATTGAGATTGATAGGGAGAGGACGTGGCTGGCGTCCTCTCCATTTAGATTAGGGTTGAGAGAGAGAGAGAGAGATTGACCTGAGGCTGTGATACTGTAGAAGAGAGTGCAGAGTTTAGTGACTGACGACCACAGTGACCACCAGACAGTGCAGTTGTTTGTTTTATTTAATATATCCGTTCTCTGCCTGAAAAAAACGATACACACAGTGACTCAGTCACATACCATATCTGTGTGCACTGCTCAGCCCAGTGTGCTGCATCAATGTATATATATATCTGACTGTGCTCAGCTCACACAGCTTATAATTGTGGGGGAGACTGGGGAGCACTGCAGTGCCAGTTATAGGTTATAGCAGGAGCCAGGAGTACATAATATTATATTAAAATTAAACAGTGCACACTTTTGCTGCAGGAGTGCCACTGCCAGTGTGACTAGTGACCAGTGACCTGACCACCAGTATATATAATATATTAGTAGTATACTATCTCTTTATCAACCAGTCTATATTAGCAGCAGACACAGTACAGTGCGGTAGTTCACGGCTGTGGCTACCTCTGTGTCGGCACTCGGCAGCCCGTCCATAATTGTATATACCACCTAACCGTGGTTTTTTTCTCTTTCTTTATAGTCATACTAGTTACGAGTATACTATCTCTTTATCAACCAGTCTATATTAGCAGCAGACACAGTACAGTGCGGTAGTTCACGGCTGTGGCTACCTCTGTGTCGGCACTCGGCAGCCCGTCCATAATTGTATATACCACCTAACCGTGGTTTTTTTTTCTTTCTTTATAGTCATACTAGTTACGAGTATACTATCTCTTTATCAACCAGTCTATATTAGCAGCAGACACAGTACAGTGCGGTAGTTCACGGCTGTGGCTACCTCTGTGTCGGCACTCGGCAGCCCGTCCATAATTGTATATACCACCTAACCGTGGTTTTTTTTTCTTTCTTTATACATACATACTAGTTACGAGTATACTATCTCTTTATCAACCAGTCTATATTAGCAGCAGACACAGTACAGTGCGGTAGTTCACGGCTGTGGCTACCTCTGTGTCGGCACTCGGCAGCCCGTCCATAATTGTATATACCACCTAACCGTGTTTTTTTTTTCTTTCTTTATACATACATACTAGTTACGAGTATACTATCTCTTTATCAACCAGTCTATATATTAGCAGCAGACACAGTACAGTGCGGTAGTTCACGGCTGTGGCTACCTCTGTGTCGGCACTCGGCAGCCCGTCCATAATTGTATATACCACCTAACCGTGGTTTTTTTTTCTTTCTTTATAGTCATACTAGTTACGAGTATACTATCTCTTTATCAACCAGTCTATATTAGCAGCAGACACAGTACAGTGCGGTAGTTCACGGCTGTGGCTACCTCTGTGTCGGCACTCGGCAGCCCGTCCATAATTGTATATACCACCTAACCGTGGTTTTTTTTTCTTTCTTTATACATACATACTAGTTACGAGTATACTATCTCTTTATCAACCAGTCTATATATTAGCAGCAGACACAGTACAGTGCGGTAGTTCACGGCTGTGGCTACCTCTGTGTCGGCACTCGGCAGCCCGTCCATAATTGTATATACCACCTAACCGTGGTTTTTTTTTCTTTCTTTATACATACATACTAGTTACGAGTATACTATCTCTTTATCAACCAGTCTATATATTAGCAGCAGACACAGTACAGTGCGGTAGTTCACGGCTGTGGCTACCTCTGTGTCGGCACTCGGCAGCCCGTCCATAATTGTATATACCACCTAACCGTGGTTTTTTTTTCTTTCTTTATAGTCATACTAGTTACGAGTATACTATCTCTTTATCAACCAGTCTATATTAGCAGCAGACACAGTACAGTGCGGTAGTTCACGGCTGTGGCTACCTCTGTGTCGGCACTCGGCAGCCCGTCCATAATTGTATATACCACCTAACCGTGGTTTTTTTTTCTTTCTTTATAGTCATACTAGTTACGAGTATACTATCTCTTTATCAACCAGTCTATATTAGCAGCAGACACAGTACAGTGCGGTAGTTCACGGCTGTGGCTACCTCTGTGTCGGCACTCGGCAGCCCGTCCATAATTGTATATACCACCTAACCGTGGTTTTTTTTTCTTTCTTTATACATACATACTAGTTACGAGTATACTATCTCTTTATCAACCAGTCTATATTAGCAGCAGACACAGTACAGTGCGGTAGTTCACGGCTGTGGCTACCTCTGTGTCGGCACTCGGCAGCCCGTCCATAATTGTATATACCACCTAACCGTGTTTTTTTTTTCTTTCTTTATACATACATACTAGTTACGAGTATACTATCTCTTTATCAACCAGTCTATATATTAGCAGCAGACACAGTACAGTGCGGTAGTTCACGGCTGTGGCTACCTCTGTGTCGGCACTCGGCAGCCCGTCCATAATTGTATATACCACCTAACCGTGGTTTTTTTTTCTTTCTTTATAGTCATACTAGTTACGAGTATACTATCTCTTTATCAACCAGTCTATATTAGCAGCAGACACAGTACAGTGCGGTAGTTCACGGCTGTGGCTACCTCTGTGTCGGCACTCGGCAGCCCGTCCATAATTGTATATACCACCTAACCGTGGTTTTTTTTTCTTTCTTTATACATACATACTAGTTACGAGTATACTATCTCTTTATCAACCAGTCTATATATTAGCAGCAGTGCGGTAGTTCACGGCTGTGGCTACCTCTGTGTCGGCACTCGGCAGACCCTGTCACTGTGGCAGACCCTGTCACTGAAATGATGGGTTGGTTAAAGTGTGCATGTCCTGTTTATACAACATAAGGGTGGGTGGGAGGGCCCAAGGACAATTCCATCTTGCACCTCTTTTTTCTTTTCTTTTTCTTTGCGTCATGTGCTGTTTGGGGAGGGTTTTTTGGAAGGGACATCCTGCGTGACACTGCAGTGACACTCCTAGATGGGCCCGGTGTTTGTGTCGGCCACTAGGGTCGCTTATCTTACTCACACAGCTACCTCATTGCGCCTCTTTTTTTCTTTGCGTCATGTGCTGTTTGGGGAGGGTTTTTTGGAAGGGACATCCTGCGTGACACTGCAGTGCCACTCCTAGATGGGCCCGGTGTTTGTGTCGGCCACTAGGGTCGCTAATCTTACTCACACAGCTACCTCATTGCGCCTCTTTTTTTCTTTGCGTCATGTGCTGTTTGGGGAGGGTTTTTTGGAAGGGCCATCCTGCGTGACACTGCAGTGCCACTCCTAGATGGGCCCGGTGTTTGTGTCGGCCACTAGGGTCGCTTATCTTACTCACACAGCGACCTCGGTGCAAATTTTAGGACTAAAAATAATATTGTGAGGTGTGAGGTATTCAGAATAGACTGAAAATGAGTGGAAATTATGGTTTTTGAGGTTAATAATACTTTGGGATCAAAATGACCGCCAAATTCTATGATTTAAGCTGTTTTTTAGGTTTTTTGGAAAAAAACACCCGAATCCAAAACACACCCGAATCCGACAAAAAAAATTCGGTGAGGTTTTGCCAAAACGCGGTCGAACCCAAAACACGGCCGCGGAACCGAACCCAAAACCAAAACACAAAACCCGAAAAATTTCCGGCGCTCATCTCTAGTAGGAAGTAGGTCAAATGAAGACTCCAAAACAAATTTGTTTATGAGGCCATGTGGTTTAAGTGAGACAAGTTTAAAGCTGTATTTGCTTTCTCGTTTGAGGGGCTCTTTTTGTTGGTTACCCCTCTCTGATTCTCATTTTGACTCTTTCCAACCCATAGGGCCAGGTGTACTAAAGTGATAGAGAGTGTTAAAATGACAGCCAATTAGCTCCTATCTGACATGTCACAGGCCTTGTTTGAAAAATAACAGTTAGGAGCTGGTTGGTTGCTAGTTTATCACTCTCTACTTTATCACTTTTTGAGGCTTAGTACATCTGACCCATAGGCTTTAAGATTCATATGTTTGCTAGAGATGAGCGCCGGAAATTTTTCGGGTTTTGTGTTTTGGTTTTGGGTTCGGTTCCGCGGCCGTGTTTTGGGTTCGACCGCGTTTTGGCAAAACCTCACCGAATTTTTTTTGTCGGATTCGGGTGTGTTTTGGATTCGGGTGTTTTTTTCAAAAAACCCTAAAAAACAGCTTAAATCATAGAATTTGGGGGTAATTTTGATCCCAAAGTATTATTAACCTCAAAAAACATAATTTACACTCATTTTCAGCCTATTCTGAACACATCACACCTCACAATATTATTTTTAGTCCTAAAATTTGCACCGAGGTCGCTGTGTGAGTAAGATAAGCGACACTAGTGGCCGACACAAACACCGGGCCCATCTAGGAGTGGCACTGCAGTGTCACGCAGGATGTCCCTTCCAAAAAACCCTCCCCAAACAGCACATGACGCAAAGAAAAAAAGAGGCGCAATGAGGTAGCTGTGTGAGTAAGATTAGCGACCCTAGTGGCCGACACAAACACCGGGCCCATCTAGGAGTGGCACTGCAGTGTCACGCAGGATGTCCCTTCCAAAAAACCCTCCCCAAACAGCACATGACGCAAAGAAAAAAAGAGGCGCAATGAGGTAGCTGACTGTGTGAGAAAGATAAGCGACCCTAGTGGCCGACACAAACACCGGGCCCATCTAGGAGTGGCACTGCAGTGTCACGCAGGATGTCCCTTCCAAAAAACCCTCCCCAAACAGCACATGACGCAAAGAAAAAAAGAGGCGCAATGAGGTAGCTGACTGTGTGAGAAAGATAAGCGACCCTAGTGGCCGACACAAACACCGGGCCCATCTAGGAGTGGCACTGCAGTGTCACGCAGGATGTCCCTTCCAAAAAACCCTCCCCAAACAGCACATGACGCAAAGAAAAAAAGAGGCGCAATGAGGTAGCTGACTGTGTGAGAAAGATAAGCGACCCTAGTGGCCGACACAAACACCGGGCCCATCTAGGAGTGGCACTGCAGTGTCACGCAGGATGTCCCTTCCAAAAAACCCTCCCCAAACAGCACATGACGCAAAGAAAAAAAGAGGCGCAATGAGGTAGCTGTGTGAGAAAGATAAGCGACCCTAGTGGCCGACACAAACACCGGGCCCATCTAGGAGTGGCACTGCAGTGTCACGCAGGATGTCCCTTCCAAAAAACCCTCCCCAAACAGCACATGACGCAAAGAAAAAAAGAGGCGCAATGAGGTAGCTGTGTGAGTAAGATTAGCGACCCTAGTGGCCGACACAAACACCGGGCCCATCTAGGAGTGGCACTGCAGTGTCACGCAGGATGGCCCTTCCAAAAAACCCTCCCCAAACAGCACATGACGCAAAGAAAAAAAGAGGCGCAATGAGGTAGCTGACTGTGTGAGTAAGATTAGCGACCCTAGTGGCCGACACAAACACCGGGCACATCTAGGAGTGGCACTGCAGTGTCACGCAGGATGTCCCTTCCAAAAAACCCTCCCCAAACAGCACATGACGCAAAGAAAAAAAGAGGCGCAATGAGGTAGCTGTGTGAGTAAGATTAGCGACCCTAGTGGCCGACACAAACACCGGGCCCATCTAGGAGTGGCACTGCAGTGTCACGCAGGATGTCCCTTCCAAAAAACCCTCCCCAATCAGCACATGATGCAAAGAAAAAGAAAAGAAAAAAGAGGTGCAAGATGGAATTATCCTTGGGCCCTCCCACCCACCCTTATGTTGTATAAACAAAACAGGACATGCACACTTTAACCAACCCATCATTTCAGTGACAGGGTCTGCCACACGACTGTGACTGATATGACGGGTTGGTTTGGACCCCCCCCAAAAAAGAAGCAATTAATCTCTCCTTGCACAAACTGGCTCTACAGAGGCAAGATGTCCACCTCATCTTCACCCTCCGATATATCACCGTGTACATCCCCCTCCTCACAGATTATCAATTCGTCCCCACTGGAATCCACCATCTCAGCTCCCTGTGTACTTTGTGGAGGCAATTGCTGCTGGTCAATGTCTCCGCGGAGGAATTGATTATAATTCATTTTAATGAACATCATCTTCTCCACATTTTCTGGATGTAACCTCGTACGCCGATTGCTGACAAGGTGAGCGGCGGCACTAAACACTCTTTCGGAGTACACACTTGTGGGAGGGCAACTTAGGTAGAATAAAGCCAGTTTGTGCAAGGGCCTCCAAATTGCCTCTTTTTCCTGCCAGTATAAGTACGGACTGTGTGACGTGCCTACTTGGATGCGGTCACTCATATAATCCTCCACCATTCTAT
This sequence comes from Pseudophryne corroboree, assembly GCF_028390025.1. Classification (NCBI taxonomy): domain Eukaryota; kingdom Metazoa; phylum Chordata; class Amphibia; order Anura; family Myobatrachidae; genus Pseudophryne; species Pseudophryne corroboree. The sequence goes on from NC_086446.1 coordinate 694,569,700, forward strand.
CAATGTTGAGAGAATCATATGCAGTGACAGTAGACGACATGTCCGTAATCGTTGTCAGGTCCTTCAGTCCGGACCAGATGTCAGCATCAGCAGTCGCTCCAGACTGCCCTGCATCACCGCCAGCGGGTGGGCTCGGAATTCTGAGCCTTTTCCTCGCACCCCCAGTTGCGGGAGAATGTGAAGGAGGAGATGTTGACAGGTCGCGTTCCGCTTGACTTGACAATTTTGTCACCAGCAGGTCTTTCAACCCCAGCAGACCTGTGTCTGCCGGAAAGAGAGATCCAAGGTAGGCTTTAAATCTAGGATCGAGCACGGTGGCCAAAATGTAGTGCTCTGATTTCAACAGATTGACCACCCGTGAATCCTTGTTAAGCGAATTAAGGGCTGCATCCACAAGTCCCACATGCCTAGCGGAATCGCTCCGTGTTAGCTCCTTCTTCAATGCCTCCAGCTTCTTCTGCAAAAGCCTGATGAGGGGAATGACCTGACTCAGGCTGGCAGTGTCTGAACTGACTTCACGTGTGGCAAGTTCAAAGGGCATCAGAACCTTGCACAACGTTGAAATCATTCTCCACTGCACTTGAGACAGGTGCATTCCATCTCCTATATCGTGCTCAATTCTATAGGCTTGAATGGCCTTTTGCTGCTCCTCCAACCTCTGAAGCATATAGAGGGTTGAATTCCACCTCGTTACCACTTCTTGCTTCAGATGATGGCAGGGCAGGTTCAGTAGTTTTTGGTGGTGCTCCAGTCTTCTGTACGTGGTGCCTGTACGCCGAAAGTGTCCCGCAATTTTTCTGGCCACCGACAGCATCTCTTGCACGCCCCTGTCGTTTTTTAAAAAATTCTGCACCACCAAATTCAAGGTATGTGCAAAACATGGGACGTGCTGGAATTTGCCCATATTTAATGCACACACAATATTGCTGGCGTTGTCCGATGCCACAAATCCACAGGAGAGTCCAATTGGGGTAAGCCATTCCGCGATGATCTTCCTCAGTTGCCGTAAGAGGTTTTCAGCTGTGTGCGTATTCTGGAAAGCGGTGATACAAAGCGTAGCCTGCCTAGGAAAGAGTTGGCGTTTGCGAGATGCTGCTACTGGTGCCGCCGCTGCTGTTCTTGCGGCGGGAGTCCATACATCTACCCAGTGGGCTGTCACAGTCATATAGTCCTGACCCTGCCCTGCTCCACTTGTCCACATGTCCGTGGTTAAGTGGACATTGGGTACAACTGCATTTTTTAGGAGACTGGTGAGTCTTTTTCTGACGTCCATGTACATTCTCGGTATCGCCTGCCTAGAGAAGTGGAACCTAGATGGTATTTGGTAACGGGGGCACACTGCCTCAATAAATTGTCTAGTTCCCTGTGAACTAACGGCGGATACCGGACGCACGTCTAACACCAACATAGTTGTCAAGGACTCAGTTATCCGCTTTGCAGTAGGATGACTGCTGTGATATTTCATCTTCCTCGCAAAGGACTGTTGAACAGTCAATTGCTTACTGGAAGTAGTACAAGTGGGCTTACGACTTCCCCTCTGGGATGACCATCGACTCCCAGCGGCAACAACAGCAGCGCCAGCAGCAGTAGGCGTTACACGCAAGGATGCATCGGAGGAATCCCAGGCAGGAGAGGACTCGTCAGACTTGCCAGTGACATGGCCTGCAGGACTATTGGCATTCCTGGGGAAGGAGGAAATTGACACTGAGGGAGTTGGTGGGGTGGTTTGCGTGAGCTTGGTTACAAGAGGAAGGGATTTACTGGTCAGTGGACTGCTTCCGCTGTCACCCAAAGTTTTTGAACTTGTCACTGACTTATTATGAATGCGCTGCAGGTGACGTATAAGGGAGGATGTTCCGAGGTGGTTAACGTCCTTACCCCTACTTATTACAGCTTGACAAAGGGAACACACGGCTTGACACCTGTTGTCCGCATTTCTGGTGAAATACCTCCACACCGAAGAGCTGATTTTTTTGGTATTTTCACCTGGCATGTCAACGGCCATATTCCTCCCACGGACAACAGGTGTCTCCCCGGGTGCCTGACTTAAACAAACCACCTCACCATCAGAATCCTCCTGGTCAATTTCCTCCCCAGCGCCAGCAACACCCATATCCTCCTCATCCTGGTGTACTTCAACACTGACATCTTCAATCTGACTATCAGGAACTGGACTGCGGGTGCTCCTTCCAGCACTTGCAGGGGGCATGCAAATAGTGGAAGGCGCATGCTCTTCACGTCCAGTGTTGGGAAGGTCAGGCATCGCAAACGACACAATTGGACTCTCCTTGTGGATTTGGGATTTCAAAGAACGCACAGTTCTTTGCGGTGCTTTTGCCAGCTTGAGTCTTTTCAGTTTTCTAGCGAGAGGCTGAGTGCTTCCATCCTCATGTGAAGCTGAACCACTAGCCATGAACATAGGCCAGGGCCTCAGCCGTTCCTTGCCACTCCGTGTGGTAAATGGCATATTGGCAAGTTTACGCTTCTCCTCCGACAATTTTATTTTAGGTTTTGGAGTCCTTTTTTTTCTGATATTTGGTGTTTTGGATTTGACATGCTCTGTACTATGACATTGGGCATCGGCCTTGGCAGACGACGTTGCTGGCATTTCATCGTCTCGGCCATGACTAGTGGCAGCAGCTTCAGCACGAGGTGGAAGTGGATCTTGATCTTTCCCTAATTTTGGAACCTCAACTTTTTTGTTCTCCATATTTTATAGGCAGAACTAAAAGGCACCTCAGGTAAACAATGGAGATGGATGGATTGGATACTAGTATACAATTATGGACGGACTGCCACGGTTAGGTGGTATAAAAAAACCACGGTTAGGTGGTATATATTATAATAATAATACAATTATGGATGGACGGACTGCCTGCCGACTGCCGACACAGAGGTAGCCACAGCCGTGAACTACCGCACTGTACACTGGTTGATAAAGAGATAGTAGTATACTCGTAACAACTAGTATGACACTATGACGACGGTATAAAGAATGAAAAAAAAACCACGGTTAGGTGGTATATATTATAATAATAATACAATTATGGATGGACGGACTGCCTGCCGACTGCCGACACAGAGGTAGCCACAGCCGTGAACTACCGCACTGTACACTGGTTGATAAAGAGATAGTAGTATACTCGTAACAACTAGTATGACACTATGACGGTATAAAGAATGAAAAAAAAACCACGGTTAGGTGGTATATATTATAATAATAATACAATTATGGATGGACGGACTGCCTGCCGACTGCCGACACAGAGGTAGCCACAGCCGTGAACTACCGCACTGTACACTGGTTGATAAAGAGATAGTAGTATACTCGTAACAACTAGTATGACACTATGACGACGGTATAAAGAAAGAAAAAAAAATACCACGGTTAGGTGGTATATATTGTAATACAATTATGGATGGACGGACTGCCTGCCGAGTTCCGACTGCCGACACAGAGGTAGCCACAGCCGTGAACTACCGCACTGTACTGTGTCTGCTGCTAATATAGACTGGTTGATAAAGAGATAGTATACAATACATACAACAATATACTACTATACTGGTGGTCAGGCACTGGTCACCACTAGTCACACTGGCAGTGGCACTCCTGCAGCAAAAGTGTGCACTGTTTAATTTTAAATTAATATAATATTATGTACTCCTGGGGGCTCCTGCTATAACAACCTGCAGTGCTCCCCAGTCTCCCCCACAATTATTATAAGCTTTGCCTTTTATACATTGATGTGCAGCACACTGGGCTGAGCTGAGTGCACACAGACTGAGTCACACTGTGTGACTGGCTGCTGCTGTGTATCGTTTTTTTTCAGGCAGAGAACGGATATAGCAGAGAACGGATATATTATATTAAAATAAATAAAAGTTAACTAACAACAACTGCACTGGTCACTGTGGTAAACTCTGTCTGACTCTGCACAATCTCTCTCTCTCTTCTAATCTAATTTCTAATGGAGAGGACGCCAGCCACGTCCTCTCCCTATCAATCTCAATGCACGTGTGAAAATGGCGGCGACGCGCGGCTCCTTATATAGAATCCGAGTCTCGCGAGAATCCGACAGCGTCATGATGACGTTCGGGCGCGCTCGGGTTAACCGAGCAAGGCGGGAGGATCCGAGTCTGCTCGGACCCGTGAAAAAAACATGAAGTTCGTGCGGGTTCGGTTTCAGAGAAACCGAACCCGCTCATCTCTAATGTTTGCATATGTGTTTTATGAGGAAATGTCTTGTTACTGAGATAATTTTGGGGGTAATTCCAAGTTGATCGCAGCAGGACATTTTTTAGCTGTTGGGCAAAACCATGTGCACTGCAGGGGGGGGCAGATATAACATGTGCAGAGAGAGTTAGATTTGGGTGGGTTATTTTGTTTCTGTGCAGGGTAAATACTGGCTGCTTTATTTTTACACTGCAATTTAGATTTCAGTTTGAACACACTCCACCCAAATCTGACTCTCTCTGCAAATGTTATATCTGTTTCCCCTGCAGTACACATGGGCCAATATTTACTAATATTCGTGTTTGAGTCGGTTTGTGTAGTGTTTAAACTCGTTTTGTATCGGGTGCATTTTCATGCAACTTTTTGAATCCATATACGCAAAGTTACGAAGCAGTCGACTTTATGGTTTTCGTGTTTTCCGATGTCGATGCCAGTCGGTTTTTTTGGGCACATTTACGTCCGTCATTGTCGTTTGCGTACGTGTTTTTGTTGTATTTGCTGTTTTTTTTCTTAAGTTAAACGCGGCCAGGCTTTTTTTTTTGGTTGTGTTTCAGATGGTAGGAGTGTCTGTGCGCAACCATATAAATACGCCCCAAACCGTCCGCACCTCGTGGGTTTAGTTAGTGGTGAGGAGGAGGGAGGTTGTGCTGTGGAGGTAGGTGAATTTGTGGTTTGGTGAGGAGTGTTGGTAGCGATTTCTGAGTGTGGTATTGTGTTTGAAAGTCGTCTTGTCATTCTTGTTGTCTTGTATTTTGTGGTTTTGTCTCATTTTTAGTCCAAGTTATTTTTCTTTATAGTCCCTTGTCAGTGTTTGTGTGTGTGTGTGTGTGTGTGTGTGTGTGTGTGTGTGTGGGTGTGGGTGTGTGTGAGTTGTGTAGTGGTAGTGGAGGAGTGTGTTGTTTGTCTTTTTTTTTCCTGTGTTAACTGTTTAGACACACAATTATGTGTGACTCAGAGGTGGAGGGTGTGAGTGAGGGGGAGGAGGTTGGTCAGGTGGAGGAGGTGAGTGTTAGTGAGGTTAGTGAGGTGGAGGAGGTGGGTGAGGTTGCTGCAGCAGCCTCAAGTGATAGTGACAGTCAGAGTGCTCCGCAGCCACGCACCACTACTAAGACTGGGCGGAATGTAAAGTGTAGTTTTGCTGAAAATGTGGCATTGGTGCGTGAGCTGATGAAGTATCAGAGGCAGCTATTTGGCCCTAAGTCCGCCAAGGTGCCAACATGGAGGAAGACGGTGTTGTGGGCTAAAGTTGTTGCTGCTGTCAATAGTGAGGGGGTGGTCAAGCGGAAGGAGGATACGTGCCGCAAACGGTACTATGACATAAAGCGACGTGTCAAGTCCAAAATGGCCAAGGAGGCCAAGTCGGCTCAGAAAACCGGTGGTGGGCAGCCCTATATTGCAAGATATCTGGAGTATGAGGAGCCCATGCGGAGTGTAATCCCTCCAGAAGTTGTCTCTGCAACCCATGTCCGGGATTCAGATAGGCCCAGGAAGAATGGTGAGCATGTGTATTTGCATTTACTTTCTATGCTTTTTTTTTTTTTTATGTGTGTTATGTGACGTTGCATATTACTCCCATCTTCAAGTGTGTGTCAGCAAATACATTGTTTTGGTTAATGTTTTATACAAAAGCCAATGTAACATCTTACTTTATTGTATGTCATGTGTTTTTCTGACAGATATTTTGCATGTGTAGTTTGGACTTGGTGTGTCTCTGAATTGTCCTGCAATAATGTTTCCTTTTCGGCATTTTATTTTTAAAAATTGTGACTATGTTTTATATTTAAGTGATCCATGTGCAATTTTTTAAAAACAGTGGTTGTCATGTTAGAGGCTGGAGTACTGGAAAGTGGTTTGGAAACCACTTACATGTGTAATGTCATCTTTAGATAATGTTAATTATTTAATTTAAAAAAATATATATTTTTTTTGCTTGTATTTGTACCGTGACACCACACTGCAGTGTAATTTTTAGATAAATTGCTGCATTTTGTTTTTGCTCATATAGTGGTAATGTGTCTTTGGAGTGCCACACAACAGAGCAAATTATATATTGCATCTGTAATATTTTTCAAACCAATACAAAATGAAGTTGTGTGTGTGTTTTTTTTTTTATCTTTTCTTGAACTTGTGGCCTATGTCAGTGTCCTGTACATGTTTTCCTGTGTTGATGTTGCCATAGTGCATATGTGTTTTGGTCATTGTTTTTTATTTTATTTATTTTTTTATTTCTGGTCCTTATGTTTGTTTTAAATAAAAACCAAGCATTTCTAAAAGAATAAATGTTTATAAGCATAATGGGTGGATGTATACACAATAGCATGATTTTTTTGTTTATTTTTTTTATACAGTGTCTGAAAGAAGCAGTACTACTCGTCGGCCAGAAACTCCTATCACATCTGAAGATGATGACGCTGCGGAAGCAGGTAAAGTGTCCATTGTAGTATAGGGTATGCTTGTAAAGGAATGGGCATAACAAAATTGCACTTTCATTAAAAGGTCCATCAAAAGAAGTATGGAGCAGCAGAAGTGGCACTTCTGTAAGACATCACCACAAAAAACCTGTGGCCGAAGAGAAAGCAAGGTCATTAGTCCCGGCACAGACACAGCAGGCTACCCCGCCATGAAGATTATCGTCTGTATGTTCTGTACCCCCACTCCAAATTTTGGACACACCTCCAAGACGTCATCCACACTCCCCTCATCTTCATTGTGAGTATCAAACTGAAAAAAATGTGTTAAATGTCAGAACATAATCAAAATCAGTCATAACCGCATTAAGTCAAAACACATAAAAAACTAAAATACTTACCGCAGTAAGTAAAAGCTGAAATGGAATCCAAGCTAAATGGCCTTGTCCACATCCAGTAAAGATATGTATGTCCACTTGAGCCATACAGTATGACATTGGGTGTAAGATGCTGCAACAAAAATCATGTTGGTTTGTTTGCAAAAAGTAAGGTTGTTTTTCCATATTTCACATGTGTGATTGAGGTAACATTGCAAAATACATATAAAAACATTACTATGTTTGTTTGAACAAAGCTATAAGGTAACACATTATGTATTCCAATGTGTTTTTATGGTGGAGTATGTGTGAGCTACAATAAAAATAAAGTGTTTGCTTTCCCAATTAAGTAACCAGACACATTTGCCTCAAACAGGCATATGTATGTATTTAAGCTATGAGTGATGATGTTGCTAGCCAGAATAGTTGAAAGCAACAGTGAATGACATGTGTTCCATGTGTAGTGTTTTTTAAACATTTCACAAACATATGGATAGCTAACGGAGATTTGTTTAACATTTCAGCTTCGAGTCCTGGGAACAGCATCCCTCCGCGACAACACCAACACAGTGACATGGAGGAAACAAACATCTTAGAAATGCAGCCATTAATGCAAGGAATGAGTCCCCCAGCACCTGTGAGTACACCACCACAGTAAAGCACACCACCACCACAACACAGCCCAACAACACCAGGAACACAAGGCCCTGATCAGGTGTTTTGGACTATTTGGGCTAGACAGCAGGCCACTAATGAAGATTGCCTGCGTAAGCAGACACAAATGTTTGCAAGCCTACCATCTCACCTCAGAAGAATATCAAGAAGTCTGAGTAGACAAAATGAACAAACAACCAGAATAGGTAATACCATGGAACTCATGCGTACAGACATTACACAGGTCATGGGCAACTTACAGCGCATAATGGAAGAACAGCACAGACAACAGCAAAGTTATATGAGCATTTTTCAAAACAATCAAAAGATTAATGAAAGTTTATTCCGAATAGTAGACAATCAAAATGCTGCTACACGTGAACTCAATGCCACCCTCACTAACCTGAATGAAACACTCAGATGCATGCACCAACAGCAAACAAGCAGCAGTTCTGGTACGACTACTCCAAATATCACGCCAGTCTCATCACCACCAAGACGGTCCACCAGAGCATGACAACATGACAGTGCTAAAGGCAAAGGGCAGGACAAGCAGCCACCCAAAAAAAACGTGAAAAAAAAACAAGTTAGAAATTTGTGATAAGTAACTCAAAATAGTTAGCAAGTGTTTTTGTTGCTAAAATAATATAACACTTAGCTCCTTGACCCTTTTTTCAACATCATTAATTATAAGTGGGCCAAAAAAAAACATAAATTTAGTACGCACATTTATTCATTACCTTTTTTTTTTGGTATTGGAGGAGGGAAATGTTGATGGAGCCACACATACATGTTAGCAGGAAGTAAACTGACCACTTGATTTTTTTCTAATCATTACTCTTTCTAGATTCCAATCATTCTCTTTGCCTGCAGATACAATAATTGCCAGCCAGGCAGAATGTCTTTAGCAGGAAGTAAACTGACCACTTGATTTTTTTCTAATCATTACTCTTTCTAGATTCCAATCATTCTCTTTGCCTGCAGACAATCAAAATTACAATGTTAGTGATACATATCTTAGCTATCTTATCTATACAACATTACAAGAAGAACACAATTGAGTTGCGTAAAAAGCTTCTAATATGTTGCCTTTGTTTTGTTTGAAAAACATTGTCCAAATGAATGTCAGTATTGTTGGGACATGTTTGTGTGTGTTAAAAATTATTAAGAATGTTTTTACACGTGATGCTGAAACAAACAAATATGTAATTTTACAACAAAATCACAAACTGTGTATAATAATGTATATGTGTGGCAAACTGTGTATTTACTTACACATCATCAAGTTTACAGCATCAAACATTAGGAAATAAATTATTCCTGATTACAGTAAGATTGTGAGTCTTAAATATGATGGTGCATCACACATAGGCACACATGTATTCCTCAAGGCTAACATATTATATGTTGAGAAGTGTTTTTTGGGAACACAGGTTCTCAAACTCGGCTCTCAGGAACCCACACAGTGCATGTTTTGCAGGTCTCCTCACAGAATCACAAGTGACATAATTACCTCCACCTGTGAACCTTTTAACATATGTCTGTGAGTAATTCATACACCTGTGCTTCTACTGGGTTACGTGAAAAATATGCACTGTGTGTGGTCCTGAGGGCCGAGTTTGTGAACCTGTGCATTAGGATGTTACACACAATGATAAAGTGAAATACTAAATGGATGATGTGGGCTTGTAAGAAATTAGCACTGCAAGTTTACGATCACTTATCCAGACTTAATGCATGCCACTCATAATCTGTTGTTTTGAGATTAAAAATACACACAATACACATGCGACATTTGTTTTTCATATAGCGAGGGTATGTTTGTATGTGTCAAGGAGACAGACACATTCTGAGTAATGGTTTTTGGTTAAAAAGGCAAAACAACTATTTATGATTACACAACAAATGAAATAAGCAAACCAAGCTTACCTTAGAAATAGCGATTGATGATCTGTTGCCTAACCTGCCTCCCTACATCAGTACTCCAAGTATCACCAGATGTCTCTAATTCCTCTGCTTGCTGGCTGCTTTCTTCCTCCTCCTCCTCCTCCTCCTCCTCAACATGTGGCAGATGTTGTTGCAAACACATGCTAAGAAGAAAGCAGCAGCAGAACACAATTTGAGTCACCTTGGAGGGACTATACAACAAAAGGCCACCAGACTTATCCAGACACCGAAACCTAGATTTCAGCACACCAAAACATCTTTCTATCACATTCCGCGTGGTCTTATGTGCATGATTGTAATTGTGTTCAGCAGGGGTATCAGGTCGGGACAATGGAGGTTAGAAGCCAAGAGAAATAGCCATATCCTCCATCACCTAAAAGACAGATATAGTAACGTATACAAGAAATACAAGAATAGTGGACCACTGCGCTCACAGCGGCTGCAGTTTTGTAGAACCCTGGTGTCACTCAACACCATATACCCTGAACATTAGCTAACAAAGAATGGGAACTACCAAACTGCGCACAGCTTATAAAAATCCACTAAAAAGTGAATATGTCAGTCAATAATAATAGCGAGGAGGTCAAGGACCAGTGTTCCTCTCTTCTTCTCTTTTTCCTTCTCAATTCCAAGGAATCCCCTTCTGATCTGTCGAATGTCCCTCAAAAACAAGGAAAGAACAATGTTGTGTAGTAGGTCCTGGATTTGAGTGATTTTCTGAGTTATCTGGTTTGACAAGATGGGTCGTACCGTACTCACGTCTAAAACGGAGGGGTTCACACACATAAAGGTTTCTTTCTGGAAAAAACTTCTCCTGACTGGATGGATGATTAGTCGTACTCTCTCAAATCCTCACCAAGTGGTGTCCCAACATGAGAAATACCGGGGAGAAGAATACCTTAATTAGTAAATACCCCACGGTCGAATATATTCAGTCAATCACACTGTAGACCGGAGAGATGGACTAGCGTACCGTACTCACACTCTAAGTGTATTCAATATACCCATAAAGGTATCTTTAAGTGTAATTCATACTCCTTGAAAAAGACCTCCTGGTCGAAACGCGTTGGTGTGAGGGCCAGACATCACCTACAGACCTTCCAGACTACCATTTATTGAGGTGAGATAATCCGGATCTATTTCACCTTTTTTGGATGGTATTAACATCTTCCGGTCGGCCTATTAGAGTTTTTTCTGCCCCATTGCTGTCTTTTTTACTGTTTGAATTCAATAAATTTCTTTTATTAAACTTCCATTTTCGATATACATTTTTATACCGAGATTGGGAGCATTCGATAGTGGAGTTCCACTTCCTGGGAAGAAAGTGGAAAAAGAAACCGCTACGGGCCAGACAACACCATAGAAGATTGTAAGTGGGGTACGCCTGCCCATCTACGTCTTTTCATTTTATCTGTTGGAGTATGATTTTCATTTTATCTGTTGGAGTATGAATTACACTTAAAGATACCTTTATGGGTATATTGAATACACTTAGAGTGTATTAAGGTATTCTTCTCCCCGGTATTTCTCATGTTGGGACACCACTTGGTGAGGATTTGAGAGAGTACGACTAATCATCCATCCAGTCAGGAGAAGTTTTTTCCAGAAAGAAACCTTTATGTGTGTGAACCCCTCCGTTTTAGACGTGAGTACGGTACGACCCATCTTGTCAAACCAGATAACTCAGAAAATCACTCAAATCCAGGACCTACTACACAACATTGTTCTTTCCTTGTTTTTGAGGGACATTCGACAGATCAGAAGGGGATTCCTTGGAATTGAGAAGGAAAAAGAGAAGAAGAGAGGAACACTGGTCCTTGACCTCCTCGCTATTATTATTGACTGACATATTCACTTTTTAGTGGATTTTTATAAGCTGTGCGCAGTTTGGTAGATATAGTAACGTGATTCGTGTTAAGATACAGCAACACATAAGTAACACACTGTGGGGCAGATGTATTAACCTGTAGAAGGCATAAGGAAGTGAAAAACCAGTGATATGCGCAAGGTAATAAAGGCAGCAGACAATCTGTTCCTAAATGTTAATTTACATATTGGAGCTGATTGGCTGGTGCCTTTATCACCTTGCAGAGATTACTGGTTTCACACTTCCTTATGCCTTCTACAGGTTAATACATCTGCACCTGTATTTGGACAAAGTATACGCAGGCCTACACATATCAAATTACATACCCAGCAGCCATCCATCTGGCATTTGTCCGTCCTCAAACTTATCAAAGAGGGATGACTGACTGAGGATGAAGGAGTCATGGCAGCCCCCAGGGTAACCAGCAACAACACTCATTATTTTGAGATTTGCATCACAAACCACCAGCACATTTGTGGAGTGTTCGAAATGGCTGTTTGTATATATGTGCTGCCTGCCCCTAGGTGGTCTCAGCTGAATGTGTGTGCAATCTATGGCTCCAAGCACATTGGGCATGCCAGCCAGCTCATAGAAATCTACCCTGACGGCATGCCACTGAGACTCCTGGGTAGGGAAGCAGATTGAGGCCTCGATGTGGGGCTGCAAAACAGCCAACACCTGTGTGTAAATTTTAAAGAACAATAAACATGAGATTTTAGGACAGAACTGGCCACCGAGAAATTAAAACAAACACAAAACAGAAGAGGTCGTTAGGTATATATCACCTGTGTTAAGATTCTGGAAAATGAGGGCTGTGAGATTCCTATGACATCCCCAGACACAGCCTGAAAGCTGCCAGTAGCCAGAAAGTGCAACACAGCCAGGAGTTTGTGCAGGCCTGAGACAGGGCGAGAGCGTGCTGTCTCAGGGTCTAGGCCCAGTTTGACAAGGTCATACAGACGGAAAATGTTGTTACGATTTAGACGGAACATCTGTATGACCTTATCATCGGACAATGCGTTCAAGTTTAAACGCCCCCTAAAAAAACTAGGCCTGCGCAGCCTCCGCGGAACCTGTACAACCTACTGACCATGTTCAGTTTCTTGGCCCTGGGTACTTACAGGCTGATGTCTGAGTCTGAGGAATCCCACAGCACACAAAAGATCACTGGCCCACAGTCCTGCTGCCATTTCTGAGTGTAGGTGTATTGAAATGGGCCTAACATCCTGTTATAGGCATCCTAATTCAGGTGTGAGTGATTTTTTATTTGCAACACATGTAAACACGACTGAAAAAAGCAGGTCTATTTTTTTGCCGCTTTTTTTAACGAATCGCAAGAAAATATGACCGCATTTGAGCACTCAGAGACTAACACCCAAATACGAATGAATAGTGAATTCCCGTATTCTATGAAATAACAGCCGCGTTTGACCGATGGTCTATTCATTCGTATTTCGGAACGTTGTCATTCAAACCATTACGAATAGATCAGAAACTGCCGAGATTGGTGCTTAGTGAATTCCCGGATTGGGACTTAGAAAAAAAAACACAAATCGGCCAAACTCTGATTTTTAGTAAATACTGGCCATGGTTTTGCCCAACTGCTAACAAAATTCCTGCTGCGATCAACTCAGAATTACCCCCATTGTTCACCTTAGCTAAATCAGATGTTGCATTCCTGATGTTACCCAAATGTTTCAGCACTCTCTGTTTCAGCGGTCTGGAGGTCATACCTATATTTCTAAGTGTTACGTCTCTGCCATTTATCGTGTCTGCAGCACCTCTGGCAGTACCACTGTGCTGCCAGAGGTGCTGCTGTTCTGTGTTTGGATTGCAGTACCTCTGTGCTACCAGAGGTGCTGCTATCAAAGAGCAGTAGTTGTTCTGTTTGCAACCCAGCTGGTCCTAATTAGCTAGAATACCCTATACTGCTTTCCTACAGTAGGTGCAGCTACCTAGCTGCAGTATATTATTGTTTTGGGGCCTGTCTCTCTGGAGGATACTGATAGGCCTTTGTACAGTATGTGTTATAAGGCAGTCAGGCCTTCACTACAGTGCCAGTTATAGTTTCAAGCATAGCTCTTGTTACCCTGTCCTGAGAACCCTGTCCTGTTTGAATCCTGAGAACCCTGTCTTGCCAGAATCCTGAGAACCCTGTCCTGCCGGATTCCTGAGAACCCTGTTTGACAGAATCCTGAGAACTCTGTCCTGCTGGAATCCTGAGTGTTTTGCCTGTTTCCTAAGTCTAAGCCCTGGTTCATGTTGGAAGCCTGGTCTGCCACTCCCTGTCCTTCTACAGCTCATGTCTGCCTGATTGCGTTCCTAAGGATTACCTGAGCTTAGTATTGGTGAACTTTACCTGTGCCTTGTAGATATCTCAAGTTATTCTATTATGCTGAGTACTCTGTGCATTCACTAATTACTTTGGACTTTATCTGTGCTCTGTGTAATCTCAAGCTATTTACAACTGCAAGCTCTAATTAGACTTTCGTGTTATTTCTGCTTTTCATGTTGCAAATTTCAACCAAGATTTATTACTTGGGCATTGACTCTGCAATTAAATAAAGTCACTGTGGAGTTCATCATTCCTCTGGATGATCATTACCATTAGCAGAAGATACTGTGTTTACTTTTGTGTTGCATTCAAGCTCTAGTTCAGATCTGGGCACTCATTTCTTGGCTACATTCACATGTGTTTAAGTATTGTGCTGCACTATTGAACTCTCATTACTCCTTTGGTACAAAGTTTGCATACCATAACTCTCCTTCAAAGTCTGCATTCCATAACTCTGATAGATCCCAGCCACTACTCCAGATAACAATCCTGCGGTCTACAGGCAATTGGGCTGGAGTTTCTTAACACCAAGATAGTACTTGCACTCCAGGTTCCCATGGAATTACAATTTATAGGGATGATGTTACAATGTTTGTCTTTTGTCTCCTCTGTTTTAGTCATGTATCTGTGCATGCTCTACATGGATAGTATGTTTTAATCCAAAATAGTTTATCAGGATTTTTATTCAAGTATTTTTTAACCATAATATTGGCTCTCCATCTCATGAAAAGTCTTTTACCCAAATGATGTTTAAGGTTTTTCTCCATAAATAAAATGTGCCAATATTTATCAATACCTCTGAGATTTTGCCACAAAGTTTCCACAAACTGGACTATTTTGGTTTGTGAAGGTTTTTTGAGTAAAATTTTCCCTATTCAATGTAGAAGCTAAGGGTTTTGCTTTCTCAATTAACTTGCCACTATAATCTCTATCAAGGAGTCTTTTGGTTAGGTCTCCACTTTGTTCTCTGGAATTTGTACCATCAGAACAGTTTCTAAATTTGTAAATAGCTAAGAATTCCTCTTTGTGGGGAGTGGGGGGGGGGGGGGGGGGGGTGAGCTAGTACAGTACACTGTTTGTAGCCGTAGCTTCCCTAAACAGATCAGTAGTTACTTCTCCATTTTCACTTTCAGACACCTTGAAATTAAGGGAGGTAATATTTTTGTTACTTTTGTCCAATGTGAGTATAATGTTGAGTTGGTTGTTAATGTAGCAGTTCATGAGTTTATTGAGATTTCCCTGGTGTCACTCCAGATGAGTAACACATCATCTATAAATCTTTCATTGATTTCTATGTGCCGCATGAATCCTTCATTTTACTTGCAGAATAAAATCTCGCATTCCCATCATCCCAATAAATTATTGGCGTATGTGGGTACTCATGCAGCTACCATTGTGATCAGGGACGCCAACAGCTGTGCCATGTCCAGGTAATAGTAGGGTGCATGGCCAACACAGGGAGGTGTGGCCAGCCCCCTACATAGAAAATGTAAAAAACTATTAAACTAAACGAGGAGGGCTCGCACTGTCAAGGAGGGGGTGCCAGCGGGAGGACTGATGGGCGCCAGTGGGTTGTAATTGGGTGTGATCACTTAGCCCCATTCCCGCACACATCAAGAAGGGACAGACAGCAGTGACTGCTTCTGCAGCTGCTTCTCTCCCCAGCGCAGCACACAGCAGCGTGTGTGCTGGGCTGGGAAGAGAGCCTGCTGCAGCAGAACTCACTGCTGTCTCTTCCCACCCCAAGTGCCGGCGGTCACGGTGTCTACAAAGTGGGAAGGGGGGGTAGCGGGACTCAGGCTACTCCAACAGGCCTAGGCCCGGGGAAAGAGTACCCCCCGCCCTCGGTACCACTGATTGTGGTACCAAAAATTTGCAAGAACAATTTAACTAATCCACTCCTATATAAGTTAAAAATGGAATGCACATGATTTGTGATACCCCAGGGCGTTGCAGAGATTATGGTTACTATTATTATTGTGCTCATAAGGAGGCCAAGAGCAGCCACAGGCCTGGGTACTGATCAAAACATGGCCAAATTGGGGATGCATGGCCATTGCCCCCTTAAAAAAAATATACAAATAGTTTTCCCAGTGCCGGTAATACAAGTAAACAGATACATTTACAGCTGAAGATATGGGCATTTCCGTGCTGCACCCTTCTGATTAGAGTACCAGGAAATATTGTTGGATATTATTTTAAGTGCAGACTAGATACACGAATGCCAATATTTATGTACTGTACCCACTTTCAAATATAGAATTCTGTTTTGTGAAACCTGATTGAATTAGATTATTGCGGTGAAGGAGGTGCAATTAGGGGAGAGATCTTTTAGTAGGGCCTATTTTTTTCATGTCCTCTGACAAATATAAAAGACTTTCATGGTGTCCCATTTTTCTCATGATAAATGTTACATATTCATGGGACATTAATGATAATAAATTAAATAAGGAGAAAAGTAAATATGAGAGTAGATGCAACAGTTAACATCACTGTAATGAAGGGGAAGATCATTACTTATTTCCAACTAAAATCCTGCAAGAGGTTGTAAAGAGCCTTCTTGTAGGAACATTTCCAAAATCCTGGATGAGACAATTTTGTACAAGGCGCACAATTAGATAATTTAACAAACATAAATGTATTATACATCTTCATACAGGGCCCATCTTTTTTTTTTTTTTTTTTTTTGCTGAGGCACTGCTGCCTGCACCTTAGGGCTCCAATGGTTAAAAGCACTCTGCACTCTGTGCTATAGCAAGGCACACTCTTAGTCAGCTAAGGTCTTTTTGAGACAATAAGGGGGAGGAGGGGTGGATATCAGAGGTTAATATGGCCCTGTCTGTATTAGAGATGAGCGGCTTCGGTTCGTTGAGATCCGAACCCCCCCGAACTTCACCTATTTTTGACAGTTCCGAGGCAGCCTCGGATCTTCCTGCCTTGCTCGGTTAACCCGAACGCGCCCGAACGTCATCATCTCGCTGTCGGATTCTTGCGAGATTCGTATTCTATATAAAGAGCCGCGCGTCGCCGCCATTTTCACTCGTGCATTGGAGATTGAACGGAGAGGACGTGGCTGCGTTCTCTTCCTGACAAGCTCCGTATCTATGCTCAGAGTGCTGCAAATATCTGTGCTCAGTATGCTGCTAATATCTGTGCTCAGTGTGCTGCAAATATCTACGTTCTCTGCCTGAAAACGCTCCATATCTGTGCTCAGTGTGCTGCAAATATCTGTGCTCAGTGTGCTGCATTGTGGGGACCACCAGTATATAATTATAGTAGTACAGTACAGTAGGCCATTGCTGTATCTTGCAGCTCTGTGTCAAGTATACTATCCATATCTGTGCTGCATTATTGTGAGCAGTATATAGTAGGACAGTGCAGCATTTTGGTGACCAGCAGTATACATATAGTACAGTACAGTAGGCCATTGCTGTATCTTGCAGCTCTGTGTCAAGTATACTATCCATATCTGTGCTGCATTATTGTGAGCAGTATATAGTAGGACAGTGCAGCATTTTGGTGACCAGCAGTATACATATAGTACACGTGTTGCCTATGCCCTTGTTCTATTAAGAATTTAATGTTTAACCAGTTTTAAGATATATGCATAGTTGAATATAGCCATTTCAAGCACTGAACAGCAGGCAGATTGATAAAACATAGAGATCTGTATTCCTGCTTCCTAGATAGCGGCCCAGTGAAATTGTAATTGGTGCCATTCTAATAGTTAGACATTTTGATACTATTTGATAGAAGGATGTTTATCTTACTAATCTAGCAGACGTGTATGGTGCATCTTTGTTAGTGAAGTAGAAATAGTATGAAGTCTTTATGACCCAATGACTAGGTAGAATTGTAATAACATTTCAGAGTCAATCTCCAAAGCCACTTAATAGTTATGTAGCAATTTGCATGACACAATTAAATTGAATAACGGGCGGATGATCACTTCTTATCATAGGGATTTACATTTCCGCTTTTCAGACATTAGTCCAGTGAGAATGCATTCAGTGCCTTGCTGACAGGTGTCCCAATCTCATATAACAGAGGGATAACAGCGTGCCTTGTGCATGTATGCCAGTGAATTAGGAGGGGTGTGAGACGCCTGTGATTGAATCAGCAGACAGAAATGCAACAATGTCTCAAAGGTAATTCCCTAAACTGCTCAGCAGCTATGTAGAAACACACGATACAATGTGATAAATATAAACACAGCAACTGTTATAGTATCAGTGTGTATAGCTACATAATAAATACACAGCTGCCACATGGAATACTAGAGTTATAATAATAAAATTTGTACTTTAAAGTGTGACTATTGAGAATATATAGCAGTGATTTTCAACCTTTTTTTACTTGCGGCACACCAAACAATATTTTAAAATAGCCAAGGCACGCCATCAGTTCACCCACAGGAAAAAAAACAAACAAACACACATTGGCCCCCACAGTAAAAAACAAATCCACACATACATTGGCCTACACAGAAAAAAACAATCACATTGCTCCCCACATAAATCATGTTGCTCCCTACATAAATCCTATTGCTCCCCACATGAATTATTCACATTGTTCCGCCCATAAATCCTATTGCTCCCCACAGGAGAAATAACATAACAAATATTAGCCCCTAGCAGTCAGCTGTCCTCCTCCATGTCCCTCAGTGGCGGGAGCCGTTCATAGTGAAGTGCTGCGAATGCTGAGCAGCGGGTGGTCGGGCAGGTGTGGATGTGGGTGGGCAAGGAAAGCTGTGGATGCAGGCGGGAACTGGAAGATGTGTATGCAGGCGGGTGGGCTGGCTGAGTGGTGAGACGCGGCGGCCGTGACCTATTAAATCACACCGCCACGTCACCAAGGCATAGGTCACGGCCGGAGCATGATTGATCCTCTAAGAAGAGCCCAGGCCAACAGTTCACTCTGAAGGTGCAGGAAGCTGCTCTGGCTCCGCGGCACGCCTAGCAACTGGTCGCGGCACACTGGTTGAAAAAGCCTGATATATAGTACAGATAAATTAAATATATATACTCCCAACATTGGCGATAAAGCCACTGGTGCACAAAAATATCCTTATTATTGAGGATGTTTTTTTCTTTAGGGAAGGGACATTTAACTGAAGATTGAGGAAAATATATATCCTCTGCTGTATATTACATACTAGAACTGGACCTTAAGGGGCATTTACATTTAATCTAATCAAGTGTTCCATACTGCTTCTGCAATCAGTTGGTTTAAGCTTATGAATTTCACTATTCCAAACGGTATAATATTTGATATAGATGCTTTATAGGTCTGCAATAAATTTTATATAAAGCTATGTGTATAATAACCAATATATTTTGAGACACATCAATACGATTCATTGGCACTATCTATAACTATAACTAATATACTAACATTAATTATGGTAGTGAATGAGTGATTGCTCAGGCAGAAGAATTCAATCTGCATCATTTATCAGTGCTACCCACTATTACGTTAAATAAGGGAGGAATGAGAATATGCTCTAGGATACCTAGGGAGAACATATTAATACTGGATAAGTGATATATACACAATTAATGATATCACCTCCCTGAGGAAGTATTTAGCGTAATTATAGACTCTGGTATCAGTATTGTCAGTATTATTATAAGAGGGCTGGAAACATGGCAAATAACGTATTCATAACAATTAAAGAGAAGCTTAATGGTACAGTCAGCCACCAGTACCACTATATGAATGGGATAACCACGGCATGTGATGTACTAATTGGAAGCCAAGGAGATAGCCTGTAGATAAATTACTGACAATCAGATAAATCAATATACTGGTTTAAACTAAGAACAACACCATATTTATATATATATCGATTTGGGCATTAGAATAAACACGCGGGCACACATTTTAATCTTTAATCACATTTATTATTCTTATTGCACGTTTTGTATATGTTGTATGTGTCATTATTTTAACCTCTGTGTTTCGCTTATACTCATAGTTTGTGTGTTAGTCATTGTCACACTATTTTAATTCAATAATAATAAAAGTTACATTTTAAAAAATAACACATAGGGGGATGTGATAATCAGGTCACTCCTCCTCTCGTGCATCAACAATACAGCCTTTTTCTTCTTTTTCCATTGTACCTACCTTAGCTGTAGTTGGTAGCACCCCCACTGTTAATGGTAAATACCAATAAAGTAATTGGGGATACTGCTGGAGCTCTTGCTCCACGTCACTATTCAAGAATTTGTGTGTGTGCAGATACAACCTCACACCTTGAAAAAGGCTCCCTAGAGAGCAGAAACGCGTTGGTGATCTGATTGGGGAGACTGCATTGAGCCGGTATTTGATCTCCTGGATACTGCAGATCCTGAGACTGATACAGCACCTGGAAAGGTTGAGGGGATCCTTGGTACATTAATATGCTGTTTAGGGTGGATATTTCATGACACCCCACGAAATCCGGTACGCATTCTAGCCTAGTCTGTGGTGGATTGCTGTATATGAAATTTAGTTTTATTATCTTAATTTTTTGTGGGAAGCACTTTTATATATATATACAATTTTAAAATATTTTTTTGAATAAAAACAATACTACTCTATATTCTCCTTTCTTTTCTATTTTTGTGGTCCATATGAAATTGGTTTCCCATTTGGAGAAAGGAGAAATTTAAAGATCGAAAAATTGGACATTTGATGTTGGAGTCCGCTCGTTGAAATTGCATTTGGACTACAACACTAAGATATTCCAGTAGAAAAAGGGGAGAGTGGAACATTGAGGTTATTTATGTATATCTGTTAACCCTGTTTTACCCGATTACCAAGAGGGTGCGCAAGGTGGTCAACACTTGTTGTTATTGTCCAGATACAACCTCGTTTACATATAGTACAGTACAGTAGGCCATTGCTGTATCTTGCAGCTCTGTGTCAAGTATACTATCCATATCTGTGCTGCATTGTTGTGAGCAGTATATAGTAGGACAGTGCAGCATTTTGGTGACCAGCAGTATACATATAGTACAGTACAGTAGGCCACTGCTGTATCTTGCAGCTCTGTGTCAAGTATACTATCTCTGTGCTGCATTGTTGTGAGCAGTATATAGTAGGACAGAGCAGCATTTTGGTGACCAGCAGTATACATATAGTACAGTACAGTAGGCCACTGCTGTATCTTGCAGCTCTGTGTCAAGTATACTATCTCTGTGCTGCATTATTGTGAGCAGTATATAGTAGGACAGTGCAGCATTTTGGTGACCAGCAGTAGTAGTACAGACAGTACAGTAGGCCATTGCTATTTATATAATACTGGCATATAATTCCACACATTAAAAAATGGAGAACAAAAATGTGGAGGGTAAAATAGGGAAAGATCAAGATCCACTTCCACCTCATGCTGAAGCTGCTGCCACTAGTCATGGCCGAGACGATGAAATGCCATCAACGTCATCTACCAAGGCCGATGCCCAATGTCATAGTAGAGAGCATGTAAAATAAAAAAAACAAAAGTTCAGTAAAATGACCCAAAAATCTAAATTAAAAGCATCTGAGGAGAAGCGTAAACTTGCCAATATGCCATTTACAAAACAGAGTGGCAAGGAACGGCTGAGGCCCTGGCCTATGTTCATGGCTAGTGGGTCAGCTTCACATGAGGATGGAAGCACTCATCCTCCCGCTAAAAAAATGAAAAGACTTAAGCTGGCAAAAGCACAGCAAAGAACTGTGCAGTCTTCTAAATCACAAATCCCCAAGGAGAGTCCAATTGTGTCGTTTGTGATGCCTGACCTTCCCAACACTGGACGGGAAGAGGTGGCGCCTTCCACCATTTGCACGCCCCCTGCAAGTGCTGGAAGGAGCACCCACAGTCCAGTTCCTGATAGTCAAATTGAAGATGTCACTGTTGAAGTACACCAGGATGAGGATATGGGTGTTGCTGGCGCTGAGGAGGAAATTGACAAGGAGGATTCTGATGGTGAGGTGGTTTGTTTAAGTCAGGCACCCAGGGAGACACCTGTTGTCCGTGGGATGAATATGGCCATTGACATCCCTGGTCAAATTACAAAAAAAATCACCTCTTCGGTGTGGAATTATTTTAACACAAATGCGGACAACAGGTGTCAAGCCGTGTGTTGCCTTTGTCAAGCTGTAATAAGTAGGGGTAAGGACGTTAACCACCTAGGAACATCCTCCCTTATACATCACCTGGAGCGCATTTATCAGAAGTCATTGACAAGTTCAAAAACTTTGGGTGACAGCGGAAGCAGTCCACTGACAACTAAATCCCTTCCTCTTGTACCCAAGCTCCTGCAAACCACACCACCAACTCCCTCAGTGTCAATTTCCTCCTTAGACAGGAAAGCCAATAGTCCTGCAGGCCATGTCACTGGCAAGTCTGATGAGTCCTCTCCTGCCTGGGATTCCTCCGATGGATCCTTGAGTGTAACGCATACTGCTCCTGGCTCTGATGTTGTTGCTGCTGGGAGTCGATCATCATCCCAGAGGGGAAGTCGGAAGACCACTTGTACTACTTCCAGTAAGCAATTGACTGTCCAACAGTCCTTTGCGAGGAAGATGAAATATCACAGCAGTCATCCTGTAGCAAAGCGGATAACTCAGGCCTTGGCAGCTGTGTTGGTGTTAGACGTGAGTCCGGTATCCGCCGTTAGTTCACAGGCAATTAGAGAATATCTTGAGGTACTGTGTCCCCGGTACCAAATACCATCTATGTTCCACTTCTCTAGGCAGACGATACCGAGAATGTACACAGACGTCAGAAAAAGACTCACCAGTGTCCTAAAAAATGCAGTTGTACCCAATGCCCACTTAACCACGGACATGTGGACAAGTGGAGCAGGGCAGACTCAGGACTATATGACTGTGACAGCCCACTGGGTAGATGTATTGCCTCCCGCAGCAAGAACAGCAGCAGCGGCACCAGTAGCAGCATCTCGCAAACGCCAACTCGTTCCTAGGCAGGCTACGCTTTGTATGACAGCTTTCCATAAGAGGCACACAGCTGTCAACCTCTTACGGAAACTGAGGAACATCATCGCAGAATGGCTTACCCCAATTGGACTCTCCTGGGGATTTGTGACATCGGACAATGCCAGCAATATTGTGCATGCATTACATGTGGGCAAATTCCAGCACGTCCCATGTTTTGCACATACATTGAATTTGATGGTGCAGAATTATTTAAAAAATGACAGGGGCATGCAAGAGATGCTGTCGGTGGGCAGAAGAATTGCGGGCCACTTTCGGCATTCAGCCACCGCGTGCCAAAGACTGGAGCACCAGCAAACACTCCTGAACCTGCCCCGCCATCATCTGAAGCAAGAGGTGGTAACAAGGTGGAATTCAACAATCTATATGCTTCAGAGGAGGGAGGAACAGCAAAAGGCCATTCAAGCCTATACATCGGCCTACGATTTAGGCAAAGGAGGGGGAATGGACCTGACTCAAGCACAGTGGAGAATGATTTCAACGTTGTGCAAGGTTCTGCAACCCTTTGAACTTGCCACACGTGAAGTCAGTTCAGTCACTGCCAGCCTGAGTCAGGTCATTCCACTCATCATGCTTTTGCAGAAGCAGCTGGAGAAATTGAAGGAGGAGCAAAAACGGAGCGATTCCGCTAGGCATGTGGGACTTGTGGATGGAGCCCTTCATTCGCTTAACCAGGATTCACGGGTGGTCAATCTGTTGAAATCAGAGCACTACATTTTGGCCACTGTGCTCGATACTAGGTTTAAAGCCTACGTTGTATCTCTCTTTCCGGCAGACACAAGTCTGCAGAGGTTCAAAGACCTGCTGGTGAGACACTTGTTAACTCAAGCGGAACGTGACCCATCAACAGCTCCTCCTTCACATTCTCCCGCAACTGGGGCTGCGAGGAAAAGGCTAAGAATTCTGAGCCCACCCGCTGGCGGTGATGCAGGGCAGTCTGGAGCGAGTGCTGACATCTGGTCCGGACTGAAGGACCTGTCAACGATTACTGACATGTCATCTACTGTCACTGTACATGATTCTGTCACCATTGAAAGAATAGTGGACGATTATATGAGTGACAGCATCCAAGTAGGCACGTCAGACAGTCCGTACGTATACTGGTAGGAAAATGAGGCAATTTGGAGGCCCTTGCACAAACTGACTTTATTTTACCTAAGTTGCCCTTCCTCCAGTGTGTACTCCGAAAGAGTGTTTAGTGCAGCCAGTCACCTTGTCAGCGATCGGCGTACGAGGTTACTTCCAGAAAATGTGGAGAAGATGATGTTCATCAATTTGAATTATAATCAATTCCTCCGTGGAGACATTCACCAGCAATTGCCTCCAGAAAGTACACAGGGACCTGAGATGGTGGAATCCAGTGGGGACGAATTAATACTCTGTGAAGAGTTGGATGTACACAGTGAAAGGGGTGATGAATCGGAAGATGAGGAGGAGTGGACATCTTGCCTCTGTAGAGCCAGTTTGTGCAAGGAGAGATTGATTGCTTCTTTTTTGGTGGGTGCCCAAACCAACCAGTCATTTCAGCCACAGTCGTGTGGCAGACCCTGTCGCTGAAATGATGGGTTTGTTAAAGTGTGCATGTCCTGTTTATACAACATAAGGGTGGGTGGGATGGCCCAAGGACAATTCCATCTTGCACCTCTTTTTTTAAATTATTTATCTTTGCATCATGTGATGTTTGGGGCTAATTTTTTAAAGTGCCATCCTGTCTGACACTGCAGTGCCACTCCTAGATGAGCCAGGTGTTTGTGCCGCCAACTTGGGTCGCTTAGCTTAGTCATCCAGCGACCAAATTTTTGGACTAAAAATAATATTGTGAGGTGTGAGGTGTTCAGAATAGACTGGAAATGAGTGTAAATTATGGTTATTGAGGTTAATAATATTATGGGATCAAAATTACCCCCAAATTCTATGATTTGAGCTGTTTTTGAGGGGTTTTTTTTTTTAAAAAACACCCTAATCCAAAACACACCCGAATCTGACAAAAAAAATTCAGGGAGGTTTTACCAAACCGCGTCCGAATCCAAAACATGGCCGCGGAACCGAATCCAAAACCAAAACTCAAAACCCGAAAAATTTCCGGGGCACATCTCTAGTCTGTATATTGTACAGTTAATGAAGGAAACATACAGTATATTGGGCCAGATGTACTAAGCCTGAAAAGTGATAAATATCACAGTGATAAAGTACCAGCCAATCGGCTCCTAACTGTCATTTTTCAAACACAGCCTGTAATATGGCAGTTAGGAGCCGATTGGCTGGTGCTTTATCACAGTGATATTTACCACTTTTCAGGCTTAGTACATCTCCCCCATTGTTTCATCAATAACTTTACAACTCACTGCAGTACTATTGTAAATTAAGTGTACCTCAACCTTGTATTCTGGAGGCTTATTTTTATTGCAAACTTGGGTTACCAATCATCGTGTTGACTAAGGCCCAAATTTGCCAGAACTTGTAGACTAGCCTCAGCATTGTAATTTGGAAAGACTTTGGGACTAATTCAGACCTGATCTCTCGCTAGCAATTTTTTGCATCACTGCGACCAGATAAGTTGCCGCCTACAGGGGAGTGTATTTTAGCTGTGCAAATGTGCGATCGCATGTGCAGCCAGATGGTACAAAAAATATTTGTGCAGTTTCTGAGTTGCTTAAAACTTACTCAGCCACTGCGATCACTTCAGCCTGTCCGGGCCTGGAAATTGACTTCAGACACCCGCCCTGCAAAAGCTTGGACACGCCTGCGTTTTTACAACCGCTCCCAGAAAATGGTCAGTTTCCACCCACAAGCGCCTTCTTCCTGTCAATCTCCTTGTGATCGGCTGTGCGAATGGATTCTTTGTTAAAACTATTGCACAGCAACGATCCATTTTGTACCCGTGCGATACGCATGCGCAGTTCTGACCTGATCGCAGCACTGCACAAAAAGCTATCGTGTGCAATCAGGTCTGAATGACCCCCTTTGTTAAATACGTCTGTGATATGCAGCGATATATAAATGTTAGTTACTGTGGCACACTACCCATCAATGGTAAATAGACCTCAGTATCATCAGAACTTGCAGTTTTGTGTAGCACTCTTTCTCTGATGCAAAGCGCAGTACATGTAACATTTCACAGCACTTTCATTCATAATTTTCTTCTTTACATACAGTGCACAGTGATTAGCCTTAATTAGTGCACATTGTTTATTTGCCGAATTGTGGGCAAATCATGAACAAGAAATTAATTTCTCCATCTCTACCTTAATGAGTCCATCTGTTACACTGTTAACACTGAGAATTCAAGTCTTCTGTGGACAGGGAACGGTTGCACCATCTCCTAATCTTACCATTAACAAAGGATGTCCCTGATCCCATCAGCCTCTGTATATTTATCCACCCCACCAATTGACGTCATGCTATTGGTGCATTTGCGCTAATCTATGCTCATGGTACTGCAAATGACTGTTCCAGCTGTACTTGCATAAGTAGCCATTACTGTCTTTGCATACAGGGCTAACTCATGGGCCGTACCTGTGTAGCGGGCAAGCGAGGGAGGGATCCCATAGGCAGCACAGTGTGGCCCTCAGTACCCGGGACTGATCTGGCAGGCTCCATGTCTGTAACTGCATTAAAGCTATCATGCCTGAGCCTGGCATAACGTGAATTTTTCAGACGGCTCAGATGCGGCCTGAGCAGGGCATGACCTATAGGCGATGCGGTGACAATACAGGTCATGCAGAAAGCTGTATTATGAATTCAGTATAGCTACAGTAGATTTTGGAGGTAAGGAGAAAGGGTGGGGGCAAATCCAAAATTTCTCACACAGGGTGCTAGTGCACCTGGGACAAGCCCTGTGTTCCTGTCACACAGTATGAGTAGTGATTTTATAGCCTTTTTTTTATTTCCGCATCTTTACTGTTCATGACAAATCTGACAAGTCTTTGCACATAGATCTTGGACACGTACTGAGCAGTATCTGCCATTAGCAACATCTAAATGTGCTTGGCTGCTTGTTCCAGGGTTTCTGCCATTTGTGACAGGGAGAATGAGATCTTGCAGCATTTTCCATGTCAATAGGAACTAACTATATACACATCATAGGTGCTGTCAGCCTAAGAGCTGCTGTTTACCAGTTCAAGGACGAAGCAGCAGCTCTGCAAACAGCAAATTACAATGGGAAATATACCTCTGCTCTCTCTCAAGGACCATAAAACCTTTGATGCTAAATATTTTACAATATACAGAAGTGCTGCTGGTATCATTCAAAAACAGTTATGTAAATGGTTCTGTAACTCAGAGCAAATACTGGACATGTAGCCTTGCCAGATGCATGTTTTTTACTGAGCACTGAATGTCAGAAACTTTATTGAAGCGCAGACTTAATAACAGATGACACCAGTTCTCAGTGAGGGATAAACTTGGATATAAGGTTGTACGGTGCTTTAATAACAACTGGAATGGGCAGTATGACACAAGTGAGAATATTACTGGAGGCCGAAAGCCAGTGTCAGTTCCAAGTGACCTAATGTCTCACTGTTCTCAAAGCACCAAAATATATTAGGCTCATACTTTGCAGGCAGACAAATCCTGAAATTATTGGTTCACATTGCTGCAAATCAGAGACAGCAAAACCTTACTCTGATCCAGGGCTGCCATCAGAAATTGTGGGGCCCGGGACTGGCAAAATAGGCAGCAGGGGGCAGCAGAATAGTGGTGGCGGCCGGTATGAATGGCCTGGACCCTCTTCTCTGTGTCAGAGTGGTCAGGTCCGGGACAGTTGTTCCTACAATACCCCCATGATGGCGGCCCTGCTTTGATCCTTCCATAACACTCCATTTACTGTACTTATAGAACCTTATATGCACTGGTCACTATACACTGAAAAGCTCACACTAATAACACACATCTGATACACACTAATCGCTATAAACAGGTCACACTGATATCACACACAAAAAAACAAGTCTGTTTTTAATCAAATTTAATCAATTATATTAATTATACAGAGTAATCTCCTTTGTTCTGGTACAAAAATGAATGAAAGCAAAAGTACAGTACATAAAAAAAGTTGAAGTCAAATAGAGAGGAATTGTAACACATAAATAACTAAATACAAAAAGAAACCTACACAAAGTAATTGCATGAAAAGTCTATGTCAGGGCATAAAAAGAGCTCCATTGGAAATTCACATATGTTGGGTTTGTAAGAAAGTTCATCATTCTTCCAAATTAATTTTATATATTTCATTTGATTCAGAGGTGGATGCACATTGCACAAGCACACATGGCAGCAGTCTTTTGGTTCTCTTTACCAATTCTGTGATGTAGACGTCCCCATTAGCCCTAATGCAGGTGCAATTTCTCCATCTTGGTCTTCTGTGTGAGTGCTTGTATGCAACCACTTTCACTGGCATGACTGCGACACTTCCATGAAACGTGCATGTGATGTATTATCTTTGTGTGTGTGCTAAGAGCCAATGAAGTGCTACATGGGGTGGCTAGACCAAAGAAGAATAAACATAAGCATGAGTACAGTAATCAGGAAAACAGTGCTCAAATATGAATATACATCCATAACAACGGATGGAATGAAAAAAACATTTATTAATGAAACAATGAGCAAGCTAAAATAGATGGTTTAAGCTAAATAGAGATAGTAGCAGCCAAAGTTCATAACCCTAAAAGTATTGTCAAGAGTAAACAATGCAGTTAAAAGAAATAAAACTGTGAATTGGATTCCTTATCCTCAAATGTCCCATTAATCAATGAACACAAGGGTCAGTCAAGTACTATGTGCATAGCTCTTTGAATAATCAAATCAATCCAGCTTGGGGTTTAATGCAGTATTACCAGACCAGTACCATGGAGGGGTGTGGTACGGTATGCCGGCGCTCGGGCTCCCGGCGACCAGCATACCAGCGCCGGGAGCCCGACCGCCGGCATACCGACAGTGTGGCGAGTGCAAAGGAGCCCCTTGCGGGCTCGCTGCGCTCGCCACGCTGCGGGCACGGTGGCGTGCTACGCGCACCACACTATTTTATTCTCCCTCCAGGGGGTGGTCGTGGACCCCCACGAGGGAGAATAGTTATCGGTATGCCGGGTGTCTGGATTCCGGCGCCGGTATACTGTGCGCCGGGATCCCGACATTCGGCATACAGAAGACCACCCCCGTGGAGAAAGTATAGGAATCCTTTTTAGCAAAGAAGCACAACGTACTGTAGACAGTTCCCCTTCATACACATAGGGGCAGATGTACAGCATTAAGCCTGGAGAAGTGATAAAGCAGTGATAAGTGCACGGTGATAATGCACCAGCCAATCAACGCCTAACTGTCATTTTTCAAACCTGTAGTGATTAACTGGTGATTTATCACTTTCCACTTATCACTGCTTTATCACTTCTCCAGGCTTAATACATCTGCCCCAATTTGTGAGGTGCTGTCAAATCTAGTTAGAGGAAAAAGGGTGGTCATTCCGAGTTGTTCGCTCGTTGCCGATATTCGCTATGCTGCGATTTGTTGCAAACTGCGCATGCGCATTGTACGCAGAGCGCATGCGCTAAGTTATTTAACACAAAACTTAGTAGATTTGCTGGTGTTCGAGCTACGATTTTCAGTCGCACTGCTGATCGGTAAATGATTGACAGGAAAGGGGCATTTCTGGGTGGTAACTGAGCGTTTTCCGGGAGTGTGCTAAAAAACGCAGGCATGTCAAGGAAAAACGCGGGAGTGTCTGGAGAAACAGGGAAGTGGCTGGACGAACGCAGGGCGTGTTTGTGACGTCAAACCAGGAACTAAACGGACTGAGCTGACCGCAATCTGTGAGTAGGTCTGGAGCTACTCAGAAACTGCAAATAATTATTTAGTAGAAGTTCTGCTAATCTTTCGTTCGCAATTCTGCTATGCTAAGATACACTCCCAGAGGGCGGCGGCCTAGCGTGTGCAATGCTGCTAAAAGCAGCTAGCGAGCGAACAACTCGGAATGAGGGCCAAGGTCCAGATGGGAGGTTCCACAGGAGTCTTTGGGATGTGAAAACGCTGTTGCAGGATGCATTTTACTGTTGCCAACTGACAGCTTTTTCAAAGGTGGTCTTGTCTGACAAAGGTTAGGTTTTATATACTATTGTCAATATGTACGCTGATTAGCAGCTGTCTAGAATTAACATTCCACCCAAGTAAAATTACAATAAAACTGAATAGAAGGAGGCAAACGCATTTCACAGATATAACAAATTGTTCCATTTCTTTAATAAAAGCTTAAGGGGCCCATTTATCACCGAGTGATAAAACTCATTGTATATGATGGACCCCATTTATCAAGCTTTGGAGAGTGATAAACAGCATGGTGGTAAAGTACCAGCTAATCAGCTCCTAACTTCCATGTTACAGGCTGTGTTTGAAAACTGACAGTTAGGAGCTGGTTGGCTGGTAATTTATCACCGTGCTATCTATCACTCTCCAAGGCTTGAAAAATCTGGGCCGATAAATGGTGCTCCAGTCAATCAACTCCCAACTGTCATTTTTCAGTTTGGAGCTGAACACATGACAGTTGGGAGCTGATTGGCTGGAGCACCATTAATCATACTCAACGAGTTTTATCATCCACAATTAGTTTTATCACTCATTCATAAATGATCCCCTTAATACAGTAATAATACCAGCATTGCTCATTATAGGCTAAATGTATGAAGCCGTGATAAGAGTGAAGTGAGCCAGTGGAGAAGTTCCCCATGACAACCAATCAGCTGCTCTGTATAATTTCATAGTATGCAAATTAGAAATGTTACGTCAAAGCTGATTGGTTGCCATGGGCCACTGGCTCACTTCTCCACCCTTATCACTGCTTCATATATTTACTAGAGATGAGCGCCGGAAATTTTTCGGGTTTTGTGTTTTGGTTTTGGGTTCGGTTCCGCGGCCGTGTTTTGGGTTCGACCGCGTTTTGGCAAAACCTCACCGAATTTTTTTTGTCGGATTCGGGTGTGTTTTGGATTTGGGTGTTTTTTTAAAAAAACACTAAAAAACAGCTTAAATCATAGAATTTGGGGGTCATTTTGATCCCAAAGTATTATTAACCTCAAAAACCATAATTTACACTCATTTTCAGTCTATTCTGAATACCTCACACCTCACAATATTATTTTTAGTCCTAAAATTTGCACCTAGGTCGCTGGATGACTAAGCTAAGCGACCCTAGTGGCCGACACAAACACCGGGCCCATCTAGGAGTGGCACTGCAGTGTCACGCAGGATGTCCCTTCCAAAAAACCCTCCCCAAACAGCACATGACGCAAAGAAAAAAAGAGGCGCAATGAGGTAGCTGTGTGAGTAAGATAAGCGACCCTAGTGGCCGACACAAACACCGGGCCCATCTAGGAGTGTCACTGCAGTGTCACGCAGGATGTCCCTTCCAAAAAACCCTCCCCAAACAGCACATGACGCAAAGAAAAAAAGAGGCGCAATGAGGTAGCTGTGTGAGTAAGATAAGCGACCCTAGTGGCCGACACAAACACCGGGCCCATCTAGGAGTGTCACTGCAGTGTCACGCAGGATGTCCCTTCCAAAAAACCCTCCCCAAAAAGCACATGACGCAAAGAAAAAAAGAGGCGCAATGAGGTAGCTGTGTGAGTAAGATAAGCGACCCTAGTGGCCGACACAAACACCGGGCCCATCTAGGAGTGGCACTGCAGTGTCACGCAGGATGTCCCTTCCAAAAAACCCTCCCCAAACAGCACATGACGCAAAGAAAAAAAGAGGCGCAATGAGGTAGCTGTGTGAGTAAGATAAACGACCCTAGTGGCCGACACAAACACCGGGCCCATCTAGGAGTGGCACTGCAGTGTCACGCAGGATGTCCCTTCCAAAAAACCCTCCCCAAACCGCACATGACGCAAAGAAAAAAAGAGGCGCAATGAGGTAGCTGTGTGAGTAAGATAAGCGACCCTAGTGGCCGACACAAACACCGGGCCCATCTAGGAGTGTCACTGCAGTGTCACGCAGGATGTCCCTTCCAAAAAACCCTCCCCAAACAGCACATGACGCAAAGAAAAAAAGAGGCGCAATGAGGTAGCTGTGTGAGTAAGATAAGCGACCCTAGTGGCCGACACAAACACCGGGCCCATCTAGGAGTGGCACTGCAGTGTCACGCAGGATGTCCCTTCCAAAAAACCCTCCCCAAACAGCACATGACGCAAAGAAAAAAAGAGGCGCAATGAGGTAGCTGTGTGAGTAAGATAAGCGACCCTAGTGGCCGACACAAACACCGGGCCCATCTAGGAGTGGCACTGCAGTGTCACGCAGGATGTCCCTTCCAAAAAACCCTCCCCAAACAGCACATGACGCAAAGAAAAATTAAAGAAAAAAGAGGTGCAAGATGGAATTGTCCTTGGGCCCTCCCACCCACCCTTATGTTGTATAAACAGGACATGCACACTTTAACCAACCCATCATTTCAGTGACAGGGTCTGCCACACGACTGTGACTGAAATGACGGGTTGGTTTGGACCCCCACCAAAAAAGAAGCAATTAATCTCTCCTTGCACAAACTGGCTCTACAGAGGCAAGATGTCCACCTCATCATCATCCTCCGATATATCACCGTGTACATCCCCCTCCTCACAGATTATCAATTCGTCCCCACTGGAATCCACCATCTCAGCTCCCTGTGTACTTTGTGGAGGCAATTGCTGCTGGTCAATGTCTCCACGGAGGAATTGATTATAATTCATTTTAATGAACATCATCTTCTCCACATTTTCTGGATGTAACCTCGTACGCCGATTGCTGACAAGGTGAGCGGCGGCACTAAACACTCTTTCGGAGTACACACTTGTGGGAGGGCAACTTAGGTAGAATAAAGCCAGTTTGTGCAAGGGCCTCCAAATTGCCTCTTTTTCCTGCCAGTATAAGTACGGACTGTGTGACGTGCCTACTTGGATGCGGTCACTCATATAATCCTCCACCATTCTTTCAATGGTGAGAGAATCATATGCAGTGACAGTAGACGACATGTCCGTAATCGTTGTCAGGTCCTTCAGTCCGGACCAGATGTCAGCATCAGCAGTCGCTCCAGACTGCCCTGCATCACCGCCAGCGGGTGGG
This sequence comes from Pseudophryne corroboree, assembly GCF_028390025.1. Taxonomy (NCBI): domain Eukaryota; kingdom Metazoa; phylum Chordata; class Amphibia; order Anura; family Myobatrachidae; genus Pseudophryne; species Pseudophryne corroboree. The sequence goes on from NC_086446.1 coordinate 694,602,587, forward strand.
CTCGGAATTCTGAGCCTTTTCCTCGCACCCCAAGTTGCGGGAGAATGTGAAGGAGGAGATGTTGACAGGTCGCGTTCCGCTTGACTTGACAATTTTCTCACCAGCAGGTCTTTCAACCCCAGCAGACTTGTGTCTGCCGGAAAGAGAGATCCAAGGTAGGCTTTAAATCTAGGATCGAGCACGGTGGCCAAAATGTAGTGCTCTGATTTCAACAGATTGACCACCCGTGAATCCTTGTTAAGCGAATTAAGGGCTCCATCCACAAGTCCCACATGCCTAGCGGAATCGCTCCGTGTTAGCTCCTCCTTCAATGTCTCCAGCTTCTTCTGCAAAAGCCTGATGAGGGGAATGACCTGACTCAGGCTGGCAGTGTCTGAACTGACTTCACGTGTGGCAAGTTCAAAGGGCATCAGAACCTTGCACAACGTTGAAATCATTCTCCACTGCACTTGAGACAGGTGCATTCCACCTCCTATATCGTGCTCAATTGTATAGGCTTGAATGGCCTTTTGCTGCTCCTCCAACCTCTGAAGCATATAGAGGGTTGAATTCCACCTCGTTACCACTTCTTGCTTCAGATGATGGCAGGGCAGGTTCAGTAGTTTTTGGTGGTGCTCCAGTCTTCTGTACGTGGTGCCTGTACGCCGAAAGTGTCCCGCAATTCTGCTGGCCACCGACAGCATCTCTTGCACGCCCCAGTCGTTTTTTAAAAAATTCTGCACCACCAAATTCAAGGTATGTGCAAAACATGGGACGTGCTGGAATTTGCCCATATTTAATGCACACACAATATTGCTGGCGTTGTCCGATGCCACAAATCCACAGGAGAGTCCAATTGGGGTAAGCCATTCCGCGATGATCTTCCTCAGTTGCCGTAAGAGGTTTTCAGCTGTGTGCGTATTCTGGAAAGCGGTGATACAAAGCGTAGCCTGCCTAGGAAAGAGTTGGCGTTTGCGAGATGCTGCTACTGGTGCCGCCGCTGCTGTTCTTGCGGCGGGAGTCCATACATCTACCCAGTGGGCTGTCACAGTTATATAGTCCTGACCCTGCCCTGCTCCACTTGTCCACATGTCCGTGGTTAAGTGGACATTGGGTACAACTGCATTTTTTAGGACACTGGTGAGTCTTTTTCTGACGTCCGTGTACATTCTCGGTATCGCCTGCCTAGAGAAGTGGAACCTAGATGGTATTTGGTAACGGGGGCACACTGCCTCAATAAATTGTCTAGTTCCCTGTGAACTAACGGCGGATACCGGACGCACGTCTAACACCAACATAGTTGTCAAGGCCTCAGTTATCCGCTTTGCAGCAGGATGACTGCTGTGATATTTCATCTTCCTCGCAAAGGACTGTTGGACAGTCAATTGCTTACTGGAAGTAGTACAAGTGGGCTTACGACTTCCCCTCTGGGATGACCATCGACTCCCAGCAGCAACAACAGCAGCGCCAGCAGCAGTAGGCGTTACACGCAAGGATGCATCGGAGGAATCCCAGGCAGGAGAGGACTCGTCAGAATTGCCAGTGACATGGCCTGCAGGACTATTGGCATTCCTGGGGAAGGAGGAAATTGACACTGAGGGAGTTGGTGGGGTGGTTTGCGTGAGCTTGGTTACAAGAGGAAGGGATTTACTGGTCAGTGGACTGCTTCCGCTGTCGCCCAAAGTTTTTGACCTTGTCACTGACTTATTATGAATGCGCTGCAGGTGACGTATAAGGGAGGATGTTCCGAGGTGGTTAACGTCCTTACCCCTACTTATTACAGCTTGACAAAGGCAACACACGGCTTGACACCTGTTGTCCGCTTTTCTGTTGAAATACCTCCACACTGAAGAGCTGATTTTTTTGGTATTTTCACCAGGCATGTCAACGGCCATATTCCTCCCACGGACAACAGGTGTCTCCCCGGGTGCCTGACTTAAACAAACCACCTCACCATCAGAATCCTCCTGGTCAATTTCCTCCCCAGCGCCAGCAACACCCATATCCTCCTCATCCTGGTGTACTTCAACACTGACATCTTCAATCTGACTATCAGGAACTGGACTGCGGGTGCTCCTTCCAGCACTTGCAGGGGGCGTGCAAATGGTGGAAGGCGCATGCTCTTCACGTCCAGTGTTGGGAAGGTCAGGCATCGCTACCGACACAATTGGACTCTCCTTGTGGATTTGGGATTTCGAAGAACGCACAGTTCTTTGCGGTGCTTTTGCCAGCTTGAGTCTTTTCAGTTTTCTAGCGAGAGGCTGAGTGCTTCCATCCTCATGTGAAGCTGAACCACTAGCCATGAACATAGGCCAGGGCCTCAGCCGTTCCTTGCCACTCCGTGTGGTAAATGGCATATTGGCAAGTTTACGCTTCTCCTCCGACAATTTTATTTTAGGTTTTGGAGTCCTTTTTTTACTGATATTTGGTGTTTTGGATTTGACATGCTCTGTACTATGACATTGGGCATCGGCCTTGGCAGACGACGTTGCTGGCATTTCATCGTCTCGGCCATGACTAGTGGCAGCAGCTTCAGCACGAGGTGGAAGTGGATCTTGATCTTTCCCTAATTTTGGAACCTCAACATTTTTGTTCTCCATATTTTAATAGGCACAACTAAAAGGCACCTCAGGTAAACAATGGAGATGGATGGATACTAGTATACTTATGGATGGACTGCCGAGTGCCGACACAGAGGTAGCTACAGTCGTGGACTACCGTACTGTACTGTGTCTGCTGCTAATATAGACTGGATAATAATGAGATGTAGTATGTATAAAGAAGAAAGAAAAAAAAAACCACGGGTAGGTGGTATACAATTATGGATGGACTGCCGAGTGCCGACACAGAGGTAGCTACAGCCGTGGACTACCGTACTGTACTGTGTCTGCTGCTAATATAGACTGGATGATAATGAGATGTAGTATGTATGTATAAAGAAGAAAGAAAAAAAAAACCACGGGTAGGTGGTATACAATTGTGGATGGACTGCCGAGTGCCGACACAGAGGTAGCTACAGCCGTGAACTACCGTACTGTGTCTGCTGCTAATATAGACTGGTTGATAATGAGATGTAGTATGTATAAAGAAGAAAGGAAAAAAAAACCACGGGTAGGTGGTATACAATTATGGATGGACTGCCGAGTGCCGACACAGAGGTAGCTACAGCCGTGGACTACCGTACTGTACTGTGTCTGCTGCTAATATAGACTGGATGATAATGAGATGTAGTATGTATAAAGAAGAAAGAAAAAAAAAACCACGGGTAGGTGGTATACAATTATGGATGGACTGCCGAGTGCCGACACAGAGGTAGCTACAGCCGTGGACTACCGTACTGTACTGTGTCTGCTGCTAATATAGACTGGTTGATAATGAGATGTAGTATGTATAAAGAAGAAAGAAAAAAAAAACACGGGTAGGTGGTATACAATTATGGATGGACTGCCGAGTGCCGAGTGCCGACACAGAGGTAGCTACAGCCGTGGACTACCGTACTGTACTGTGTCTGCTGCTAATATAGACTGGATGATAATGAGATGTAGTATGTATAAAGAAGAAAGAAAAAAAAAACCACGGGTAGGTGGTATACAATTATGGATGGACTGCCGAGTGCCGACACAGAGGTAGCTACAGCCGTGGACTACCGTACTGTACTGTGTCTGCTGCTAATATAGACTGGTTGATAATGAGATGTAGTATGTATAAAGAAGAAAGAAAAAAAAAACACGGGTAGGTGGTATACAATTATGGATGGACTGCCGAGTGCCGAGTGCCGACACAGAGGTAGCTACAGCCGTGGACTACCGTACTGTACTGTGTCTGCTGCTAATATAGACTGGATGATAATGAGATGTAGTATGTATGTATAAAGAAAAAAGAAAAAAAAAACCACGGGTAGGTGGTATACAATTATGGATGGACTGCCGAGTGCCGACACAGAGGTAGCTACAGCCGTGAACTACCGTACTGTGTCTGCTGCTAATATAGACTGGTTGATAATGAGATGTAGTATGTATAAAGAAGAAAGAAAAAAAAAACCACGGGTAGGTGGTATACAATTATGGATGGACTGCCGAGTGCCGACACAGAGGTAGCTACAGCCGTGGACTACCGTACTGTACTGTGTCTGCTGCTAATATAGACTGGATGATAATGAGATGTAGTATGTATAAAGAAGAAAGAAAAAAAAAACCACGGGTAGGTGGTATACAATTATGGATGGACTGCCGAGTGCCGACACAGAGGTAGCTACAGCCGTGGACTACCGTACTGTACTGTGTCTGCTGCTAATATAGACTGGATGATAATGAGATGTAGTATGTATAAAGAAGAAAGAAAAAAAAAACCACGGGTAGGTGGTATACAATTATGGATGGACTGCCGAGTGCCGACACAGAGGTAGCTACAGCCGTGGACTACCGTACTGTACTGTGTCTGCTGCTAATATAGACTGGTTGATAATGAGATGTAGTATGTATAAAGAAGAAAGAAAAAAAAAACCACGGGTAGGTGGTATACAATTATGGATGGACTGCCGAGTGCCGAGTGCCGACACAGAGGTAGCTACAGCCGTGGACTACCGTACTGTACTGTGTCTGCTGCTAATATAGACTGGTTGATAATGAGATGTAGTATGTATAAAGAAGAAAGAAAAAAAAAACACGGGTAGGTGGTATACAATTATGGATGGACTGCCGAGTGCCGAGTGCCGACACAGAGGTAGCTACAGCCGTGGACTACCGTACTGTACTGTGTCTGCTGCTAATATAGACTGGATGATAATGAGATGTAGTATGTATGTATAAAGAAGAAAGAAAAAAAAAACCACGGGTGGGTGGTATACAATTATGGATGGACTGCCGAGTGCCGACACAGAGGTAGCTACAGCCGTGAACTACCGTACTGTGTCTGCTGCTAATATAGACTGGTTGATAATGAGATGTAGTATGTATAAAGAAGAAAGAAAAAAAAAACCACGGGTAGGTGGTATACAATTATGGATGGACTGCCGAGTGCCGACACAGAGGTAGCTACAGCCGTGGACTACCGTACTGTACTGTGTCTGCTGCTAATATAGACTGGATGATAATGAGATGTAGTATGTATAAAGAAGAAAGAAAAAAAAACCACGGGTAGGTGGTATACAATTATGGATGGACTGCCGAGTGCCGACACAGAGGTAGCTACAGCCGTGGACTACCGTACTGTACTGTGTCTGCTGCTAATATAGACTGGATGATAATGAGATGTAGTATGTATAAAGAAGAAAGAAAAAAAAAACCACGGGTAGGTGGTATACAATTATGGATGGACTGCCGAGTGCCGACACAGAGGTAGCTACAGCCGTGGACTACCGTACTGTACTGTGTCTGCTGCTAATATAGACTGGTTGATAATGAGATGTAGTATGTATAAAGAAGAAAGAAAAAAAAAACCACGGGTAGGTGGTATACAATTATGGATGGACTGCCGAGTGCCGAGTGCCGACACAGAGGTAGCTACAGCCGTGGACTACCGTACTGTACTGTGTCTGCTGCTAATATAGACTGGATGATAATGAGATGTAGTATGTATAAAGAAGAAAGAAAAAAAAAACCACGGGTAGGTGGTATACAATTATGGATGGACTGCCGAGTGCCGACACAGAGGTAGCTACAGCCGTGGACTACCGTACTGTACTGTGTCTGCTGCTAATATAGACTGGATGATAATGAGATGTAGTATGTATGTATAAAGAAGAAAGAAAAAAAAAACCACGGGTAGGTGGTATACAATTATGGATGGACTGCCGAGTGCCGACACAGAGGTAGCTACAGCCGTGAACTACCGTACTGTGTCTGCTGCTAATATAGACTGGTTGATAATGAGATGTAGTATGTATAAAGAAGAAAGAAAAAAAAAAACACGGGTAGGTGGTATACAATTATGGATGGACTGCCGAGTGCCGACACAGAGGTAGCTACAGCCGTGGACTACCGTACTGTACTGTGTCTGCTGCTAATATAGACTGGATGATAATGAGATGTAGTATGTATAAAGAAGAAAGAAAAAAAAAACCACGGGTAGGTGGTATACAATTATGGATGGACTGCCGAGTGCCGACACAGAGGTAGCTACAGCCGTGAACTACCGTACTGTGTCTGCTGCTAGTAGACTGGATGATAAATAATGATATAAAAAATATATATATATCACTACTGCAGCCGGACAGGTATATATTATATAATGACGGACCTGCTGGAGTGGACACTGTCTGTCAGCAGAATGAGTTTTTTAATTTTTATAGAATAAAAAAACACCACACAAGTCACACGACAAGTGTACTTTTTCAGGTAGACATTCAATCACAATATACTATACTGGTGGTCAGTGTGGTCAGGTCACTGGTCACAGTGGTCAGTGGTCAGTCACACTGGCAGTGGCACTCTGGCAGCAAAAGTGTGCACTGTTTAATATGTACTCCTGGCTCCTGCTATAACCTATAACTGCTCCCCAGTCTCCCCCACAATTAAGCTGTGTGAGCACAGTCAGATATTATACATAGATGATGCAGCACACTGGGCTGAGCACAGATATGGTATGTGAGTGTGACTGAGTCACTGTGTATCGTTTTTTTCAGGCAGAGAACAAGAACAGAACGGATTATTAAATAATAATAAATTATAAAACTGCACTGGTGGTCAGGTCACTGGTCATCAGTCACTAGTATAACTCCTCCTAAGCTCCAGTAAGTAAATGAAGTGTCTCACTCTCACTCTCCTATCTATTTTAATTTCTAAACGGAGAGGACGCCAGCCACGTCCTCTCCCTATCAATCTCAATGCACGTGTGAAAATGGCCGCGACGCGCGGCTCCTTATATAGAATCCGAGTCTCGCGATAGAATCCGAGCCTCGCGAGAATCCGACAGCGTGATGATGACGTTCGGGCGCGCTCGGGTTAACCGAGCAAGGTGGGAAGATCCGAGTCGCTCGGACCCGTGTAAAAAAACATGAAGTTCGGGCGGGTTCGGATTCAGAGAAACCGAACCCGCTCATCTCTAATATTTACCCCTACGTTCTCATATCTTGGGCTAATCTGCTCCCACTGTCACATGAGCTGGTGCTTGCTTACATCATGTGAGCGGGGAAGCAGCAGAGACCTCTGCAGAGAGCTCAGAAGTGAGAGGTAGCACAGAACTCTTCATTGAGCTCTCTGCTCGTGTTACAGATTAGTTACTCTATGATAAAGCAAGTTCAGGCCTTGGCAGTGGCACAGAGATACCCAGATAGGACTTTCTATACCATGAACTCACTACTGAGTAAATGCAGAGGAACGGGTGGTATTCATGTGACCGCCGGTCTGCTGACCGACAGTCACATGACCTCCTCCACCATCCCGCAGGCTCAGTATCCCTATGGTCGGCATGCCGACCAACAGGGACTATTTCCACTCGTGGGTGTCCACGACACCCATAGTGTGGGAATAGAACCCGAGCCCGCAGCGTGGCGAGCGCAGCGTGGCGAGCGCAGCGAGCCCGCAAGGGGCTTGATGCACTCGCCCCTCCCCGCCGGGATCCCGGCGTCGGTATGCTGCCGGGATCCCGGCGTCAGTAAGCTGACCAGCGGTCAGGAGACCGCCGGTCAGCCATACTACACCCCAGAGGAACAGTATGTTAGTGTCTGTGATTTGTCTGGATTCTGAGCAGGGCTCGAGGTTGATGTAAAGCTGGAAACCGTATGATGGAAGCTTGGAGGCTTAAAAATGTTTCTCCTCGGAGTCTGACCAGGGCGGCTGCACATACAGGGAGCTCTCAATTCCCTGTGGAAAATATCCCCTTGTTTCCCTCCCCTCACCCCCAGACTGCTCCATTACACCTTCAACTGCACCACTAAGACCCCCTCACGCTGGTGGACCCGTGCCGCGGAGTCGGGAAGCCGGTATACTGGCTTCTGCGGACTGCGGCCTGTCCACCCACCTGAAGCCGGGGCCTCGAGTTCAGTCCGGCGCCTCTCGTCACGGAGGCCGTCCGCCTCTGGGGACCCCGCAGTGCCCGCTCGAGACTCCCAGCTCAGATCTGTGCAGCCGGACCCCCCCTCCCCTTACCTGACATCTGGGGTCGGTGCTGCAAGAGGGAGAAGAACCCGACTGCTGCGAGAGGCCCGGAATCCCCGCGGCGGCGGCCATCTTGGATCTCGGGACCCGGACGGGGGGACGGAGGACGTGCAGCCCGGGGATCCCCCCGGCGAAGTGGTAAGCCGCTTCCCCTGCTCTTGCCTCCCTGCGGTGCTCCCTCCTTCTGGGCCCCAGCGCACACCACCCGCGGACGGCCACCGCTCACACGCTGGAGGGGCTGGCTGCAGCCCCGTCCCCCCCCCTCCTGTGACCTCAATCTGGGACTGACTCTGTCCCCCTCCTGGGCCTGAGAGAACCTGCTCCACTCCCTTTGCCTACACTGCCTCTTGGGGAGTGCCGGCCCGGATCCCCCCAAGCTTCCAGCTCCCTGCAGCCTACTCCAGCGGCGGCCATTTTGTGGGTCTCTGGGACCGCAGTTCCCCTCCAACCACCTAAAGCCCGCTGGGGCCTACATTGGAGCTCACCGTGGGCCGTTTCCATACCGGTCCTCTCCCCCCGCCGGGACCCAACCGCGGACTACCCCGGTCACTGGCTGGTCCGTGCCCAGGACCCGCCCCCGTGGTCCCCGAGCGGTGGAGTTCGTCTCCGAGGCCCCTCCTCCTGCGGCTTCAGATTATCAGCCTCCAATCCGGGGCTGGGTGCCCTCCCTCTGCTCGCTTGAGCCTCCCTGGGCGGGTTCCATCTGCCGGGCTCGGCTGAGCTCCACACCATGATGCCTCCCTAAACCCCCAGATTCACCTTCCCTGGTCCTGAGCCTTACTGCAGGAGCGCCGCCTCCATTTCCCACCCTGTCCTCCACCTACCCCCCTGCGCTCCCAAGATGACCAGAGGTAATAAAAAATCCCAGGGGTCCGACCTCACACCATTTCTAACCAAAAAAAACACTCCAGCCACAAACAGGCCTGACAATCCCGGCCCATCCCAAGGTCCCTCCGAATCGGAGGCCGAAGATGACGATCTCACCCCCCTCACCCGCAAAGACTTCCTCTCCCTCCTTAAGGAGATGCGGGACATTAAGTCCTCAGTCCAAGCTCTACACTCCTTGAAATCCGATATAGCCGATATCGGCTCCAGAACCGACCAACTTGAAAGGAGAGTGGAAGAAGTGGTAACATTCCAGCAAGCAGCAGAGACCGATCTTCATCAACTCCGTCAGGACGTTGCCCACCTCCGGGAGGAGAACGAGGACCAAGACAATAGAGCAAGGAGAAATAATATGAGGATCCGGGGCATCCCAGAAGAGATCGAGGCGACCCATCTTGACCTTTACCTCAAACGTCTCTTCGCACACCTGTCGCCTGACACCCCCGAGGAGCATCTCCTACTGGACCGAGCCCATCGGGCCTTACGGCCTCGCTCCCAGGACTCCTCCCAGCCCAGAGATGTCATCCTCCGAATGCACTACTTTACAGCAAAGGAGGCCATCATGAGGGAGGCCCGACGACTGGGCTCTGTGACTTTCCAAAATACTCCGCTCCAAATTTTTCAGGATTTATCCCCCCTAACCCTAGCTAAACGCAGGGACTTTAAACCCATCACCTCCCTGCTCTCCCGCCACAGCGTGAAGTACCGCTGGGGTTTCCCTTTCCGGATCCTAGTGTGGCACCAAGGGAAGCTCATTACAGCCAGAGACCAACCTGAGGCCCAAACGCTCCTCTCCAGACTGGGCATCTCCGCTCCTGACCAAGATGTCCATTCTCCACGCCTCCCACCACGGGCACAGCAGGTCTCACTTCAATCTCCTCGCTCCGAGTGGTTCACGGTGCCATCCTCTGCGGCCTCCCAGGCTCCACCTCCAGTTCCCTGAGAACTTTTACCTCTCTGAGCTACCGCTCCCCACATTGAATTGGGACGATCACTCCTGGTCGTATCCCCCCATCAGAGGCGCTACTTTACTTTGGGTTCCCCGTAACCTTACCTCTTGATCCCCTAGTTGCCTCACAAATGTTTTGTTGTTATCCCTGGTTGAATTGTTACTGTGTTTAAAAGCTTAAATGCCTAACTGCCTAAAAACTCGAAGCTCTCCCTTCTGATATGTTCCCATGCTGACACTTGACTTACTCTCTTCCATCCCCCCCCCCCCCTTCCTATTCCTCGCCCTTTGGGGCTGGCGCTCCCGCTGTCTTCTCCTCCTGTCTTCTCTCCAGCTCTCTCCCTCAGGTACCCCCAGGGGAGGCTTTCCTCCTGTCCTTTCCCGAGCGGCTCGTGATCCGCGATCTGGACCCCATGCCGCGCCCCCACAGGGCCCCAGGCCCTACTGCTGACCTAGGTGCTCCCCCGACACCTAGTATTCCTTCCCCTTGTCAGCTCTACCGGTCCTGGCCTCCTCCGCCAGACGACCACCCACCCTCCCACCCCCTCCGGTCTTTCCCCCCCCCCCTCCTCTGACCACACTCTCTCTCACATCATATATCTCCGATCTGTCTCCCCCCTCTCCATTTTTAACCACCTCCGCCCTTTCAAATCCGCCGACCTCTCTGTTGCCTGCCCATGGGTCTCCGGGTACTCTCTCATAACGTGAAGGGCCTGAATAGCCCTCAAAAGAGGGGTAAGCTCTTTGCTTCCCTTAAACACCATGGAGGCGACCTGATCTTCCTACAGGAAACTCACTTCGTACACAACTCTCACCCCACCCTCCAATGTAAACCATTCCCTGTCTCCTTTCACGCCTGCGATCACCTGGCCAAAAAACGTGGAGTAGCGATTTTAATAGCCCGCCACCTCTCTTTTGAACTCCTAGACTCTCATACTGACAAAGACGGCCGGTTCCTTGTCCTGGTAGGGAGACTTAATAATAATCTATGCACCCTGGTTAACGTTTACGCCCCTAACCAGCGACAGGAACGGTTCTTTACGAGGCTAGATAATCTCCTCACCCGAGTCCGCCAGGGCGACCTTATACTTGCAGGGGACTTCAACTCCGTCCTCAACCCACAGCTAGATCGCTCTTCCTCTCCCCCTACTCCTTCCCCATCGGACTCCCTCCGCTCTAGATCCCTCCTCCGACTTATGCGTTCTCAACTCCTCTACGATTCCTGGAGGATAAAAGATCCCTCTGCCCGCGATTATACCTTCTACTCTGCCCCTCATAACTCCTACTCCCGCATTGATATGGTCCTGCTCAGTCATGATCTTGCTCTGAATCTCCGCGATGCCCATATTCACCCATTAGTATGGTCCGACCACGCTCCCATCTCCTGCGACCTGGCAGGTTTGGTTTCCCGTCCTCGCCCTATGACATGGCGCCTAAACGACTCCCTCCTACATAACCCTGAGATTAGGTCCCATCTTCATGACAAAATCTCTGACTATTTCACCTTAAATGACTCCCCCGATATCTCCAGATCCACCCTCTGGCTGGCGCATAAGGCTGTTCTTCGTGGACACCTCATCAGTCTAGCCTCAAAAGCCAAAAAGCAATCCCTTTCCCAATACAACAGGCTCTCCATTAAACTCCACGCACTTGAGACCCAACACAAGGCGTCCTCCGACCCAACGGTCTTGTCCGAACTTCGCACCATTAAGGCGGAACTTGATCTCCTCCTTACTACACGAGTGGCCAAGCGTCTTAAGTGGCTTCGCCAGTCCTTTTATGAGAAGGGTGACAAGGCGGACAAGATCCTGGCGGCTCGACTCCGCTCCACGAGAGCCAAAACCAACATTGTCACTATCAGAAACTCTCTCAATCAACTTGTTCAGGATCCCATTGCCATTAGAGCCGCTTTCCAATCTTACTACACCGATCTATACAACCTCCCGCCCCCTCCACCGGGCTCCTCCCCCCGACCTCGATCCGACCTTATCTCCCACTTTCTCTCTGCTTCTAATCTACCCAGACTTCCCCAGGACGCCTTGGACCTTCTTAACGGAGAGATTACGGTGGATGAAATCACCCAGACTATACTCATGCAAAAAATCGGCAAATCCCCGGGTCCGGACGGGTTCACGGCTCTCTATTACAAAAAATTCTCTGCCCTTCTCTCCCCCCACCTACACTCTCTGTTCAATGGGATTGTCCAAGGCGACCCTTTTCCCCCTGAGATGCTAGAGGCTAGAATTGTGGTGATCCCCAAAGAAGGCAAAGATCCCCTTAACTGCGCTAGCTATCGCCCCATATCTCTCCTGAACTTAGACCTGAAAATCTTTGCTAAAATTCTGGCCAATCGCCTTAATCCATACCTCCCTTCCCTTGTTCACTACGACCAAGTAGGGTTTATACCGGGCCGCCAGGCAAGAGATAACACCAGACGAGCTATTGACCTTATACATATCTCGAATTCCAGGAGATCCCCTACTATCATGCTCTCCTTAGATGCCGAAAAAGCATTTGACCGGATCTCCTGGGAATTCCTGAAACCCGCCTTGGAGGCTTATGGCCTGTCCGGGGGCTTCCTCACTAGCATCCTAGCATTATACTCCACCCCCTCTGCCACCGTCCTTATCAATGGTACCCCATCCGCCCCACTTAGTATCTCCAATGGCACACGTCAGGGCTGCCCCCTCTCCCCCTTAATATTTGCCCTCATCATAGAACCCCTTGCCTCTCAAATTAGAATACATCCGGACATACACGGAGTACAGGTAGGCCCGATAGATCCCAAAATTTCCCTCTTCGCAGATGACATCCTACTCTCCCTGACCCAGCCCCTTATTTCACTCCCAAACTTATTCTCAGTTCTACAAGCCTATAGCCTTATTTCAGGCTATAAGATCAACTACTCCAAATCTGAGGCCATGATGCTACATATCCCCCAACATGAGGCTGAATCCCTTCGCGCCAACTTTAAATTTAAATGGCAGCCCACGAGGATTAAATACTTAGGGATCTACCTAACCCCGCACTATGACTCCCTGTTCCGAGAAAACTTCCCGCCCCTCCTCACCAACACACTAGCCGACCTGACCTCTTGGAACAGTCTCTTCATCTCGTGGCTGGGCAGGATCATAGCAGTTAAAATGACCATAATCCCCAAATGGCTCTACCTTTTCCAGACTCTTCCTGTGGCGGTCCCGGCCCCCTTTCTCCGCAATATCCAACGAGCCCTTATACGCTTTATTTGGAACCACAGGCCTCCCCGCATTGCAGCCAACACTCTGAAAAGATCAACTTCCACGGGAGGCAGAGGCCTTCCCGACGTTAAGTTATACTACCTCGCCTCCCACTTATCCCACATTGTCACTTCATACGCTCCTCCAGGGTCATTATCCTGGTTGGACATTGAGGCAGCCTTCATTGGCATCCCAGACCTGACCCCCTTATGGGGACTCTCCTCCACCTCTCGACCCCCAACCTCTAAACTTCTTCCCACCATCAAATTCAACCTTAAAACCTGGGACACCCTCTCTCTGAAGTGGGGTCTCACTACTACACCCTCACCCTTGACCCCCATCTGGCAGAATCCCATGTTCCCCTCCGGACTCTCGAGTACGAGATCCCGGGCGTGGATAACACTGGGCCTTAAATTCCCAATCGACTTTGCCGATCGGGGCCAATGGCTGTCCCTACCTGACCTCCAGCAGAAAATCCCCTCACAACCACTCAATCCCTTCCAATTCCTACAAATACGCCACTTTCTAACCTCCCTCCCCCCCACCGCCTTACTTCGTGCCCTTACTCCCTTTGAATCCCTATGTGTCAACTCCCACTCATCCAAAGGCATAATTTCCCAACTTTATTCTCTCCTACTGGAATCCTCCCTACCTTTATCCCGGCCCCATGAACTCGCATGGGAACGGGACCTCGGGCCTCCACCCGAAACCGAAGACTGGGAGGACATGAGACTAGGGATTGCCAAATCCTCTATTGCCACCGCCTATAAGGAAACGGCCTACAAAGTTTATTATCGCTGGTACTACACTCCCGACCGTCTCAACAAATTCTTCCCGTCCGCCTCCCCGGCCTGCTGGAGGAACTGCGGAGCTAGAGGTACTATGCTCCACATATGGTGGACTTGCCCGGTTATCATGTCCTTCTGGGATTTGGTCCACTCCCTCCTCAACTCACTTCTAGAATCTCCTTTGCCGAAAGACCCCTGGATCTCCCTACTGTGTTATCCCCCCCCACTTCTCAATAAATTCTCCCAAAAGCTGACCTCACACATTCTAGCGGCAGCAAAATCACTGATCGCCCTCAACTGGAAGAGCCCCTCACCACCTTCCCTACTATCCCTTAAAACCAAAATCTGGCACATCGCCTCAATGGAAAAAAATCACCTATTACCTCCACGACCGGGGCCACGTCTTCGAGCAAGTCTGGGCCCCCTGGCTCGCCGCTGAACGTGGCTAGCCGTTCCCCTCCGTCTGCCCCCGCTCCCCCCGCAGACCCATGGGCACCTACCACCTTCTCTCTCCGACATTCTTCTTTAACCCCACTCCTATCTTTCTCAACTACCTCTTCTTCCTATTACCCTCTCTCTCTTCGTCTCTTTCCTGTCTCCCCTCTATTATGATCTTGTTGTTCTTGAGATATATACTATGTATGAATATAAATGTGGTCGTCCCCCCCCCGTTCCTCTCCCCCCCCCCCCCTGATCCCCATGTTTGAACTCGACTGTTTTCCCACACTGATTAACCCTGTTATGTATCTGAAATTTGTGGTCTATCTTGGACGCTGGCTATGTTGGCCGCCTGTCCCATGTATTTCTAGAATGCCTTTTCAATGTACCTGACCACGTATAAATAAAGAATTTCAAAAAAAAAAAAAAAAATGTTTCTCCTCACAGATGGTACAAAAAAATACTTGTTTACTGAACACTGTGAAAACAGATACTGTATCTGAAAAGGGCAGATGTATTAAGCCTGGAGAAGTGATAAAGCAGTGATAAGTGCAGGGTGATAACGCACCAGCCAATCAGCTCCTAACTGTCATTTTTCAAACCCATAATGATTGGCTGATGCATTATCACCTTCCACTTATCACAGCTTCATCACTTCCCCAGGCTTAATACAACTGCCCCAATGCACTGTCTCTGATTACCAGTGGAGCTGATGAATACGATCAACACAGGAAAATGCAGAGAGTGCCCAGCACAGTATACATTACATAGTCTATGCACTAACAGCAGTCTTTAATAAACAAGAGACTTGAGTATTAGATAACACGACAATGTTTCTCAGCAGCAGGTAGTGCAGTCAGCAGGAGGGAGCAATGCTGAGAGTACCCAAAGATGGGCAGGAGTACTGAGCAGTGCTCAAAAATAGAGGGGGTCATTCCGAGTTGATCGCTCGCTAGCTGTTTTTAGCAGTCGTGCAAATGCTAAGCCGCCTCCCTCTGGGAGTGTATCTAAGCTTAGCAGAAGTGTGAACGAAAGGATCGCAGAGTGACTACAAAAAAAATTGTGCCGTTTCAGAGTAGCTCCAGACCTACTCCTAGCTTGCGATGACTTCAGACTGTTCAGTTCCAGATTTGACATCACAAACACGCCCTGCGTTCTCCCAACCACGCCTGCATTTTTCTTGGCACGCCTGCGTTTTTTCGAACACTCCCTGAAAACGGTCAGTTGACACCCAGAAATGCCCACTTCATGTCAATCACTCTGCAGCCACCAGTGTGACTGAAAAGCTTCGCTAGACCTTGTGTAAAACTGTATCGGCCATTGTGAAAGCACATCGCGCGTGCGCAGTGCGCCGCATACACATGCGCAGAAGTGCCGGTTTTTTGCTTCATCGCTGCAAAGCGAACATTTTCAGCTAGTGATCAACTCGGAATGACCCCCAGATACAGATGCAAGAAGAACCGCACAGGAACTGTAGTGTTACAAAAGGAAATGAAGGTGCCCAGACACCCAAATGTCACTGAAATAGTGCTGTTCGCTACTCCCAAAGGAATAAGGGGTAATAGCTAACCCCTATTGGTAAAGAGATATGTAGATAAACTGAGAGCGCAAACAGACTATTGGATTAGTATTTATTTATATAAAATACACTGCTCAAAAAAATAAAGGGAACACTAAAATAACACATCCTAGATCTGAATGAATGAAATATTCTTATTAAATACTTTGTTCTTTACATAGTTGAATGTGCGGACAACAAAATCACACAAAAATGATCAATGGAAATCAAATTTATTAACCCATGGAGGTCTGGATTTGGAGTCACACTCAAAATGAAAGTGGAAAAACACACTACAGGCTGATCCAACTTTGATGTAATGTCCTTAAAACAAGTCAAAATGAGGATCAGTAGTGTGTGTGGCCTCCACGTGCCTTTATGACCTTCCTACAACCCACACAAGTGGCTCAGGTAGTGCAGCTCATCCAGGATGGCACATCAATGCGAGCTGTGGCAAGAAGGTTTGCTGTGTCTGTCAGCGTAGTGTCCAGAACATGGAGGCGCTACCAGGAGACAGGTCAGTACATCAGGAGACGTGGAGGAGGCCGTAGGAGGGCAACAACCCAGCAGCAGGACCGCTACCTCTGCCTTTGTGCAAGGAGGAACAGGAGGAGCACTGCCAGAGCCCTGCAAAATGACCTCCAGCAAGCCACAAATGTGCATGTGTCTACTCAAACGATCAGAAACAGACTCCATGAGGGTGGTATGAGGGCCCAACGTCCACAGGTGGGGGTTGTGCTTACAGCCCAACACCGTGCAGGACGTTTGGCATTTGCCAGAGAACACCAAGATTGGCAAATTCGCCACTGGCGCCCTGTGCTCTTCAGATGAAAGCAGGTTCTCACTGAGCACATGTGACAGAGTGTGGAGACGCCAAGGAGAACGTTCTGCTGCCTGCAACATCCTCCAGCATGACCGGTTTGGCAGTGGGTCAGTAATGGTGTGGGGTGGCATTTCTTTGGGGGGCTGCACAGCCCTCCATGTGCTCGCCAGAGGTAGTCTGACTACCATTAGGTACAGAGATGAGATCCTCAGACCCCTTGTGAGACCATATGCTGGTGCGGTTGGCCCTGGGTTCCTCCTAATGCAAGACAATGCTAGACCTCATGTGGCTGGAGTGTGTCAGCAGTTACTGCAAGATGAAGGCATTGATGCTATGGACTGGCCCGCCCGTTCCCCAGACCTGAATCCAATTGAGCACATCTGGGACATCATGTTTCGCTCCATCCACCAACGCCAAGTTGCACCACAGACTGTCCAGGAGTTGGCGGATGCTTTAGTCCAGGTCTGGGAGGAGATACCTCAAGAGACCATCTGCTACCTCATCAGGAGCATGCCCAGGCATTGTAGGGAGGTCATACAGGCACGTGGAGGCCACACACACTACTGAGCCTCATTTTGACTTGTTCTAAGGACATTAAATCAAAGTTGGATCAGCCTGTAGTGTGTTTTTCCACTTTAATTTTGAGTGTGACTCCAAATCCAGACCTCCATGGGTTAATAAATTTGATTTCCATTGATAATTTTTGTGTGATTTTGTTGTCAGCACATTCAACTATGTAAAGAACAAAGTATTTAATAAGAATATTTCATTCATTCAGATCTGGGATGTATTATTTTAGTGTTCCCTTTATTTTTTTGAGCAGTGTATGTAGATAATCCCTTCAAGCATTCCGCAGACAAAATAACATTTGTAGCAACATACTGTATGTTGTCCCTAGTAACAATGTATCTTTAATAGAAGGAAACTAAAACTCATATTCCAAAACGTGGACCACACAGTGATTTTAATGTGTAGTCTGAACACAGCTGACTGTAATTAAACTGTCCTTTCGGAAACGATTCTGATTGATGGTAAAAAATCCAATTGAAGAATCAGAACTATTGAAAAGTCTTGACTAGTGTACGTTTGTGATATAGAAATTAGGTGACATATTCTCTTGCTTTGGGCAAAGCTTAATTATACTCTCACGGCATGTATGTCCCAGTGGGTAAGTATTTATGCATATCTTCATTATAAAATGCTGGTACCATAAATACTCATGAATATGACTCATAAGATGACTTACATCTAGCAGACATGTAAAAGATATAGGAGTAGACGGTTCAAGCCTTCTAATTAGTAGAGAAGTGGACAAGTGGAGAATCAGCTTCTAGATAGCTTTTATCAAGTACATTTTATGAAATGCTAGCTAAAAATTGATTGGTTGCCATGAGTAACTTCTTCATTATTTAGAAGGCTTGATACATTCCCCCTACATTTAGACTAAAGTAATATAAAGTGACTGTAACATGTTTAGTTGGTTGCATGTTTTCTTTACAAATATGTGAATGCAGATATGCAGTTAGTTGAAACTGATAGGTGCAGTATCCTAATTGTGCCCAACATATTTCACTATATTATTTTTATTGCAAATTGCATATAAAAATAGTTATACAGTATGATGGTAGACATTATGCTTCTGTGAGCTGTCTTTTATTACATTGTGTTCTTGTGTTTTCAACAAGCATAAAAAAAAAGTTGCTCTCTAAAATAGTTTTCTGTAGATTATTCAGCTAGACTGAAGGAATCATCACATTACATCTTGGGCATTACACCAATAGTTTTTTTTGTCAATAACACCAACCCTGTTAGAACATTGACAAAACGTAGCTGGCGGGGACAGTGGATAAAGCAACCAAATAATTATTAGCACATATGAGCTCTGTCTCCACTATTTATCAATGTTTGCCAAGAATGGAAATGGTGAAGAGCCAACTTCCTCCCACTGCAGCTATTTGTCAAACTGTTGGATGAAAAAGATGTCAGATTTCAGAGTAGAAAACAAAGATTAACAAGAAATTAACAAGGCAATTATTTTTAGAATGACAAAAAAATAACTAAAAAATCAGAGGTGGTTATTAATGTAAAGTGCCTCAATCTACAAGAAAATGACGAAGGAATTAGAATGTATATGTTTTATGTAATGTATATCACATGCATATTACAATATTTTCCCCAAATAATATACATACTGCAGCATGTTAATTAAATTAGCAGTTCAGAAATAAATATTATTGCAAGTGGAGTATGAAACACTGTTTAATTGTATTCTGTTTTACATATGGTTTCTTTAAAATGATATAGAAATTACAAGGACTAGGATTCCTGTAGGAAGAATAATGTGCAGTTTAGAAATTGTAAAAATTACTAAAGGCTAAACAGCACATAAAATAGCATGTTTTCAAATTGCAGTATTATAAACTGCTATCTAATGGGTTTGGCTACCACACCTAGGGGGTAATTCCGACCTGATCGCTAGGGTGCGTTTTTTGCATCCCTGCGATCAGGTAGTTGCTGCCTACAGGGGGAGGGGGAATTTGCTGTGCAGGGGTGCGATCGCATGTGCAGGAGAGTTGCACAAACAGAAGTTTGCGCAGTCTCTGCACAGACCAGGACTTACTCAGCCGCTGCAATGATCGGGGCCGGAGCTGATGTCAGGAATCCTCCCTCCAAACACCTGGTCCCTCCTGCATTTTTCCGGACACTCCTCAAAAACGGGCAGATGCCACCCACAAACGCCCTATTCCTGTCAATCTCCTTGCGTTCGCCGGTGCGATGGGATTTTTCGCACCATCGCCGCCGCTGGAATGTTGTGCCTGTGCATTGCGGTGCATATGCATGTGCAGTTCAGTCCTGATCGCCCGCTGTGAGAAAACGCACAGCAGTGATCAGGTCTGAATCTGCCCCCTAGAGCGCACTTTCCCAATTCTGAATAGCAATGGTTTCTTTCTGGCAACAATAGGTGTTAGCTGCCATGGTAGAAGTATTAAAGTATAGTTGGCACTCATGCAGTAATACAGTCTATAATATCAACATGTGCTGGTATGGATTCGGTATGAAGTACAGACAGGAGACCAATGCCGGAATCCCGATAGCTGCGAACCACACTGTTATATTCCCGTGGTGTGAACTATCACCTGAGTGGGAATACCAAGCTTCTGGCGGGATTCTGACCGCCAGCATTTCACCGGCTGTCTTTTTTCCGGCGTCAGTATTCAGACAGCTAAGTAAATTAACCACATCCCACTGGTACAACTAGTATCTTTTAGATTGTAAGCTCGCAAGAGCAGGGTTCTCTCCCCTCATGTGCCTGTCCTTCTCTTCCTTACACTATGTTATACTCAGTACTCTCTTTGATGGCACCTAACCCCTGGTTTTCTGTATATACCTTGTACTTGTCATATATTGTCTCAAACTGTAAGTGCTTTTTTCTTGTTTTGCTCATTCGTTTATGTACTCTGTAATGGGCACTGCGGATCCCTTAGGGTGCCATATAAATAAAAGATAATAGTAATAATAACAATAATAATAATAATAATAATAATAATATTTCTCAGTACCTTTGGCTCTTTGCTACCATTGTGCAATCCATAGTTCATGTGAATCTTTGCAACCAGCAATGTCAAGCCTCAGGTTCTCAATCATAAGCTTCTGTGTCTCTTTGTAACTATTTTTTTCTTAAAATATGCATTTTAATTAGCAACTTGTATACCGATTCCTTTGTTACAAAAATACTATCCCTAAGTAATAAGTGCACTATGGGCCAAATGTAATAGTGGCAGAGTTTTGCATATGTGCGAGTTTAGTGCTAAATGTAATATAATAGGGTGCGAGAACATGCAAACTTGCATGTTTTCTGCACTCCAGCAACTCACACTACACAAACTCACATCCAGATGTATTCAATTTTGTAAGTGCAATTCAGCCAATGTAATAGGGTCCAAGGTGTAAACTCGCACCTACAGTAATATATTACCAAAAACTCTCAAAATAATAGAGCTGGTGAGTTGTATGTGACACTTACCTACATGTAAGTGCAAAAAAATGTTTACATTAATATATCCCCTAAATAGTGTACATACATCTACAGGAAGAACACATTACCAAAAATGTTATAGCAATTTACACTAACAACTTAACTTACTTTATAAGAAACACAGACACAATTTTTTTTAACACTTTAATAAAAAAATAAACAAAAACAACAAAAAGAAAAATATAAACAAAAAAAGAATTGTGAAGATGTGCCTCTGCCCTTCCATGCCCATTTATGCCCTCCTTCTCCTCTCCCATGTATGGAAACTACACATTGGGATAGTCACTTGCTGGTGGCTTTTCAGCTAGCCATCAAAGTAGATGGTCCTTTCCTAATAGCTCTTTGGGTCACCAGTTTCCTTTGCAGGGAAAGAAATGCCTGGGATTGCTCCCGGATGGCCTGCATATGCTCACGTACCATCAGCATGAGCTACATCATGCGAAGGGCCACTGAGGTAGTGTGTTTTAATTTTCACAAATGGTGGTTGATGGAGTCCAGTTGTTGGGTTTGGTGGCCCATAAATGTGAGCTGATGCTTCCTGAAGTTGTGGAGGGAGGATGCCAGCTCCACCACAATTGGTGCAGTGCTCTGTGGGGTGAGCGGTGGAGGCTGTTGCTACTGTGTTGGTGGGATGGGTGCTGGCGGGTCCACAGGAGTGAGTATCAGGGTGTCCGATTCCTCCTCCCCTGAAGAATAAAGAATATGCCACCAATAGGCCCTGAGGCACTGATGGTGTGAAAAGAGACGGCGGGAACAGACCACGAGGAGAACATGACAAAGAAACAAAAATGCGAAGTAAATATACTTGTAAATACTGTTTCTAATAATTTCGGACACCTAATAATGCATGTGTTAAACATAGCCATGCTTGATGACATGTGCATTCAGTAGGGACTCAATTAAATTAAGCAAAGCACTACAATGTAAGTATGGTTTTTAAAGTTAATTTTCAGGGGGCCTTTTTTTTTTTTTTAAAGAAAAGACTATTTTACATATAAGGGTGTTTTAAGTATGAGATTAAGGGGCCGATTCAGACATGATCGTAGATGTGTGAGAAAATGCACATCTACGATCACTTTCTTTGACCTGCAGGGGGACGCTCAGCACAGGGAAAGTGTGCCCCCTATGCCAGATCCAGCCCCCCGCAGACATGTGAAAGCATCACACAGTGATGAAGCTTTTGCATGTTTCAAGTAGCCCTCTGCCTAACTGCGAAGGCAGATGGCTACCCGCCACGTTAAGGGTTGCAGCGGCTGCATGTGATGTCACGCAGCTGCCGCGACCCACCCCAGCAATGGTCTGGACATGCCTCCATTGTCCGGACCGCCTCCCTTAAACAGAGTGTTGTCGCCCACAAAACGCAGCGTCAACGCCCCATTCCCGTGCCCTCCAGGTCTTAAACAGAGTTTTGAAGAGAATGCAGTTTAGGACCTTGCACATGCACATACCGGCGTACACGCATGCGCAGATGTGCAAAAATTGATCCATACTGATATGGTTGTGTCATAACTGTATTATGTTATGGTTGCAGGCCTTAATATGTCACAATGCTAACAAAATTTATTTTATATGACATTACACTTAAAGCGCATACACACTGCGATATTTTAGTCAATATTGCTCATTTCCCCCCTTCAGAGCGATATTGACTTAAATATCGCACAGTGTGTATGACGCAAATGACGACCAATGCGCATTCACGGGGGTCATTAACGAACCCCTCTCTTGGCTGTACATGCAGGTCAATTTTGGCTATGTCGACATGACGTCACTAAACAATAGAATTTGCGTTATCGCTCAGTGTGTACGCACTATGTTGTGTAGCCCAGGAGTGAAGGGAACACACTGTGCATTATCGCTCATGGGGCCTAATCAGCGGAGTTTCTAGAGAGGAGGGGACCCGTGTGCAGACTCCGTGTGTGGGCCCCATTCTCTCCTGTAGCCATCACCGTCACGGCTAGCACTGTCGCACAGCAGCGATCAGGACTGAATTAGACCCATGGAGCATACACACAATGTATACTCATCTTTAGGTTACAGAGGCCTCCTTCACCATGGAAATGTGTGTAATGTGGAGCCGGTTTCCTAGGAGCAGGAAAAACTAATTAATATAAAGGGTAAGGTTGATTGTGCAGTTTTATCAGAAATGCTGCTCAGATTAGTGTGTAAAAGTAGACAACCCAATGTACCAAAACTTATGATAGCACCAATTAAAGTGTTAAAACATGCTGAACAATTAACACAGTTCTGATGTGTTACAGCAGCAAATCAGGGAAAAGTTATTAATTCCCCATTCCAATAGACTTGAAAAATATATATGGATTGTATCTGAAAATAAACTGTGTCCCCCTTATTTTACTAACAGGTAACACAATTCATAAAAAAGGACACAAAGAATGGAACCTTTTAAAATCACAAGGTTAACTCACACATTGCACTTACAATAGGTGTGAAGTATAAGGCAAATCAAGCATGTCTCCATAATGGCAAAAACAGCAACTGGTTTTTGGGGTCCTGGTTATCCAGATGGAATAGTGGATCTATCTCAGCTCCGGAACACACACCACTGTACAGCCAGATATGCACGTAGGAGATAGCACGTGGAAATACACTTAACATGTTTCAGACATATATAGTCCTTCGTCAGAAGATGCTCCTTTGCCATCTTTGCTTTGAGGGCACCCTTTATTTCACCAATGTGCTTCTTGACATTATTGAGGTCCCTCCAGCAGGAGCTCACCGCATTTACAGCATTCAGGACCATCTTTCACAATGCCATTTTTCTGGATGCTGGTGTCCTTTGTGCCTGGGCACCAAGGAGGCATGGATATACATGCACCATGGCATGGACTGGGGCGCAGTTCTCATCATAAGTGAATAAAACATTATTCCCATTCCGTGTCTTGCCAGGTGCTTCTCTTCCTTCTCCTCCTCTACCTCCTCCTGTCTTGCTTCCTCCTGGCTCACCTCACTGCGCTCCTCTTTCTCCTCACTTTCACTTTAGGTTAGGATCACCTCCTCTTCCTCCTCCTCCTGAATTTCTTCACCCCTGGGGCGCAGTCTGAATGACATGATGCCAATCCAAAACGCTCACAGAAAAATAAACAACTCTCCCTGAACACTCCTCTCCTTTCTAGGCTACTTCTCAAACCTATCAAAGGTCAAAATGGCAGAGCTGCAACTTATATAGGGCCTGTGAGGTAGAAATCATGCAACTTTTGGGTACAACTCGCATAGCGAAACTTGCATTCTAGTTGGTCAGAAATTCAGCTGCTTCCTGGTAAGAATTCTCGTGAGAAGTAACCTGCGAGTTAGGTTTGTGCCCGAAAACTCGGACCCTATTGCATTTGCTAAGCTGTGGGACAAACTCACATCTTAAAATGTTCGAGAAGGGGCAACTTTTTCCTGCACTCCTAATGTGGAATCTATTACATTTGGCGCTATAAACAAATTCAGAAAACAATCGGCGTAAAAAGGCAAAAAACAGAGGTCCAATACAAGTGACCCATGCCATGTTTTGCAAAACATTGTTAATCTTAACCTACAGTACTACTTTATACCAGTTCTTTATCTACCGCTTTATACCAGTTCTAATAAAATAATAATCCTAATTAGTCAGCACAGTATAAACAAATTTGGATGTAAATTCAGGAAAAAATAAGCAAGCACGGGATTGACTACCAACGGCAAAGCATCTACTGTATCTTAAATTATTCCAGGTGTCTCACCCATATGCCATAGAAAGAATAAGTATTTGAGGACAAATCTGCATTTAGACATTTTTCCACTTTTTTGTAATCTTCAACTCCTGTGATTTCTGCAACATGTATGAAATTCTCAGCTCCAGTGACCATTTACTATGCAGGTGATCTTTTGCAGTCAGTGTATAATCCTTAGCTTTTATAACTGCTTACAACCAGTGTGCAATCTTAATCTCCTGTCACTCTTGCTACCAGTGTGCAAACCTCAACTCCTGTGAGATTTTGCATCCAGTGTGCAATGCATGGCTAATGTGGCTATGTTCAACCAATAAGCAATCATTAACTCCAAATTTGTAATCTTCAGCTTTTGTAACTGTCTGCAGGCAATTTTGAAACCCTCATCTTCTGTAACATTTTTCTCCTAGTGTTCAATCCTCACCTGCTGTGCGTCTTTGATACACTGTCAACATATATATCACTCTTTGTGTCCAGACCGTAATCCTCAGCATCTTTTACTCTTTTTGCCCAGAGGGCAGTCCCCATCTTCTGAGACTCTGCTGCACGCAAAGTGTAATCTTTAGCTCCTGGTGCTCTTTGTTCCATGTGTGCACCACTCAGATACGGTCACCAGTGTGAGCTCCTGCAACACTTTTCTATCAGTATCCAATCCTTTGCCTCTTTGATACCAGTTCAATCACCTGTGACTCTTTGAGATTTAATCATCAACTCCTGTGACTATTACCAGTGTGCAATCCCCAGCTCATGTGACTCTGCAACCAGTGTTCAACCCACAGCTTCATTTGTAGCTATGACCAACTCTTTTCTGAAATTAAGCTTTACTGTGAGCCTCAAAGTTTTCTATAGTAGATTGGCAACTTTCTCTGATAGATTCAAAGCTTTCTCAGCAACACTGACATCTTTATAATTGACAACTAGATAGGTGTATGATAAGTTATCTTATGGCCGGAGTAGCAGCATAAAAATATATATAGCCGTAGGTATATCAGCCGAATGGCACAGATGTAGATGGTTCAGTGTTAGCACTTAATGCAGCTGAATATAGGACGTCTCTGTCCACAGCGTTCTAAGTAGCCACGGCTCTGGTTTCACAGTCAAAAAGACTGATCGGCTCCAAATGCAGCGGTATAGGCGGCTTGAAAGTCCCCTTTCAGACGGCTCCGTCTGTGACTCAGGAGGTTTTGAAAGATTGCCGCTCATATACATGAAGCAAGATCCTGGAAAGCCGTGGCTTGTATTTAGCAAGGAAGCCTAGGTGGGTGGCTCAGGATTCACTGGAGTGAATGGCTCTGTATAGATGGTGATGTCACAAAAGGGTAATATTTGCAGGGTCCTTCTCAAAACCTCAAAACCTCCAGTTTATGCGCCTGCACAGAAGTGGGAGCAGGCTCTGTCTGTTGAATCCTATCCCCAAACATACCTGATGAGGAACGTGCTTTCCTCTAATGTAGTGAACTGGAAATAATTTTGGCCCTCATTCCGAGTTGATCGGTCGCAAGGCGAATTTAGCAGAGTTACACACGCTAAGCCGCCGCCTACTGGGAGTGAATCTTAGCTTCTTAAAATTGCGACCGATGTATTCGCAATATTGCGATTACTAACTACTTAGCAGTTTCAGAGTAGCTCCAGACTTACTCTGCCTGTGCGATCATTTCAGTGCTTGTCGTTCCTGGTTGACGTCACAAACACACCCAGCGTTCGCCCAGGCACTCCCACCGTTTCTCCGGCCACTCCTGCGTTTTTTCCGGAAACGGTAGCGTTTTCAGCCACACGCCCCTGAAACGCCGTGTTTCCGCCCAGTAACACCCATTTCCTGTCAATCACATTACGATCGCCGGAGCGAAGAAAAAGCCGTGAGTAAAAATACTTTCTTCATAGTAAAGTTACTTGGCGCAGTCGCAGTGCGAACATTGCGCATGCGTACTAAGCGGATTTTCACTGCGATGCGATGAAAAATACCGAGCGAACGACTCGGAATGAGGGCCATTGTTTGTTGATTTATAAACACAATTTTCATGAATTACTAAATAATGAAAGCTCTTAAAGCATGTGATCCAATCATGATCCCAAAATAAAACTTTGAGGGATTTATTTACGAACAGTATGAATAATTTTTGAGATATATTTAAAAAAGTTTAAATATTGGCTTTTTTTTAGAAAATCAAAATTTTGTTTTTGAAATGTTTTCATTTTTCATTTTTATGGAAACATACTGCTGTTTTATATATAAATATAAATATAATACAGGAAATCCCACTTGCATGGGAAAAGATAGCACTCTCCAGACTAAGTATATAAATAAAGCCAAATAAATTTAATGCAAAGGTAGTCTCACAGTTCATATGAGGTCTAAACGATCTCCAGCAGTGTCCAACGTTTCGGTCCCTGGCGGGGCCTTTTTCAAGGAACAAACAGAGTCAACAGTGGCAGCAGTGCAACATCAGTTCAGCCTAGCAGGGAACGGGTCTCCAGTTTCCCTGCTAGGCTGAACTGATGTTGCACTGCTGCCACTGTTGACTCTGTTTGTTCCTTGAAAAAGGCCCCGCCAGGGACCGAAACGTTGGACACTGCTGGAGATCGTTTAGACCTCATATGAACTGTGAGACTACCTTTGCATTAAATTTATTTGGCTTTATTTATATACTTAGTCTGGAGAGTGCTATCTTTTCCCATGCAAGTGGGATTTCCTGTATTGTACTATGGGCCCAGTCGCTTTTGTGACTGGACTTTGATGGGCACCCCAGCAGCTGACTATATTGTAGTGAGAGTGCAGGAACTCAGCTCTGTAAATATAAATATATATATATATATATATATATATATATATATATATATATTAGTGACGAGCGGGTTCGGATCCTCAGGATCCGAACCCGCCCGAACTTCACCTTTTTTTGCACGGGTTCGAGCAACTCGGATCCTCCCGCCTTGCTCGGTTAACCCGAGCGTGCCCGAACGTCATCATCCCGCGGTCGGATTCTCGCGAGATTCATATTCTATATAAGGAGCCGCGCGTCTCCGCCATTTTTCACTCGTGCATTAGAGATGATCGTGAGAGGACGTGGCTGGCTTCCTCTCAGTTTCTATGTTCAGTGGGCTGCAAATTGTGCTGCAAATATCTGTGCTCAGTGTGCTGCAAATATCTGTGCTCAGTGTGCTGCAAGTGCAAATATCTACGTTCTCTGCCTGAAAAACGCTCCATATCTGACTGTGCTCAGTGTGCTGCAAATATCTGTGCTCAGTGTGCTAATTGCTTTATTGTGGGGACTGGGGACCAGCAGTATTATATAGTAGGAGGACAGTGCAGAGTTTTGCTGACCAATGACCAGTGACCACCAGTATTATACGTTCTCTGCCTGAAAAACGCTCCATATCTGTGCTGCATTGTAGTATATATATACTAGTAGGAGGACAGTGCAGAATTTTGCTGACCACCAGTATAACTATTTATATAGCAGTACGGTACAGTAGGCCACTGCTCTACCTACCTCTGTGTTGTCAAGTATACTATCCATCCATACCGGTGGTGCATTTCAGTTTTGCACAGTTTGCTGACCACCAGTATATACTATATAGCAGTACGGCACAGAAGGCCACTGCTCTACCTACCTCAGTGTCGTCAAGTATACTATCCATCCATACCTGTGGTGCATTTCAGTTTTGCACAGTTTGCTGACCACCAGTATAACTATATATATAGCAGTATGGTACAGTAGTCCACTGCTCTACCTACCTCTGTGTCGTCAAGTATACTATCCATCCATACCTGTGGTGCATTTCAGTTTTGCACAGTTTTCTGACCACCAGTATATACTATACAGCAGTATGGTACAGAAGGCCACTGCTCTACCTACCTCTGTGTTGTCAAGTATACTATCCATCCATACCTGTGGTGCATTTCAGTTTTGCACAGTTTGCTGACCACCAGTATAACTATATATATAGCAGTACGGTACAGTAGTCCACTGCTCTACCTACCTCTGTGTCGTCAAGTATACTATCCATCCATACCTGTGGTGCATTTCAGTTTTGCACAGTTTGCTGACCACCAGTATAACTAATATATAGCAGTACGGTACAGTAGTCCACTGCTCTACCTACCTCTGTGTCGTCAAGTATACTATCCATCCATACCTGTGGTGCATTTCAGTTTTGCACAGTTTGCTGACCACCAGTATATACTATATAGCAGTACGGTACAGTAGTCCACTGCTCTACCTACCTCTGTGTCGTCAAGTATACTATCCATCCATCACTGTGGTGCATTTCAGTTTTGCACAGTTTGCTAACCACCAATATAACTATATATATAGCAGTACGGTACAGTAGTCCACTGCTCTACCTACCTCTGTGGCGTCAAGTATACTATCCATCCATACCTGTGGTGCATTTCAATTTTGCACAGTTTGCTGACCACCAGTATATACTATATAGCAGTACGGTACAGAAGGCCGCTGCTCTACCTACCTCTGTGTCGTCAAGTATACTATCCATCAATGCCTGTGGTGCATTTCAGTTGTGCACAGTATATATAGTAGTAGGCCATTGCTATTGAATATTACTGGCATATAATTCCACACATTAAAAAATGAAGAACAAATATGTGGAGGGTAAAATAGGGAAAGATCAAGATCCACTTCCACCTTGTGCTGAAGCTGCTGCCACTAGTCATGGCCGAGACGATGAAATGCCATCAACGCCGTCTGCCAAGGCCGATGCCCAATGTCATAGTAGAGAGCATGTAAAATCCAAAAAAATAAAGCTCAGTAAAATGACCCAAAAATCTAAATCAAAATCGTCTGCGGAGAAGCGTAAACTTGCCAATGTGCCATTTACGACACGGAGTGGCAAGGAACGGCTGAGGGCCTGGCCTATGTTCATGGCTAGTGGTTCAGCTTCACATGAGGATGGAAGCACTCATCCTCCTGCTAGAAAACTAAAAAGAGTTAAGATGGCAAAAGCACAGCAAAGAACTGTGCTTTCTTCTAAATCACAAATCCCCAAGGAGAGTCCAATTGTGTCGGTTGCGATGCCTGACCTTCCCAACACTGGACGGGAAGAGGTTGCGCCTTCCACCATTTGCACGCCCCTGCAAGTGCTGAAAGGTGCACCCGCAGTCCAGTTCCTGATAGTCAAATTGAAGATGTCACTGTTGAAGTACACCAGGATGAGGATATGGGTGTTGCTGGCGCTGGGTAGGAAATTGACAAGGAGGATTCTGATGGTGAGGTGGTTTGTTTAAGTCAGGCTTTTTTTTTTTTTTCTTTGCATCATGTGCTGTTTGGGGACTATTTTTTAAATCTGCCATCCTGTCTGACACTGCAGTGCCACTCCTAGATGGGCCAGGTGTTGTGTCGGCCACTTGGGTCGCTTAGCTTAGCCATCCAGCGACCTTGGTGCACCTCTTTTTTTTCTTTGCATCATGTGCTGTTTGGGGACTGTTTTTTGAAGTGCCATCCTGTCTGACACTGCAGTGCCACTCCTAGATGGGCCAGGTGTTTGTGTCGGCCACTTGGGTCGCTTAGCTTAGTCACACAGCTACCTCATTGCGCCTCTTTTTTTCTTTGCATCATGTGCTGTTTAGGGACTATTTTTTTGAAGTGCTATCCTGCATGACACTGCAGTGCCACTCCTAGATGGGCCAGGTGTTTGTGTCGGCCACTTGGGTCGCTTAGCTTAGTCACACAGCTACCTCATTGCGCCTCTTTTTTTCTTTGCATCATGTGCTGTTTGGGGACTATTTTTTTGAAGTGCCATCCTGCCTGACACTGCAGTGCCACTCCTAGATGGGCCAGGTGTTTGTGTCGGCCACTTGGGTCGCTTAGCTTAGTCACACAGCTACCTCATTGCACCTCTTTTTTTCTTTGCATCATGTGCTGTTTGGGGACTTTTTTTTTGAAGTAAAGTGCCATCCTGCCTGACACTGCAGTGCCACTCCTAGATGGGCCAGGTGTTTGTGTCGGCCACTTGGGTCGCTTAGCTTAGCCATCCAGCAACCTTGGTGCACCTCTTTTTTTCTTTGCATCATGTGCTGTTTGGGGACTATTTTTTGAAGTGCCATCCTGCCTGACACTGCAGTGCCACTCTTAGATGGGCCAGGTGTTTGTGTCGGCCACTAGGGTTGCTTAGCTTAGCCATCCAGCGACCTTGGTGCACCTCTTTTTTTTCTTTGCATCATGTGCTGTTTGGGGACTATTTTTTGAAGTGCCATCCTGTCTGACACTGCAGTGCCACTCCTAGATGGGCCAGGTGTTTGTGTCGGCCACTTGGGTCGCTTAGCTTAGCCATCCAGCGACCTTGGTGCACCTCTATTTTTTCTTTGCATCATGTACTGTTTGGGGACTATTTTTTGAAGTGCCATCCTGTCTGACACTGCAGTGCCACTCCTAGATGGGCCAGGTGTTTGTGTCGGCCACTTGGGTCGCTTAGCTTAGTCACACAGCTACCTCACTGCGCCTCTTTTTTTCTTTGCATCATGTGCTGTTTGGGGACTATTTTTTTGAAGTGCCATCCTGCCTGACACTGCAGTGCCACTCCTAGATGGGCCAGGTGTTTGAGTCGGCCACTTGGGTCACTTAGATTAGTCACACAGCTACCTCATTGCACCTCTTTTTTTCTTTGCATCATGTGCTGTTTGGGGACTTTTTTTTTTCGAAGTGAAGTGCCATCCTGCCTGACACTGCAGTGCCACTCCTAGATGGGCCAGGTGTTTGTGTCGGCCACTTGGGTCGCTTAGCTTAGCCATCCAGCGACCTTGGTGCACCTCTTTTTTTCTTTGCATCATGTGCTGTTTGGGGACTATTTTTTGAAGTGCCATCCTGCCTGACACTGCAGTGCCACTCTTAGATGGGCCAGGTGTTTGTGTCGGCCACTAGGGTCGCTTAGCTTAGCCATCCAGTGACCTTGGTGCACCTCTTTTTTTTCTTTGCATCATGTGCTGTTTGGGGACTATTTTTTGAAGTGCCATCCTGTCTGACACTGCAGTGCCACTCCTAGATGGGCCAGGTGTTT
The DNA here is from genome assembly GCF_028390025.1 of Pseudophryne corroboree. NCBI lineage: Eukaryota > Metazoa > Chordata > Amphibia > Anura > Myobatrachidae > Pseudophryne > Pseudophryne corroboree. The sequence goes on from NC_086446.1 coordinate 694,634,105, forward strand.
GTGTCGGCCACTTGGGTCGCTTAGCTTAGCCATCCAGCAAACTTGGTGCACCTCTTTTTTTTCTTTGCATCATGTGCTGTTTGGGGACTATTTTTTGAAGTGCCATCCTGTCTGACACTGCAGTGCCACTCCTAGATGGGCCAGGTGTTTGTGTCGGCCACTTGGGTCGCTTAGCTTAGTCACACAGCTACCTCATTGCACCTCTTTTTTTCTTTGCATCATGTGCTGTTTGGGGACTATTTTTTGAAGTGCCATCCTGTCTGACACTGCAGTGCCACTCCTAGATGGGCCAGGTGTTTGTGTCGGCCACTTGGGTCGCTCAGCTTAGTCACACAGCTACCTCATTGCACCTCTTTTTTTCTTTGCATCATGTGCTGTTTGGGGACTATTTTTTGAAGTGCCATCCTGTCTGACACTGCAGTGCCACTCCTAGATGGGCCAGGTGTTTGTGTCGGCCACTTGGGTCGCTTAGCTTAGTCATCCAGCGACCTTGGTGCAAATTTTAGGACTAAAAATAATATTGTGAGGTGTGAGGTGTTCAGAATAGACTGGAAATGAGTGTAAATTATGGTAATTGAGGTTAATAATACTATGGGATTAAAATGACCCCCAATTTCTATGATTTAAGCTGTTTTTGAGGGTTTTTTTGTAAAAAAAAAACACCCAAATCCAAAACACACCCGAAACTGACAAAAAAATTTCAGGGAGGTTTTGCCAAAACGCGTCCGAATCCAAAACACGGCCGCGGAACCGAATCCAAAACCAAAACACAAAACCCGAAAATTTCCGGTGCACATCACTACTATATATATATATATATATATATATAAAAGCCTATAAAAGAGGTTTAAAACGAGACCTTGCCCATCTCTAGCTCAATTTGGTGAGCTGCAAGTGTAATTTAAAAACACATTAATAGCACATTTTGGTGAAAACATTGCAACTTTAAAGGCACATAACTTCAAAACTGTTGAGCATATCATCCTAAGAATTGGGAGTTTTCTTTACACCCATGGCAGCATTTATTATGCCTACTGTCATTACAATTTGAAATGGTCAGTCTGAAACCTGTATTGATTTGGTGTGGAATAACCCTATTTTAAAATAAAATAACAAATTAAAAGTGGGTCATCAGTGACATCTAAAGTCATGAAAAGACAACTCTCCTCCTAATCTTTAAATTTGTTTGATGTTTTTAGCAAAAATAATTCTAAATTCTACAACAAAAAAACATTCCATATATTTGTTTCCTGGTGTAATTTTTCTACTGAAAAATAAATAAATTACTAGTTGACTCATTTTTCAGTTTTTGTAATAGACGGTTCCCTAGAACATTCAATCATCTACATTGGCGGCTGTTAGTGAATGTAATGGCTTCCAGCTATAGTCATCAAGGACTCCTACCAGCCCATGTTGGAATGAAAGAGTCACTGATTGAATAACCTGTGGATAGGAAGAATTATTGTTTTTATCTCTGTATTTATATGTTTATAATATAAAGGGGAAAAATGCAGCTTGACTGTGAAAAGAAAATTGGTAAATGCCAGGCATATGATCAATAACAGGTGCACACTATAGAGGGCAACAGAGCAGTGTGGATGTACTTAAAAAACTATTACTTGAATTTATCATTACCTGCAGAGTTATTATACATCCACTGCAGGTTATATATTTTTCTTTCTCTTTTAGAGCTTTTGTTTTTTTTACTATATTGAAAATTTGGCAATTATTGGTTTACCTCAAGTCAGGCTCCAATCGAGTTCTCGAATAGCAATTTCAAAGCATAATTCAGAACAGTGGTTCTCAAACCTGTGCACAAACATCAACAGCAGAGCAAGTGCTGAATTTTCACAGCACAGGTGGATTAATCACTGCTTCAGCCAATTTGATATTCCACCTGTGCTAGTACATAATCCACATTCTCTGTTGGGGAAGTCTGGGTCAGGCTTGAGATCTGCTGGTAAAAGAAATTCATTACATGAATGCTGTTGCAAGTATAAAGATATAAAACAAACCAAACATTATTTAGTTTTAGATTGGAAGTTATAAATAACCAAAACTGATCGCAGTCAGTATATGGCAGCAAAAAATATGTATATTACAATTAAAGTACTGTATAATATGTTTTTTAGACAGCATTATCATCATCATTATTATTAGCATACCTCCCAACATGACTCTCTCCAGGAGGAACAAAATGCTCTGCTCCCGGACTTCCCTCTTAAGTAATGATTGCCGCCACCTGTTCTGAACACGTAAATGGATAACAAAAGTGTTTCACCACAGGTGCTGACAATCATAAATTAACAGGGAAGTCCGGCAGCACAAGATTCTATGGGCTGAAACACACTACACGGTTTTTGCCGGCCGGGAAAAAGCCGGACGGCTTTTTCCCGTGCCGGCATTGTAGTTAACAGTGTGAGGGCTAGGGTCCCTTCACACTGCACGGCCCCGGCCCGGCTGCCGGGTTGCAGCCGGGTCTCACCACTGGAGGGTCCGGCGGCCGGGCGGCCGCCGGGCCGTCCTTGGAGCCAGTAAACCATGTGTGTGAAGGGGAGCTTTCACACACAACGGTTTCTTTTGCAGCCGTGTCTGATGCTGCGCATGCGCACAGCATCACACACGGCTCAAAGCCGTCCTGTGTGATAGACACTGCCGGTTTCTCCCGGATGGCAAAAAGCCGGACAAAGTTTGTCCGGCTTTTTGCCATCCGGGAAAAACCGGAGTGTGTGTTTCAGCCCTATCCCTCCTGGAGAGGGTCATGTTGGGAGGTATGTATTAGCATACCTCCTAACATGACCCTCTCCAGGATGGACACAATGCTCTGCTTTTGGACTTTTCTCTTAATTTATGATTTGCAGGCACCTGTGTTGAACAGGTTAATGGATAAGAAAGGTGTTTCACCACAGGTGATGACAATCATAAATTAAGAGGGAAGTCCAGGAATAGAGCATTCTGTCCCTCCTGGAGAGGGTCATGTTGGGAGGTATGTATTAGTGTTAGTACAATTGTCCCACATGAACCATTTCATCAGGGCACAATGTTCTGTAAACATAGCTGCAATAACCTGATTAGAAATAAGCATTCAACAATAAGAGCTCATTTAGTTTAGTATTGAATTGGTGTTTGCTCATATCATAAGTAGCCGCCTCAGAAAATTCATCCTGATTCCTGTACTTGGTGGAAAAAATAATATATATATACCCACTAAATTACCACATCAGCTGGAAGGGGTTTGTCAAACCCCAAAAAGAAGTACACAATAATTAGAAATTACCAGCGCTATGAGTTGTATCTCTAAAATAATAAATCCAATGGATCAGTTATACAAAAGTTTTTTTACAATAAAGAATTTTAAAAACACATAAATGATTGCATATAAGGCTGAATAAAAAATATTTTTAAATATACTGGCTCTGAGATATTGGTATTTTCAATCTGCTGGTAGGAACCAAACCATTAATTTGTGATCCCGGACTTGGTCTAAATGGAAATTCACTCCTCCTTATAGATTATTTGCACAGTCAGCTGGTAATACCCTGATGATACCTCACATACAGTTCCACGAGGTGATAGCTGTAATTCCTTGTCTGTGTAGATAGTTCAAGGGGTTTCCATATCTTGCTGGATGTACTGAAGAAAGGGGAGGTTTTTCCTGGTCCTTGGAAATCCAAGTCAAAGCAAAGAAGTCCTTATCTGGATCAGTCTCAAATGGTAAAAAAGTTGGGGTTCCACAGCAGTACCTTAACACGTTTCTCTGAGCTAGGTCGCTCAGCTTCTTCAGAAGATGCGTTAACCTTGAACTTATATGCATGCAAATTGACTATACAATCATTTATGTGTTTTTAATATTAATTCTTTATTATTAAAAAAAACTTTTGTATAACTGATCCATTGGATTTATTATTTTAGAGATACAACTCATAGCTCTGGTAATTTCTAATTATTCTGAACCCTGTACTCCCTGTTTTCCAGATGAACAGTGGTAGAGACAATAAAAAAATTGAGGCAATAAAAAATTGTCACAACCCCTAAATAAGAAGCAGGTGAGAGTGTTCTTAGAAATCACTGGATATTATAGAAGGTTTATTTCCAATTTGGCCACAAATGCTGTCCCACTGACAGACCTTACCAAGGGCAAACAGTAATTTATGGTTAAATTGAGTCCTGAAGCTGAATAAGCTTTTCAAGAGTTGAAGGTACAGTAGCATTGTGTACCCAATCAGTTCTGATGATGCCTGACTTTCAAAGGAAATTTGTGGTACAACCTGATTGCATTGGCTGTAGAGATAGTTGTGCTCGGGATCCAGTCTTTAGGTCGACATCACTTAGGTCGACACTCAGGTTGACATGGTCACTAGGTCAACATGGCAAAGGTCGACATATGAAAAGGTCGACATGAGTTCTTCACATTTCTTTCATTTTTTTTTTACTTTTTCGTACTCATACGATCCACGTGGACTACGATTGGGTATAGTAACCTTGCCTGAAGTTTTCTTACCATGCGAAGGGATACAGTGCACTAATTGGGGTTCCCGGTCACTTTATGAAGAAAACACCAAAAATATAAAAAAGTATGTCGACCTTTTTCCATGTCGACCTATTCCATGTCGACCTAATGACTGTCGACCTATTTCAGGTGTCGACCTAGTAACTGTAGACCAATAGTGGTCAACCTAATGACTATCAACCTAGTGACTATCGACCCTATGATCCACACCCGGTGCGCTCCTGTCCCAGAACAAAGAGGCTGAAGAACATCCTCTTATTTACTTAAGCAGAAAGTTAAATGTACATGAGATAAAAATATGCCACTGTCTGGAAACAAGCATTGGCAATACAGTGGGCATTAGAAACTCACAGGTACTATTTGCTGGGAAGAAAATGCAGGTTGATCACTGATCATGCCCAGTTAAAATGAATCTCTGAGAATAGAGAGAGCAATGGGAATAACAAGATGGTTATTGGCATTGCAAAACTTTACATTTTCAGTAGAGCAGAAGCTAGGAAGCCAACTGGCAAATGCAGATTATTTGCCTCATGCATTTTTTTTTATGGCTACAGTTGTTCCACCCCACAGTTCGAAACGAAGGTGGGGTGGTTTAGGTGACAAATGCCTTGGTAAAGTTATAAACAGGAGATGTTTGTCCCTGGTTTTTGACCTATGTGATTTAAACCACCAGGAAATGTCTGTTCTGCTAAACAGACTTGAATAAAGTTTGGGCTTTTACTACAAGTTGGATAAGGGATCCTGGGGGTATGGGTGTGAGAGAGAAAAGGGAGGGCTCCACCCATAAAGCCCATTTTGGGGTTTTTTTGGACTTCAGCCTGAGAGCAGACTACTTATTGCCTGCACCTGTAGGAGGCTGATAAAAGTTATGTCAGGGCTTGGCTCAGTGTCTCACTACATGCGAGAAACAGGCAGCAGGCCTGTTATGAGACACTGTGATTTACTGATTGTAAGTACTGTGCATATATCTGTGTTTATGGTCCTACCACTCTGAGAACGGGAATCTATTATGTTTAGTTAGGGCACAGACAAGCTAGGATTTATTTTTATACTTTGTTTCATACTGCACAGTAAGACTAGCCACAACTAGTTTGCAGAAAAACCCTGGACTGGTGTGCTGTCTTCCTGGCTGCTGTGTGTTTGAAGGTGCCCATCTACCCCAGGAGAGTACACCCCTACCCTGACCTCACTATATATATAGGATCCCAACTAGGGATGTGTGAGTAGTGCTGCAGCCCAGATCACAGATCCATCCTGAAGACACACCAGGAGCTTAGCTTTGTAGTCACGGTGGCAGCCCACCAGTCCCCTTTTATTCATGGTGACATCACAGTATCGCAAGTGCTGGGGGTGGGGCCAGGCCAGCACACATTACCCCCGTGCTAGAGCTATGCATCAGATGTGCAGATGGACAATGAACATGCTGAATGTCACTTGTGAGTATTTGTGTATCTGCCAACCTGTAAAAGTAGTAAAAGTTGAACAGAGTAAGTCTTGCTCTCAGCAGATGATCCCAATGGTGTTATTAATGTAGCCAGACTTAATAACTTCTCCACAAATAGTTGTTTGATTTTTTTCCTGACAGTTTGTTTTATGGCACTGAAAAGTTCATGCCTTTCCCCTAAAAACTGACCTACTGTGACCAGACTGTCAGGAGGTTTAATGTTACTCTGATAACTTGTTTGATGCCTTTTCAATCCTTGTGAAGTTAACAATAGGATACATATTGAGCATGTACTGTAGGTGACCTTGGCCTACCTCTAAAAGCTTTATAACAAAGTTCTACCTGCTTATGTGTAAGTCTACATCTCTGCACAGGGGAAAAACAAACAGATATACTCTAATATAAAAAAAAATAGAAAGGTTATCAACGTGCCAAAATAAAATATACATTCCCATGTGATTCAGCTCAGACAAAGGCTGTAGAAATGTCACAATGAACAGTTGTCTGCAATTTAGTTATTGATGTGTTAAGAGGTTATCTTTCATAGAAGGAGCAGAGCTGTAATGGCAAATAGTGATTGTGAGTAGAGAGGAGGGAAATTCTTAGCCTCATTTGTCTTCTGCTGGTGTCTGTTGTGGAACTGGCATTAACTATTGTGTGCAAGATTACAGCTGTAATTATGGGCCTGATTCAGAGGTGAATGCAGTGCCAATGCGTGCACAGTTGGGCAATATTTTTTGTAATGTGAATATATTACAGTGACACTGCGCACATGCTGGATTTGATTACAACGGTGGATGCAGTGAGGATTTATTCCCAATATGAGTGACAGGTAGTGATCATTTGTGGGAGGTAATGGGGCAGGTATGTCCCAACAGTTATGGGTGTGTCTAAACCTACACATTTGTGCACAGTTGTAAAGGCTCCAGGAGCTAACTTGTAACGAATTCTGCGGATTGTTTAGATGATCAGTGGTACGACCAGTGTAATGAACAGTGCTTCTTTGTATGCAAGCAGTTGATCAGAGTCACCATCAGTGGGTGTTTCTATGCACAAAACAGGGGCTGCAGCATTAACATATTTCCATAGATCAGCTGCATGTGCGATTGCAGAAGAAACTTCATTTGCATCCACCTCTGCATCAGGCACTATGGGCAGCTACATGGCCGGACAGAGGATGGCAGAAGGCGAGTTGGAAACTGATGTGCCATTTCCACAACAAACTGTGAAGAAAAGGAATATCTACCAGGACAGTATAGGGCCCTAGGAAAGATAACAGTTTGGGGCCTCCCTCCCTCAAACAATCCATAGCACTTTATTTTTGTTCCTTGTATTTTTGCCGCCACTCGCTGTTACCTTCCCCAAATGGTCCCTTCCTATCAATCACTCTACATTGGAATTCTCTCTGAGTGGCATCACACAAGTACCTTGGTGCATTTAAAATTAACTGACGTCCCACATACAGTGGATGAAACCATTTTGTGTGTCCAAATATTTTTGAAACTACCATCGCTTTTACAACATTGTCAGTAGTACCTAGTGTAACCCACATATATGGACTGTACTGAATATATGTATATGCATAAAGATCAATAGTAATAATATTGTAAATATATATAGGCACTATTTGAAATGCCTGTGAATATATGTATGTATTATATCAGAATATATGGACACTAGTATAGAAGGATCTAGAAATATGCTCACAAGGGACCTAACAAGGAGTGGAGGCGGAGCCGCAAAGCAGCGCTGTCAGCGGCGGCATAGACATATCAGTGTAAGCCACCAGTATTAAGGGAAGAGACGCGGGGAGGAGAGAGACAGCGAGACGAGACTCCAGGGAGGAGCTATACCGTTGGGCAGCCAAGGTCTCCGTGTGACGGATGAGCGGCCGAGGTCCTCTGGAGAGGGGAGCTGGGACGGAGCAGCCTCCTGAGAAGGGAGATATCATACCGCTGCCTCCGCTGTACTTGTGAGTACTATATACGCACAGACGACCATATAATCAAAATACAGGCTAACATCAGTATAGTCAGAGAGCGTGGATAGTGTATAACACTACAAACACTACCCAAAGCGCTCGCGACAGCCGGAGGGTATCTGTGCGTCAAGCATCATTTACACAGCACGCGCCTAGGAGTGACAGCAGTAGGATGATAACTGCACAGCCCAGTTGAAAGATAGTAAAGCAGTATATTTTACAATAGATACTATAGGTACTTTAGGCCACTAAGTATTTCTGCTCAGTAAGAGGCTGGGGGAGTAAGTTGTCAGCAGTTGAACTGTATAGCAGCGTTCTGACATTTCTCTACTGCATCTGATCCAACAACTAATATAACCCCAGCTGTAGTTATTATATTGAAATGGAGCAAGAGAAAATATATTTATAGAAAGAGCAAGAGTGGATACAGGATACGACCTATTGACTCAGAGTAATGGTAACAAATAGTAACAGTTACCATAATACTACATGTTTCCTGACTTAGGAATAAAAGGAATTGCTTATGCTGATTTAAATCCTAAGGGAATACAGTGAACATTGAATCTACAAGATATATATATACATACTATATTCTCGGACACATCTGGAATTAATTTGACTCTCTTTAGTAGTGACATAACTAAGGGCCCCAACGTATATACACTGCAGTAAGAAGAGTTGCTTGAGTTACTGGTAACTTATTCTTAGAATACCCAGGTATTCAGGTATTAGCCTCTATTACACAAGAGTTACATTTTTTGGTCTATTGATAATTTACTTTTTTTGTATTGCATGCAGATGTTTTTGTACATGGAATAGCGAAAACTGTATGTCTATCTCATTATACCTTATATAAATTATATGGATGTAAGTATTAATAAAGCCCTTATTGTGTTGAACCTATATGACAGAAACATACAATTATACTTACCGTTGAAGGGTTCAGCAGGACGTGACTGAGCTGGAAAAGAAGAGGAAGGTATTTACTTTATAATTATAACTTATTTTACTGCCTTAACCAACACAATATAACTCCCTGCTCACAATAGTCTCGTTCTGAAAGTATAATAAAGGCTAGGGAGGTTTGGGCTTACCTGAGCGAGCCCAAAATTATAATAGCTCAGGTGGAGGCACATCATACTAATAATACTAACCATCTGGTGTTAGCGGATACTAACACGGATAAAGGGGTGGTTACACTAGCACAGGGATAGGCAGTGGGTGATGGGGAGAGAGAGAGGTTGACAATCAAGGGGTGGCAGAGAAGCAGTTTGGGAGGGAGAAGGTAATATGGAGAGGGTGACAGGGAGAAGCAGTGGGTAATAGGGAGAGGGTAACAGGGAGAAGGAGAGGGTGACAGAGGGAGTGAAAGGTAGAGTGTTACAGAGAGGGTGATCAGCAGTGGGTGACAGAGAAAGCCAGAGGGTGACGGGGAGAGGATGGCAGGGGGATACTGGGAGAGGCGTCAAGACACAAACGCAGTGTTCCTCTGTGAATGCATTATCGGGACGGATGCAGTGTTTTGTACAGGCTGGTCGCTTTATGCTGAAGATGGAGGGGTAGAATTGCGGACAATTTTTTCCAGTTTGACTGCTGCAGCACCTTGCCGCGATTTCCCCTTGTTAGAAGCAAGGCAGAGCAGTCCCACAGGGAGTATTGCAGTCCAAAGTAAAAATGCAGGCAAGCAGACATGTGGACGGTAAATATGGTCATCAGAGCAATCTGGCAACAACCACCATTGGGTGCACTGCATATAGGCAGTACCTGTACAGTATAAGGCAGAAAGGGGGGCGAGTCCAGGGCACAGCTGCTGCACTAGTTTACCGGGACCTTCCCATCTTCTCTTATGCTGACCTGGTAGGGCAGATGAAAGGTGCCAGTGCAATCCAGGAAGGACTGAGTTCCGGTGCCGCACATCCTCCCCCAGCGCAGCAGGCCTCAGCTGGTCACAGCAGCTCACAGCAGTGGCAGCAATCAGGACCCAGACCAGCAGAGCCCCACAGGTGCATGGAGTATTCATAAATCCGGGACTGGCAAAAAAAGCACCAGGCAGACTAATTCAGGAGGTAAGATCAGAATGTAAAGCCGGGAAGCTCACCAGACCCGCATCCTACGCTGTTGCTGCCATGGTCACGCCCCAAACATTATTTTAATTTTGTTTATAGGGCTATTATGTAACTCTTGAGCATTTCTGACAAGTGGTGCTTCCTTAGTCAAGCAGATTGTTTATACACTGTATAAGGACACTGTGTTGCTGTATGTTTACACACAGTATTTGTGCGGGTGTATTTGAACTGTTTTTGTAACTGTAGCTATTATTATTTGTTTTCTACCTTTACTGTTTTTACCCATCTTTACCTCACAGTGTTCATTTTAACCTTACAAGATACACTATTTTTATGACACTTGACACAGAAAAGCAGTTTAGTTATGCGCTTATTTTATTTAAAGATACACAAAGTGACATTTTGTCCTCGCAGGGCTATTTTAGCTATGCAGGTAGAGGAAACTGTCTTCTCTATAAATTTGATGTTTGCATGCCATAGGCAAGATCATATGCTGTGTTATATTAACGTACCATAGTAAATGCCAAGAAGAATTATTTAGGAGAAACAAGACAGACAACAGTGTTGCCCCACGACTATGTGCAATGTATGATAACAAGGTGGCTGTAGATGACATTTTAAAGAAGTCGTTTCACTTTTCAGTTAATATGTGGTTTATATTAACACTTTGTTGTCTGAGATTTATTTAACAGAAACTTTGGCTGTTGATGGTGAGCTCTGTCTTAAAACATTATTTCCCCAGAAATAGGTGTCATGCCCAATTAAAACTGTCAAAGCAAACTGGAGGAGAAGGGGATTTAAAGACAAAGGAAACCAAATTATGCACAGGGCAATTAGCCATGGCAAATATAATCAACTAAAGAATTATATACAGAGTAAACTGTAATATACAGCTCAGTGGTTATGATTTAAATGTGACTTCTTTGTAATGGCAGATATCAGTCAGGTGTGATCGCTTTGAGCCAGAGGCAGAGCGTGGAGTCATGGCATCTGGTGCACGTGTATACTATGATGCAGTGGCATCACCAGGTGTGGTGACACCCGGTGCGCGCGCGCGGCAAAAAGGGGGCGTGACTGACAACAAAGGGGTATGGCCTCGTGGGGTCGTCACTCCGGGGGCGTGCCCAGCATCTCTGGAGATGTTGGGCTGTACTGAGACTGTCTACCAGCACTGTCAGCTATTGCAGGGTTAATCTTTTGTTAACTCTTATTAACTGTGGCCACAGGCCTTTTCATGCACCACTGTGTAAACTCAATTATTCTAAACCTGTGTCAGCTGCTCGTTAGTAATTTATCAGTCAGTGTCAGGTGACTAGTGTACCTTTAAAAACCATAAGATGTTTGGCAGGTACACATTAAACCTAGTGGGCATGTTTGCAGTTATATTATGTGTGATACAGTTGCCAGGTTTTAATTTTTGAGACTCTGTGATAGTGTAGGACCTGCAAGAAGGTGGGGTACCTTGGTGAGCGGTTTGCAGGCTTCCGTGCATTGGCCAATTCACTAACTAAACCCCCATCATTTATTTATTGATGTTGTGAGGATAAGTGAGCTTGCTATGGTGAGTGCTGAACTTTCTGTTTGTATGTATTTGGGTAGGTGGCCATGGGCTGCATGCACCCACCCTATGAGTGGTGAGTGCAGACATTGCACCCTGCTTCTGAGGTGGCGAGTGCTGTGGTTTTCTATATTTGTTTGTATATATATATATATATATATATATATATACATACATAGTCCTTAGTCAACCCCCTTGACTAAAGTACCCCAGGCCTCGCTGGAGCGTTAATCCCGACCTGCTACGAAGTCCAGTATAGGTCAATGCTCCATGCTCCATAGATTTTCCGCTGACTTGCCGTGTCTCACTCTGTCAGGCCCTTGTTCTCCATCTTACCTTGGTCAAAAACGATATGCTTGGATCCAGTCTCCCATAAGCTGTAGCCATTCCACTCTGTCACTAGGGAAATCTTGCCTTGACAGGTTAAATATTAATTTATTATTTTTTGTTTTAACTTCTTTTGATGCGTGTCTGAAAGGATTGCTAGTCCTCCATGGCCGGAACCCCCGTTAGTGTCAGTGCCTGGAGCATAAGCTCCATCCGCTCTGTCCATGCTACACCATTGCTTAGAGCCCCCATATCTTTTACCACTAAAATATTTACAAGGATAAACCAAATCACAGGAATACCAGATTTTAAGAAACATGTGTATAGTATCTTTGACCTGTGCAATGGTAGCAAAGCAGCATAAATGAGATACCGCAGGAATAGAGGCGCTAGTTAAACAATGGGAAGTACAAAGAATCACCAATGGATAAAGAGTCAAAGAGAAACATTAAATCTGTTTTAGTCTTTGGGAAATTACATTTTTCCAATTGTAAAGTTTCTGCACGTCTCTGAAGGGTAGCAGGTGTGGAGGCTTTCTTCTCTGGTACATAACCCTCTATAAACTCCCAAATTGAATGATACGTAGATGAAGGAAATGGGAAAATCTAGTGTGTCACCTCTCGAAGATATGAAAACATCAATACATTATGCGAGGCATTCATGGATCTATTTACTAGAGATGAGCGCCGGAAATTTTTCGGGTTTTGTGTTTTGGTTTTGGGTTCGGTTCCGCGGCCGTGTTTTGGGTTCGACCGCGTTTTGGCAAAACCTCACCGAATTTTTTTTGTCGGATTCGGGTGTGTTTTGGATTCGGGTGTTTTTTTCAAAAAACCCTAAAAAACAGCTTAAATCATAGAATTTGGGGGTCATTTTGATCCCAAAGTATTATTAACCTCAAAAACCATAATTTCCACTCATTTTCAGTCTATTCTGAATACCTCACACCTCACAATATTATTTTTAGTCCTAAAATTTGCACCGAGGTCGCTGTGTGAGTAAGATAAGCGACCCTAGTGGCCGACACAAACACCGGGCCCATCTAGGAGTGGCACTGCAGTGTCACGCAGGATGTCCCTTCCAAAAAACCCTCCCCAAACAGCACATGACGCACAGAAAAAAAGAGGCGCAATGAGGTAGCTGACTGTGTGAGTAAGATAAGCGACCCTAGTGGCCGACACAAACACCGGGCCCATCTAGGAGTGGCACTGCAGTGTCACGCAGGATGTCCCTTCCAAAAAACCCTCCCCAAACAGCACATGACGCAAAGAAAAAAAGAGGCGCAATGAGGTAGCTGACTGTGTGAGTAAGATAAGCGACCCTAGTGGCCGACACAAACACCGGGCCCATCTAGGAGTGGCACTGCAGTGTCACGCAGGATGGCCCTTCCAAAAAACCCTCTCCAAACAGCACATGACGCAAAGAAAAATAAAAGAAAAAAGAGGTGCAAGATGGAATTGTCCTTGGGCCCTCCCACCCACCCTTATGTTGTATAAACAAAACAAGACATGCACACTTTAACCAACCCATCATTTCAGTGACAGGGTCTGCCACACGACTGTGACTGATATGACGGGTTGGTTTGGACCCCCCCCCAAAAAAGAAGCAATTAATCTCTCCTTGCACAAACTGGCTCTACAGAGGCAAGATGTCCACCTCATCATCATCCTCCGATATATCACTGTGTACATCCCCCTCCTCACAGATTATCAATTCGTCCCCACTGGAATCCACCATCTCAGCTCCCTGTGTACTTTATGGAGGCAATTGCTGCTGGTCAATGTCTCCGCGGAGGAATTGATTATAATTCATTTTAATGAACATCATCTTCTCCACATTTTCTGGATGTAACCTCGTACGCCGATTGCTGACAAGGTGAGCGGCGGCACTAAACACTCTTTCGGAGTACACACTTGTGGGAGGGCAACTTAGGTAGAATAAAGCCAGTTTGTGCAAGGGCCTCCAAATTGCCTCTTTTTCCTGCCAGTATAAGTACGGACTGTGTGACGTGCCTACTTGGATGCGGTCACTCATATAATCCTCCACCATTCTTTCAATGGGGAGAGAATCATATGCAGTGCCAGTAGACGACATGTCCGTATCCGTAATCGTTGTCAGGTCCTTCAGTACGGACCAGATGTGTTAGCATCAGCAGTCGCTCCAGACTGCCCTGCATCACCGCCAGCGGGTGGGCTCGGAATTCTGAGCCTTTTCCTCGCACCCCCAGTTGCGGGAGAATGTGAAGAAGGAGATGTTGACAGGTCGCGTTCCGCTTGACTTGACAATTTTCTCACCAGCAGGTCTTTCAACCCCAGCAGACTTGTGTCTGCCGGAAAGAGAGATCCAAGGTAGGCTTTAAATCTAGGATCGAGCACGGTGGCCAAAATGTAGTGCTCTGATTTCAACAGATTGACCACCCGTGAATCCTTGTTAAGCGAATTAAGGGCTCCATCCACAAGTCCCACATGCCTAGCGGAATCGCTCCGTGTTAGCTCCTCCTTCAATGTCTCCAGCTTCTTCTGCAAAAGCCTGATGAGGGGAATGACCTGACTCAGGCTGGCAGTGTCTGAACTGACTTCACGTGTGGCAAGTTCAAAGGGCATCAGAACCTTGCACAACGTTGAAATCATTCTCCACTGCGCTTGAGACAGGTGCATTCCACCTCCTATATCGTGCTCAATTGTATAGGCTTGAATGGCCTTTTGCTGCTCCTCCAACCTCTGAAGCATATAGAGGGTTGAATTCCACCTCGTTACCACTTCTTGCTTCAGATGATGGCAGGGCAGGTTCAGTAGTTTTTGGTGGTGCTCCAGTCTTCTGTACGTGGTGCCTGTACGCCGAAAGTGTCCCGCAATTCTTCTGGCCACCGACAGCATCTCTTGCACGCCCCTGACGTTTTTTAAAAAATTCTGCACCACCAAATTCAAGGTATGTGCAAAACATGGGACGTGCTGGAATTTGCCCATATTTAATGCACACACAATATTGCTGGCGTTGTCCGATGCCACAAATCCACAGGAGAGTCCAATTGGGGTAAGCCATTCCGCGATGATCTTCCTCAGTTGCCGTAAGAGGTTTTCAGCTGTGTGCGTATTCTGGAAAGCGGTGATACAAAGCGTAGCCTGCCTAGGAAAGAGTTGGCGTTTGCGAGATGCTGCTACTGGTGCCGCCGCTGCTGTTCTTGCGGCGGGAGTCCATACATCTACCCAGTGGGCTGTCACAGTCATATAGTCCTGACCCTGCCCTGCTCCACTTGTCCACATGTCCGTGGTTAAGTGGACATTGGGTACAACTGCATTTTTTAGGACACTGGTGAGTCTTTCTGACGTCCGTGTACATTCTCGGTATCGCCTGCCTAGAGAAGTGGAACCTAGATGGTATTTGGTAACGGGGGCACACTGCCTCAATAAATTGTCTAGTTCCCTGTGAACTAACGGCGGATACCGGACGCACGTCTAACACCAACATAGTTGTCAAGGCCTCAGTTATCCGCTTTGCAGCAGGATGACTGCTGTGATATTTCATCTTCCTCGCAAAGGACTGTTGAACAGTCAATTGCTTACTGGAAGTAGTACAAGTGGGCTTACGACTTCCCCTCTGGGATGACCATCGACTCCCAGCAGCAACAACAGCAGCGCCAGCAGCAGTAGGCGTTACACGCAAGGATGCATCGGAGGAATCCCAGGCAGGAGAGGAATCATCAGAATTGCCAGTGACATGGCCTGCAGGACTATTGGCATTCCTGGGGAAGGAGGAAATTGACACTGAGGGAGTTGGTGGGGTGGTTTGCGTGAGCTTGGTTACAAGAGGAAGGGATTTACTGGTCAGTGGACTGCTTCCGCTGTCGGCCAAAGTTTTTGAACTTGTCACTGACTTATTATGAATGCGCTGCAGTTAACGTATAAGGGAGGATGTTCCGAGGTGGTTAACGTCCTTACCCCTACTTATTACAGCTTGACAAAGGGAACACACGGCTTGACAAATGTTGTCCGCATTTCTGGTGAAATACTTCCACACCGAAGAGCTGATTTTTTTGGTATTTTCACCAGGCATGTCAACGGCCATATTCCTCCCACGGACAACAGGTGTCTCCCCGGGTGCCTGACTTAAACAAACCACCTCACCATCAGAATCCTCCTGGTCAATTTCCTCCCCAGCGCCAGCAACACCCATATCCTCCTCATCCTGGTGTACTTCAACACTGACATCTTCAATCTGACTATCAGGAACTGGACTGCGGGTGCTCCTTCCAGCACTTGCAGGGGGCGTGCAAATGGTGGAAGGCGCATGCTCTTCACGTCCAGTGTTGGGAAGGTCAGGCATCGCAACCGACACAATTGGACTCTCCTTGTGGATTTGGGATTTCGAAGAACGCACAGTTCTTTGCTGTGCTTTTTCCAGCTTGAGTCTTTTCATTTTTCTAGCGAGAGGCTGAGTGCTTCCATCCTCATGTGAAGCTGAACCACTAGCCATGAACATAGGCCAGGGCCTCAGCCGTTCCTTGCCACTCCGTGTGGTAAATGGCATATTGGCAAGTTTACGCTTCTCCTCCGACAATTTTATTTTAGGTTTTGGAGTCCTTTTTTTACTGATATTTGGTGTTTTGGATTTGACATGCTCTGTACTATGACATTGGGCATCGGCCTTGGCAGACGACGTTGCTGGCATTTCATCGTCTCGGCCATGACTAGTGGCAGCAGCTTCAGCACGAGGTGGAAGTGGATCTTGATCTTTCCCTAATTTTGGAACCTCAATATTTTTGTTCTCCATATTTTAATAGGCACAACTAAAAGGCACCTCAGGTAAACAATGGAGATGGATGGATACTAGTATACAATTATGGATGGACTGCCGAGTGCCGACACAGAGGTAGCTACAGCCGTGGACTACCGTACTGTACTGTGTCTGCTGCTAATATAGACTGGATGATAATGAGATGTAGTATGTATAAAGAAGAAAGAAAAGAAAACCACGGGTAGGTGGTATACAATTATGGATGGACAGCCGAGTGCCGACACAGAGGTAGCTACAGCCGTGGACTACCGTACTGTACTGTGTCTGCTGCTAATATAGACTGGATGATAATGAGATGTAGTATGTATAAAGAAGAAAAAAAAAACCACGGGTAGGTGGTATACAATTATGGATGGACTGCCGAGTGCCGACACAGAGGTAGCTACAGCCGTGGACTACCGTACTGTACTGTGTCTGCTGCTAATATAGACTGGATGATAATGAGATGTAGTATGTATAAAGAAGAAAGAAAAAAAAACCACGGGTAGGTGGTATACAATTATGGACGGACTGCCGAGTGCCGACACAGAGGTAGCTACAGCCGTGGACTACCGTACTGTACTGTGTCTGCTGCTTATATAGACTGGTTAATAATGAGATGTAGTATGTATAAAGAAGAAAGAAAAAAAAACCACGGGTAGGTGGTATACAATTATGGATGGACTGCCGAGTGCCGACACAGAGGTAGCTACAGCCGTGGACTACCGTACTGTACTGTGTCTGCTGCTAATATAGACTGGATGATAATGAGATGTAGTATGTATAAAGAAGAAAAAAAAAACCACGGGTAGGTGGTATACAATTATGGATGGACTGCCGAGTGCCGACACAGAGGTAGCTACAGCCGTGGACTACCGTACTGTACTGTGTCTGCTGCTAATATAGACTGGATGATAATGAGATGTAGTATGTATAAAGAAGAAAAAAAAAACCACGGGTAGGTGGTATACAATTATGGATGGACTGCCGAGTGCCGACACAGAGGTAGCTACAGCCGTGAACTACCGTACTGTGTCTGCTGCGACTGGATGATAAATAATGATATAAAAAATATATATATATCACTACTGCAGCCGGACAGGTATATATTATATAATGACGGACCTGCTGGACACTGTCTGTCAGCAGAATGAGTTTTTTATAGAATAAAAAAACACCACACAAGTCACACGACGAGTGTTTAACTTTTTCAGGCAATCACAATATAGTATACTATACTGGTGGTCAGTGTGGTCAGGTCACTGGTCAGTCACACTGGCAGTGGCACTCCTGCAGCAAAAGTGTGCACTGTTTAATTTTAATAATATGTACTCCTGGCTCCTGCTATAACCTATAACTGCTCCCCAGTCTCCCCCACAATTAAGCTGTGTGAGCACAGTCAGATATTATACATAGATGATGCAGCACACTGGGCTGAGCACAGATATGGTATGTGACTGAGTCACTGTGTATCATTTTTTTCAGGCAGAGAACGGATTATATTAAATAAAACTGCACTGGTGGTCACTGGTCAGTGGTCAGTCACTAGTAAACTCTGCACTCTCTAGTACTCCTAAGCTCCAGTAAATCAAGTGTCTCTGTCTCAATCTCACTCTCTCTCTTCTAATCTAAATGGAGAGGACGCCAGCCACGTCCTCTCCCTATCAATCTCAATGCACGTGTGAAAATGGCGGCGACGGGCGGCTCCTTATATAGAATCCGAGTCTCGCGATAGAATCCGAGCCTCGCGAGAATCCGACAGCGTCATGATGACGTTCGGGCGCACTCGGGTTAACCGAGCAAGGCGGGAAGATCCGAGTCGCTCGGATCCGTGTAAAAAAAGCTGAAGTTCGGGCGGGTTCGGATTCCGAGGAACCGAACCCGCTCATCTCTACTATTTACTAAGCCTTTTAGAGAGAGAGATAAAGTAGATGGAAAGAAACCAGTCCTTCAAAACCAGTGCTTACTTTCCAGCAATATTGTATTGTAAAGGCACATCTGAAATCATAGATGATGGTGGACTTCATATACATGATCCCATTTTGCAGGTGCCACTGTCTATCCATTCTGTTTTTCAGTTCCAGAGGCCACCAGTTGTGTAAGCATTAGATGAAAAGAGGTAGTTAAATCAGAGCACAGTTAACTTAACTTTGTGACAAACTGGGCTGTTACAATATCGGCTTTCCTAGTATGGGTCCTGGGGTAATCTGGAAGATCTTGAATAAACTGACTAACCACATGAAAAAGTGGACAGAACTCCCAAAAAATATTGCCTGTCACAGTGCTGTTCTCCCAGTGCTGCAGTGACTCCGACGCAGACAGGTGGCAGGCAGACCCACCACAGTGAAGTGTTTGGCCATCAGTCCCCTTCCTGGCTTCTTCCTCTGACTGCTGCAGCTCTGCTCCTGGTGGCTGACAGGAGTCTGCAGCTCCCATAGGGACGCAAGTGCCGCTCTGTGAAAGGAAGTCTCTGGGCACTACCAACTGCCAAAGTATTAGGCTTCATACTTAGCTCCAGCAATTGGCCCTATGAATTCCTTGTGCATGTTTTCTGATGATTTCCCATTCATGACCATGACTATTCCATTTGACTGGATTCTTCTTAAACTCGGCTTAAACCCTGGTACTTCTGTTCTTAGTAGAGATGTGCACCGGAAATTTTTCGGGTTTTGTGTTTTGGTTTTGGATTCGGTTCCGCGGCCGTGTTTTGGATTCGGACGCGTTTTGGCAAAACTTCCCTGAAAATTTTTTGGCGGATTCGGGTGTGTTTTGGATTCAAGGTTTTTTTTTAAAAAAACCTCAAAAACAGCTTAAATCATAGAATTTGGGGGTCATTTTGATCCCATAGTATTATTAACCTCAATAACCATAATTTCCACTAATTTCCAGTCTATTCTGAACACCTCACACCTCACAATATTATTTTTAGTCCTAAAATTTGCCCCGAGGTCGCTGGATGACTAAGCTAAGCGACCCAAGTGGCCGGCACAAATACCTGGCCCATCTAGGAGTGGCACTGCAGTGTCAGACAGGATGGCACTTAAAAAAATAGTCCCCAAACAGCACATGATGCAAAGAAAAAAAGAGGTGCACCAAGGTCGCTGGATGGCTAAGCTAAGCGACCCAAGTGGCCGGCACAAACATCTGGCCCATCTAGGAGTGGCACTGCAGTGTCAGACAGGATGGCACTTCAAAAAATAGTCCCCAAACAGCACATGATGCAAAGAAAAAAAGAGGTGCACCAACGTCTCTGGATGGCTAAGCTAAGCGAACCAAGTGGCCGGCACAAACACCTGGCCCATCTAGGAGTGGCACTGCAGTGTCAGACAGAATGGCACTTAAAAAAAAAAAGTCCCCAAACAGCACATGATGCAAAGAAAAAAAGAGGTGCACCAAGGTCGCTGGATGGCTAAGCTAAGCGACCCAAGTGGCCGGCCTCCCTCCACATTTTTGTTCTCCATCTTTTAATGTGTGGAATTATATGCCAGTACTGCTATATATATATATATATATATATATATATATATACTGGTGGTCAGCAAAATTCTGCACTGTCCTCCTACTATATACTGCGCACAACTACAATGCAGCACAGATATGGATAGTATACTTGACGACACAGAGGTAGAGCAATGGACTAATGTACCGTACTGCTAAATATATATATACTGGTGGTCAGCAAAATTCTGTACTGTCCTTCTACTATATACTGCGCACAACTACAATGCAGCACAGATATGGATAGTATACTTGACGACACAGAGGTAGAGCAATGGACTAATGTACCGTACTGCTATATATATATATATACTGGTGGTCAGCAAAATTCTGCACGGTCCTCCTACTATATACTGCGCACAACTACAATGCAGCACAGATATGGATAGTATACTTGATGACACAGAGGTAGAGCAATGGACTACTGTACCGTACTGCTATATATATATATATATATATATATACATATATATATATACTGGTGGTCAGCAAAATTCTGCACTGTCCTCCTACTATATACTACGCACAACTACAATGCAGCACAGATATGGATAGTATACTTGACGATACAGAGGTAGAGCAATGGACTACTGTACCGTACTGCTATATATATATACTGGTGGTCAGCAAAATTCTGCACTGTCCTCCTACTATATACTGCGCACAACTACAATGCAGCACTGATATGGATAGTATACTTGATGACACAGAGGTCGAGCAATAGACTACTGTACCGTACTGCTATATATATATATATATACTGGTGGTCAGCAAAATTCTGCACTGTCCTACTACTACATACTAGTGATGTGCACCGGAAATTTTTCGGGTTTTGTGTTTTGGTTTTGGGTTCGGTTCCGCGGCCGTGTTTTGGGTTCGAACGCGTTTTGGCAAAACCTCACCGAATTTTTTTTGTCGGATTCGGTTGTGTTTTGGATTCGGGTGTTTTTTTTCAAGAAACCCTAAAAAACAGCTTAAATCATAGAATATGGGGGTCATTTTGATCCCATAGTATTATTAACCTCAATAACCATAATTTACACTCATTTCCAGTCTATTCTGAACACCTCACACCCCACAATATTATTTTTAGTCCTAAAATATGCACCGAGGTCGCTGGATGGCTAAGCTAAGCGACACAAGTGGCCGACACAAACACCTGGCCCATCTAGGAGTTGCACTGCAGTGTCAGGCAGGATGGCCCTTCCAAAAAATACTCCCCAAACAGCACATGACGCAAAGAAAAAAAGAGGCGCAATGAGGTAGCTGTGTGACGACTAAGCTAAGCGACCCTAGTGGCCGACACAAACACCTGGCCCATCTAGGAGTGGCACTGCAGTGTCACGCAGGATGGCCCTTCCAAAAAATACTCCCCAAACAGCACATGACGCAAAGAAAAAAAGAGGCGCAATGAGGTAGCTGTGTGACGACTAAGCTAAGCGACCCTAGTGGCCGACACAAACACCTGGCCCATCTAGGAGTGGCACTGCAGTGTCACGCAGGATGGCACTTCCAAAAAATACTCCCCAAACAGCACATGACGCAAAGAAAAAAAGAGGCGCAATGAGGTAGCTGTGTGACGACTAAGCTAAGCGACACAAGTGGCCGACACAAACACCTGGCCCATCTAGGAGTGGCACTGCAGTGTCAGGCAGGATGGCCCTTCCAAAAAATACTCCCCAAACAGCACATGACGCAAAGAAAAAAAGAGGCGCAATGAGGTAGCTGTGTGACGACTAAGCTAAGCGACCCTAGTGGCCGACACAAACACCTGGCCCATCTAGGAGTGGCACTGCAGTGTCACGCAGGATGGCCCTTCCAAAAAATACTCCCCAAACAGCACATGACGCAAAGAAAAAAAGAGGCGCAATGAGGTAGCTGTGTGACGACTAAGCTAAGCGACCCTAGTGGCCGACACAAACACCTGGCCCATCTAGGAGTGGCACTGCAGTGTCACGCAGGATGGCCCTTCCAAAAAATACTCCCCAAACAGCACATGACGCAAAGAAAAAAGTGGCGCAATGAGGTAGCTGTGTGACGACTAAGCTAAGCGACCCTAGTGGCCGACACAAACACCTGGACCATCTAGGAGTGGCACTGCAGTGTCAGGCAGGATTGCCCTTCCAAAAAATACTCCCCAAACAGCACATGACGCAAAGAAAAAAAGAGGCGCAATGAGGTAGCTGTGTGACGACTAAGCTAAGCGACCCTAGTGGCCGACACAAACACCTGGCCCATCTAGGAGTGGCACTGCAGTGTCAGGCAGTATGGCCCTTCCAAAAAATACTCCCCAAACAGCACATAACGCAAAGAAAATAAAGAGGCGCAATGAGGTAGCTGTGTGACGACTAAGCTAAGCGACCCTAGTGGCCGACACAAACACCTGGCCCATCTAGGAGTGGCACTGCAGTGTCACGCAGGATGGCCCTTCCAAAAAATACTCCCCAAACAGCACATGACGCAAAGAAAAATGAAAGAAAAAAGAGGTGCAAGATGGAATTGTCCTTGGGCCCTCCCACCCACCCTTATGTAGTAAAAACAGGACATGCACAGTTTAACGAACCCATCATTTCAGCGACAGGGTCTGCCACACGACTGTGACTGAAATGACTGGTTGGTTTGGGCCCCCACCAAAAAAGAAGCAATCAATCTCTCCTTGCACAAACTGGCTCTACAGAGGCAAGATGTCCACCTCATCATCATCGTCCGATTCATCACCCCTTTCACTGTGTACATCCCCCTCCTCACAGATTATTAATTCGTCCCCACTGGAATCCACCATCTCAGGTCCCCGTGTACTTTCTGGAGGCAATTGCTGCTGGTGAATGTCTCCATGGAGGAATTGATTATAATTCATTTTAATGAACATCATCTTCTCCACATTTTCTGGAAGTAACCTCGTACGCCGATTGCTGACAAGGTGAGCGGCGGCACTAAACACTCTTTCGGAGTACACACTGGAGGGAGGGCAACTTAGGTAGAATAAAGCCAGTTTGTGCAAGGGCCTCCAAATTGCCTCTTTTTCCTGCCAGTATACGTACGGACTGTCTGACGTGCCTACTTGGATGCAGTCACTCATATAATCCTCCACCATTCTTTCAATGGTGAGAGAATCATATGCAGTGACAGTAGATGACATGTCAGTAATCGTTGGCAGGTCCTTCAGTCCGGACCAGATGTCAGCATCAGCAGTCGCTCCAGACTGCCCTGCAGCACCGCCAGCGGGGGGGCTCGGAATTCGTAGCCTTTTCCTCGCACCCCCAGTTGCGGGAGAATGTGAAGGAGGAGATGTTGATGGGTCGCGTTCCGCTTGACTTGACAATTTTCTCACCAGCAGTTCTTTGAACCTCTGCAGACTTGTGTCTGCCGGAAAGAGAGATCCAACGTAGGTTTTAAATCTAGGATCGAGCACGGTGGCCAAAATGTAGTGCTCTGATTTCAACAGATTGACCACACGTGAATCCTGGTTAAGCGAATGAAGGGCTCCATCCACAAGTCCCACATGCCTAGCGGAATCGCTCTGTTTTAGCTCCTCCTTCAATGCCTCCAGCTTTTTCTGCAAAAGCCTGATGAGGGGAATGACCTGACTCAGGCTGGCAGTGTCTGAACTGACTTCACGTGTGGCAAGTTCAAAAGGTTGCAGAACCTTGCACAACGTTGAAATCATTCTCCACTGCGCTTGAGACAGGTGCATTCCACCTCCTTTGCCTATATCGTGGCCAGATGTATAGGCTTGAATGGCCTTTTGCGGCTCCTCCATCCTCTGAAGCATATAGAGGGTTGAATTCCACCTCCTTACCACCTCTTGCTTCAGATGATGGCAAGGCAGGTTCAGGTGTTTTTGGTGGTGCTCCAGTCTTCTGTACGCGGTGCCTGTATGCCGAAAGTGGCCCGCAATTCTTCTGGCCACCGACAGCATCTCTTGCACGCCCCTGTCGTTTTTTAAATAATTCTGCACCACCAAATTCAATGTATGTGCAAAACATGGGACGTGCTGGAATTTGCCCAGATGTAATGCACGCACAATATTGCTGGCGTTGTCCGATGCCACAAATCCCCAGGAGAGTCCAATTGGGGTAAGCCATTCTGCGATGATCTTCCTCAGTTGCCGTAAGAGGTTTTCAGCTGTGTGCGTTTACTGGAAAGCGGTGATACAAAGCGTAGCCTGCCTAGGAACGAGTTGGCGTTCGCAAGATGCTGCTACTGGTGCCGCCGCTGCTGTTCTTGCAGCGGGAGGCAATACATCTACCCAGTGGGCTGTCACAGTCATGTAGTCCTGAGTCTGCCGTGCTCCACTTGTCCACATGTCCGTGGTTAAGTGGACATTGGGTACAACTGCATTTTTTAGGACACTGGTGAGTCTTTTTCTGACGTCCGTGTACATTCTCGGTATCGCCTGCCTAGAGAAGTGGAACCTAGATGGTATTTGGTAACGGGGGCACACTACCTCAAGCAATTGTCTAATTCCCTGTGAACTAACGGCGGATACTGGATGCACGTCTATTACCAACATAGTTGTCAAGGCCTCAGTTATCCGCTTTGCAACAGGATGACTGCTGTGATATTTCATCTTCCTCGCAAAGGACTGTTGGACAGTCAATTGCTTACTGGAAGTAGTACAAGTGGTCTTCCGACTTCCCCTCTGGGATGACGATCGACTCCCAGCAGCAACAACAGCAGCGCCAGCAGCAGTAGGCGTTACACTCAAGGATGCATCGGAGAAATCCCAGGCAGGAGAGGACTCGTCAGACTTGCCAGTGACATGGCCTGCAGGACTATTGGCTTTCCTGGGTAAGGAGGAAATTGACACTGAGGGAGTTGGTGGTGTGGTTTGCGCGAGCTTGGTTACAAGAGGAAGGGATTTACTGGTCAGTGGACTGCTTCCGCTGTCGCCCAAAGTTTTTGAACTTGTCACTGACTTATTATGAATGCGCTGCAGGTGACGTATAAGGGAGGATGTCCCGAGGTGGTTAACGTCCTTACCCCTACTTATTACAGCTTGACAAAGGCAACACACGGCTTGACACCAGTTGTCCGCATTTCTGTTGAAATAATTCCACACTGAAGAGCTGATTTTTTTTGTATTTTGATCAGGCATGTCAACGGCCATATTCGTCCCACGGACAACAGGTGTCTCCCCGGGTGCCTGACTTAAACAAACCACCTCACCATCAGAATCCTCCTTGTCAATTTCCTCCCCAGCGCCAGCAACACCCATATCCTCCTCATCCTGGTGTACTTCAACAGTGACATCTTCAATTTGACTATCAGGAACAGGACTGCGGGTGCTCCTTCCTGCACTTGCAGGGGGCGTGCAAATGGTGGAAGGCGCATGCTCTTCCCGTCCAGTGTTGGGAAGGTCATGCATCGCAACCGACACAATTGGACTCTCCTTTGGGATTTGTGATTTCGAAGAACGCACAGTTCTTTGCTGTGCTTTTGCCGCAAGTCTTTTCTTTTTTTCTAGCGAGAGGATGAGTGCTTCCATCCTCATGTGAAGCTGAACCACTAGCCATGAACATAGGCCAGGGCCTCAGCCGTTCCTTGCCACTCCGTGTCGTAAATGGCATATTGGCAAGTTTACGCTTCTCATCAGACGCTTTTAATTTTGATTTTTGGGTCATTTTTTTTACTGATCTTTTGTGTTTTGGATTTTACATGCTCTGTACTATGACATTGGGCATCGGCCTTGGCAGACGACGTTGATGGCATTTCATCGTATCGGCCATGACTAGTGGCAGCAGCTTCAGCACGAGGTGGAAGTGGATCTTGATCTTTCCCTATTTTTTTAACCTCCACATTTTTGTTCTCCATATTTTAATGTGCACAACTAAAAGCCACCACAGTTATACAATGTAGATGGATGGATAGTATAGTATTATATTACTAATGGACGACGAGTGCACTGACGACACAGAGGTAGGTACAGCCGTGGCCTACCGTACTGCTTATATATATAATATACTGTATAACGGACCTGGTGGACACTGTCAGCAGACTGCTAAACTAGTATGAAGAAAAAAAAAAACACCACAGGTATACAATGTAGATGGATGGATAGTTTAGTATTATATTACTTATGGACGACGAGTGCACTGACGACACAGAGGTAGGTACAGCCGTGGCCTACCGTACTGCTTATATATATATAATATATACTGTATATAATGGACCTGGTGGACACTGTCAGCAGACTGCTAAACTAGTATGAAGAAAAAAAAAAACACCACAGGTATACAATGTAGATGGATAGTATAGTATCATATTACTTATGGACGACGAGTGCACTGACGACACAGAGGTAGGTACAGCCGTGGCCTACCGTACTGCTTATATATATATATATATATATACTGTATATAACGGACCTGGTGGACACTGTCAGCAGACTGCTAAACTAGTATGAAGAAAAAAAAAACACCACAGGTATACAATGTAGATGGATGGATAGTATAGTATTATATATTACTTATGGACGACGAGTGCACTGACGACACAGAGGTAGGTACAGCCGTGGCCTACCGTACTGCTTATATATATAATATACTGTATATAACGGACCTGGTGGACACTGTCAGCAGACTGCGAAACTAGTATGAAGAAAAAAAAACACCACAGGTATACAATGTATATGGATGGATAGTATAGTATTATATTACTTATGGACGACGAGTGCACTGACGACACAGAGGTAGGTACAGCCGTGGCCTACCGTACTGCTTATATATATAATATACTGTATATAACGGACCTGGTGGACACTGTCAGCAGACTGCTAAACTAGTATGAAGAAAAAAAACCACCACAGGTATACAATGTAGATGGATGGATAGTATAGTATTATATTACTTATGGACGATGAGTGCACTGACGACACAGAGGTAGGTACAGCCGTGGCCTACCGTACTGCTTATATATATATATATATATATATATATATATATAATATATACTGTATATAACGGACCTGGTGGACACTGTCAGCAGACTGCTAAACTAGTATGAAGAAAAAAAAACCCACCACAGGTATACAATGTAGATGGATGGATAGTATAGTATTATATTACTTATGGACGACGAGTGCACTGATGACACAGAGGTAGGTACAGCCGTGGCCTACCGTACTGCTTATATGTATAATATACTGTATATAACGGACCTGGTGGACACTGTCAGCAGACTGCTAAACTAGTATGAAGAAAAAAAACCCACCACAGGTATACAATGTAGATGGATGGATAGTATAGTATTATATTACTTATGGACGATGAGTGCACTGACGACACAGAGGTAGGTACAGCCGTGGCCTACCGTACTGCTTATATATATATATATATATATATAATATATACTGTATATAACGGACCTGGTGGACACTGTCAGCAGACTGCTAAACTAGTATGAAGAAAAAAAAAAAAACACCACAGGTATACAATGTAGATGGATGGATAGTATAGTATTATATTACTTATGGACGACAAGTGCACTGACGACACAGAGGTAGGTACAGCCGTGGCCTACCGTACTGCTTATATATATAATATACTGTATAACGGACCTGGTGGACACTGTCAGCAGACAGCTAAACTAGTATGAAGAAAAAAAAAAACACCACAGGTATACAATGTAGATGGATGGATAGTATAGTATTATATATTACTTATGGACGACGAGTGCACTGACGACACAGAGGTAGGTACAGCCGTGGCCTACCGTACTGCTTATATATATATATAATATACTGTATATAACGGACCTGGTAGACACTGTCAGCAGACTGCTAAACTAGTATGAAGAAAAAAAAAAACACCACAGGTATACAATGTAGATTAATGGATAGTATAGTATTATATTACTTATGGACGACGAGTGCACTGACGACACAGAGGTAGGTACAGCCGTGGCCTACCATACTGCTGCTTATATTTATAATATAATGTATAACGGACCTGGTGGACACTGTCAGCAGACTGCTAAACTAGTATGAAGAAAAAGAAAAAAAAACACAGGAGTGTTTTTCAGGCAGACAAACGTATACTGGACTAGAGATGAGCGCCTGAAATTTTTCGGGTTTTGTGTTTTGGTTTTGGGTTCGGTTCCGCGGCCGTGTTTTGGGTTCGAACGCGTTTTGGCAAAACCTCACCGAATTATTTTTGTCGGATTCGGGTGTGTTTTGGATTCGGGTGTTTTTTTCCAAAAACACTAAAAAACAGCTTAAATCATAGAATTTGGGGGTCATTTTGATCCCAAAGTATTATTAACCTCAAAAACCATAATTTACACTCATTTTCAGTCTATTCTGAATACCTCACACCTCACAATATTATTTTTAGTCCTAAAATTTGCACCGAGGTCGCTGTGTGAGTAAGATAAGCGACCCTAGTGGCCGACACAAACACCGGGCCCATCTAGGAGTGGCACTGCAGTGTCACGCAGGATGTCCCTTCCAAAAAACCCTCCCCAAACAGCACATGACGCAAAGAAAAAAAGAGGCGCAATGAGGTAGCTGTGTGAGTAAGATTAGCGACCCTAGTGGCCGACACAAACACCGGGCCCATCTAGGAGTGGCACTGCAGTGTCACGCAGGATGGCCCTTCCAAAAAACCCTCCCCAAACAGCACATGACGCAAAGAAAAAAAGAGGCGCAATGAGGTAGCTGACTGTGTGAGTAAGATTAGCGACCCTAGTGGCCGACACAAACACCGGGCACATCTAGGAGTGGCACTGCAGTGTCACGCAGGATGTCCCTTCCAAAAAACCCTCCCCAAACAGCACATGACGCAAAGAAAAAAAGAGGCGCAATGAGGTAGCTGTGTGAGTAAGATTAGCGACCCTAGTGGCCGACACAAACACCGGGCACATCTAGGAGTGGCACTGCAGTGTCACGCAGGATGTCCCTTCCAAAAAACCCTCCCCAAACAGCACATGACGCAAAGAAAAAAAGAGGCGCAATGAGGTAGCTGTGTGAGTAAGATTAGCGACCCTAGTGGCCGACACAAACACCGGGCCCATCTAGAAGTGGCACTGCAGTGTCACGCAGGATGTCCCTTCCAAAAAACCCTCCCCAATCAGCACATGATGCAAAGAAAAAGAAAAGAAAAAAGAGGTGCAAGATGGAATTATCCTTGGGCCCTCCCACCCACCCTTATGTTGTATAAACAAAACAGGACATGCACACTTTAACCAACCCATCATTTCAGTGACAGGGTCTGCCACACGACTGTGACTGATATGACGGGTTGGTTTGGACCCCCCCCAAAAAAGAAGCAATTAATCTCTCCTTGCACAAACTGGCTCTACAGAGGCAAGATGTCCACCTCATCTTCACCCTCCGATATATCACCGTGTACATCCCCCTCCTCACAGATTATCAATTCGTCCCCACTGGAATCCACCATCTCAGCTCCCTGTGTACTTTGTGGAGGCAATTGCTGCTGGTCAATGTCTCCGCGGAGGAATTGATTATAATTCATTTTAATGAACATCATCTTCTCCACATTTTCTGGATGTAACCTCGTACGCCGATTGCTGACAAGGTGAGCGGCGGCACTAAACACTCTTTCGGAGTACACACTTGTGGGAGGGCAACTTAGGTAGAATAAAGCCAGTTTGTGCAAGGGCCTCCAAATTGCCTCTTTTTCCTGCCAGTATAAGTACGGACTGTGTGACGTGCCTACTTGGATGCGGTCACTCATATAATCCTCCACCATTCTATCAATGTTGAGAGAATCATATGCAGTGACAGTAGACGACATGTCCGTAATCGTTGTCAGGTCCTTCAGTCCGGACCAGATGTCAGCATCAGCAGTCGCTCCAGACTGCCCTGCATCACCGCCAGCGGGTGGGCTCGGAATTCTGAGCCTTTTCCTCGCACCCCCAGTTGCGGGAGAATGTGAAGGAGGAGATGTTGACAGGTCGCGTTCCGCTTGACTTGACAATTTTGTCACCAGCAGGTCTTTCAACCCCAGCAGACCTGTGTCTGCCGGAAAGAGAGATCCAAGGTAGGCTTTAAATCTAGGATCGAGCACGGTGGCCAAAATGTAGTGCTCTGATTTCAACAGATTGACCACCCGTGAATCCTTGTTAAGCGAATTAAGGGCTGCATCCGCAAGTCCCACATGCCTAGCAGAATCGCTCCGTGTTAGCTCCTTCTTCAATGCCTCCAGCTTCTTCTGCAAAAGCCTGATGAGGGGAATGACCTGACTCAGGCTGGCAGTGTCTGAACTGACTTCACGTGTGGCAAGTTCAAAGGGCATCAGAACCTTGCACAACGTTGAAATCATTCTCCACTGCACTTGAGACAGGTGCATTCCATCTCCTATATCGTGCTCAATTGTATAGGCTTGAATGGCCTTTTGCTGCTCCTCCAACCTCTGAAGCATATAGAGGGTTGAATTCCACCTCGTTACCACTTCTTGCTTCAGATGATGGCAGGGCAGGTTCAGTAGTTTTTGGTGGTGCTCCAGTCTTCTGTACGTGGTGCCTGTACGCCGAAAGTGTCCCGCAATTTTTCTGGCCACCGACAGCATCTCTTGCACGCCCCTGTCGTTTTTTAAAAAATTCTGCACCACCAAATTCAAGGTATGTGCAAAACATGGGACGTGCTGGAATTTGCCCATATTTAATGCACACACAATATTGCTGGCGTTGTCCGATGCCACAAATCCACAGGAGAGTCCAATTGGGGTAAGCCATTCCGCGATGATCTTCCTCAGTTGCCGTAAGAGGTTTTCAGCTGTGTGCGTATTCTGGAAAGCGGTGATACAAAGCGTAGCCTGCCTAGGAAAGAGTTGGCGTTTGCGAGATGCTGCTACTGGTGCCGCCGCTGCTGTTCTTGCGGCGGGAGTCCATACATCTACCCAGTGGGCTGTCACAGTCATATAGTCCTGACCCTGCCCTGCTCCACTTGTCCACATGTCCGTGGTTAAGTGGACATTGGGTACAGCTGCATTTTTTAGGACACTGGTGAGTCTTTTTCTGACGTCCGTGTACATTCTCGGTATCGCCTGCCTAGAGAAGTGGAACCTAGATGGTATTTGGTAACGGGGGCACACTGCCTCAATAAATTGTCTAGTTCCCTGTGAACTAACGGCGGATACCGGACGCACGTCTAACACCAACATAGTTGTCAAGGACTCAGTTATCCGCTTTGCAGTAGGATGACTGCTGTGATATTTCATCTTCCTCGCAAAGGACTGTTGAACAGCCAATTGCTTACTGGAAGTAGTACAAGTGGGCTTACGACTTCCCCTCTGGGATGACCATCGACTCCCAGCGGCAACAACAGCAGCGCCAGCAGCAGTAGGCGTTACACGCAAGGATGCATCGGAGGAATCCCAGGCAGGAGAGGACTCGTCAGACTTGCCGGTGACATGGCCTGCAGGACTATTGGCATTCCTGGGGAAGGAGGAAATTGACACTGAGGGAGTTGGTGGGGTGGTTTGCGTGAGCTTGGTTACAAGAGGAAGGGATTTACTGGTCAGTGGACTGCTTCCGCTGTCACCCAAAGTTTTTGAACTTGTCACTGACTTATTATGAATGCGCTGCAGGTGACGTATAAGGGAGGATGTTCCGAGGTGGTTAACGTCCTTACCCCTACTTATTACAGCTTGACAAAGGGAACACACGGCTTGACACCTGTTGTCCGCATTTCTGGTGAAATACCTCCACACCGAAGAGCTGATTTTTTTGGTATTTTCACCTGGCATGTCAACGGCCATATTCCTCCCACGGACAACAGGTGTCTCCCCGGGTGCCTGACTTAAACAAACCACCTCACCATCAGAATCCTCCTGGTCAATTTCCTCCCCAGCGCCAGCAACACCCATATCCTCCTCATCCTGGTGTACTTCAACACTGACATCTTCAATCTGACTATCAGGAACTGGACTGCGGGTGCTCCTTCCAGCACTTGCAGGGGGCATGCAAATAGTGGAAGGCGCATGCTCTTCACGTCCAGTGTTGGGAAGGTCAGGCATCGCAAACGACACAATTGGACTCTCCTTGTGGATTTGGGATTTCAAAGAACGCACAGTTCTTTGCGGTGCTTTTGCCAGCTTGAGTCTTTTCAGTTTTCTAGCGAGAGGCTGAGTGCTTCCATCCTCATGTGAAGCTGAACCACTAGCCATGAACATAGGCCAGGGCCTCAGCCGTTCCTTGCCACTCCGTGTGGTAAATGGCATATTGGCAAGTTTACGCTTCTCCTCCGACAATTTTATTTTAGGTTTTGGAGTCCTTTTTTTTCTGATATTTGGTGTTTTGGATTTGACATGCTCTGTACTATGCCATTGGGCATCGGCCTTGGCAGACGACGTTGCTGGCATTTCATCGTCTCGGCCATGACTAGTGGCAGCAGCTTCAGCACGAGGTGGAAGTGGATCTTGATCTTTCCCTAATTTTGGAACCTCAACTTTTTTGTTCTCCATATTTTATAGGCAGAACTAAAAGGCACCTCAGGTAAACAATGGAGATGGATGGATTGGATACTAGTATACAATTATGGACGGACTGCCACGGTTAGGTGGTATAAAAAAACCACGGTTAGGTGGTATATAATACAATTATGGATGGACGGACTGCCTGCCGAGTGCCGACACAGAGGTAGCCACAGCCGTGAACTACCGCACTGTACACTGGTTGATAAAGAGATAGTAGTATACTCGTAACAACTAGTATGACGACGGTATAAAGAATGAAAAAAAAACCACGGTTAGGTGGTATATATTATAATACAATTATGGTTGGACGGACTGCCTGCCGAGTGCCGACACAGAGGTAGCCACAGCCGTGAACTACCGCACTGTACACTGGTTGATAAAGAGATAGTAGTATACTCGTAACAACTAGTATGACGACGGTATAAAGAATGAAAAAAAAACCACGGTTAGGTGGTATATATTATAATACAATTATGGTTGGACGGACTGCCTGCCGAGTGCCGACACAGAGGTAGCCACAGCCGTGAACTACCGCACTGTACACTGGTTGATAAAGAGATAGTAGTATACTCGTAACAACTAGTATGACGACGGTATAAAGAATGAAAAAAAAACCACGGTTAGGTGGTATATATTATAATACAATTATGGTTGGACGGACTGCCTGCCGAGTGCCGACACAGAGGTAGCCACAGCCGTGAACTACCGCACTGTACACTGGTTGATAAAGAGATAGTAGTATACTCGTAACAACTAGTATGACGACGGTATAAAGAATGAAAAAAAAACCACGGTTAGGTGGTATATATTATAATACAATTATGGTTGGACGGACTGCCTGCCGAGTGCCGACACAGAGGTAGCCACAGCCGTGAACTACCGCACTGTACACTGGTTGATAAAGAGATAGTAGTATACTCGTAACAACTAGTATGACGACGGTATAAAGAATGAAAAAAAAAACACGGTTAGGTGGTATATATTATAATACAATTATGGTTGGACGGACTGCCTGCCGAGTGCCGACACAGAGGTAGCCACAGCCGTGAACTACCGCACTGTACACTGGT
Organism: Pseudophryne corroboree; assembly: GCF_028390025.1. Taxonomy (NCBI): domain Eukaryota; kingdom Metazoa; phylum Chordata; class Amphibia; order Anura; family Myobatrachidae; genus Pseudophryne; species Pseudophryne corroboree. The sequence continues at coordinate 694,667,766 of NC_086446.1, forward strand.
TGATAAAGAGATAGTAGTATACTCGTAACAACTAGTATGACGACGGTATAAAGAATGAAAAAAAAACCACGGTTAGGTGGTATATATTATAATACAATTATGGTTGGACGGACTGCCTGCCGAGTGCCGACACAGAGGTAGCCACAGCCGTGAACTACCGCACTGTACACTGGTTGATAAAGAGATAGTAGTATACTCGTAACAACTAGTATGACGACGGTATAAAGAATGAAAAAAAAACCACGGTTAGGTGGTATATATTATAATACAATTATGGATGGACGGACTGCCTGCCGAGTGCCGACACAGAGGTAGCCACAGCCGTGAACTACCGCACTGTACACTGGTTGATAAAGAGATAGTAGTATACTCGTAACAACTAGTATGACGACGGTATAAAGAATGAAAAAAAAACCACGGTTAGGTGGTATATATTATAATACAATTATGGTTGGACGGACTGCCTGCCGAGTGCCGACACAGAGGTAGCCACAGCCGTGAACTACCGCACTGTACACTGGTTGATAAAGAGATAGTAGTATACTCGTAACAACTAGTATGACGACGGTATAAAGAATGAAAAAAAAACCACGGTTAGGTGGTATATAATACAATTATGGTTGGACGGACTGCCTGCCGAGTGCCGACACAGAGGTAGCCACAGCCGTGAACTACCGCACTGTACACTGGTTGATAAAGAGATAGTAGTATACTCGTAACAACTAGTATGACGACGGTATAAAGAATGAAAAAAAAACCACGGTTAGGTGGTATATATTATAATACAATTATGGTTGGACGGACTGCCTGCCGAGTGCCGACACAGAGGTAGCCACAGCCGTGAACTACCGCACTGTACACTGGTTGATAAAGAGATAGTAGTATACTCGTAACAACTAGTATGACGACGGTATAAAGAATGAAAAAAAAACCACGGTTAGGTGGTATATATTATAATACAATTATGGATGGACGGACTGCCTGCCGAGTGCCGACACAGAGGTAGCCACAGCCGTGAACTACCGCACTGTACACTGGTTGATAAAGAGATAGTAGTATACTCGTAACAACTAGTATGACGACGGTATAAAGAATGAAAAAAAAACCACGGTTAGGTGGTATATAATACAATTATGGTTGGACGGACTGCCTGCCGAGTGCCGACACAGAGGTAGCCACAGCCGTGAACTACCGCACTGTACACTGGTTGATAAAGAGATAGTAGTATACTCGTAACAACTAGTATGACGACGGTATAAAGAATGAAAAAAAAAACACGGTTAGGTGGTATATATTATAATACAATTATGGATGGACGGACTGCCTGCCGAGTGCCGACACAGAGGTAGCCACAGCCGTGAACTACCGCACTGTACTGTGTCTGCTGCTAATATAGACTGGTTGATAAAGAGATAGTATACAATACTACTAATATACTGGTGGTCAGGCACTGGTCACCACTAGTCACACTGGCAGTGGCACTCCTGCAGCAAAAGTGTGCACTGTTTAATTTTAATATAATATTATTTATCATGTACTCCTGGCTCCTGCTATAACAACCTGCAGTGCTCCCCAGTCTCCCCCACAATTATAAGCTTTATATACAATACATTGATGTGCAGCACACTGGGCTGAGCAGTGCACACAGACTGAGTCACTGTGTGACTGTGTATCGTTTTTTTCAGGCAGAGAACGGATATATTAAATAAAACAAACAACTGCACTGTCTCTGGTGGTCACTGGTCACTGTGGTCGTCAGTCACTAAACTCTGTCTGCACTCTCTTCTAATCTACAGTATCACAGCAATCTCTCTCTCTCTCTTCTAAATCTAATCTAAATGGAGAGGACGCCAGCCACGTCCTCTCCCTATCAATCTCAATGCACGTGTGAAAATGGCGGCGACGCGCGGCTCCTTATATAGAATCCGAGTCTCGCGAGAATCCGACAGCGTCATGATGACATTCGGGCGCGCTCGGGTTAACCGAGCAAGGCGGGAAGATCCGAGTCGCTCGGACCCGTGAAAAAAAAAGTGAAGTTCGTGCGGGTTCGGATTCAAAGAAACCGAACCCGCTCATCTCTACACTGGACTGGTGGTCACTGTCAGCAAAACTGTGCACTGTACTCCTGCTATAACTGCTCCCCAGTCCCCACAATTAGGCAGTGTGAGCAGAGCAGTGCACTCAGCACAGATATATCATGCAGCAGTGCAGCACACTGAGTGAGCACAGATATGGTAGTCGGAGCGTTTTTTTCAGGCAGAGAAACAAAGGATTAAACTCACTGGTGGTATAATCAGAACCCTGCACTGTACTCCCTAACAGCTGCTCCCCGTCCCCAATCCTCCCCACAATTATAACTAACTAAGTCACCCTGTGTTCTACTATAACGGAGAGGACGCCAGCCACGTCCTCTCCCTATCAATCTCAATGCACGTGTGAAAATGGCGGCGATGCGCGGCTCCTTATATAGAATCCGAGTCTCGCGAGAATCCGAGAGCGGGATGATGACGTTCGGGCGCGCTCGGGTTAACCGAGCAAGGCGGGAGGATCCGAGTCGCTCGGACCCGTGTAAAAAAATGTGAAGTTCGGGCGGGTTCGGATCCCGAGGATCCGAACCCGCTCATCACTACTACATACTGCACACAACTACAATGCAGCACAGATATGGATAGTATACTTGATGACACAAAGGTAGAGCAATGGACTAATGTACCGTACTGCTATATATATATATACTGGTGGTCAGCAAAATTCTGCACTGTACTCCTACAATGCAGCACAGATATGGAGCGTTTTCAGGCAGAGAACGTAGATATTTGCAGCACCCTGAGCACAGATATTTGCAGCACACTGAGCACAGATATTTGCAGCACACTGAGCACAGATATTTGCAGCACACTGAACAGTGAATACAGAAACTGAGAGAACGCAGCCACGTCCTCTCGCTATCATCTCCAAAGCACGAGTGAAAATGGCAGCGACGAATCTCGCTAGAATCCGACAGCAGGATGATGACGTTTGGGGGCGTTCTGGTTAACCGAGCAAGGCGGGAAGATCCGAGGCTGCCTTGGAACCGTGTAAAATGGGTGAAGTTCGGGGGGTTCGGATCTCGAGGATCCGAACCCGCTCATCTCTATTTCTTAGTGATTTCTTGTATTGGCTTCATAACCCTTCTTGAACTGTTTTTGTCCCTGCTACTGAATTACCCACTTGGTTCTGACCCATTCTTGACAATTACGCTTCTGTTCACTCTGGTGACCAGCTTCTGCCTATCTTAGATCCTTCATACCAACAGCCCATACATTGGAACCCAGACTGAGTGCTCTGACCTGTGTGTAAATTGGCTGCGGGGGTCCCTGGTAAAAGCTAACAACATATTAGACTCCGGTTCTGGGTATATGCTAACCCCAAGAGTACATTCAGAATTCACATAGTCCATCCACATAGAAAAGACTGCTGCTCATAACCCTTCTAGCACAGAAGCAACAACTTTGGAAAATACCTGTTTAACACCATGGGCTATTAAGGGTCAGTTTTGCAGAACTGCCAGATTTTAGTAATTTTCCTGGTAGTTTTCAAAACCCCAGATGTACTAAAGGCAAAAACTGCCATAAAACCACCAGTTTAGAAGATGACAAAATTTAAATTTAATTTAAATTTAAATTTAGCACTGCTACGATCATTCACACTGACATGCGGGGGGATGCCCCGCATGTCAGTACCGCCCCCCCCCCCCCCGCAGAAGTGCAAAGGCAGCTTTAGCGTGCTGGCCGGGAGCTACCTGTCGCACCCCAGCCCACTGCGGCTGTGTGTGACGTCACGCAGCTGCCGCAGACTGCCCCCCCTAAACGGTCCGGCCATGCCTGCGTTGGCCAGACCGCACAACCTAAACGCCGGCTTAAGGCCGCCGTACAGCCCCCTCCCGCCCAGTGACTGCCTCTGTCTCAGAGGCGATCGCTAAGCAACGACGGCTGCCATGCGCAGTACGCAGTTCCGACCCGATCGCTGCACTGCGAGAAACTGCAGCGAGCGATCGGGTCGGAATGACCCCCCTTGTTTTGTCCATTAGCTAATAAATTTGCTGCCACGATCAGATCTGAATTAGGCTCTATGTGCACTGCACAGCCTGCACCTATGATAGATATGCCGCTGGCAAGAATTAAGATGAAAAGGAAAACAAGTATTCTGTCAGAGAAAATTTACCATCGCCCATGTCAGAAGTTAATGTACAATTAAGGAACTGCAAAACATCTCTGAAAATAAGATAACCTGGATAATATATAAAGCCTACCCATACCCCTTGTTCATCAAAATACATAGGAGCACCTGTGATACCCTGGAACTCCTAGGTTTAACAGACACTAAGGGCTCTATTTACTAAGCTTTGGATGGAGATAAAGTCGATGGAGATAACGCACCAGCCAATCAGCTCCTAACTGTCATGTCACAGGCTGTGTTTGAAAAATGACAGTTAGGAGCCGATTGGCTGGTACTTTATCTCTATCGACTTTATCTCCATCCTTAGTAAATAGACCCCTAAAAGAGTTTACAGCCATTCAGCCTTATCACTGATGGAGTGAGTTTCTGGATTCAAACAGTTTCTTCCACATGCAGGCTAGGTGAGCAGGAAGTGCAAGGAACAAAGGAGGGAAGATGTGAAGTGTGCTGGATGGAGATGCAGGGTAGCGGTTAGCAGCGCCATAACTACGTGTGTGCCAGGTGTGCCTGGCACACAGCGCAGTTGCCCTGGGGGAGCAATTGCCAGCGGCTTGTAATGAGACAAATTGACTCATTACAAGCCGCATCTGCTGTGTGTGCCGCGCTGAAGCCGGAGGAAGGGGAGGAGAGCAGCAGCGCTGGAGGCAGGGGAGAAGGAGGAGGAGGGAGGGGGACTGGAGCCGCAGCAGCGATATGTAATTGGTAGAGGCGCCGCTGCAGCATTGGCTGCCCCGGCGCGTCCCTCATCCCAGCATTCACAGCGGCGGCAAGCCAATGCAGTTACATAGCGCTGCTGCGGCTCCTGTCCGGGGAAAGATGGTAAGTATCTGTCTGTCTGTCTCTCTCTCTCTCTCTCTCTATCTATTCTGTCTGCCGCAATGTGTAAAAAGGGGGACTGGCTGCCGTAATGTGTAAAAAGGGGGACTGTCGGTCGTAATGTGTAAAAAGGGAGACGCTGTCTGCCGTAATGTGTAAAAAAGGGGACGCTGTCTGCCGTAATATGTAAAAAGGGGGACTGGCTGCCGTAATGTGTAAAAAGGGGGACACTGTCGGTCGTAATGTGTAAAAAGGGAGACGCTGTCTGCCGTAATGTGTAAAAAAGGGGACGCTGTCTGCCGTAATATGTAAAAAGGGGGACTGGCTGCCGTAATGTGTAAAAGGGGCTCTACCTGGTGTAGTGGCGCTACTGTGCAGCGTAATTTGAATAATGGAGACTACTGTGCACTGTAGTATGAATTGGTATTATTTTGTGGTCACGCCCCTTCCCCATGAAGCCACGCCCCTATATATTTTGCGCACACCTACGGCGAGCACTGCCCCTATCTCACCATCGACATTTCTTGCACACAGCGCTAAAATGCCTAGTTACGGCACTGGCGGTTAGTGTACAGGAGGACGGCAGTGCTGAGTACTTGCCTACCTGACCCTCTCCATGAGGGAGAAAATGCTCTGTTCCTGGACTTTCCTGGTAATGTATGATTGCCATCACCTGTGGTGAGCTAGTTAATTGATAAGAATGGTGTTTCACCACAGGTGATGGCAATCATACATTACCAGAAAAATCCAGAAACAGAGCCTTTTCTACCTCATGGAGAGGGTCAGGTAGGCAAGTATGCAGTGCTGTGACTGCAGGGCGGGAAATGGTATGTTCCGCGGTCCATGGCATTAAGGCCATTATGGAGAGTGAAGCGGCGTGTGGGTGTTTTGTTCTGAAAAGAGGGAGAACCCATATCTGCATGAGAGCCTGCAGCTTCAGTGAGAGAGACAGCAGTGTGAGAACAGCAGTAGGATGAGTCCAGTGAAACGGGCAGAGCCGGCCCTAGGCATAGGCAAACTAGGGAAATGCCTAGGGCATTTGGCATGCCTAGGGGCACAAGCAGCTTCTGCTTATTAAAATGATATACGGCATGCCTATATTCTGTGTGTTACTGTGGCTGTATATGCATACAAAATGTTATCTTACAGTTTATTCATGGAAATCACTGTAACGTAACATTTTGTATGCAGGTACAGCCAGAGTATGTTTATAAGGACATTAATAATGTGTGTCATATGTGTAAGGGGCATTACTGTGTGGGATTATGTGTATAAAGGCATTACTAATGTGTGGCATTATGTATATAAGGTGCTCTACTATGTGGCATATTGTATAGAAATGGCACTACTGTGTTGTTTAATGTGAATAAAGAGCAATATGATGTGATGTAATGTGAATAAGGAGCAATACTGGGTGATGTAATGTGATAAAGGGGCATAACTTATATAAGGTACTACTGTGTGATGCAACGTGAATAAGGGACACTATCACATGATAAAATATTAGTAAAGTTGCACTACTGTGGCATAATTTAAATTGGGGGTACTATTGTGTGGCCATTCCCCTTTCCAGCAAGAACATGCCCCTTTTTGGGCTGTACACCAAATGTGTGCACTGTTCCCATTTAAAATATGGGTGGTAGGAGCACCAAAAATGAGGACTGCTCTGGGTGAGGGCTGATGGAGCAGGGAAAGGGGTGCAGGGTCAGATGTGGAACTAGCAGCGGTGCTATGGGGCACCAGCCAAAATCTCGCCTAGGGCATCATATTGGTTAGGGCCAGCTCTGAAAAGGGGGATCGTAATCTTTTAGGGTACCCTAGAAGAAGGATGCCAGGTGTGAGTCTCGGGTGAAGACGTATCTGAGTGAGTGGTTGTAAGGCACACAGCATGCCTAAAAGCCCTCCATTGAATGGAGCACTTGCTAAATCCCTGTAAGAGGAGTGTGGATGCTGTGAAGATCGCCAGCAATAGGGGGAAAGCACACTCCCACTGGGATACTGTTCTCCATTTATGCTGCTGCAATGAAGTGCTGTACGGGGAGAGGTGTACTAATGTGGTCTGATGTAACCAATACGATTACTGTACTGGACGAGAGGAGCAGGTTTCAAATGTTATTCCTGCTATTACCCTGTTTGCATTTTAAATAAACTGTTTAGTCTGTTTCTGATGAGATGGCCTTGTGCCCAGTTCTTTCTGCGCTGCACTGGCACCTGTAGCTGAGTACCACAACGCAATTGTAATTAAACTCCTGAGTATTCAGGGGACCCACTGGTACCTGTGCCTCACCCACGACCAGCTGGAGCAGAATAAGTGTGATCCACCATAAAATGTGACAATACAGGCTATATTCCTGCCCAGTTCCAGGGGGGTTTACACTTCCCTTACCCAAAGCTTTATAATATACACAAAAATAATTATCACAGTGAAACAGAAAGCTCATATAGAATTCCCTTGCACACCCATTCCTGGAACAAGGGGGGTCATTCAGAGTTGATCGCTAGCTGCTGTTGTTTGCAGCACAGCGATCAGGCAAAAAAAATGGCATTTCTGCGCATGCGTATGCACCGCAATGCGCACGCGCGACATACAGGTACAAAGGCATTTGTTGTTTTACACAGGTTCTAGCAAAATTTTCAGTCGCACTGACGGCCGCAAGAAGATTGACAGGAAGGGGGCGTTTATGGGTGTCAACTGACCGTTTTCAGGGAGTGTTTGCAAAAACGCAGGGCATGTCTGAAAAAATGCAGGCGTGGCTGGGCGTTTGCTGGGCGAGTGTATTACGTCAAATACGGACACGAATAGGCTGAAGTGATCGCAAGCGCTGAGTAGGTTCAGAGCTACTCTGAAACTGCACAAACTGTTTTTGCAGATCTCGCCTGCACATGCGTTCGTACTTCTGCTAAGCTAAAATACACTCCCCAGTGGGCGGCGGCATAGCATTTGCACGGCTGCTAAAACTAGCTAGCGAGCGATCAACTTGGAATGACCCCCAATGTGTAACATTGAATGACTACTCATCCAATAAATGAAGCTTCAGTATTGTAAATAAAAACTATTCTTTTCCCTGACCTCAGACAAAACTTAATGCATGTGGTATAAAATATAAATTAAGATATCAAGATAACTTACTGCCGCTAAATTGTCTGAAAAAAAGAATTTTAATTACCTACCGGTAAATCCTTTTCTTGTAGTCTGTAGAGGATACTGGGGTCCATTTAGTACCATGGGGTATAGACGGGTCCACCCAGAGCCTTGGGCACTTTAAGAAATCAATAGTGTGTGCTGGCTCATCCCTCTATGCCCCTCCTACCAGACTCAGTCTAGAAACTGTGCCCGAGGAGACGGACATACCTTGAGAGAAGGATTTAAAGGACATGGGTGAGATTCGAACCAGCCCACACAAACAAGAGGAAAGCCATGCTAACCAAACTTGACGAGGGACAGAAACAGCTGAACCAACAACAATACTTAACCAAGTAATAATGCAGGAACACACAAAGCACTGGGCGGGCGCCCAGTATCCTCTACGGACTACGAGAAAAGGATTTACCGGTAGGTAATTAAAATCCTATTTTCTCTTACGTCCTAAAGGATACTGGGGTCTATTTAGTACCATGAAGACGTACCAAATCTCCCAAACCGGGTGGGAGAGTGCTGAGGTTCCTGCAGAACTGATTGACCAAACTGAAGGTCCTCAGAGGCCAAAGTATCGAACTTGTAGAACTTAGCAAATGTGTTTGAACCTGCAGAACTGTAAAGCCAAGACACCCCAGGCAGCCGCCCAGGAAAAACCCACTGACCTAGTAGAGTAGGCCTGTACAGATTTAGGAACCAGCAAACCTGCCGTAGAGTAAGCATGCTGGATAGTAAGCCTGATCCAGTGAGCAATAGACTGCTTTGAAGCAGGACACCTAAATTTATTGGGATCATAGAGCTCAAACAGCGAGTCTGATTTTCTGTGATGCGCTGTCCGCTTCACATAGATTTTCAAAGCCCTCACAACAGCCAGAGACTTTGAAGTAGGAGAGGTGTCAGTAATCACGGGACCACAATAGGTTAGTTGATATGAAACGCAGACACCAGCTTTGGAAGAAATTGCTGACGAGTTCTGAGTTCAGCCCTATCTTCATGAAAAAACAAATAGGGGCTCTTATGAGACAACGGCCCCAATTCCGACACATGTCTTGCAGAAGCCAAGGCCAACAGTATGACAGTCTTCCACGTAAAAAACTTTGTGTCAACCTCCTGTAAAGTTTCAAACCATTCAGATTGTAGAAACTGCAACACCACGTTGAGATCCCAAGGTGCCGTGGGAGGCACAAAGGGCGGTTGGATGTGCAGAACACCTTTCAAGAACATCTGAACCTCAGGGAGGGAAGCCAACTGTTCCTGGAAGAAAATGGATAAGGACGAAATCTGGACTTTTATGGAGCCCGGGTGTAGGCCCACATCCACACATGACCGCAGAAAAAGTCCCAGTTGAAATTCCACCACAGGAAGTTTCCTGTTTTCACACCAAGAGACGTATTTTCTACAAATACGTTGTTAATGTTTAGACATTACCCCTTTTCTGGCTTGAATCAAGGTAGGAATTGCCCTGTCCGGAATGCCTTTCCGGGCTAGAATTTGATCTCAACCTCCATGCCGTCAAATGTAGCCGCTGTAAGTCTTGATAGATGAATGGCCCCTGTTGCAGAAGATCCTTGCGAGGAGGTAGAGGCCATGGATCCTCCAGGAGCATTTCCAGTAGATCCGCATACCAAGCCCTTCTCGGCCAATCCACAACAATGAGAATTGCTTGAATCTTTTCCCTTTTTATTCTTTTGAGAATTCTTGGGATCAATGGAAGTGGTGGAAACACATATACCATCCGATAGACCCATGGAGTCACGAGAGCGTCCACCGTCACTGCCTGTGGGTCTCTCAACCTGGAACAATACCACCTGAGCTTCTTGTTGAGACGAGAGGCCATCATGTCGATCTGTAGAGTTCCCCACCGACGTGTCAAGCACCCGAACACTTCCGGGTGAAGGCCCCACTCTCCTGGGTGGAAGTCGTGTCTACTGAGGAAGTGTCCTTTAAGGAGGCTGCCACTATGACAGGTAAGATTTTCAACCGTTACAACCGAGATACCGATGCATCAACAATCGGTGGGTTTTCCCATTTTTTTCTATCATCCTGAGGAAAAGGGAGGGATGCCAGTAACCTTTTAGGGATTGGAAACTCCTTGTCAGGATTAATCCAAGTTTCTTCAAATAGGGAATTTAATTCCTTAGATGCAGGGAAAGTAGCAGAGGATTTCTTTTTTTACATTAAAATAAGATTACTCATCTTCCTCTTTCACTTTGTCAGGAATCTGCAGGATGTCTCTAATAGCTTCTATCAGGGCCTGTATTCCTTATGACAGAGCTGCATCCCCCCTCTCGAGTCCACCTCACCCTCCTCTGCGTCTGATACATTATCATCAGTGTCAGTCTGCAGGATTTTGGCCATTTTTGGCCATTGTATGTTTTTGTGGACAAATGGTAGGGGTCTGAGCAGGGCCGGTTCAGGGGCTTTTTGCGCCCCGGACGGCAACAGGGGCGTGGTCAGTTACGCCCCCTGTACAGTAGTAGCGCCGCATAGCTTCTAGTTCCCTTCGTGGAGGGGACCTTTGCTGTGCGGTGCGCAATGACGTCAACGCGCACCGCACATCATTACAGTAAAGGTCCTCTCCACGAAGGGAAACTAGACGCGTAGCGTCTAGTTTCCCTTCGCAGCAGGACAGCGGGCAGCGGCAGAGGACAGAGCGGGCAGCGGGGGGCACAGCAGCAGCGGATCTTGCCATGGTGCGGCGCCCTCCGGAAGGCGGCGCCCCGGGCAAAAGTCCTGCTTGTCCGTGGCAAGATCCGCTACTGGGTCTGAGACGCTGGTATGGACACTGAATCTCTATTCATCAAGTCATCCACAGACTGTCTTAAGTATTGCGTCCCTTTCTCATTTTGGGACAATTTATGTGAAATATTTGAGATTATCCCTTTTAATGAATCCAACCATACTGGTTCGGACCCACTAGCCTGAGAATGTGTACTATCCTGAGTACACTGTAGTGATCCCCCCTGGGGAAGAAAAACACTCTGCTGTGCATGAGACACACTCCTTTGACATTGTAAAATGTGAAAGTACACACCCACACAGGGAAAAGGTTAAAAGCACAGTTAACCCACACAGAGCCCTCTAGGGAGACAGAGTTTGATGGAGCCAGCCACACCGCGCCCTTATAGCTAATGCCAAGCTTAGCTGGGTCACAAACTAAGTACCCTTAATAGGGCTTAGTATTCTAATATTGCTCCTACCCCCCTTGCTATGACCCCCTGGTACTGCTGAGGTAATCTGGAGTCCTTGTGAAGGAGCTGCACTTCCCTGCCAGTCAGTCTGTGTATGCTGCAGAAGGAAAATGGTGCTGGTGAGCTGCTGGATCCACTCATAGTGAAGCCCCACCCCCTCAGTGGCACGCAGTCTTCCCGTTTTTTTCATACTGGCTGAGGTGATTTTGGTGCTTAACAGTGGGTCAGAGCCCCTGTATGCGCTGTGCCAGTGTGGGTAGTTGTTTAAAAACGGCTCAGCTCGCCCCTCATAGAGGTGCAGCAATGCTGATCTGAGCCTGGAGATGCAGCCTGCACTCAAAGATGCGCTCCTACCCTTGTGCCACCATAATAGCTGGCAACCCGCTCACCGGGACGCCGGCATAGTACTCACCACTCTTTTAACTTCTGGCTCTGTTAGGGGTGGCGGCGTGCTGCGGGAATGTACGCTCGCCGTGGTGGGGCTTGCGAATGGTTCCCTCAGGAGCTCGGTGTGCTGTCAGCGGGGAACGGGACCATTAACCCTATAGGAGGTTGGGCCGTTCCCTCTCCCTAAGTCCCATGAAGCAGACAGGCTGGTGTCAACCAGTCCTACCTGAAAATAACAAACAGAAAATAAATGCAGAAAACTCTTCAGGAGTTTACCTAAGTGTGATCGGCTCCTCTGGGCACATTTTCTAAACTGAGTCTGGTAGGAGAGGCATAGAGGAAGGAGCCCGCGCACACTATTGATTTCTTAAAGTGCCCAAGGCTCCTAGTGGACTCATCTATACCCCATGGTACTAAATGGACCCCAATATCCTTTAGGACGTAAATAAATCTTATTTACAAACAAGACATACAGTCTCTTGGATAAAAGGGGTTTTCAAAGTATCCTTTGATCTATATCAAGATTTTTGCTCTCCACGTTTAATGAAATACAGTAAATGGAAACAATTTTATCTAACTATAATTTTATTCTGTACTTGGTAATCAATACAGAGATGTAGACTTCCACCTCTTTTTGCCCACAAAGAATAGACATAAAGTGTAAGGGTTGATAAAGCTACTTTTAAGATTATCCTCTATATATTCTTTGCTCAACATTTCAGAGAAGGAAAAAATCTTTCCTCCAGGGCATCATATCACATAACAGATCAATAGGATTCTGTGTGCTGGTAAACTTCAGTATATTTTGAGTAATAGAATATAATTGTACACTCAGTGGAACAGAATATTCAATATAAATAGGCATATTTAAACAGTTTTGTAGAAAAAATGAGTTCATTTGGTTATCCCACACATCTTCCAATCAATAAGAGTCTGTTTTGCAACTAAGATAAAAATCAGGACAAGTGGGAAAATGAATCAACATACTGTAGGATATGTTTTCAACGTATTGATTAGTTACCATCACACAAATGTCATAAGTTACAAAAGCAATCACACCAACATTAGAAAATCTAGTAGCCAAGACTGAGGGTTCCATTCATAAAAGCAATAAATACCTTTTCTACTTTTTGCAGAAGAAAATTGCTCTTATCATTATTTAAAAAAAAATGGAAGCAGCAAAGAAACTGTAAGACCTCCACTGTTTAAATTCACCTGTATTGGAAGTGTTGGCCCCATAGCCGAAAAAGGGGTCATGGCAATTCCGCAATTTTCAGAAGAAACAATAGTTTTGCAGTGTAAAACTCTTGTAAACATAAAAAAAGAACATAAGCTACCTGAAGATGGCAACCAGCTGTAAAAAAGCAGGGTAGAGAATGAACCCTGCTTTCTCCATAATGCACCAGTGACATGACAGAGACTTCAGTCCACGTAGACGCATACCTTTCGGATTGGTGTTTGAAATCATGAGAGGTGAGTCACATGGAAATCAGCACATGTACATTAACATACAGATAATTACTCCTTGGTCTGTCCCGGCATTATAAAATATATAAACAGCGAGGAAAGTTGTTAAAAGATACTGTGTGCTCCGAAAGCAGCTACTTTTTATAGCACTTTTTTTAAATATTATTTTTAAATAGACCCTTTAACTCAAAAAAGGATTTTCAGTAGGCACAGTTGGAATGGGATGCAGTCAGGATCTAGGCTGTCGGGAACCCGTCAGTCTGAATACTCCCGCCCCATAGTCTTTTTCACGAAAACTGCTCCAAAAGACCTTTAATACATTCAAGTGATACGAAAATAATGTGAAAAGGGTGTAAAAACATCTTTTTTCACATTATTTTAGTAAAAAAATTGATAATAAATACTGGCTCTTACCGGGTCTGGCGGCGCTGGCCCCCAAGGCACTGACCGCTCCTTTGCGGGAAGGTCTGTACCCAGGGCCGTAACTACGTGTGTGCCAAGTGGGCTTGGCACACAGCGCAGTTGCCCTGAGGGCGCACGGCCAGCGGCATGTAATGAGTCAAATTGACTCATTACATGCCTCTGAAGTCTGCGCCGTGCGCCGCCGCCGCGCTGTGGAGGAGAGCTACAGCGCCGGGCAGGTGAGAAGGAGGAGGAGGGAGGGGGACTGGAGCCGCAGCAGCGCTATTTCATTGGTAGTAAGCGCCGCTGCAGGATCCCCCTCTCCTTCCGTATTGGCTGCCCGGCGCTGCTGTGGATGCTGGGATGCGGTTCCTCCATCCCAGCATCCACAGCAGCGCCGGGCAGCCAATACGGAAGGAGAGGGGGATGCTGCAGTGGCGCTTACTACCAATGAAATAGCGCTGCCGCGGCTCCAGTCCCCCTCCCTCCTCCTCCTTCTCACCTGCCTGCACCGAGGAGCCTGTCAGCGGGGAGATGGTAAGTATGTATCTCTCTCTCTCTCTCTCTCTCTCTCTCTCTCAGGGGGACACCGTCTGCCATAATGTGTAAAAAGGGGGACTGGCTGCCGCAATGTGTAAAAAGGGGGACTGGCTGCCGCAATGTGTAAAAAGGGGGACTGGCTGCCGCAATGTGTAAAAAGGGGGCATGGCTGCCGCAATGTGTAAAAAGGGGGACTGGCTGCCGCAATGTGTAAAAATGGGGCCTAGCTGCCGTAATGTGTAAAAATTGGCACTGGCTGCCACAATGTGTAAAAATGGGGACTGGCTGCCGCAATGTGTAAAAATGGGGACTGGCTGCCGCAATGTGTAAAAAGGGGGACTGGCTGCCGCAATGTGTAAAAAGGGGGACTGGCTGCCGTAATGTGTAAAAAGGGGGACTGGCTGCCGCAATGTGTATAAAGGGGGACACCATCTGCCGTAATGTGTAAAAACGGGGATGCTGTCTGCCGTAATGTTAAAAAAGGGGACGCTGTCTGCTGTAATGTGTAAAAAAGGGGACGCTGTCTGCCGCAATGTGTAAAAAGGGGGACTGGCTGCCGCAATGTGTCAAAAGGGAGACTGTCTGCTGTAATGTGTAAAAAGGGGGACGCTGTCTGCTGTAATATATAAAAGGGGCTCTACCTGGTGTTGTGGCCCTACTGTGCAGCGTAATTTGAATAATGTAGACTACTGTGCACTTATGAATTGCTATTATTTTGTGACCACGCCCCTTCCCCATGAAGCCACGCCCCTATATATTTTTTGCGTGCCTATGGCGCGCACTGCCCCTATCTTACATGGGGGGGGGGGGGGGCACCACTGTCGTTTCTTGCACACAGCGCTAAAATGCCTAGTTACGGCACTGTCTGTACCCACAGTACTGAAATGTTTTTTTCTGGCTGTCCGGTAGTTCATCTTTTCTGCTGCAGGGACCAACGCCATCTCCTTCCTTCTGCTGCTGCGAATGACTCTCTTACAGGTGACTGTAGCTCCCCTAAGAATACTCGCACCACTAGATTTAAAGGGACAAGTGTTCCAAAAATGTGGAGTGAAAATTTGGACCACTGTGGGCACTATGCAGTGCCAGAGTATTAGGCTCATATTATATACCCCAGCACCTAGTCTGTTTAAGCTTTCAGGGTAATTCCCAGTGTTCAAATCTGGTCCATCTGACAACTCTCTGTGTCTGCTCTCTTGGTACTCCTTCTAGTAATCTCCTGGTTCTGACTTTCATAGTCCACCAGCCCCATACAATAGGAATCCAAACAGGTGCAGCAAAGCCCAAATCCCCTTACAGGGTCTCTGGTGAAAACCGTTTTCACCACCATTTTCACCCCGCCTCTGGATATTAGCAAATCCTACAAGTACAGTCAACAACCACACCATCCCCTTGAGAGATGTAATAATATTTTATTATAGGGTTCTTTTTCTATAATTGTTTAATTATGTCATGCTCTAATAAAAAGATGTTTTACATTTTTATATTTCATAGGTATATATTTAGTAGTCTGAATATGTGAGAATAATAATAATATTATAAATTGGTTAATATTTGAAAAAGTGTTTCTCTCTTATGGCATTTGTACTTAACAAATAGCCTCAAGGTGCAACTTAAATAACTTAATTGTTTGTCTGTTGGTTGTGATATAAAGGGTGTGGGATGATAGACTGTGGATAGTTTTGTCATCTGGGACCTTAATTGTAGAAAGGCATCTGCTCGCCACGCTTCGGGCTCGGTGGCTTGCCGCGCTCGCCACAAGCTTTATAACCACCTCTATGCCGACATGGATAGAGAAGGTATGAAATTGTCCAAAAACATGAAAAATAAGAAAACCTTTTTTTTTATGTCGACCATTTTCATGTTGACCTTTTGACCCTGTCGACCTTTTGTACTGTCTACCTTTTCATGTCGACCTATTGACCCTGTCGACCTAATGTCTGTCTAACATATGGTGTCTATCTATTGACTGTCTAGCTAGACACTATCTATCTATCATCCGGATACCGTAAGCAAATGCAGCAGGAAGAATCTATTAAAAGCAGTAGTGATCCGAGCTTTTTACTAGGACACAGGCGTCAGATCAGTGCATCACCATCGGGAGGCATGCAGCCAGGGCTGCCATCAGAATTTGTGGGGACCTGGACTGATATAATAGGCAGCACCCCCCCCCACAAAAAAAAAAAAACAACAAACATCAAATAAAGAAATATATATATGTATATATAGAAAGTCAATCGGTACCGGCTCTCCCATCAGCTGGCAATACCGCGCCGGGTGCCCGCTGTCACACGCCAGGGGTTGCGGCCACCGCGCTTACCCCTGCGTGCTCCCTGGTCCTCTTGGCGGCTCCAGCCTCCGGCGGGCTCCGGGTCCCGGCGTCTGGCTGGCGCTGCTCCCGGCGGTCTTTCGGAGCGTGGGCGCCGCCATTACACCCGGCGTCCACGTGGGTGTAGTGGGCGGGTGACATCACTCGCTCCCCCCCGCCAATCAGGGAAAGGCGGGGAATTCAAAAGCAGACGCCGGTCTGTGTCCGGCGCCTGAGTATCGTCTCTTTTATGAAGTGGATGCCAGTGCTCCCGTATGCAGTGTGTATCCCTGCAGTTGTACTCCAGTACTTCCAGCATTCAGGGTGCCTTTCTGCAGCACAGTCTCCGGTGTTCCCAGCAACCAGTGTGTTCCTCCACAGTGCAGTCGCCAGTACTCTCTGGATTCAGCATGACCTGCGGGCTGAACAAACTTTAGTGTTTCCAGCATTCAGTGTTCTTCAGCATCGCTCACAAGTCTTTCATCACGTCGTGTTCTTCAGCATCGCTCACAAGTCTTTCATCACATCGTGTTCTTCAGCATCGCTCACAAGTCTTTCATCACACCGTGTTCTTCAGCATCATTCACAAGTCTTTCATCACATCATGTTCTTCAGCATCGCTCACAAGTCTTTCACCACATCGTGTTCTTCAGCATCGCTCACAAGTCTTTCATCACACCGTGTTCTTCAGCATCGCTCACAAGTCTTTCATCACTCTGTGTGCTTCAGCATTGCTCCCAAACCTTTGTCACACTGAGTTCTTCAGCACTGCTCACTATTCTTTGTCACTCCGAGTTCCTTCTCATCGCTCTTAATTAGTGGATCTTCAGCAGCATACACGAACTTCGGTTGCCAATTAGTTATGCATGAGGAAGACCTATATCCGGCCGTCCCTACTCCGGCCCAGCTGCGGTTCCTCTTCCCGACCATCGGAAGAACCCCTGAGTTCTCAACTCCTTCAACCCAGGTCAGTGACAGTATACTCAGGCCTAATGGACCCGTGGGATCGCAATGCAGAGTCAAGCGCTTTTCGAGTTCAGATTTAGGAGGCTGCACAGGGCCAAGTGATGCGGTATCTTCAGGAATTGTCTGGCCGTCTGGATCAAATTCAAGCTACTCTGGCTTCTGTAGTTTCGGCTCCTGCGCTCCAGTATCCGCTCCGGTAGCCGTTTCCGGTAATGTTCAACCCTCGGCTGCAATCAGGCTGTGTCTTCAGCTTCCTACTCCCTCCCGCTATAATGGGAATCCTAAGAATTGCCGCGGTTTTCTAAATCAGTGCGAGGTGCACTTTGAACTTCTCTCACACAATTTTCCCGAGGATCGGTCCAAAGTGGCCTACATCATTTCGTTGCTCGAAGGTTCAGCATTGGATTGGGTGTCTCCATTATGGGAACGATCGGATCCGTTGGTCTCTAATTACACCAATTCATCGCATCTTTCCGAAGAATATTTGATGAGCACGGCAGGGCTACCGCTGCTTCATCTGATTTGCTCCAAGTTCGACAAGGCTCCCGCTCTGTAGGACAGTACGTTGTTCAATTCCAGACCATTGCCTCGGAATTACGCAGGAATAACGATGCTCTCAGGGCCGCCTTCTGGAACGGGCCCTCTGACCACCTGAAGGATGAGCTGGTCACTAGGGATCTGCCGGATCCACTGGAAGAGTTGATCTCGCTCTGCATCAAGGTGGACCTTCGCATGCAGGAGCGTGGCGGAGGACGTAGTCGGTCAGATCGGTCAAGGCTTTGGCTTCCTCCTCCTAGGCAAGTGGCATTACCAACTCCGGATGAACCCATGCAAATTAACCGGTCCCGACTGTCCCCGGAGGAACGACAATGCCGACGTGAGGGTAAACTCTGACTTTACTGTGGTGCCGCAGATCATTTCATCAAGTTTTGTAAATCTCGTCCGGGAAACGGGCAGGCCTAGCTTGTTCTGGAGGAGGCAAGTTGGGAGTCACATCCAAATCTTCTCCGACTGTGGATTGTCTACTCTCCATGTCTCTGTTCACCGAGTCGATTTCCAAACCCCTGTATGCCCTATTAGACTCTGGGGCTGCGGGAAACTTTATTTCTCTTTCTTGTGTTCGGAGTCTGGGTTTGAAGCTGCAGTCTGTCAACCGGCCAATTATGTTGACTGCTATCAACGGTACCAAAATATCCGGTGGTCTTATTACAAGTCACACGGAGTCAATCAAGTTGCAAGTCGGGGCTCTACATCAACAATTTTTGGAGTTTCTAGTGATTCCGGAGATGCCACATGATCTCGTCCTCGGTTTGCCTTGGTTCAAAACACATAATCCCCAAATTGATTGAAAATCTTCACAAATACTGTCTTGGAGTTCTTATTGTCACACTAGTTGTCTCACACCCATTTATCCACTCCGTACATCTTCCAGATCGGACGAAGAGCTCATTCCAGAGGCCTATCGTGAGTTCACGGATGTGTTCTCTGAGCAGGCGGCCGACCGGTTACCTCCACATAGACCCTGGGACTGTCCCATTGAGCTTATCCCTGGGAGGATGCCACCCCCAAGGATGCACGTATCCCCTGTCATTACCAGAAACCCAGGCAATGTCAGACTATATCAAGTCAAATCTTCTAAAAGGGATCACTTGCCCCTATACCTCCCCGGCTGGAGCAGGTTTCTTTTTCGTAAAGAAAAAGGACGGGGATCTAAGACCATGCATAGACTACAGTGGATTAAATGATATCACTATCAAGAATAGATACCCCTTGCCGCTCATCACGGAGCTATTCGATAAAGTACGTGGAGCCCACATCTTTACGAAGCTCGACTTGAGGGAAGCCTATAACCTTATTCACATCTGGCAGGGGGACGAATGGAAGACCGCTTATAATACCAGGGACGGGCATTACGAATATCTGGTAATGCCGTTCGGTCTCAGCAATGCTCCTGCTGTTTTCCAAGGATTTGTTAACGAAATCTTTTGCGATATGCTATACTAAAGCGTAGTGGTATACTTGGATGACATTCTAATATTTTCCAAGAATCTTGCGGAGCACAGGATGCAGGTTAAGGAGGTTCTTCGTCGACTACGTAGGAATCATCTTTACGGCAAAATTTCCACATGTACCTTTGAGGTACCTTCAATTCCATTCCTCGGTTATGTCATCTCGGGCACGGAGCTTCGTATGGATCCGGAGAAACTCACAGCCATCCAGGATTGGACTCGGCCTCTCTCTTTGAAAGCGGTACAAAGATTCCTGGGCTTTGCGAAATATTATAGGAAGTTCATTAAGGGATTTTCAACCATTGTTGCTCCCATTACCGCATTGACCAAAAAGGGTTCCGATTCAAGTTTATGGTCTCCCGAAGCTATAGAAGCATTTGCCCAGCTAAAATCAGCTTTCATGTCAGCTCCGGTACTCCAACAGCCAGATTTCAAGGAACCGTTCTTCCTGGAAGTCGATGCCTCTTCGGTCGGAGTTGGGGACGTCCTTTCTCAGTATTCTTCTGATAGGAAATTGCATCCATGCGGTTTCCACTCTCGAAAGTATTCTCCTTCTGAACGGAACTACACAATAGGAGATCAAGAGCTATTGACAATCAAATCCGCCTTGGAGGAATGGAGATATTTATTGGAAGGTGCTAAACATCTAATTACTATCTACACCGATCACAAGAACATGTTATACATCAAAACCGCCCAATGCTTGAATCCCCGTCAGGCCAGATGGGCGCTCTTCTTCACTCGGTTCTCATTCATTATTAAGTACCGGGCTGGGTCTCTCAATGCTAAAGCTGACACTCTGTCTCGTTCTTTGTCTGCCTCGGATGAAGAAAATTCTTTAGATAAAAGTTTAATTCTCAGTCCAGTCTCCATTTCCGCAGCCCCAACATCCTTAGATCCTCCTCCCTGGAGAATGTCCGTGCCAGTTGAATTTCGACCAAGATTGCTTCAATGGGCCCATATCTCCAAGTTCTCTGGTCACCCAGGTGTCCAAAAGATGTTCGAATTCCTGCAAAGGTCTTATTGGTGGGTCACTATGAAGAAAGATATAAAAGACTATGTTAATTCTTGTCCACAATGTACCCAACACAAAAATCCTCATTTGCATCCAGCCGGATTGCTTCGTCCTTTGTCCATTCCTAGTAATCTCTGGACCCATATTTCCATGGACTTCATCACCGAGTTACCCATTTCCAAGGGTTGCAATACCATTTGGGTAATTGTGGATCGTTTTTAAAAAAAAATGGCACATTTTGTTCCATTGACAGGTCTTCCAACGGCTCCCAAATTGGCTCTACTATTTATCCGAGAACACTTTAGCTTGCACGGGTTACCACAGGAAATAGTCTCTGATCGAGGGGTACAGTTCACTGCCAGGTTTTGGAGGGCTCTCTGCTCAGCCTTACAGATAAAACTCAAGTTCTCATCTGCTTACCATCCACAAACCAATGGACAAACCAAACGAGTCAACCAGGATTTAGAGACTTTTCTCCGCGTTTATCTCTCTCCCTCACAGGATGACTGGGTGGAACTGTTACCCTGGGCCAAGTTTGCCCATAATCATCTGTTTCACTCTTCCACTGGTGAGTCCCCATTCTTCATCAATTATGGATTCCATCCATGAGTTCCAAAGTTACCACTCCTTCCTTCAGAGGATGTTCCTGCTGTAACTTCTTCCCTACGGCACATCAGTCAAGTCTGGAGTAAGGTTCATGCTAACCTCAAGAAAGTCTTTGTTCAATACAAGTTCTTTGCGGACAGAAGACGACGGGCAGCTCAATACAAGGTTGGCGACAGGGTGTGACTCTCCACCCGCAACCTTCGTTTCAAAGTACCTACTATGAAATTTGCTCCGAGGTTCATCGGTCCTTACCCAGTTTTGCAAGTCCTAAATCCTGTCGTTTGCAAATTGGGTTTGCCCTCATACTTTCGTGTACCAAATTCTTTCCATGTTTCACTCCTCCGGCCTCTCATTCTAAATCGTTTTCATTTAGAATGAGAGGCCGGAGGAGTGAAACAGTCTCGGTGGAGGCCGAAGTTGGTACGATTCTTGACTCTCGTTACTGTCACAAGAATCTTCAATATCTAGTAGAGTGGAAAGGCTATGGTCCTGAAGAAAGAAGTTGGGTAAAAGCTTCTTAAGTCACTGCTCCTCGACTAGTTCGGATTTTCCAATCCAAGCATCCAACAAAGCCAAGGAAGTTTCCGGGGGGCCACTCCTGGAGGAGGGGGTACTGTCACATGCCAGGGGTTGCGGCCACCGTGCTTACCCCTGCATGCTCGCTGGTCCTCTTGGCAGCTCCAGCCTCCGGCAGGCTCCGGGTAGCGGCGTCTGGCT
Source organism: Pseudophryne corroboree (assembly GCF_028390025.1). Classification (NCBI taxonomy): domain Eukaryota; kingdom Metazoa; phylum Chordata; class Amphibia; order Anura; family Myobatrachidae; genus Pseudophryne; species Pseudophryne corroboree. The sequence goes on from NC_086446.1 coordinate 694,689,541, forward strand.
GGCGCTGCTCCCGTCGGTCTTTCGGAGCGTGGGCGCCGCCATTACACCTGGCGTCCACATGGGTGTAGTGGGCGGGTGACGTCACTCGCTTCCCCCCCCGCCAATCAGGGAAAGGCGGGGAAATCAAAAGCAGACGCCGGTCTGTGTCCAACGCCTGAGTATCGTCTCTTTTCTGAAGTGGATGCCAGTGCTCCCGTACGCAGTGTGTCTCCTTCCAGTGCTTCCAGCATTCAGGGTGCCTTTCTGCAGCACAGTCTCCGGTGTTCCCAGCAACCAGTGTGTTCCTCCGCAGTGCAGTCACCAGTGCTCTCTGGATTCAGCATGACCTGCGGGCTGAACAAACTTTAGTGTTTCCAGCGTTCAGTGTTCTTCAGCATCACTCACAAGTCTTTCATCACATCGTGTTCTTCAGCATCGCTCACAAGTCTTTCATCACATCGTGTTCTTCAGCATCGCTCACAAGTCTTTCATCACATTGTGTTCTTCAGAATCACTCACAAGTCTTTCATCACATCGTGTTCTTCAGCATCGCTCACAAGTCTTTCATCACATTGTGTTCTTCAGCATCGCTCACAAGTCTTTCATCACAATGTGTTCTTCAGCATCCCCCTGGTCGACCTATTAAATCGGCCAGGGGGTCTTTGTTTCAACCTGTGTCCATCTATTTGGATGAAATTTTACAGCCATACATCCAAAGGATGCCGAGATATTTGTTGGATACTAGCACTTTACTTAGACGTCTTGAGGCATTACCTTTGTTGCCTGCTAATAATAAAATGGAAATATTTAACAATATTTTATTTTTCTGCAGGTATATAGATGACCTGCTGGTCATCTGGCAGGGCTCTAAAGAGTCTTTGATGGCCATCATTGATGGCCATAACATCAAAGATCATCCGATTAAATTTACATATTCCATTGAGTCTAGTACTGTTCAATTTCTAGGTGTACAGTTATCTATAGTCAATAGGAAAATTACTACTTCGCTTTATTCTAAGCCTACAGACAGAAATAATTTACTCCATTTTACAAGCAGTCACCCATTGCCTCTCAAACGTGGGTTACCTTACTCCCAATTTCTGCGAACCAAGCGGATCACCTCTGATCCAGAGCTGGCTCTTAATCATATTGAACAAATGTCCCAAAAATTCTTGAATTGAGAATATCGTCCTACTTTGCTAAATCAGGCCAAAAGTAAGGTTATGGCATTAGATCGCCAGCAGTTGCTATATGAACAAAAAAACAAGCAACAAAACATGGTTATACCATGGGTGAATAGTTTCCATTCTGTCAGTAACTCTATTCGAGGGTCAGCCAAAAAACATTGGCATTTGATTCAATCAGACTCAGATTTCAGTTGGAACACACTAGACAAATGCCTTGCTACAAACGTCCAAGAAATTTACGGGATATACTAGTTAAATCTGATGTCTATAACCCAGTACTACAATACTCTGTATTTGGGGGGAGAGAAGGTTGCTATAAGTGTACCTGTACGACCTGTGAATACCTGATCTCAGGGAGTACGTTTCAGCATCCACATACTGGCAAAAACTACCATATTAGATACCGACTTATGTGTAGCTCGCGGTTTGTGATATACCAGTTGATATGTCCTTGTGGGCTGTCATACATAGGAAAAACGGAGAGGACATTTAAGGAGCGTATGACAGCCCACAGGTCAGCTATCAAAGCACCAAAAAGAAAGGTGCCTAAAAGAGAACCTATGTTGAGATGCTAATTGCTGCTCTCAAAATGGGGTATTAGCAACCCTATAAATAATGAACAAACAGAAAAAAGAAGAGAGCGCAAATAGACTGAAATGAATCCATATTTAATGTAGCTAAAATATGCACATAAACCATACTTTAATCTATACCAATTGGCCAATACATTTAAAACAGACTTAAAACATTAAAATATATTTAATTTTATAGGATCCTTAACACTCAAGTCCACATATGATTCCACTTGGATAGTACCCTGGTAAATACCAGAATGGATGTTACAAGTGTCCTTAATAGAGTCAATATAGAAAGTGTCTAAGAATGGCAAAAGACACTTATTTAATTATATCCACCAATTGCGTTCTATGTAATACTTCATGTATCTATACCATGATCATGGTTACTGTTTCTTTTAAATAAGACGTTGAAACTGTCATACTATGTAACAAATGCACTGTTACTCCAAGTGGCTGTAAGTCAATTTATTAAATAGCAGGCTTTAACTCGTAGCATACCGGGAGCGTCTTCATCTGCCACTCTCTACCTTAATCACTTAGTGGTGTTCAGGGCAGTAATATCTTACCGCTTCCTTGTGTATTTAGATCCACGGCGCAGCGGCTAGACTCACCGCCTGGCGTGTCCAAAAGTAATTGAAGCTACGGCGCCTGTGTTCACCGCTCAATGCCTGACCGCTGGCTCCAGGCGCGTGGTCGGCGGCCACGGTCCCCGCTTTGCAAAGGGGACCAATGCAGGTGGCTCCAGACACACGGACCAAACTATCCAATGAAGTGGATGATATTGAAGATCTGTGGCTACCAAATTTGTGGAGAGTGCCTGGATCCTAGAAGCAACTCTGACGCGTTTCTCGACCGTCACACACTGGTCGTTTCTTCAGAGGGAAGGAATGATCCTATCCTGTCAAGTCTCCTTATTTAAAGAGACCTGATCTCCACGGACACTGGGAGTCTGCAGCAACCGATAAAAACTCACTATCAAAGCAGCCATAGCCTCTGGTAAAAGTGATCAACCAGTGGCACGGCACTTTGCCATTGCTCGACATCCACTTACGTCCTTGAGATACAGGATGATTGACCAGGTTCAGCCATCCCTTAGAGGGGGTAATAGAGGTCTTAGATTACTGCAATTGGAGACTCAATGGATCCAGTGATTGGACACAGTGTCCCTGCGAGGTCTTAATGAGTACTTGGGTTTGAACTGTCTGGTATAATCATGGTCTATATGTGCTTCTGCTTGGTATAGTCATGCCGTTTATGTGTGCTCATGTCGACTTGGAGGTACCCATTTGTATGCGCTGTATATATTTGTGCAGCTTCTAGCATAAGTCTATGGGTTCATATAGTAAGCAGTTATGTATCTATGCATATGTTTGATGGACATGTTTGTTCCTATACAGCCGATGTTTGTTGATATGTTGCCTTGGTGATGGGAGCACAATGATGACGTCAGCAACGTCCACGTCAGCGCTACTGGGCGGGCTGCAATCCCATTTCCGGATCTATGGCGCCAGTAACTGTGGTGAGACTGCTATTTAGGTGAGTGTTTGTAAGCCTAATGAAAATGCTTAAAGCATTGAAACGTCGCTAAATTACTGCTGTCTGTAGTCTATTTATTGAAGACGCTTGGAGTGCCGCATCCACACATGTATCTATATGTATGTATATATATATATATATATATATATATAAATAATTCCTGTACACATAGCCATGAAACATATTATGCCCCTGTAACTGTCAGGCGTTCTGCTCATCGTCAGGGCAAGGATCCCCCTACCTGGCCACCACTGCCGGCGGCTGTTCACGGCTACCCCCTCAAGAGCAGCTGCTATTTATGGGCCCCGTTCACCCCCCTCCCATGCCCACAGCTCTTGATGCCCGTCGTCCACCACATACAGCAGACACTCAGTATTCCGTATGGAATACTATTGAAAATGTAACCCACAAAATGGCTGCCGCTTCCTCTAGCATATTTAGTAACTGTCTCCTCTAAGGGCGGCAGACATTTTGGGAGGGACATAAACAATAGTATTCAATACGGAGTACTGAGTGTCTGCTGTACTGACACGCCGGGCATCATGAGCAGCAGGCAGGGGCGGGGACGAACGGGGGCCCATTGCACAGCATTGGAAATATCGGCGGCCGGTATAAGCGGCCGGGCCCGGGACAATTATACCCCCAGCACCCCCTTGATGGCGGCCCTGCATGCGGCACCCATGTTGTCGCACAAGCCAGCCGTCGCAGTGCCTTGTAAGAGGCCAGGAGATCTCTGACCTCTTTTCTCCACCTAAATGGCTACATGCCTTCCCGTTTTCACAAACAGAGGCCACTGTCGCCCCTGACCCGCACTCAAACCACCTCAGATTGTCAATCACTGATGGTCTGTTGCAGTACTACATCTTTGTTGCAGAACCAATGCGCACACGCAAAATGGGTCCTGCGCATGCACTAAGTACTGATAATCGGCAATTACAACCGGACCTAAATGAGGTCCAAAGATTGCAAGTGGCATATTTTCTAGGGACAGTGCTGGTTTGCTAGTTTTTTGGGTGCATTTGTGTTGAACTGCTGAGATTTACCTTATTTAGGGCCTGATTCTGAGTTGGATGCTCTGATGATATTCATGCAATCAGCTGATGTTTCTTCGTCTGCCCATCACACTGCGCTTGCATCCTGATTTTGTTCATGCAGTCGCAGAACAAATTTAGATGCCTGGGAGTTTCTGGACAGTGACTGGGAAGTAGCAGGGGGCAACTAAAAAGACACACAGAGATGTTGCATTTCATATGAATATCTCTGGTGTTCACTGAAAGCGGTTGCGAGCATTGACAGAAAGCCATTCACATAGTAGGCCAAACTCAGACCTAAATGGCATCTACAGAATCATAGGGTTTGCAGTCACATTTGCAAAAAGTTGCTTACCCCATTGCGGCAAAAGTTTCAAACACAGCTGCGACTGCCTCTGATTCAGAATAAGCCCCATCATAGCTAATCAGTTAGTCATGGTCATTTCCTCATGGGATATCTAATTAGATGCAACCACTTATCTGCCAATTTTTTCACGACTTGCTGTGCTCTCCAAACTAAAACCCTGTTTAGTGCCTTTTTCGTGGTTGCAATCGTGAATACACATAGGGGCTAATTCAGACCTGATCGCTCGCTAGCTGTTTTTTGCAGTCCTGCATTCGCATAGTCGCCGCCCACAGAGGAGTGTATTTTAGCTGTGCAAGTGTGCGATCGCATGTGCAGCCGAGTGGTACAAAAAAACTTTGTGCAGTTTCTGAGTTGCCCATGACTTACTCAGCCGCTGCAATCACTTCAGCCTGTCCGGGGCCGGAATTGACGTCAAAACACCCGCCCAGCAAACTCTTGGACACACCTGCGTTTTTCCATCCACTCCAGAAAACGGTCAGTTGCCACCCACAAACACCTTCTTCCTGTCAAGTGGGTGATACCGAGTTGTTCGCTAGCTGCCGTTGTTCGCTGCGTAGCAATCAGTGAAAACAACGGCTAATCTGTGCATGCGTATGCTCCGCAATGTGCACGCGCGTCGTACGGGTACAAAGTCCATTGTGGTTTTGCACTGTTTCTAGCAATGATTCCAATCGCACAGCCGGCCGCAAGAAGATTGACAGAAAGAGTGCGTTTCTGGGTGTCAACTGACCGTTTTCAGGGACTGCTTAGAAAAATGCAGGCGTGGCAGAAAAAACGCAGGCGTGGCTGGGCGTTCACTGGGCGGGTGTGTGACGTCAAAAGTCGTCCCTCCGTCGTTAGAATCAACGCACACGAAGAGTAACTACAGGGCTACTCTTGTTTTGCACAAAAAGATTTTGCAGGCGCTCTGCTGCACAAGCGTTCGCACTTCTGCAAAGCGAAAATACACTCCCCAGTGGGCGGCGACAATGTGTTTGTACGGCTGCTAAAAACTGCTAGTGAGCGATCAACTCGGAATGACCCCCAATCTCCTTGCAATCGGCTGTGCGAATGGATTCTTCGTAAAACCCATCGCACAGCAATGATCAGCTTTGTACCCGTGCGAAGTGCCTGTGCATTGCGGTGCATACGCATGCACAGTTCTGACCTGATCACAGCGTTGCAAAAAACACTAGTGAGCGATCAGGTCTGAATTGCCCCCATAGTTCTGGGAAGTTATCTTGGTTCCTATGTGTTTTTGCCCAAAAACAGGATTATTTTTGAGTGAAGAAAGGCCTTTAATTGAGTTGCCCAAAAAAAAAAAAAAATTGTGCAAGAAATCGCAGTAAAGCCCTTTTTTTGCGACAATTTGTTTAGGGCACAATTGAATCCTCCCTTGTGTTTGATACACTTTTCTTTCTTAGTGCCCTAAAATCTTCTTTTTTGGTACATTTAACATACAGTGCATGTTTTTAGAGACTTCATCTTGTGTAAACAAATGCTGAATCCAGTAAACAGCTGACCTGCTAATCATAGAAAATAAATCATAAAACACAGTTTACCTACAGTAGAAGAAATGTTAGACTGTTTTTGTGCGCACCGACTTAAGTCATTTCACAAATGAATTTTTCATTTCCGCACTGATATCGAATTTCTTTGCGAAAATGGGTCTCCTGCAGGGAAATTTCTCCAATGTGTCACCATTGGAACATAAATTTGTACTCAGCAGAATTGCAATTCCCATTTACTTACTGTACTGTACAGTATATTTATTTGCAACTCTACTTCTGTTCTGCAAGAAGCATATAAAGATTGTAAATAACATATTTAGTCTGTCAAGAAAAAGGTTTTGAATGTAATTTGTGCAAATCATTTTAACTACTGCTTGGAAAAGTGTCGTACTGTACAATAATGTTTAGACAAGAATGTCCAATTTTCAGCAAGGATTTTCTACAAGTTCCAATTTCCTATCAGAAGAGAAACTTAATTGTCTCTACTATACGACCTAATTTGACATTGCCTGTAGTTCTCAGTTTTATATTGACTGTCCGTCATATAGTTAGTCTACACAATGGGGGTCATTCCGAGTTGTTCGCTCGTTATTTTTTTCTCGCAACGGAGCGATTAGTCGCTAATGCGCATGCGCAATGTCCGCACTGCGACTGCGCCAAGTAAATTTGCTATGCAGTTAGGTATTTTACTCACGGGTTTTTCTTCGTTCTGGTGTTCGTAATGTGATTGACAGGAAGTGGGTGTTTCTGGGCGGAAACAGGCCGTTTTATGGGTGTGTGCGAAAAAACGCTACCGTTTCTGGGAAAAACGCGGGAGTGGCTGAAGAAACGGAGGAGTGTCTGGGCGAACGCTGGGTGTGTTTGTGACGTCAAACCAGGAACGACAAGCACTGAACTGATCGCAGATGCCGAGTAAGTCTGGAGCTACTCAGAAACTGCTAAGAGGTGTGTGGTCGCAATTTTGAGAATCTTTCGTTCGCAATTTTAAGAAGCTAAGATTCACTCCCAGTAGGCGGCGGCTTAGCGTGTGCAATGCTGCTAAAAGCAGCTTGCGAGCGAACAACTCGGAATGAGGGCCAATGATAATTTAGAAACCACTGACATTTATTTCCTGACTTTCCTTGATGAGTAAAGTATGAGTATTTTTCGACACTACTGTATCTGGATAGAACAATTTAACTAGAAACTTTTATACTAAAAACAATTGAATATAAGGATAGCTGGTGTCATACATTGGCACCATAGTCCACTTTTCACTTCTTTGACCTGGAGCCCTGTGCTCTGTCCTTTCCCAGTCTGACACCGCACTTCCTCTACTTCTTAGTATCTGGTATTGTGGCTTTTCCAGATCATACATACTGTAACTTGTAGTCAAGAGAGCTAGCCTTATGTGCCTATACTGTACTGAAATGTGATAACTTTTGCTTTGTGCATCTTGCGTATCTGCATACAAGCAAAGCTTGCTGCATAATTCCTGCCGATTTGACACTTTAATAATTTTCCATTATTGGGGGGGATTCCATTGTTTTACTCCGCGGCTACCATTGGGGGCACAAAATGGAGCAATTGTTACTCCATTTAGCTGCCCGGTAGCAATGGGGCTAACATTTCTTTTTGCAGCCTCCTGAGGTGTGAGGAGAAATGTACATAAAGTGGGCACTTTGGGTGTCCGAACGGGAGTTTGGACGCCCAAAGCAGGACTTTAGATGGCAAAACTCTGTCTGGGGGCGACATGCACGATATGCATGTGCACCCAAACAATCGAATTGTGACAATTGTTTGAGCATCTATAATGTCCAGTTTAGACGGGATTATTAGTGGCACAAAACAATTTAATCCCCCCCATTGTGTCCTTCTATTTGATCATTACCAACTAATGTGTATTGTTTTTATATGGTAGTTTTGCAGTTTTAGCTGTGTTGTCTCATATGTGGACCCACTAGGTCAGTTATAGTTGTTGCTGGGTAGACAGGGACCATTCAGGCAGATGTACTAAGACTCGAAGAGAGATAAAGTGGAGAGACATAAAGTACCAGTCAGTACTAAATGTCATTTTTTCAAACACAGCCAGTAACATGGCAGTTAAGAGCTGATTGGCTAGAACTTTATCTCTCCCCCACTTTATCACTCTCCAAAACTTAGTACATCTCTGCCTTGGAGACTAATTTGTTAGCTAATGGGCAAAACCATGTGCACTGCAGGTAGGGCAGATATAACAAGTGCAGAGAGAGTTAGATTTGGGTGGGTTATTTTGTTTCTGTGCAGGGTAAATACTGGCTGCTTTATTTTTACACTGCAATTTAGAATTCAGTTTGAACACACCCCACCCAAATCTAACTCTCTCTGCACATGTTATATCTGCCCCCCCCTTCCCGCAGTGCACATGGTTTTGCCCACTAGCTAACAAATTTGCTGCTGCGATCAGATCTGAATTAGGCACATAGATCCAAAGATTTCCTATCATAGTATCTGAGGTTGAAAAAAGACAATTGTCCATCGAGTACAACCTATTTGTGGTCTCCTATGCATGATGATTTGACTAAAATTTCTGACTGATGCTGCTGTCAGCCGTTGCATTTTATCCCTTTTTATAGTAACTATAATGCATGACTATGCACCATACCCCTGGATATCCTTATCCATTAGGAATTTATCTAACCCATTCTTAAAGGTGTTGACAGATTCCGCCATTACAACTCCCTCGGGCAGGGAATTCCAAACACGTATTGTCCTTACCGTGAAAAAGCCTTTACGCCGTATTGTGCGGAATCTCCTCTCCTCTAACCTGAGCGAGTGTCCACGAGTCCTCTGTGTTGATCTAACCAAAAACAGGTCCCGCGCAAGCTCTGTGTATTGTCCCCTTATATATTTGTAGATGTTGATCATATCCCCTCTTAGTCTCCGCTTTTCCAATGTAAACATCATCGGTATATTCTTAGTAATAGCAATAATCAGTGACGTAACTTCCTCCAAATTGCCCAGAGACAATAGGCAATAAATGGCCCCCCGCACCTTACAAAAAAATATTTGTATTTTAACTGATTCCTTGTCCTGTCTGAATGATATCCCCCCTTCCCCGTATGAGCCATGTCCCCCTTCCCCTGTGTGAGCCATGCACCACCGCCCCCCTCCCCCTTACCCTGTGTGAGTGATATCACCCTCTTCCTCCTTTTCTGAGCTATGTCCCCAATCCCACTGTGTGAGACACAGAGATAGGGAGACAGGGAGAGGGTCACAGAGACGGGGAGAGAGAGAGAGAAAGGGAGAGAGGCGGTGGGTTGTAAAGACGGGGAGAGAGACGAGAGAGAGACGTAGGGAGAGACAGGGATGGGGAAAGAGAGAGAGAGACAAGGGAGAGAGACAGACGGAGGGGGAGAGATGCAGAGACAGGTAGAGAAACAGAGATGGGGAGAGAAAGAAGTGAGGGAGAGGGAGAGAGATGCAGAGACAGGGAGAGAGACAGGGACACATAGCCAGGGAAAGTGAGATAGAGACAGGGAGAGAGAGAGAAAGGGAGATAGACAGGGGTGGGGATAAAGACGGGGAGAGAGACGAGGGATAGAGAGAGACGTAGGGAGAGACAGACGGGGAAAGAGAGAGAGAGATGAGGGAGAGAGACAGATGGAGAGAGAGATGCAGAGATGGAGAGAGAAAGAAGCAAGAGAGAGAGATAGGGAGAGAGATGCAGAGACAGAGAGAGACAGGGACACATAGACAGGGAAAGTGTGATAGAGACAGACAGGGAAAGACATTAGGGAGAGAGAGTCAGGGAGAGAGAGAGAGAGAGAGAGAGAGAGAGAGAGATGAGGAAGGAAGACAGAGATGGGGAGAGAGAGAAGAAATGGAGAGGGAGAGAGACACAGAGACAAGGAGAGAGACAGGGAGAGACATACGGAGAGACAAGGAAAGACAGTAGGGAGAGACAAAGACAGGGAGAGAGAGACAGAGATGGGGAGAGAGAGAAGCAAGGGATAGAGAAAGGGGGAGAGATGCATAGACAGGGAGAGGAAGACAGGAACACAGGGATGGGGGAGAGAGACAGGGAGAGAGATGCAGAGACAGGGAGAGAGAGATGGGGAGAGAGGAGAGAGAGATACGGAGGGAGACACAGAGACAGACAGGAAAATGGAGATAGAGACAGGGAGAGGGGGAGAGAGATAGAGATAGAGACGAGATAGAGAGACGAGAAGCAGAGAGAGACAAGGGAGAGAGAGACAGACAGGGAGAGAGACAGAGACAGAGACAGGCAAAGACAGTAGTGAGAGAGACAGAGATGGGGAGAGATGCAGAGACAGGAAGAGGGAGACAGGGACACAGCGATAGGGGCAGGGCCATCTTAACAGCAGTGTAGGCCCCTGGGCACAGCAATGCACTGGGCCCCCTACCCATCCTCCAGCGGTAGGGGTGGGGAGTGTAGGGGTGGAGAGTGCTATCAGCGGCAGGTTTGATGTTCCGCTGGCGGTAGGGGATGTTCTGTCTTCCGCTCAGCATGTAGGACCTGGAGCAGTAATTTTTGCTAATTACTCCTTTACTGCACAGATGGGGCTAAACTGTAGAAGGGGACATTGAGCTGAATGAAGATGCCCTGGTACATGACTTCTAGGGTGGGTAGGGGGTGTTTAATACATAGGGGAGGGGTGGATAGTGGAGTGGGCTTAATATTTATCATTTTCCGGTGGGAGGACAGCTTGCTTGACTGCAGATATCTCAAGTTCCTGAAAATATATTTCTTAGATTTGAATGGGATAAAAGACTAGTGAGCCCCACCTGTCAGGAGGTTCTGGGGACTTGAGGATCAGAGTTCAGGAGCCAGAGCTATTCACCAACGAAAATCTAAAACTGCATATTAGGCGTGTGGAGCTGGAGCAGGGACCAGCTGCTGGAAGGCTGATATCTCTAGTTCTGGGCATAGGAGAGACAAGCTGCCAGTATCCACCAAAAGGGGAGAATCACAGCTTTAGGATTATACCCTCAGAAAAACTCTACGTCAGACAGAACCCGAGATATCTGGCTGGGAATAACAATTAACAAGCTTGGATAGGAACTACTGCTTTCAAGTCGGATATCTCCAGTTCCCCAGGGCCGATTTTCGAAGATCTAGAACCCCTGGAAAGAGGGGACCCTCAGCTGTCAGCCTAGGGCTCTTATACTCCTATGGCCCTTGGGCAAGAGCCCACTGAGCCCATACGAAAGACGGCCCTGGATAGGGGGAGAGAGACAGGGAGAGAGTGTTATGCACACCAGTGCCTGCAGGAATGTACTGGTGTCTGAACTGTTATGCACACCAGTGCCTGCAGGAATGTACTGGTGTCTGAACTGTTATGCACACCAGTGCCTGCAGGAATGTACTGGTGTCTGAACGGATAGGGATGCAAAACAAATGAACTCACAGACAGACTGGGGAATATGACATTACATACACAGAAGGTGATAGGGTAACAAAATAAACACAAAGTGAACAGAGAAGCCCAGAGGCTAAGAAACTGGGTGTCTCCCATTAGTATTAGTATTAGGAATGCTCAGATGGAAAAAGCAAGATGTTGTATTTTAATACGTAGAGAACCCGAAATGCTGTTGCTAAGGGCAACAGCAAAACCCTAAAGGGTTACCAATGGGTGTGGCAGTAAACTCCTTGGTCAGAGATGGAATGATAGACACAAGGAGAGTCTCCACAATCCTAATCCTCACTTGCAGTGCACAGGTTCAGCTTACTGCCACTAAACTGACACCTGAACACATTGCACAGTGAGAAAGGATTTAGGCAGGCAAGTCTGAGAATACAGCCGCAAACTTGCTAAGTTCACAGAGTAGCAAAAGAACCTCAGCAAGTTAAACGACTGACTCCAGTTTTACTGCTAGGTCTGGATTGGCAGAGTGTAGTACCAAACCCCAAGGCCTATTTGCAGTAAGCAACAACAAATACAAAGCTACACAGTACTGGCTAACTTTCAGGAACTGACTAACCAACAAAGATTCAGCAGCATCTGCTTAACCTGAGAAGAGGCCTTATATAGCAGGTGCTGTCCACGCCCCACTCAGACCTCACAGACTGTGAGCACAAAAACCAGACCCGGATCCCCTGCCGTGCACAAAGCCTGTAACCACTGCACAGCAAAAGACCCGAACTGGAGTATCAGCTGCGCTCAGGCCACTCCGCTAGCACTTGTCTCCCGGTTGCCATGACAATGTGGCAGCACAGGGCAGGAGACCCTAACAGTACCCCCCCTCTGACGAGGGGTCAAAGAACCCCTACCACCGGGTTTATCGGGGAACTGCGAGAAGAAAGAGCGTATCAGTCTGGGGGCATGAAGATCACAACTGCGCACCCACGACCGCTCCTCCGGGCCATACCCCTTCCAGTGCACCAAAAATGACAGCCGACCCCGAACCATCTTGGAGTCAAGAATCCTTTCAACAACAAACTCCCTCTGGCCACGTATCAGAAGAGGGGAAGGTCTTCCACTGGAAGAAGGATTACTAATCGCCCGTTTTAAAAGGGAACAATGAAATGTTTTATTGATACCCAAAGAACGGGGCAGATCTAACTGAAATGCCACCGGATTGATAACCCTGGTGATCTTATAAGGGCCGATGAACCGGGGGCCTAACTTATGAGATGGCTGTCTCAACTTCAAATTCTTGGTAGACAACCAGACGAAGTCTCCTAATTTGAAGCTGCAGGGTCTTTTCCGCTTATCAAAAACCCTTTTGGTCACTAATGACACAGACACAAGGGCTTTCTTCACTTTCCTCCAAATACCTCTAAGGACCGAAACCACAGAGGAACCACCAGGCGTGGAGTCCAGGGGGTCAAAAGAATTGGCCTTAGGATGATGCCCATACACACAAAGGAAGGGAGAGATCCCTGTAGCAGAGTGAGCCGCGTTGTTATAGGCAAACTCCGCCATGGACAGATGAGCAACCCAGTCAGTCTGACACTTGGAGACATAACACCTGAGGAACTGCTCCAAGGACTGGTTCACCCTTTCAGTCTGCCCATTAGACTGCGGATGGTAGCCTGACGACAAGCTGACAGAAATCTGGAGATCGGAACAAAATGCCCTCCAGAATTTGGCCACAAACTGGGATCCGCGGTCAGAGACCACATCAAGTGGCAACCCGTGGAGACGCACAACATGCAGCATAAATAATTCAGACAGGCATCTGGCCGATGGCAGCCCAACCAGTGGAACGAAGTGCGCCATCTTCGAAAACCTGTCAACGACAACCCAGATGGCTGTCATCCCCGAGGATTTGGGCAAGTCCACCACAAAATCCATTGAAATGTGGGTCCATGGCTTAGATGGAATAGAGAGTGGATGTAATGGGCCAACAGGAACCCCTCTACGAGTCTTATTTCGGGCACAGATGTCACATGCCCGAACCCACTGATCCACATCCTTAGCCACCGAGGGCCACCACACCGCCCTAGATAGCAACTCCCGAGTTCTGGCAATACCCGGGTGACCTGCCGACTTCTTGGCATGGAATTCCAGGAACACTCGCTGTCTTAACCTAGGAGGCACAAACAAAAGACCTACCGGAAGGTCTGGAGGAGCCTGCTCCTGTGCTCTAAGGACTAATGACAAGAGGTCCTGGGTAATGCCCACTTTAATACATGATGGGGACACAATGGGCAACGGCTCCTCGGTGGTCTCCTGGATTGGAGCAAAACTCAGCGAGAGCGCATCAGCCTTGATGTTTTTTGACCCAGGGCGATATGTTATCAAAAAATTAAAGCGAGCAAAAAACAAAGCCCATCGTGCCTGCCTGGCATTGAGACGCTTCGCTGACTCTAAATATGCCAGATTCTTATGGTCGGTGAGAATTGAGACCACAAACTTAGCCCCCTCAAGCCAGTGTCTCCATTCCTCGAGTGCATCCTTAATAGCCAACAATTCCCGGTTACCCACGTCATAATTCATCTCGGCAGGCGAAAATTTACGGGAAAAGTAAGCACAGGGATGAAGGCGATTATCAGACACTCCCATCTGAGAGAGCACTGCCCCAATACCCATCTCAGAGGCATCCACCTCCACCACAAAAGGACGCTCTGGATCTGGGTGTCGCAGCACCTTGGCCGAGACAAATGCCCTTTTGAGACGGGCAAAAGCCGCTTTAGCCTCACAAGACCAGTGAGCAACATCCGCCCCTTTCTTAGTGAGTGCCACCAAGGGCGCCACTATAGACGAAAATCCAGCGATAAATCGTCTATAAAAATTCGCAAAGCCCAGGAAACGCTGAAGTGCCTTCAAACTAGTGGGCTGCACCCAATCCAGGACTGCCTGTACCTTGGAACCCTCCATTTGGAAACCTTCTGGGGAGATAATATATCCTAGAAATGCGATTTGCTGAACTTCAAATTCGCACTTCTCCAGCTTCGCCCCAAGCCGGTGGTCTCTGAGTTTCTGGAGGACTAAGCGTACAGGCTTCCGATGTTCCTCCAGGGAATGGGAGAAGATTAGGATGTCATCTAAGTAAACAACTAAGAATCTATCCAAATATTCCCTGAGTACATCGTTCATGAAATCCTGGAAGACTGCCGGGGCATTACAGAGCCCAAAAGGCATCACCAAATATTCCTAATGCCCTGAGTGGGTATTAAAGGCAGTCTTCCATTCATCCCCCTCTCTTATTCGGATTAGATTGTACGCCCCGCGTAGGTCAATCTTAGAAAAAATGGTGGCAGTACGAAGCTGGTCAAACAAGACCGAAATGAGAGGCAGTGGGTATGAGTTTTTAATCGTGATACGGTTCAATTCCCTGAAGTCGATGCAGGGTCGCAACGAACCGTCCTTTTTACCCACGAAGAAGAACCCCGACCCAACTGGAGACTGTGAAGGTCTGATAAATCCCTTAGCCAAGTTCTCCTGAATGTACTCTGCCATAGCCTGAGTCTCAGGACGTGACAGGGAGTACAACCTGCTCTTGGGAAGCTTAGCATTCGGCAACAAATCAATGGCACAGTCATAGGGGCGATGGGGAGGTAGTACCTCTGCAACTTTTTTGGAGAACACGTCCGCAAAATCTGCATAACACCCTGGCAATCCTGGCAAACTTAGCTGCGAGAGCCTGACTGGAAGGCTCAAGCAACTCCTGAAACAATCAGTACCCCAACTAAGAATCTCCCCAGAGACCCAGTCAAATTGAGGATTGTGGGCCCTTAACCAGGGTAACCCCAACACCAATGGGGCAAAAGTACAGACAGTCACATAAAAGGACAATTTTTCAGAGTGTGTGGCTCCAATAAACAAAGAAATCTGGCTAGTGCAAGAGGTAATTTTACCTTGGGATAATGGTTCCCCGTTTAACCCACAAATCTCAATTTCCAATGCCAATGGTACTAAGGGAACAGAGTGTTTCAGGGCGAATTGGCGGTCCATAAAAACCCCGTCGGTCCCACTGTCCACAAAGGCCTCAGTCTTGACAGTTTGACCGAGGATCTTCAAGGTCACCGGAATGATAAAAGTCTTCTTGGGAAATTCTGACTTCTGGCCTGACAGGATATTTCCCATCACCCTCATGCCCTGAAGTTTTCCGGCTTTTCTGGGCATGATACTACCACATGACCTTTATTCCCACAGTACAAACACAACCCCTGCTGTCTCCTCCGCGTCTTCTCACGCGAGGAGAGGCGGGTAGCCCCAATCTGCATAGGCTCCTCGGAAAATTCCTCAGAGTCTGAGGTTCCCTTGGGAAAGAAGGAAACCTCGGTCTCCCTTTCAAGCCTACGCTCTCTCAGCCGTCTATCCACCCGGATGGATAACTGCATGAGCTGATCCAAGCTATCAGGCAAGGGATATTGTACCAGTTGGTCTTTTATCTGGTTAGAAAGACCTCTTCGGTACTGGTGTCTCAGGGCTGGGTCATTCCACTGGGTATCATGGGCCAACCTCCGAAACTCCGTACAGTAAACCTCAACTGGCCTTCGCCCTAGCTTAAGGATCGAAATCTGAGCCTCGGCTGAGGCCGTCTTGTCAGGGTCATCATACAACATGCCCAGTGCCGTAAAAAAAGCATCAAAACTTTTAAGCGACGGACAGTCAGGCTGCAACCCATATGCCCAGACCTGTGGGTCTCCTTGTAGCAAGGAAATCACTATGCCCACCCGCTGAATCTCCGACCCAGAAGACTGAGGCCTAAGCCGGAAGTATAGCTTGCAGCTCTCCTTGAAACAAAAGAACTGCGAGCGATCTCCAGAAAAACGATCCGGGAGATTTACTTTCGGCTCCTTAACCCCTGAAGGTGCTGCTGCTGCGGGAGCTCCGCCAGCGGCCTGGGAGGTGTGCATTTTAATGGATAAATCATTAAATTGTCGAGTCAGGACCTGCACCTGATCGACCACCTGTTGCAACGTATTTTGAGGGGTATGCTCCATATACCCACACAATTTCAACAGGAGTATTGGGCTGCTGAATATGTTATGCACACCAGTGCCTGCAGGAATGTACTGGTGTCTGAACTGTTATGCACACCAGTGCCTGCAGGAATGTACTGGTGTCTGAACGGATAGGGATGCAAAACAAATGAACTCACGGACAGACGGGGGAATATGACATTACATACACAGAAGGTGATAGGGTAACAAAATAAACACAAAGTGAACAGAGAAGCCCAGAGGCTAAGAAACTGGGTGTCTCCCTAGTATTAGGAATGCTCAGATGGAAAAAGCAAGATGTTGTATTTTAATACGTAGAGAACCCGAAATGCTGTTGCTAAGGGCAACAGCAAAACCCTAAAGGGTTACCAACGGGTGTGGCAGTAAACTCCTTGGTCAGAGATGGAATGATAGACACAAGGAGAGTCTCCACAATCCTAATCCTCACTTGCAGTGCACAGGTTCAGCTTACTGCCACTAAACTGACACCTGAACACATTGCACAGTGAGAAAGGATTTAGGCAGGCAAGTCTGAGAATACAGCCGCAAACTTGCTAAGTTCACAGAGTAGCAAAAGAACCTCAGCAAGTTAAACGACTGACTCCAGTTTTACTGCTAGGTCTGGATTGGCAGAGTGTAGTACCAAACCCCAAGGCCTATTTGCAGTAAGCAACAACAAATACAAAGCTACACAGTACTGGCTAACTTTCAGGAACTGACTAACCAACAAAGATTCAGCAGCATCTGCTTGACCTGAGAAGAGGCCTTATATAGATAGCAGGTGCTGTCCACGCTCCCCACTCAGACCTCACAGACTGTGAGCACAAAAACCAGCACCGGATCCCCTGCCGTGCACAAAACCTGTAACCACTGCACAGCAAAAGACCCGAACCGGAGTATCAGCTGCGCTCAGGCCACTCCGCTAGCACTTGTCTCCCGGTTGCCATGACGACGTGGCAGCACAGGGCAGGAGACCCTAACAGAGAGAGACAGGGAAAGAGATATGAAGGAGAGAGACAGATGGGAGAGATTAGGAAGAGAGAGACAAGGAAGAGAGGGAGAGAGACAGGCAGAGGAAGAGAGAGAGAGACTAGGAAGAGAGAGAGATGAAGAAAAGAGAGGAAGAGAGACAGACAGATGGAGGAAGAGAGAGAAAGGGAGAGAGTGAGAGACATAGAGAGAGACATAGCAGGGGATAAAGAGAGACAGGGACAGCGGACAGCATAAGGTGAGGTGCACGGAAACTTCTACCGCTCTGAATGATGAAGACCGGCAATGGGGGTGCCACACACTGGAGCTCCTCCTTATGTAGCTGGGCAGCTGTGGCCTCACCCCTAGAGTTTCCCGGCAGAGGGGAAACTACTGGTGCTCCCTGCACATGAGCTGCGTAGTGCAAACTATCTCTACACTTTCCCTCCGCCTGGTGCCTACTGGTAGCTGTGGAAGCGCTTTTTTGGAGCATCTCCAGTGCGGCACTACTTCTGGCCTCGCTGTCCGGACCGTGTATTCCTGTCAGGGCGGCTTGTCGTGGGGGCAGCTCCTCCCCTGTGTCCCCGGTCTCTGCTCAGCTCATCTCGCTATTGTTTCCTGCCTCCCGTATCTCACAGCATTCTCAGCTATCCCTCTTTTATGCATCCCCGATCGAGAGGGGGTCTTTTATTGATCCCTTCCCCCCATTGAGTTTCTAGGTCACAAAGGGGGAGCGCCCCATTGATGCTGATTGGCACTCCGCCGCTGCTCTGTGGATCTTCTATTGAAGCAAGAAGGGTGTGGATGGAAGCCAGGTGCCCATGTCAGGGCTGAGACCGGCGGCAACAGACTCTGTTGCCTCTGGGAGTTCAAGTCCTACTTTTTTTATATATATATATATATATATAGCATACAGAGTTGGGCGGCACTCGCGGCACAGGAAGAAACAGACAGGCACGTCTGAAAGTTGCAACTTTCAGACGTGCCTGTCTGTTTCTTCCTGTGCCGCGAGTGCCGCCCAACTCTGTATGCTATATTGGACACAGCGTTTGCTGTAACCAGGGAGGGCACCGGCTTTTTTCTGTGGAATATACTAACGTTTGGGAATTGGGAGTGCCGTGAACCCGGCAAATATATATATATATATATATATATATAAAATAGGATTTTAATTACCTACCGGTAAATCCTTTTCTCGTCCGTAGAGGATGCTGGGGTCCACATTAGTACCATGTGGTATAGACGGGTCCACTAGGAGCCACTGGCACTTTAAGAGTTTGAGAGTGTGGGCTGGCTCCTCCCTCTATGCCCCTCCTACCAGACCCAGTCTAGAAACTGTGCCCAAGGAGACGGACAACTTCGAGAAAAGGATTTTACACAGATAGTGGCGATATTCACACCAGCTCACACACAAGGCAAACCAAGCAAACTAGCTTGAAACATCAGCAATGGCTGAACAACATTACATACCAAGTAACGTAACAGTACTTACCAAGAACTAAGCAGTACTGAACTAAGTGACCACTGCAGGATCACGAAGTGCTGGGCGGGCGCCCAGCATCCTCTACGGACTACGAGAAAAGGATTTAATGGTAGGTAATTAAAATCCTATTTTCTCTTACGTCCCAGAGGATGCTGGGGTCCACATTAATACCATAGGCATGTACCAAAGCTCCCAGAACGGGAGGGAGAGCGCGGAGGCTCCTGCAGAACTGACTGACCAAACTTAAGGTCCTCAGAGGCCAAAGTATCGAACCTGTAGAAGTTAGCGAACGTGTTCGACCCTGACCAAGTAGCCACTCGGCAAAGCAGTAAAGCCGAGACACCCCGGGCAGCCACCCAGGAAGAACCCACCTTACGAGTAGAGTGGGCCTTAACAGACGTAGAACCTGATCCAGCGAGAGATCGTCTGCTTAGAAGCAGGACACCCAAGTTTCTTGGGATCATACAGGACAAACAGAGAGTCCGATTTTCTGTGACGAGCAGTCCTCTTCACATAGATTTTCAGAGTAAATTAGGTTAACCTGTGTGGTGAGGGACAAGATTTGCTTCTGTTTGTCCACATATTAATGAATGGCAGCCACCAGCACTGGTTTTGCCTATTGCATTGACCATAAATAATTAGAATTATTCCTGAACCACCAATCCAAGGCACCCCTGCAAGTGTCCCGAGGCACCACAGGGTGCCACGGCACACAGTTTGAGAAGCACTGCCAGAGCCAATAGAGGTATACATACACTGAGAGTCGTAACTAGACATTTTAGTGGCCTGGGCAGGAAAAAGCATTAACGACACCCCCCTTCCCCGGACTGGCCGGGATCTGTGCGGGGACTGGTGAGCTTACACGTGCCAATACTGTTGTATATACTGTAGTACTGTATCATTATAGACTGCTCATTATAGACATACAGGATCTATATATGTATAAAAGGCTAACACCACACACACACACACACACACACACACACACACGCACGCACGCACACACACACACACACACACACCCAGCATGACGGAGAAAGTAATATAATGTAAAGTGTGCAATTTTGCTTTTATTGATTTATAATTTATATTCTGCAGATAACAAAACAATGCTGTAGGTTCATTTCAATTATGCCTTAAAGTAATTGTAGATGGACACTATAAAAGGAATAAGCATTCTATTGTGAAACTCCTGCTAATCTTTCACTGAGACCATTTACTAACAAGTCAGAAAAAGCGGTGTTACTTTGAACTAGTACATATATTATTAAACTGAATTGATCATGTGTATTCCAAGAAGTTGAGGAGAGTCACATCAGTGGAATGTGTTATTTTATAACTGATCTACATCAGAACCATGCTATGCAGAGTGTGAAACTAATTCAATTACTGTGTCTCACACACAAGACATTTTTTGCCCTAGTAAGTGTAGCTGGAGGCTAGGCTGACCCCATTAGTACAACTTAGCAGTGATGTGCGCATTGGGATACCTACGCAGGAAAGACAAATTCAGCTGATGCAAGGGCTCCATAATAAATTTTAGCTTTAAAATTAAGGGTACTTATATCTAGCCAAGCATAGCACTCTCGGAAATTTAGCATGTTTCCTTTGTATGTTTAGCTGTATATGGGCAACTCCGATGATTATACTGTGAAATAAGTGTTGTAGTCAGAATTTTGTGGGCCCCATAGCAACATTTTGAAGGGGCCCCTGTCCCAATGCTTCTAGAGAGACCGATCTGCAGCAGTTGTAACTTTTATGCCCCATAATACTGCCCTAATTAAATTTCTGAACGGAGCCTTAGTTACTGTTATGCCCCATAGTAGTGCCCTAGTTACTGTTATGCCTCATAGTAGTGACCTGATTTATATTATGCCTTATAGTAGTGTCCTAGTTTATTTTAGGAACCATAACAATGCTCTATGTCTCATTGTTGGGCTGCCAGAACACATTATGTAACATAGACATAGACACATAGGATGTGACGGCAGATAAGAACCACTTGGCCCATCTAGTCTGCCCATGGGGGTAACACAGTGCCCCCAATTCACATGATGACATACAGAGTAGAGATGAGCGGGTTCGGTTTCTCTGAATCCGAACCCGCCCGAACTTCATGGTTTTTTTCACGGGTCCGAGCAGACTCGGATCCTCCCGCCTTGCTCAGTTAACCCGAGCGCGCCCGAACGTCATCATGACGCTGTCGGATTCTCGCGAGACTCGGATTCTATATAAGGAGCCGCGCGTCGCCGCCATTTTCACACGTGCATTGAGATTGATAGTGAGAGGACGTGGCTGGCGTCCTCTCCATTTAGATTATAAGAGAGAGAGATTTACTGGAGCTTAGGACTAGGAGGAGTACTGTAGAAGTGTAGAGAGTGCAGAGAGTTTACTAGTGAGTGACCACCAGACAGTGCAGTTTATTTAATATATCCGTTCTCTGCCTGAAAAAAGCGATACACACAGTGACTCAGTCACATACCATATCTGTGTGCACTGCTCAGGCTCAGCCCAGTGTGCTGCATCATCTATATATATTATATATCTGTCTGACTGCTCAGCTCACACAGCTTATAATTATGGGGGAGACTGGGGAGCACTGCAGTGCCAGTTATAGGTTATAGCAGGAGCCAGGAGTACATAATATTATATAGTGAGTGACCACCAGACAGTGCAGTTTATTTATATATCCGTTCTCTGCCTGAAAAAAGCGATACATACACACAGTGACTCAGTCACATACCATATCTGTGTGCACTGCTCAGGCTCAGCCCAGTGTGCTGCATCATCTATATATATTATATATCTGTCTGACTGCTCAGCTCACACAGCTTATAATTGTGGGGGAGACTGGGGAGCACTGCAGTGCCAGTTATAGGTTATAGCAGGAGCCAGGAGTACATAATATTATATTAAAATTAAACAGTGCACACTTTTGCTGCAGGAGTGCCACTGCCAGTGTGACTGACCAGTGACCTGACCACACTGACCACCAGTATAGTTAGTAGTATACTTATATTGTGATTGCCTGAAAAAGTTAAACACTCGTCGTGTGACTTCACTTGTGTGTTGTTTTTTTTTTTATTCTATAAAAATAAAACTCATTCTGCTGACAGACAGTGTCCAGCAGGTCCGTCATTATATAATATATAATATATACCTGTCCGGCTGCAGTAGTGATATATATATATTTTTTATATCATTTATCATCCAGTCGCAGCAGACACAGTACGGTAGTTCACGGCTGTGGCTACCTCTGTGTCTGCACTCGGCAGGCAGTCCGTCCATAATTGTATACCACCTAACCGTGGTTTTTTTTTCTTCTTTATACATACATACTACTACGACATCTCTTTATCAACCAGTCTATATTAGCAGCAGACACAGTACAGTACGGTAGTTCACGGCTGTGGCTACCTCTGTGTCTGCACTCGGCAGGCAGTCCGTCCATAATTGTATACCACCTAACCTTTTTCTTTGCATCATGTGCTGATTGCGGAGGGTTTTTTGGAAGGGACATCCTGCGTGACACTGCAGTGCCACTCCTAAATGGGCCCGGTGTTTGTGTCGGCCACTAGGGTCGCTAATCTTACTCACTCAGCTACCTCATTGCGCCTCTTTTTTTCTTTGCGTCATGTGCTGTTTGGGGAGGGTTTTTTGGAAGGGACATCCTGCGTGACACTGCAGTGCCACTCCTAGATGGGCCCGGTGTTTGTGTCGGCCACTAGGGTCGCTAATCTTACTCACACAGCTACCTCATTGCGCCTCTTTTTTTCTTTGCGTCATGTGCTGTTTGGGGAGGGTTTTTTGGAAGGGACATCCTGCGTGACACTGCAGTGCCACTCCTAGATGGGCCCGGTGTTTGTGTCGGCCACTAGGGTCGCTTATCTTACTCACACAGCGACCTCGGTGCAAATTTTAGGACTAAAAATAATATTGTGAGGTGTGAGGTATTCAGAATAGACTGAAAATGAGTGTAAATTATGGTTTTTGAGGTTAATAATACTTTGGGATCAAAATGACCCCCAAATTCTATGATTTAAGCTGTTTTTTAGTGTTTTTTGAAAAAAACACCCGAATCCAAAACACACCCGAATCCGACAAAAAAAATTCGGTGAGGTTTTGCCAAAACGCGTTCGAACCCAAAACACGGCCGCGGAACCGAACCCAAAACCAAAACACAAAACCCGAAAAATTTCAGGCGCTCATCTCTAATACAGAGTGGAATTCAATTGTTTGAAAAGTCAGTTGAGTGTCTGTTTTTTCCTGTCTATTAGATAGGGGGGAAAAAAGACCCAACTGACTTTTCAAACAATTGAATACCCCCCACAGTGTCCCCAGTTCATATTATGTCACATTACAGTGACCCCAGTTCATATTATGCCCCATTATAGTGCCTCCACTTCATATTGTGCCACATCACAGTGTCTCAATTCATATTATGTAGCAATATAATACCCTTCAGTTCATTTTATACCATATTACATTGACCGGGTTAAGAGGCATACCTAAATATATTTCAGGCCCCAAAGCAAAATGTTGTAAGGGCCTTTATGCACCAAGCAATGGTGAAAAATGTGCAGCATATAACATATGTAACTGTGGAAGGTTGCCCCTCTCAGCTCTGGGCACCATAACAGCTACACCACCTGCACCTATGGTAGCTATGCCTTTGGGCAGGGCCATAACTAGGTGTGTGCCTATGTTGCCTTGCATACAGAGCAACTGCAGTGGAGGCGCACCACCTGGCAGCACCCCCCCATGTATGGACGTTATATTTCGTGAGGTAGTAGTGGAAGTTCCGATTTCCTGTGAGAGCCGCCTCTGTGATGGAGAGGGAGTGTGAGCGCTATAGCAGGCGTCAGCTCCTGGATGTGAGCCACCGCTGCCTCTGCTAATTCCGGCCATGCGCACCTGCAATGGAGAGGGAGAGATACAGGTCCCGTAAGTGAGCCTGCGCTGTCAGTGGTCATGACGCATGTGAGAGCCGCTACAGCTGGATGGCAGAGTGTCTGTACAGGTGATAAAACAAATGAACAAAGACACACACACACACACACACCCTCTCTCCCTGACTCTGATACCTAATATGTCAAAAAGGGGGACTCTGCCTGCTCTGCTGTACTGTGTAAAAGGGGGACTCTATGTGCCATACTGTGTAAAAGGGGGACTATACCTGCCTAATATGTAATAGGGGACTATACCTGCTGCACTGAGTAAAAGGGAGCTCTGTCTGCTGTACTGTGTAAAAGGGGGACTCTACCTGCCTAATGTGTAATAGGGGACACTACCTGCCATACTGTGTAAAAGGGTGCTCTGCCTGCCTGTGTAAAAGGGAGCTATGTGACCACGCCCTTGCCCCATGAAGCCAAACACCTATATTTTTGGTGCATGCCTATGGCGCGCATTGGCCCTGTTTTATATTTGGTGGTGGTAATGGGGGGGGGGGGGGTGCCGATGCTGTTTCTTGCACACAGCGCTAAAATGTTTGTTACGGCACTGCCTTTGGGTGAAGCAGATATCACTCTCCTGCATCCATATACATAAATTTAACTATACAAGAAAGTCAGGTTAGCCTATCACCAATCCAAGACCCACAAGCCAAAAGTAAATAGTCAGCTGGCCCAAAGTGAACTGTAAACTAGCAGTATATACTGTATTTCTGGTCTCTATAAAAGACATATGTGAAACAGTTGGGGTGTCAGGAAACATTATATAAGCATTGACTTCTGCTAGTTTTGGTTTACTTTACATGTCAGGTATCTTTTCCTCCTTGCTGCTAAGCCACACCTCCTAATTTCAGCGCACGCCTTTGTCCTGACCAACCCAAATCAAAAAAGCTGATACTCTAGGATGCCATGTAATGGGCTTCAGGGAGGTGTGGCATAATAATACATTTTTGTTTTGTATATTTATTTGTATGCTTTAGTATTGGAGAAACTTATATATAGTAGGGTGTATTACCCAGAATGCTTCAGGTGTTCAGGATACAGTATGTGGTCTTTGGATAACATGAAGCACCCTGCCTAAAATATAATGGATGGCTCGCGTCTTTCACGTACAGTACTGACCAAAATAATTCCCTTATTAAATTGTTTAGTAGTTGTCCTCATAGTAAACGGACCAGCTCTGTAGCACAGTGGCCAGCAATGTTACCGTGCCACGTTGGAGTTATGGGTTTGGTTTCGGACAGGGCCCAAATTGTTACCTTGTTGTGTGGGTGTCTGTGTGAAAGGAATAGTTTGTAAGTTCCACTGAGGTAGGGACTAATGCATATAACTAACTATACTCTGTAAAGCACTGCATAATATCCAGGCGCTATATAGATAATAGGGATGTGCACTTGAAATTTTTCGGGTTTTGTGTTTTGGTTTTGGGTTCGGTTCCGCGGCCGTGTTTTGGGTTCGACCGCGTTTTGGCAAAACCTCACCGAATTTTTTTTGTCGGATTCGGGTGTGTTTTGGATTCGGGTGTTTTTTTTCAAAAAACACTAAAAAACAGCTTAAATCATAGAATTTGGGGGTCATTTTGATCCCAAAGTATTATTAACCTCAAAATCCATAATTTCCACTCATTTTCAGTCTATTCTGAATACCTCACACCTCACAATATTATTTTTAGTCCTAAAATTTGCACCGAGGTCGCTGGATGACTAAGCTAAGCGACCCTAGTGGCCGACACAAACACCGGGCCAATCTAGGAGTGGCACTGCAGTGTCACGCAGGATGGCCCTTCCAAAAAACACTCCCCAAACAGCACATGACGCAAAGAAAAAAAGAGGCGCAATGAGGTAGCTGTGTGAGTAAGATAAGCGACCCTAGTGGCCGACACAAACACCGGGCCCATCTAGGAGTGGCACTGCAGTGTCACGCAGGATGGCCCTTCCAAAAAACACTCCCCAAACAGCACATGACGCAAAGAAAAAAAGAGGCGCAATGAGGTAGCTGTGTGAGTAAGATAAGCGACCCTAGTGGCCGACACAAACACCTGGCCCATCTAGGAGTGGCACTGCAGTGTCACGCAGGATGGCCCTTCCAAAAAACACTCCCCAAACAGCACATGACGCAAAGAAAAAAAGAGGCGCAATGAGGTAGCTGTGTGAGTAAGATAAGCGACCCTAGTGGCCGACACAAACACCTGGCCCATCTAGGAGTGGCACTGCAGTGTCACGCAGGATGGCCCTTCCAAAAAACACTCCCCAAACAGCACATGACGCAAAGAAAAAAAGAGGCGCAATGAGGTAGCTGTGTGAGTAAGATAAGCGACCCTAGTGGCCGACACAAACACCGGGCCCATCTAGGAGTGGCACTGCAGTGTCACGCAGGATGGCCCTTCCAAAAAACACTCCCCAAACAGCACATGACGCAAAGAAAAAAAGAGGCGCAATGAGGTAGCTGTGTGAGTAAGATAAGCGACCCTAGTGGCCGACACAAACACCTGGCCCATCTAGGAGTGGCACTGCAGTGTCACGCAGGATGGCCCTTCCAAAAAACACTCCCCAAACAGCACATGACGCAAAGAAGAAAAAAAGAGGCGCAATGAGGTAGCTGTGTGAGTAAGATAAGCGACCCTAGTGGCCGACACAAACACCGGGCCCAACTAGGAGTGGCACTGCAGTGTCACGCAGGATGGCCCTTCCAAAAAACACTCCCCAAACAGCACATGACGCAAATAAAAATGAAAGAAAAAAGAGGTGCAAGATGGAATTGTCCTTGGGCCCTCCCACCCACCCTTATGTTGTATAAACAGGACATGCACACTTTAACCAACCCATCATTTCAGTGACAGGGTCTGCCACACGACTGTGACTGAAATGACGGGTTGGTTTGGACCCCCACTGAAAAAGAAGCAATTAATCTCTCCTTGCACAAACTGGCTCTACAGAGGCAAGATGTCCACCTCATCATCATCCTCCGATATATCACCGTGTACATCCCGCTCCTCACAGATTATCAATTCGTCCCCACTGGAATCCACCATCTCAGCTCCCTGTGTACTTTGTGGAGGCAATTGCTGCTGGTCAATGTCTCCACGGAGGAATTGATTATAATTAATTTTAATGAACATCATCTTCTCCACATTTTCTGGAAGTAACCTCGTACGCCGATTGCTGACAAGGTGAGCGGCGGCACTAAACACTCTTTCGGAGTACACACTTGTGGGAGGGCAACTTAGGTAGAATAAAGCCAGTTTGTGCAAGGGCCTCCAAATTGCCTCTATTTCCTGCCAGTATAAGTACGGACTGTCTGACGTGCCTACTTGGATGCGGTCACTCATATAATCCTCCACCATTCTTTCAATGGTGACAGAATCATATGCAGTGACAGTAGACGACATGTCCGTAATCGTTGTCAGGTCCTTCAGTCCGGACCAGATGTCAGCATCAGCAGTCGCTCCAGACTGCCCTGCATCACCGCCAGCGGGTGGGCTCGGAATTCTGAGCCTTTTCCTCGCACCCCCAGTTGCGGGAGAATGTGAAGGAGGAGATGTTGACAGGTCGCGTTCCGCTTGACTTGACAATTTTGTCACCAGCAGGTCTTTGAACCCCAGCAGACTTGTGTCTGCCGGAAAGAGAGATCCAAGGTAGGTTTTAAATCTAGGATCGAGCACGGTGGCCAAAATGTAGTGCTCTGATTTCAACAGATTGACCACCCGTGAATCCTTGTTAAGCGAATTAAGGGCTGCATCCACAAGTCCCACATGCCTAGCGGAATCGCTCCCTTTTAGCTCCTCCTTCAATGCCTCCAGCTTCTTCTGCAAAAGCCTGATGAGGGGAATGACCTGACTCAGGCTGGCAGTGTCTGAACTGACTTCACGTGTGGCAAGTTCAAAAGGTTGCAGAACCTTGCACAACGTTGAAATCATTCTCCACTGCGCTTGAGACAGGTACATTCCACCTCCTATATTGTGCTCAATTGTATAGGCTTGAATGGCCTTTTGCTGCTCCTCCAACCTCTGAAGCATATAGAGGGTTGAATTCCACCTCGTTACCACTTCTTGCTTCAGATGATGGCAGGGCAGGTTCAGGCGTTTTTGGTGGTGCTCCAGTTTTCTGTACGTGGTGCCTGTACGCCGAAAGTGTCCCGCAATTCTTCTGGCCACCGACAGCATCTCTTGCACGCCCCTCTCGTTTTTTTAAAAATTCTGCACCACCAAATTCAAGGTATGTGCAAAACATGGGACGTGCTGGAATTTGCCCATATTTAATGCACACACAATATTGCTGGCATTGTCCGATGCCACAAATCCACAGGAGAGTCCAATTGGGGTAAGCCATTCCGCGATGATCTTCCTCAGTTGCCGTAAGAGGTTTTCAGCTGTGTGCGTATTCTGGAAACCGGTGATACAAAGCGTAGCCTGCCTAGGAAAGAGTTGGCGTTTGCGAGATGCTGCTACTGGTGCCGCCGCTGCTGTTCTTGCGGCGGGAGTCCATACATCTACCCAGTGGGCTGTCACAGTCATATAGTCCTGACCCTGCCCTGCTCCACTTGTCCACATGTCCGTGGTTAAGTGGACATTGGGTACAACTGCATTTTTAGGACACTGGTGAGTCTTTTTCTGACGTCCGTGTACATTCTCGGTATCGCCTGCCTAGAGAAGTGGAACCTAGATGGTATTTGGTAACGGGGGCACACTACCTCAACAAATTGTCTAGTTCCCTGTGAACTAACGGCAGATACCGGACGCACGTCTAACACCAACATAGTTGTCAAGGCCTCAGTTATCCGCTTTGCAACAGGATGACTGCTGTGATATTTCATCTTCCTCGCAAAGGACTGTTGGACAGTCAATTGCTTGGTGGAAGTAGTAAAAGTGGGCTTACGACTTCCCCTCTGGGATGACCATCGACTCCCAGCAGCAACAACAGCAGCGCCAGCAGCAGTAGGCGTTACACGCAAGGATGCATCGGAGGAATCCCAGGCAGGAGAGGACTCGTCAGAATTGCCAGTGACATGGCCTGCAGGACTATTGGCATTCCTGGGGAAGGAGGAAATTGACACTGAGGGAGTTGGTGGGGTGGTTTGCGTGAGCTTGGTTACAAGAGGAAGGGATTTACTGGTCAGTGGACTGCTTCCGCTGTCGCCCAAAGTTTTTGAACTTGTCACGGACTTATTATGAATGCGCTGCAGGTGACGTATAAGGGAGGATGTTCCGAGGTGGTTAACGTCCTTACCCCTACTTATTACAGCTTGACAAAGGCAACACACGGCTTGACAAATGTTGTCCGCATTTCTGGTGAAATACTTCCACACCGAAGAGCTGATTTTTTTGGTATTTTCACCAGGCATGTCAACGGCCCTATTCCTCCCACGGACAACAGGTGTCTCCCCGGGTGCCTGACTTAAACAAACCACCTCAAAATCAGAATCCTCCTTGTCAATTTCCTCCCCAGCGCCAGCAACACCCATATCCTCCTCATCCTGGTGTACTTCAACACTGACATCTTCAATCTGACTATCAGGAACTGGACTGCGGGTGCTCCTTCCAGCACTTGCAGGGGGCGTGCAAATGGTGGAAGGCGCATGCTCTTCACGTCCAGTGTTGGGAAGGTCAGGCATCGCAACCGACACAATTGGACTCTCCTTGTGGATTTGGGATTTCGAAGAACGCACAGTTCTTTGCGGTGCTTTTGCCAGCTTCAGTCTTTTCAGTTTTCTAGCGAGAGGCTGAGTGCTTCCATCCTCATGTGAAGCTGAACCACTAGCCATGAACATAGGCCAGGGCCTCAGCCGTTCCTTGCCACTCCGTGTGGTAAATGGCATATTGGCAAGTTTACGCTTCTCCTCCGACAATTTTATTTTAGATTTTGGAGTCCTTTTTTTACTGATATTTGGTGTTTTGGATTTTACATGCTCTGTACTATGACATTGGGCATCGGCCTTGGCAGACGACGTTGCTGGCATTTCATCGTCTCGGCCATGACTAGTGGCAGCAGCTTCAGCACGAGGTGGAAGTGGATCTTGATCTTTCCCTAATTTTGGAACCTCAACATTTTTGTTCTCCATATTTTAATAGGCACAACTAAAAGACACAGAGGTAGCTACAGCCGTGGACTTCCGTACTGTGTCTGCTGCTAATATAGACTGGATGATAATGAGATGAAATCAATATATATATATATAATATCACACTAGTACTGCAGCCGGACAGGTATATAATATATATTTATTATGTACTAATGACTGATGATGGACCTGCTGGACACTGTCAGCTCAGCAGCACCGCAGACTGCTACAGTAAGCTACTATAGTAGTATGTATCAAGAAGAAAGAAAAAAAAAAAAACCACGGGTAGGTGGTATACAATTATGGATGGACCAGCGACTGCCGACACAGAGGTAGCTACAGCCGTGGACTACCGTACTGTGTCTGCTGCTAATATAGACTGGATGATAATGAGATGAAATCAATATATATATATATAATATCACACTAGTACTGCAGCCGGACAGGTATATAATATATATTTATTATGTACTAATGACTGATGACGGACCTGCTGGACACTGTCAGCTCAGCAGCACCGCAGACTGCTACAGTAAGCTACTATAGTAGTATGTATCAAGAAGAAAGAAAAAAAAAAAAACACGGGTAGGTGGTATACAATTATGGATGGACCAGCGACTGCCGACACAGAGGTAGCTACAGCCGTGGACTACTGTACTGTGTCTGCTGCTAATATAGACTGGATGATAATGAGATGAAATCAATATATATATATATAATATCACACTAGTACTGCAGCCGGACAGGTATATAATATATATTTATTATGTACTAATGACTGATGACGGACCTGCTGGACACTGTCAGCTCAGCAGCACCGCAGACTGCTACAGTAAGCTACTATAGTAGTATGTATCAAGAAGAAAGAAAAGAAAAAAAAACCACGGGTAGGTGGTATACAATTATGGATGGACCAGCGACTGCCGACACAGAGGTAGCTACAGCCGTGGACTACCGTACTGTGTCTGCTGCTAATATAGACTGGATGATAATGAGATGAAATCAATATATATATATATATATAATATCACACTAGTACTGCAGCCGGACAGGTATATAATATATATTTATTATGTACTAATGACTGATGACGGACCTGCTGGACACTGTCAACTCAGCAGCACCGCAGACTGCTACAGTAAGCTACTATAGTAGTATGTATCAAGAAGAAAGAAAAAAAAAAACCACGGGTAGGTGGTATACAATTATGGATGGACCAGCGACTGCCGACACAGAGGTAGCTACAGCCGTGGACTACTGTACTGTGTCTGCTGCTAATATAGACTGGATGATAATGAGATGAAATCAATATATATATATAGTAGTATAATAATATATATAATATATATATATAGTAGTATGTATCAAGAAGAAAGAAAAAAAAAAACCACGGGTAGGTGCCTGGTATACAATATTATATATATATTATATACAATTATATATATATATTATATATATTAAACTGGTGGTGATTATTATAAACTGGTGGTCAGGTCACTGGTCACACTATCAGCAACTTGCAAGTAGTACTCCTAAGCAGACAATCACAATATATATTATACTGGTGGTCAGTGTGGTCACAATGGCAGTGTGGCACTCTGGCAGCAAAAGTGTGCACTGTACGTTATATGTAGTACTCCTGAGTCCTGCTCTCAGACTCTAACTGCTCCCCACTGTCAGTGTCTCCCCCACAAGTCAGATATACATTATACAGTCACACTATCTATCTATCACTTCAGCAAGTAGTAGTACTCCTCCTAAAGTACTCCTCCTAATGCTCCCCAAAATTACTACTGTGTCTCTCTCTACTCTAGTCTCTCACTCTCTATAAACGGAGAGGACGCCAGCCACGTCCTCTCCCTATCAATCTCAATGCACGTGTGAAAATGGCGGCGACGCGCGGCTCCTTATATAGAATCCGAGTCTCGCGATAGAATCCGAGCCTCGCGAGAATCCGACAGCGGGATGATGACGTTCGGGCGCGCTCGGGTTAACCGAGCAAGGCGGGAAGATCCGAGTCGCTCGGCCCCGTGTAAAAAAACATGAAGTTCGGGCGGGTTCGGATTCCGAGGAACCGAACCCGCTCATCCCTAATAGATAACTTAATAATATTGAGCGCCAGCTGCTATATGCATTTGTATGTACTGTTCTTTGTAGCTTCCTGTGTATCCTGCAGATGTCCATGTTTTGCTCACAATCCAACCCTAACAGGCTTCTGTTGCTGTAAATGTATTCTTCACTATAATTTTCTGCATTCATTTCCACAGGCAATCACTGCAGGGTTATCAATAGGCAATGATAGCTAGGCAGCCTCACAATTTCCTGTATGTTTATCATTCTGTCTGCTAATGACGGAGTTTATCAGGCGCTGCACTATCTGTGAATTCATATTAATTCATCACCGAGCTCCCCACTGTTCATTCACGTGGCATTTTATATGTACCTAAATCTGCACAAACAAAATAGCTTATAACATGTATTATTGTTCCCAGTGAGGTAATCACCATGGCTGACAACTGTAGTAAATGTCTTTCACAGTGACAGGTGTAATTAAGTTCTATGGCCCCCGGCAAAGACTCAAACAGAGAAAAAATACAGCAAACAAGAAAGAGACAGGTGGATGAAGGGCAAGACACAGAAAATAAACACAGGCTAGAGATAATAGTCAATTAGCTGACAATAAGAGGGATCAATGTGTCACAGAAAGAAGGGTTAGCGGGAAATGTGACTCTTTTGGTGTTAGTGGACCCTCATCAACTTGCGCTAAACTGACAATGACCAAATCTACATTGACCCAGTAATAACTAGTGATCAGTAGTAACACATGTGAGAGTTACTATACCAAAGGGTTTATCAAAGGGAAAAAAATTATATATACAGAGAGAGAGAGAAAGAAAGAAAGAAAGAAAGAAAGAAAGAAAGAAAGAAAGAAAGAAAGAAAGAAAGAAAGAAAGAAAGAGAGTGAGCGAGAGAGCACTGAAACTGGAAGAGCATAATCATATTTTACCACAAGAATAAATGTATTACTTTCATATTGTCCCACCTATACAAAGAGTCCTGCGGTCCTTCAAGCTGCCAGCCCATGGTAACAGTGTACACAGTTCCTCCTCACCACTGTCTGTGAGTCTTGGCATTACATGCAGGGGCGTAGAGGCCCACCTCAGGCCCCGGTAACAAATGTGGGGTAGCGGTCTATAAAGGGGAATGTCCATGCCACCTAAAAATATAACTTGTACAAATAATAATTTTGAGGCT
The DNA here is from genome assembly GCF_028390025.1 of Pseudophryne corroboree. NCBI lineage: Eukaryota > Metazoa > Chordata > Amphibia > Anura > Myobatrachidae > Pseudophryne > Pseudophryne corroboree. Next base: position 694,722,800 of record NC_086446.1, read on the forward strand.
GCGAAGTGAATCTGCGCACTCCACAGGGTGGCGCCATTTTAATACAGGGGGTGCAGGGGTGTCGCCGTGGGAGGGCACCCTCTTCCTACCTTGCTTTCTCCGGGAAGCAGGGCCCTCCTCCTCTTCTGGCACCATCTTATATTTGGGAAGATGGCGCATGGACGCTGGAGCGAAAAGACTCTTGCGCAGTGCCCGAGGGGGGGGGGGCTTGCGGCTGCTGAGAGCTGATTGGATGGAGCTCCATTTATCATACGCAACAAGTTTTAGCAGTCACAATGAGTTTTATCACTCCTTGATAAATGGGCCCCAAAGTACCAGCCAACCAGCTCCTGTTGTTTTTCAAACATAGCCTGTAAGGTGGCAGTTAGGAGCTGATTGGTTAATTGACAGCATAGATGAGGTCAGTGGGAATCCACGTGGTGAGACTGAAGCTTAAAGGCACCTTTACTATATGAAGTCATTGGTCACCAATTGCCATGGGTGGGGGCACTCAGCACCAACCACCATGAAGGGTGGAGTTAAGTCTTATCATGTCCCCACCTATCACGATGTGGCTTCACTAATCCACCCACCACTAGCTCTAACCCAGTGGGAATAATGAAGGGGAAATTACCTGAGTTTTCAACTGCATTGGTTTGTTTGTGTATTTGCGACTAGGAACTGCACTTCCATCACCTGTGTATGCTGTACCTGCAAAGAATCACATTTAGCTGGTGATTGTACTGTGGGGGTAATTCCAAGTTGATCGCAGCAGGATTTTTGTTAGCAATTGGGCAAAACCATGTGCACTGCAGGGGAGGCAGATATAACATGTGCAGAGAGAGTTAGATTTGGGTGTGGTGAGTTCAATCTGCAATCTAAATTGCAGTGTAAAAATAAAGCAGCCAGTATTTACCCTGCACAGAAATAAAATAACCCACCCAAATCTAACTCTTTCTGCACATGTTATATCTGCCTCCCCTGCAGTGCACATGGTTTTGCCCAATTGCTATAAAAAAATCCTGCTGCGATCAACTTGGAATTACCCCCTGTATGCCCACATGTCTGTATTGCCATCTACAGAATAAACTGTGTTTTGGTTGCAACAATATGCCTAAGTGATACAATAGAGCTCACTAGGAAGTGCGGTCCTCACAAGCAGTCTAAATAAATCTTACACATTCAACACAGCAATCATGAGTAATGAATGTGTAAATGAATATCTCTATGGAGAGTAAAAGTTATAAAGAGAAGGGGAATAAAAAGTTCCAAACTAGGTTAATCTCCCTGCTTTATGCTGTCTCACCATTTTGTATGCATGGGTTTGATCCAATTAGGTGTGAGTTTGCAAAAGCAAATTCACATACAGTATTAGACTCAAAAGCATCTCAGAAATGTGCGTACCCATGGAATGTTACAACCAATTAGAAATGCCTACTTGCGGTGAGAGTGTGTGAATTTTCTACAAATTGCGACCTGGGAAAACTGTATGAAAAAGTGGGGAAACTTTCCTGGAACTCAAAAAATTACATACGAGATAGCGGAACCATACAGAAGGATGTCAGTGGACATAAGGACAGTTCTACAGGTTCTTGGAAGATGTCAACTGGTGGATTTGCGGCTTCCATGAACCATTGGTACTTTAGTCTGTCCTGTTCTCCCCCATGCCAGCTTTGGACCCAGTGGGGGAAGTCACAGCATCCATGTCATTAGCCACGCCCAACACGTTTGGTCCAATTGGGACTTTGTCAGGGTGTGTAGCTTGTCTCCATGGTTATCTCTATATATATCACTCTCAGTACACATCATTAATATGACAAATTGATTGTTTAAAGAGCCTATCTAGATCAAATTACTTCTTCATAATGGGATAGTAAACACTTCATACATGTAATAGAAATATATATTTATAAGTAGGTCATTTTGCTCTCTGGTCCATTCTGTAAATCCTAAAACTTCCTTTATTCTACTCAATTATATTAAAGATTCAACACAAATACTGAATGAGTTGGAAAACCTGAAATGGAGTGGTGAATTCAATTGGGAGACCATAGACGTGGAAGCATTATATTTACCATACAGAGGGGTTGAAGGTGGTTAAAATGTTTTTGAACAATTATTTAAACATGAGTGAGAATTAGGCCACGGCCACACATAGTGGCCCGGAAGGAGAGTGCACATGGGCGCCTATGCAGGCGTCCACACATGTGTGGCAGCAGAGGCGTAAGTTCTAGTCATGCGCCCGGAGGCGATATGGATGGCGGTGCCCCCCCCCCCCCCCCGCAGCATTGGTTACCCCCATATACTGCAGACAGCATTTGTGGCACATAATATAAAACAAACAAAAAACAGACATGATTTACCTTGGACCGTCAGGCCAAGAGAAGGTGCACACTGGACACACAAGACAGACACACAGGACAGACACACACACACACACACACACACACACACACACCCCCAAGAGAAGGTGCACACTGGACACACAAGACAGACACACAGGACAGACACACACACACACACACACACACACACACACACACACACACCCCCAAGAGAAGGTGCACACTGGACACACAAGACAGACACACAGGACAGACACACACACACACACACCCCCAAGAGAAGGTGCACACTGGACACACAAGACAGACACACAGGACAGACACACACACACACACACACACACACACACACACACACACACACACCCCCAAGAGAAGGTGCACACTGGACACACAAGACAGACACACAGGACAGACACACACACACACCCCCAAGAGAAGGTGCACACTGGACACACAAGACAGACACACACACACACCCCCCCCCCCCCCCCCTGTCATCTGGCAGTCTGTATAAATTAATCACTGCTGGGGTGTCCTCCTAATGAGTGTATAAATGGCAATTAGATATGCTCAGTATATAAAGAGTGGATGTCAGTCAGGGAATATTTTTTTAATGTTTAATAACATACCTCCCTATGCTGGCTGCTGGCTTGGAAGCTGCCGCTGGCTCCGGTGGGACTTCAGACACAGACTTCCGCAATCAAACGCCGATCCTCCTCCCAGCCTCCCGCGCGGACAGCAGAGTAGAAGAGAGAGAGTGAGAGGGACAGCTGCAACGCCCCCTCCCTTCTGTCACTTGGACCAATGCCAGTGCAGCGATAAGACAGGCTCCCGGGACTCTGCTTTGACAGCTACAGCAGCAGCAGTAGGAGCACTGCCACTCGCTGCAGAAGTCATCAGTGCGCACACAAGTAGAGGTTATAGATTAATTAATCTATAACCTACAGTGTCCGGTGCCCGCTCTTATGTGCCCCCCTGATGGCTAACGCCCGGCGGCAAAAGTCTCCACTGCCTCCGGGAGTTACGCCACTGTGTGGCAATCCTTCCGCCAGATCCGACCATAGCATGCTGCGGTCGGGCCGGATGACATGATGGCGGGATATGAATTTGAACACATACTATACATTTCAGTGTATGTGTTCACACAGTTGAACAGAACAGGATCCATGTGCACACAGAACCCCCCTCCTGGCCAAGTGGGACCCGCTTTACCGCTATGTGTGGCCGTAGCCAAAGAGAGTATTCATTTTGGAGTGCTTAAAATGCATATTTAAAAATGTATATTTTAGATTTCAAGAGTCCTTTTTAATCAGGAATGCGGACACCCTATCAAGTCTAGCACATTTGTATCTAGGCAAATGAAAAATGGATAGTATAGAAAATAACAACCCTTTTGCTAGTTATATTTAACTATATAAAAGATTTATAGATGATATACTAATCATTTGGTCTGGAGAAAAAAAGCATGTTCGACCGGGTTTCCGGCTGTTGGTAGTTGACCGGGATGTCAAAGCACTTCCGTTCAGTAGTCCCCAACGGTTCCTAAGCTACCAGGATGCCGGACAGCAGTAGCCATGGTTTCTAAATAACCAGGGACACTGTTGTGACACGTGCAGCGCTGCAGCTGCACAGAATTAGCAATTTCTAGGCACTCCCAAGCTGCCCCCCCCCCCACCCCCATTGGCTGGTACTGTTGTTTGTGCTTCATGTATAAGTCACTAGTCCTTGTCTGCAAGCCTTGCGGGTTCTGTGGATACTCTGTTGGATTTCCTACTCATCTGTTCCTGACTCCTGCCCTGCCTGTACCTACAGTACTTCCAGCCTAGTACCCACTTCCAGCCCTGTGTCTGCCCTCCCAGTGTTCCTATACTCAGTCTGCAAGATACATCACCTACTCAGTGCCTGCATACCATCTATACTGTGCCTTATCTGCCCTGGCTGAGATTTTGACCCAACTTAGACCTTTTCCTTTATGCTCCCATGTGTCTCTATCCTCAATCATACTCCAGTCCATAATCCTGTGGTCTCCAGTCTATTGTGTGAGCCCCTAATGCTGGAGATATTAAGTCTAGGGGCCCCCTGTGTGCATATTGAGCACTATGGGAACAACGGGGGGTTGCTATTGGCAGAATACCCTCTTGAGGACTCTAGGGGTCTCACACCAATAGTGCTGGAGTTCCCTAAAACTATGGTATATCCAAATACGTATGACTTGCATTTTATTTCAAATTGCCAACAAAAAAGAATAGAATTTTATTATTATCAAAACCTATGCATATATTAAGAAAATAGATTTGTCAGACTACGACATAACTATTCTGATATGGGGAAATTTGAGGAACAAATTAACGTCTATGGACAGAGGCTAAAAAAAAAAAAAAAGAAGTATCCAGAGACCATAATTAAGAAATGTCAGTTAAAAGTACAAGAGAACTGAATTAATGATACACAAACAAAAGAAAGCTGACAATAGAAATAACTATGGAGTCCCTTTCATTACTAGGTACAATGTTAAAGGAGAAGAAGATTAAAAAAAAAAAGTATTGGGACTCTCTCTGTCTCGATTCCCTTTTAAAAAAGAGATCATTCCTCCGTATCCATGGGGGTCATTATGAGTTGATCGGAGCGAATCTTCACATCACAATCTGCGGGAACTAGTGAAATGCGCACACACTAAGCGCCTAATGCGCATGTGCCAAGGCCGCCGTACGACGAATGTGCAGAAATACACACGCTTTTTGAGTTCACAGTCACGCAATGACAAAGAGGCGCGTTGAAGGCGGTGCAGGGGTATGGCTTCGCAGGCTAGCGAAAATGAGTGTGAAGGTGGGTGTCTTGTGGGGGAGTATGCTAAGGGCTGCAGACGTGGTTATTGCACCGCTGCAGAGGTGACCATTGCCAATACACACCAGGCGTTTGCAGCTGCCGAATAAGTCTAGGGCTGCGCACAGCTAGCGAATGCTCGGCACAGGTGCCTGAAAGGTCGCACCTAGCTAATCTTTGGCAATGCAACGCAGGTGTTTGCAATGCAGACGCATCAAGAGGCCATTGCAGCTCTGGCTCTTTCAGAAATGGTATGTACTTTTACAAACTCACAACCAGCACACACGTTTATTATTAGCAATTACATGTGTATTACACATGTACAACATCTCTTGTTTGTGTATAATTTTTTATTATTTTTTTGTTAAATTGTATATTAAAAAAACTCCCACATACATGGCATGTTTCACAGATTCCAACATATGCTGTGTGTTTCATATAACAACATTCCCACCATAATGCATAATAACCTTTCATGTTAGTAACTCAAGCTTTAGCTAATACATTCCTATAGATTAATTATCTCAGATGCGAGTTATATTTAAGATGACATGTTGCCCATAGCAACCAAACACATTACTGGTCTTCTATTGTCTAATGTCTAATGAGCAAGATACATGTGAAGTATAATTTTTGTGTTTTCATCCCATGCTTTTTGGGACTTGACACAAACATAAAATAAATATATATATATATATATATATATATATTTATTCACAAACTATATATTATATATATATTCACAAACTATATATTGTTATATATATATATTGACACAAACATAAAAAAATATATATATATATATATATATTTAGCTACAATAAAACACTTCACCCACACCCACAATAATAAAAACACAATTTGACAAAATGTTTTGGTTCAATTTTTTTTTACGATGCAAAATAAAATAAAATCATATTGTGTAAAGAAAAAAATATAATTGTTACAAACATAACATAACATGGCACAGCAACAAACACCTGCCTGTGCACAAAATAGGTACCCAGTAGTGAAGTCACCCCGTCTACTGGCCATCAAACACAACAAGAGATTGGTCTCATTACCCTGGCTGAGGAAGATGTTGGGCAGATTGAGGAAGATTCTGGCCACAATACCCAAACCCAACTATCAAGACCACAATGGGAAGAGGAAGGTGGGACAAGTTCACAGTCTAATGCATCAGACGCTGGGAACAAAAAGAGAAGATGCCAAACCACATTCAGCAGGAGGGAGTTTGTCATTCTGGTCCCACAAGCCATTGATATAGCATTTTAGAAATAATTCTTATCTCCTTTTTTCACCCAGCCTGAAGGGGATGTTGCTGAGTGGTAGGTCTGCGCACTGACCTTTGAGGGCCCTGCCCAGTGGGAACTTCTTCCTGGGCAGGGGTAGGGGATGGGCCAGGTGTTGGAGCCTCCCTGATACTATGGCAGCGATGGTCTGTATGCCTTGTCCAATTGTGTTGTTGAGTTGGAGGACAGAGGAGTTGATGTCGCACATGCCTTGGAGCACACGGGTGGTCAGGTCAGTGAGCCTGTTGGACATCTCACGTACCTCCCAGATCATCTGCTCATGGAATTCAGTGTTTTTTACTCCATGGCTGACTATCTCTGCCAAAATCTCCGGGCGAGTGCTTTGGTGGGGGGTGCCAGTGTGGGGCTGGGCTGGTGGTATTTCCTGCTCCACACTGGAGGTATCACTATTTCCCCCCTCCTCAGCCTTAGTTAGATGCCCCTCCTGTGCTGTGTTTAGAAAAAAAAAGTGAAATTAAAATCATATTAGTACAAATGTTCAATTTTATACAGTAAACACTTGTCAATATCTTTTTCAAATCTTACCTTCAAAGGCATGTGGATCTTCCATGGCAGATGTGTCAGTGTCCATTTCGGACATACCTTCCACCTCCTCATAGGACACACACACCATCCCTAGCTCCTCCAGGTCTGTAAACTCCACAGTCTCAGGGAGTGGCCCTCCCCCTGTGGCCCTCGAGGCGTTCCAGTGCGCAGCCTTTTTCAGCTTCAGGCAGGACTTGAAGTCAGCCCAACTACAAATGTTTTGGTGTTTGGGTAAAAGGAGAAGAAATGAACCATAAGTAAATGTGATCCAAATGTTTTGAGCACATGTCATAGTATTGGTTGCTATAGGCAACATGACTTTGAATTTGCTGCTTAAATCTTAGTTAATGCATACTATAGTGTTTGTCACTGTGGCTCAGTATGTATTTACCATCCTCTTACTTCCTGGGGTGTGTGGACAATTGGGCCCACAGCATTAACAGAGTCAGTGATTTCTCTCCAGATCCGGTCCTTTGTCCCAGCACCCATGTTTTTAGTTACAAAATGGATTCTATCAATGGCCTGTGGGACAAGAATTCCCAACTCCCTCTTTGAAAATGGTGGTTGGCGTCTTCTCTTTTTGCCTGTTACCTGCAATGCATTAGCCTGAGAAGTATCTCCACCTTCCTCTTCACTTTATGCCTCAGATTGCTAGGTTTGGGTAGTTGGCCCAGAATCTTCCTCAGTTTGTGCCACATGTTCCTCAGCCAGGGACCTCACAACAGCCTCTTCTTGTGTTTGTGGGCCAGTAGATGGAGTTTCGTCACTACTATGGCCTGGTTGTTCCACCTCTGCAGTGGCAGGTGTTTGTTGCTGTTGTCTTTGCAAAGCCAGCTGTTTACTTCTTTTGAGTATTGCCTTCATTTCGGCATTCAGCCTGGTCATCTCCTCTGCAAGTGGATCAGGCTCCATGATGCTGGTTACATATGCGTATGGATCTGGGGGTGTGATTTTATACCTGCGTATGCATGGTTTTGTGGGAAACAGCACAGGTTATGCATACATAATTGTTAAATGTGCTGATTGATTATCCTATTTAAGCATGTTCTGTGCAGTCTGTGTTTGTGGGTGTATGCAGGAGCTATTGAGTGAGGAGTGTTGCATGTTGTTAGTTTTTGCCAGTTACAATGTTGTCCATTATTGAAGGTAAGATATGTTTTGCTTTATGTGAAAAAGCAAGCAGTGCTTTAAAGATTGGGTCCATGTTATGCAGCCACGTGTACTTGTTTACTATAAGAAGTGTGTATATTTTGTTGTATGTGATGTGTATGCAGCTCATCCTCATGTTGTGTGTGGCATTTTTTTTGTGTGTGTTTTTTGTGTGCGTACGCACAGGGTTTTGTTTTAAAAGTTTTTTTTGTTTTGTTTTGTTTGTGTTGATAAAATAAATTTTGGTTTCCTTTCTTGTAATTGTTCCAACAGTGGCCCTCATTCCGAGTTGTTCGCTCGCAAGCTGCTTTTAGCAGCTTTGCACACTCTAAGCCGCCGCCTACTGGGAGTGAATCTTAGCTTATCAAAATTGCGAACGAAAGATTAGCAAAATTGCGAATAGACACTTCTTAGCAGTTTCTGAGTAGCTCCACACTTACTCGGCAACTGCGATCAGTTCAGTCAGTTTCGTTCCTTGTTTGACGTCACAAACACTCCCAGCGTTCGGCCAGACACTCCTCCGTTTCTCCAGCCACTCCCGCGTTTTTCCCAGAAACGGTAGCGTTTTTTCGCACACACCCATAAAACGGCCAGTTTCCGCCCAGAAACACCCACTTCCTGTCAATCACATTACGATCACCAGAACGAAGAAAAAACCTCGTAATGCCGTGAGTAAAATACCTAACTGCATAGCAAATTTACTTGGCGCAGTCACACTGCGGACATTGCGCATGCGCATTAGCGACTAATCGCTCCGTTGCGAGAAAAATATAACGAGCGAACAACTCGGAATGAGGGCCAGTATATCTATTTGCGGGTAAGTACTGTATGTGCATGATATTTGTTGTGGTTGGTATGTTGGTGTGTATATATATATATATATATATGTTCTACATGCGTGAGCTAATCTTTGTCTACTGCATGACTTATATCTCTAGATATCGTGACCCTAGATATGTATGCATGCAACATTGATATGGATGGATATATAAACATATTTACTAAAGATAAGTCCTGGAGTGCCATGTCCGTTTTGAACATTTGTTTGTTCTAAACTCTACTACGTGTATATATGTGTGTGTGTGTGTGTGTGTGTGTGTGTGTGTGTGTGTGTGTGTGTGTGCTTATTTATTTGTATTTTTCTTTGTTCCCTTCTTAATGAAGATTGTGTATTTTTGGTTGTTTTCGGGGAGGTTACCCCTTTTTGTTGTTGCTTGGCCTTTTGCCAGAATCCTTTATATATTCATCTGCTGGTAAGTATATGCATGCTCATAGGTGTGTGTTGTATGTTGGGGTGTGGGTGTATATATATATACACACACACACACACACACACACACACACACACACACACACACACGCGTGTGTGTGTGTGTGTGTGTGTGTGTGTGTGTGTGTGTGTGTGTGTGTGTGTGCTTATTTAGTTGTATTTTTCTTTGTTCCCTTCTCAAGGAAGGTTGTGTTTTTCTGTTTTTTTTTTGTTTTTTTTTTGGGGGGGGGGGGGTAGGTTACCTCCTTTTTTTCTTGGCCTTTCTCCAGATTCCTTTATATATTCATCTGCTGGTAAGTATATGCATGCTCGTAGGAGTGTGTTGTATGTTGGGGTGTGGATATATATATATATATATATATATATATATGTGTGTGTGTGTGCTTATTTAGTTGTATTTTTTTTTGTTCCCTTCTCAAGGAAGGTTGTGTTTTTCTGGGGGGGGGTTTTGGGGGGTGACCCCCTTTTTTTTGCTTGGCCTTTTGCCAGATTCCTTTATATATTCATCTGCTGGTAAGTATATGCATGCTCATAGGTGTGTGTTATATGCTGGGGTGTTGGCTTTGCTTAGTGTGTTATTGTTTTAATTATGTGTTTTGGACCACTCGTCCTTCCAAAAGAGTCTTTTTAAGGTAAGTATATGCATGCTCATTGTGTTGTTGTGGTTGATTTTGTGGGGTAGGATTTATAGTGTAAATTGTGTACAATCTTTCATTTTTTTTAAATGTTTGTATTCCTTTCCTCCTGGTGTTCTACATTTAGATATTGAGGGGTATATGCAATTAGCGGCGAATCGCGGCAATTTTTCGGCCGTTTTTTAATTTGACACAATTCGACCGTCAAATTTCGGCAAGTGGGTGCCGAAATTGACCATATTCAATAAAAAACGGATTCGACAGTCCCGCTGACGAAAAACGGCCGATTTGATGGATTTTGTTCCGATTTTTAAAAACGGGAAAAAACCCGAAAAAAAATGGCGTGGGGTCCCCCCTCCAAAGCATAACCAGCCTCGGGCTCTTCGAGCCGGTCCTGGTTCTAAAAATCCGGGGGGAAAAATGTCATGGGATCCCCCGTATTTTTAAAACCAGCACCGGGCTCTGCGCCTGGGGCTGGTGCAAAAAATACGGGGACAAAAAGAGTAGGGGTCCCCCGTATTTTTTACACCAGCATCGGGCTCCACTAGCTGGACAGATAATGCCACAGCCGGGGGTCACTTTTATACAGCGCCCTGCGGCCGTGGCATTAAATATCAAACTAGTCACCCCTGGCCGGGGTACCCTGGGGGAGTGGGGACCCCTTCAATCAAGGGGTCCCCCCCCCAGCCACCCAAGGGCCATGGGTGAAGCCCGAGGCTGTCCCCCCCATCCAAGGACTGCAGATGGGGGGCTGATAGCCTTTGGAAAAATGAAATATTGTTTTTTCCTGTAGTACTACAAGTCCCAGCAAGCCTCCCCCGCAAGCTGGTACTTGGAGAACCACAAGTACCAGCATGCGGGAGAAAAACGGGCCCGCTGGTACCTGTAGTTCTACTGGAAAAAAAATACCCAAATAAAAACAGGACACGCACACCGTGATAGTAAAACTTTATTACACACATGTCGACACACACATACTTACCTATGTTCACATGACGTTCGGTCCACTTGTCCAAGTAGAATCCGGGGTACCTGTGAATAAAATTATTCTCACCTCAATCCAGTGGCCAGGTTATAATCCACGTACTTGGCAAAAAAAAAAAAAAAATGAACACCCGGACCAAACGGACTGAAAGGGGTCCCATGTTTACACATGGGACCCCTTTCCACGAATGCCGGGACCCCACGTGACTGCTGTCACAGAAGGTCCCTTCAGCCAATCAGGTAGCGCTACTTCGTGGCACTCACCTGATTGGCTGTATGCGCGTCTGCTGTCAGACAGCGCATCGCAAAGCCTCTCCATTATATTCAATGGTGGGAACTTTGCGTCAGTGGTGAGGTCACCCGCGGTCAGCGGCTGACCGCGGGTAACCCCACCGCTACCCGCAAAGTTCCCACCATTGAAACTAATGGAGGGAGCTGTGCAATGCGCTGTTTGACAGCAGACGCGCATACAGCCAATCAGGTGAGTGCCACGAAGTAGCGCTACCTGATTGGCTGAAGGGACCTTCTGTGACAGCAGTCACGTGGGGTCCCGGCATTCGTGGAAAGGGGTCTCATGTGTAAACATGGGACCCCTTTCAGTCCGTTTGATCTGGGTGTTCGTTTTTTTTTTTGCCAAGTACGTGGATTATAATATGGACACTGCATTGCTTAATAATCTCAGTGCTATAGGAGATATACCAGAAGGATGTTTGCTTGCTACGATCGATGTATGCAATCTTTACACCTGCATCCCCCACTTGGACGGATTGCATGCTGTGAGATCGCTCATCGATGGTAATAGGCACTATGAGGGTCCTGATGTCGAATTATTTTTGCAACTATTACAATTAACTTTACAACGTAATTATTTTCTGTTTAATGATAATTATTATTTACAGCTCCAGGGTTGTTCTATGGGCAGCAATGTGTCACCTTCTTTTGAGAATGCATTTATGTTTCAGGTGGAGGATGATTTATTTTTCTCAACAACAGCAGTTAGTTCAAAAATTCTGGTTTATTTTCGGTATTTGGATGATTTATTGCTTTTTTGGTTAGGATCACAAGAATCCTTGGAGAAATTATTAAATGACCATAATTCATCTACTTCACCTGTTAAATGCACATATAATATTCATCAGAAAATGGTGGATTACTTAGATGTCCATATTGAGATAGTGGATCATAAAATAGCTACGGATTTATTTATTAAACAGACGGACCGAAATAACATATTATTAGCTTCTAGTCACCATCCAATACCCTTGCGCAAAGGTCTCCCCTATTCACAAATGCTACGTGCCAGACGTATCGTTAGTGATGAGACCAAAATTGAATCCACTTTGGATCAGCTAATTACTAAATTTGTTGCTAGGGGTTATCCTTTACATGAATTACAGGCTACAAAAAACAAAGTGTTAAGAATGTCACGTAAAGTAACGTTGGAGCCTTCCAATAATAATCAAAAATCGATAGGTGATAGACTTATTTGGGTTAACAAGTTTAATACCCAAAGTAAGACCATCAATAATATCAGCAAGAAATTTTGGCCGATTATTCAATCAGACAAACACTTAACCTCACTCTCAAACACTCGTTTAATGCCTGCTTACAAACGGGGGAAAAATCTCCGTGACCATTTGGTCAAAACTAACATACAATTCCCGTTAAAACGGAGCCGTACAGAAGGGAGCTTTTTAAAGTCATCTAAACCAGGATGCTTTCGTTGTCTAAGATGTACTACTTGTAGTCATATGATACCTGGTGACAGCTTCTGTCACCCATATACTGGTAAACGCTTTAAAATTAAACACAGAGTAACATGCTCAACAAAATTTGTTGTTTACTTATTAAGCTGCCCCTGTGGTCTCCATTATGTGGGGAAAACGGAATGCACATTCAAAGAAAGAATGGCAGGTCATCGTACCTCCATTAGAGCAGCATTAGCCACTGGACGTAGTGACCAGGCCACTTCCTTAATGCAAAACATCCGTTAGCAGCCTTAAAACATCGCATTATTGACCACATTCCCCCACTTACACGGGGAGGGAACCGGGGTCTTTTGTTATTAAAAGCTGAAGCCAGGTGGATTTTTCACCTGGATACTTTGTCTCCGAGGGGACTAAATGAACACTCAGGCTTTTCATGCTTTCTGTAAATATTTAGAAACAGCTAGTGACAACATTGACACTTTGTGACTAGGTTACTGTATGTAAGAGTTACTATGTATCTGTCTGACAATCTTCCTGCAATCTTTCTATTAAGGGCTTGTGTATCGTTTCTAGCATGGCTTCAGATGACGTAATTTTAGCATCGTTGTATTGATTGTTATTTAATATATGAGACAAGCATTTATATGCATACCTTGTCTCTCATTTGCTCTGCTATAGTTGGCAGGGTTTGAGTTACATATATCTTTCTTCTTCTTTTTTGTGATGCTATAAGTGTACAGTACTATTGTATATTTTTAAGGGTATATGGTGTATTTGTAAATGTATTTTGTGTTGTACAGTATGTCTTTTATCACGTAATATAATGATTGCATTGATTGCCCACAGCTGGAACCTCCGTGACGCGCTGCGGGCGGACGCCCAGCGATAACGTCATTTTAACTGAGCCGGGACGCTGGCCGCGGGCCGCCATGGACGGACCTGCAGGGGTATATAGGTGAGTCACTTTTTGTTTGTTATTTGTCCTGACGAAAAAGTTTGATTATAAACTTTGAAACGTTGACACGCTCAGGTGGATTCCTGTGTTTCTTTCTTAAAGTCGTGAGAGCCGCCTGCTGTGCATTGTTATATTATTGAGGATTTTTACTTCAAACGGAGGGCACCGGCTATTTCCAAGCATATATTCTGTCCAAATAAGGAGTGCTGCTGACTGGATATTTATATATATATATATATATATATATATATATATATTATATTGATACACAATATTGATTATATTGATTACACAATGGGACCTAATGCAAAAATAAAAAATAATTTTTTCATATAAATAATAATAATAAAAAAATTACATATTTCTGTGTTTCTATCTCCTTAGACAGAGCACAAAGGCAGGTGCAGGACCTGCCGAAGAAGGTCCCTCCCCCTCTTAACCACCCTCCTCCCATCAATCAGCCTCCTCCTCCTCCTCCCCCTCTCAACAACCCTCCCCCCACCAATCTGCCTCCTCCTCCTCCCTCTCTCAACAACCCACCCCCCATCAATCTGCCTCCCCCTCTCAACCACCCTCCCCACATCAAACATCTTCCCACTCTCAAGTACCTTCCCCCATCAATCTGCCTCCTCCTCTTCATCCTATCAAGCACCCACCCAGCATCATTCAGTCTCCTCTTTCCCCATCTCAACCAACCCTCCCCCCATCAATCTGTCCCCTCCTCTTCCTCTCAACCACCCTCCCCCATCAAAACACCTTTGACATTCCCACACCCTCACAATCCGATCCTCCTTCCCCATCTAACCTACAACATCCTTTCAAGACCCTTACCCCATCCAAACTACCACCCCCTTTCAAGACCCTTCCCCCATCCAAAGTTATTCACCCCCTTTGTATGTGGACACAGGATAGTGGGCAGCTGAGGCCCTGGAGGGAGTTGAGGGTGCTTTTCCAGCATTGGTGGAGAGTAAGTCATTTCTACAATACACATGTATTTGTAAGTTGGTTTAAATGTAGATACAACAACATGTGTTTTCAAACTGTGTCCCTCACACTGCTGTGGTAAAACATATTCCAACATTCCCAGTCACAGTTTATGTATGAAGGCATGTTATCACTGAGGCAGGACATGCTTGGATATGTAGTTCCACAGCAGATGTAGAGCTGCAGGTTGCTGACCCAGGACCTAGACCAGGAATTTGGAACCTTTGGCACTCCAGATGTTGCTGAACTACACATACCAGCATGCACTGCTCTAGTTTTAGCATGGCCATATTGACATTAATTTGCAGGCCATGCTGGTATGTATAGTTCAGCAACAGCTGGAGGGCCATACATTCACTATCCCTGACCTAGCCATTGAGCTATTGAAGTGTGCTTTGTGGCTTGCTTGTATATTGTGTAATGTGTGAAATGAATGTTGTTTTGTTTACAAACATTTATTACAGATGCTGCGGTTGGAGATCACAATGCAGAATTGAGGAGAGTGGTGGCTGTTATGGAGCAGCATTGCAGGGGTCTTCTGGAGGCGATTGTTAGCCTGGGCAAAATGTTGTGATAAATTTAATTTTGAACCCATAGAAAGGAAAAAAAAACAAACAGTTTTTTTTCAAACATAAATTTGCTTTGATTACATCAACATTTTGTGTGTTGTGTTCTGTAAAGGTAAATAACATATATGTATCATCACTTGTAAAGTGTTACAATGAAGAGTGAAAAATTGCTAGAAAATCAACTACAGGTTGAGTATCCCTTATCCAAAATGCTTGGGACCAGAAGTAATTTTGGATATCGGATTTTTCCGTATTTCGGAATAACTGCGTACCATAATGAGATATTGTGGGGAGGGGACCTAAGTCTAAGCACAGAATACATTTATGTTTCATGTACACCTTATACACACAGCCTGAAGGTAATTTTAGCCCATATTTATAATAACTTTGTGCATTAAACAAAGTGTGTGTACATTCACACAATTCATTTATGTTTCATATACACCTTATACACACAGCCTGAAGGTCATTTAATACAATATTTTTAATACCTTTGTGTATTAAACAAAGTTTGTGTACATTGAGCCATCAGAAAACAAAGGTTTCACTATCTCACTCTCACTCAAAAAATTCCGTATTTCTGAATATTCCGTATTTCGGAATATTTGGATATGGGATACTCAACCTGTACTAACTGACATTTAAAAAACAAAGCCAGTGACAAGACAGTTAGGAGCTGATTGTTACTTTAATACTCACCATTTTAACACATTCAAACAATTAAGCATACAGTATATGCTAAACTGTGTAATGTACAGTATGTCAGTCAGGAATTTCAAAATATTAAATTTTGGGGTATTGAGCAAATAGGCCAATAAATATGTAAATATTTGATATTTGTTGTCTTAATTGCTGAATGTTATTATGCAATTAGGTTGTCATACTCTTCATTTTGCCGAGTGTGATCACTTATTTGTTCAATCACATTACAAATCCTTTGGCTAATTGGGGGTATATTTACTAAAATTCTTATTTTTCAGAATGAGGTTAAAGTTCAAACATGAATGATATTGAATGTGTGAATTTGCAACTTTTTGTTTTTTTTACGCCTGATTTACTATGCTGTCGTATTCTGCATTTTCGTTTTTTCCGATGTCGATGTCATTCGTAATGTCGGGCAGTGTTTTACGTGAGTGATTAGTAAAACACTGCCAACATTAACACAATGAATCTCGGCCGGATCTGTGAGATCCGTGCAGGGCCTTATTGTGTACCTTAAAAATGTGTTTAAAGAGTTAAAAAAAATAAAAAAAAAAATACGTGGGGTCCCCCCTCCTAAGCAAAACCAGCCTCGGGCTCTTTGAGCCGGTCCTGGTTGTAAAAATATGGGGGGGGGGGGAATGACTGGGGTTCCCCCATATTTAAACAACCAGCACCGGGCTCTGCGTCCGGTCCTGGTGCAAAAAATACAGGGGACAAAAAACGTATTGGTCCCCCATATTTTTTGATCCAGCATCGGGCTCCACTAGTCAGAGATAATGCCACAGCCGGGGGACACTTTTATATCGGTCCCTGCGGTCCTGGCATTAAATCACTAACTAGTCACCCCTGGCCGGGGTACCCTGGAGGAGTGGGGACCCCTTAAATCAAGGGGTCCCCCCCCCCTCCAGCCACCCAAGGGCCAGGGGTGAAGCCCGAGGCTGTCCCCCCCCATCCAAGGGCTGCGGATGGGGGGGCTGATAGCCATGTGTAAAAATAAGAATATTGTTTTTTGTAGCAGTACTACAAGTCGGAGAACCACAAGTACCAGCATGCGGTGGAAAAACGGGCCCGCTGGTACCTGTAGTACTACTACAAAAAAATACCCAAATAAAAACAGAACTCACACACCTTGAAAGTAAAACTTTATTACATACATGCACACCTACATTCACACATACTAACCTATGTTCACACGTGGCTCGGTCCACTTCTCCAAGTAGAATCCATGGGGTACCTGAAAATAAAATTATACTCACAAAAATCCAGTGTAGATCGGTCCTCTTCTGAGCTTGTAATCCACGTACTTGGCAAAAAAACAAACCGAAAAACCCGAACCACGCACTGAAAGGGGTCCCATGTTCACACATGGGACCCCTTTCCCCGACTGCCGAGACCCCCCGTGACTCCTGTCACAAAGGGTCCCTTTAGCCAATCAGGGAGCGCCATGTCGTGGCACTCTCCTGATTGCCTGTGCGCTCCCGAGCTGTCAGTCAGGCTGCGCAAGGCAGAGATACAATGTAGCGCATAGGCGCTACATTGTATCCAATGGTGGGAACTTTGCGGTCAGCGGTTGACCGCGAGTAACCTCACCGCTAACCGCAAAGTTTCCCACCCCTTCCCACTGATAAACATGCACGGATCTCATGGATCCGTGCATGACTATCACAACACGGTAAAAAAAAAGCAGGTCTGTTTTAAAACTGCTTTTTTTTACGAATTGTATTTTTTCACGGCAGTGTTTGGCTATTGCCGGCAGTGTTTGTGAAATACAATTTTTAGTAAATTACCGAGTTGTATACCTAAACAGCCGCGTTTGACCGATGGTGTATTCATTCGTATTTTTTTTCTTTGACTACCAAAAAAATACGAATGGCCTCATCACTGCCGAGATTTTAGTTTAGTAAATTCCTGAGATGATACTTTGATAAAAAAACACCAAATCGGTCAAAATCGGGAGCTTAGTAAATATACCCCTTGGTGTCTTAATTTAGAAAGGAATGGGATGGGGGGAAAACCCAATGACTGTACGAATATTTGCAATCTCACAAAAGGAATAGCGCATCTACGACAGTCTCCGTGTTGCTAGCTGTGCATTTGGCAGGCATGCGAAGGCATCGCTAGCATGCGAAGCACAATAGTAAACACCTACTTTGTGCATTGCTGCACTCTCATTTGCAGCTGTACGTGGTGGACGCTCGTTCGCACACGAGCGATGTGATCGCTACAGTGCGAACGCTGCTTGCGTGCACATCGAGTAGCGATCAGGTTGGAATGACCCCCAATGTGTAGTATATAGAAAATCGTGTTCTTTAAAAAATAGATTAGCACCAAGCAAGTTGAGTATTATAATGTATAGTACAGAAAATAATACATTAGAAGGTTTCTATGCCTGCAAGAAATGTAAAGAGTGTCAATTTGTAAATAAAGACAACAAACAATTAGAGTTTGGATAATAATAAGTCATTGAAAATTAAAGGGAAATTATGTTGCTTCAGCACACATGCGGTATATTAATTGGAGTGTAGTTGTGGCAAGCAGTTTGTGGGTCAGACAAGTGCAATTTAAAATTGTGCATATTAGAACATATGAGAAACATCCTACATAAAGTAGAAAATCATAGGGGGGTAATGAATTAGCTCTGACCATTTCGGATCTATTGAATTCACCCCCCCTGCATATTCAATTGTGGGCCGTTCTCGACAGATTTTAAGGCATTTTCACCAATGCCTTCTTTTTTTTTTTTGTGAAAAGAAATTGGCGAAAAATCAGTCTTCCTTTACGCCAGCAAAAGTGTGAAAACACATGGCTTCACTGATCCACATGTTTTTCGCTCCTGACAATTTTTTTGCCTATGCGAAAACACAACATTTGGACAAAAAAATTGTGAAAAGTTAAATTTTTTTCACCTAGGTAAAGAAATTGGATTTTAATTAACTACCAGTAAATCCTTTTCTCGTAGTCCATGGAGGATGCTGGGGTCCACATTAGTATCATGGGGTATAGATGGGTCCACTAGGAGCCACTGGCACTTTAAGAGTTTAGTAGTGTGGGCTGGCTCCTCCCTCTATGCCCCTCCTACCAGACTCAGTTTAGAAACTGTGCCCGAGGAGACGGGCAACTTTGATAGAAGGATTTTACACAGATAGTGGCGAGATTCACACCAGCTCACACAACAAGGCAAACCAAACAACTAGCTTGAAAACTCAGCAACAGCTGAATAACATTACTGTACCAAGTAATAACACAGTACTTAACTAAGAACAAATCAGTACTGAATCAAGTAAACCACTGCAGGATAACAAAGCGCTGGGCGGGAGCCCAGCATCCTCTATGGACTACGAGAAAAGGATTTACCGGTAGGTAATTGAAATCCTATTTTCTCTTACGTCCTAGAGGATGCTGGGGTCCACATTAGTAGCTTGGGGATATACCAAAGCTCCCAGAACGGGAGGGAGAGTGCGGAGGTTCCTGCAGAACTGATTGACCAAACTGAATGTCCTCAGAGGCCAAAGTATCGAATTTGTAGAACTTTACAAACGTGTTTGACCCAGACCAAGTAGCCGCTTGGCAAAACTGTAAAGCCGCCCAGGAAGAACCGACCTTACGAGTAGAGTGGGCCTTAACAGATTTTGGACAGGCAATCCTGCCGTAGAATACGCATGCTGGATAGTGAACCTAATCCAACAAGAGATCGTCTGCTTAGAAGCAGGACACCCAAAATTCTTGGGATCATACAAGACAGAGGGTCCGATTTGCTGTGACGAGCAGTTCTCTTCACATACATTTTAAGCACCCTTACAATGGCCCTCATTCCGAGTTGTTCGCTCGCTAGCTGCTTTTAGCAGCATTGCACACGCTAAGCCGCCGCCCTCTGGGAGTGTATCTTAGTTTAGCAGAATTGCGAACGAAAGATTCGCAAAATTGCAAATAGAAATTTCTTAGCAGTTTCTGAGTAGCTCGACAATTACTCTGCCACTGCGATCAGTTCAGTCAGTTTCGTTCCTGGTTTGATATCACAAACACACCCAGCGTTCGCCCAGACACTCCCCCGTTTCTCCAGCCACTCCCGCGTTTTTCCCAGAAACGGCAGCGTTTTTTCACACACACCCATAAAATGGCCAGTTTCCGCCCAGAAACACCCACTTCCTGTCAATCACACTCCGATCACCAGAACGAAGAAAAATCCTCGTAATGCCGTGAGTAAAATACCTAACTGTTGAGTAAAATAACTAAGCGCATGCGCTCTGCGAACATTGCGCATGCGCAGTAAGCGACTAATCGCAATATAGAGAAAATCGGCAACAAGCGAACAACTCGGAAGGAGGGCCCATATCCAAGGACTTTGATGGAATTGAGGAGTCAGTAGCAACTGGCACCACAATAGGTTGGTTGATATGAAAAGCTGACACAACTTTAGGAAGGAATTGCTGACGTGTCCAGAGCTCAGCTCTATCCTCATGGAAGATCAAGTAGGGGCTTTTACAAAACAAAGCCCCCAACTCCAACACACATCTTGCAGAAGCCAAGGTCAACAGAGTGACAGCCTTCCACGTGAGAAATTTGACCTCATCCTCCTGTAGAGGTTCGAACCAATCTGATTTGAGGAACTGTAACACCACGTTAAAATCCCTTTGTGCCGTAGGCGGCACAAAGGGAGGCTGGATGGGCAGAACCCCCTTCAAAAATGTCTGAACCTCAGGGAGGGAAGCCAGTTGTTTATGGAAGAAAATGGATAAGGCCGAAATCTGGACCTTTACGGATCCCAACCTCAGGCCCATATCCACACCTGCTTGCAGGAAGAGGAGAAACCGTCCCAGTTGAAACTCCACCATAGAAAACCTCTTGGATTCACACCAAGATACATACTTTTTTCAAATGCGATGGTAATGTTTAGAGGTTACTCCTTTCCTAGCCTTTATCAGAGTACGAATAACCTTGTTCAGAATGCCCTTCTTTGCTAAGATCCGGCGTTCAACCTCCATGCCGTCAAACGTAGCCACGGTAAGTCTTGATAGGTGAATGGCCCCTGTTGTAGGAGGTCCTCCCGAAGAGGAAGAGGCCTTGGATCTTCCAGCAGTAGACCCTGAAGATCCGCATACCAAGCCCTTCTTGGCCAGTCCAGAGCAATGAGGATTGCCTGAACTCTTGTTCTCCTTATGAGCTTTAGAATCCGTGGAATGAGTGGAAGCGGAGGAAACACGTACACCGACAGGAACACCCACGGAGTCATCAGGGCGTCCACCGCCTCATGTCTATTTGAGGAACCCCCCCAAAGATTTGTCACCTCTGTGAACACCTCTGGATGGAGGCCCCACTCTCCTGGATGGAGATCATGTCTGCTGAGGAAGTCCACTTCCCAGTTGTCCACTCCCGGAATGAAAATTGCTGACAGCGCTAGCGCGTGTTTTTCAGCCCAGAGGATGATTTTTGTTACCTCTGACATTGCAGCTATGCTCTTCATTCCACCCTGTCGGTTTATGTAGGCCACCGTTGTTACATTGTCTGACTGTACTTGAATGGCTCGATCTCGCAGAAGATGTGCCGCTTGGAGAAGACCGTTGTACACGGCTCTTAGTTCCAGAATGGTTATTGGAAGACTGGATTCCAGACTTGACCACCTTCCTTGGAAGGTTTCCCCTTGAGTGACTGCGCCCCATCCCAGGAGACTCGCATCCGTGGTTAGAAGGATCCAGTCCTGAATCACAAACCTGCAGCCCTCCAGAAGGTGAGGTTTTTGCTTTTCGGCAACAGACGTATCCTCAGGTGCATATGTAGATGAGATCCCGACCACTTGTCTAGGAGTTCCAATTGGAAGGATTGAGCATGAAATCTTCCGTATTGTAGTGCCTCGTAAGAGGCAACCATCTTTCCATGCAGGCGAATGCACTGATGAACCAAAACCCAGGCTGGCTGCAGGACATCCTGGACCATTGTTTGTATCACCAACGCTTTCTCCTCCAGTAGAAACATCTTCTGCACTTCCATGTCAAGGATCATCCCCAGGAAAGACAATCTCCTTATTGGCTCCAAATGTGACTTTGGTAGGTTCAGGATCCAACCGTGTTCCCTGAGCAGGCAAGTTGTGAGAGCAATGGACTGCAACAACGTCTCCCTGGTCGAAGCCTTTATCAGCAGATTGTCCAGATATGGAATTATTTTCACTCCCTGACAGCGGAGGAGAACCATCATCTCTGCCATCACCTTGGTGAACACCCTCGGTGCCATGGAGAGACTGAATGGCAGTGCCTGAAACTGATAGTGACTGTCTAACAGTGCAAATCAGAGATAAGCCTGGAGCGGTGGCCAAATCGGAATGTTGAGGTATGCATCCTTGATATCCAGGGATAACAGAAACTCTCCCTCCTCTAGACCTGAGATCACTGCTCTCAGAGACTCCATTTTGAACTTGAACTCCCTCAGATAAGGGATTAACGATTTCAAGTTCAAAATCGGTCTGACTGAACCATCCAGTTTCGGTACGACGAAAAGGTTTGAATAGTAACCTTTGTTTTGCATATGAGGTGGAACTGGAACAATGACTGCCGGCCTTTCCAATTTTTGGAAGGCTTCCTGTAGGATAGCCCTGTCTGTCAGTAAAGCTGGCAAGCCTGATTTGAAGAATCGGTGAGACGGGAGTTCTTGAAACTCCAGTCTGTACCCCTGGGATACAATATCCTGTACCGAGGGATCCAGGCCGGACGACACCCAGACGTGGCTGAAACATCTGAGCCTTGCACCCACCAGTCCCTCCTCCAGGCTGTGCGGTCCACAGTCATGCTGAGGATTTTGAGGAACCAGTAGCAGGCTTCTGGTCCTGGGAGCCTGCAGGTGCAGGCTTTTTGGATTTTGCATGCCCACCTCTAAAGAAAGTGGTAGGAAGCTTGGCCTTTTTTGTGTTTGTGGTCCAAAAGGACTATGATGCAGATGAAGAAAAGGGTTTCTTCGTAGAAGGCGTAGCTGAGGAAAGAAAGGGTGACTTACCCGCAGTTGCCATGGAAATCCATGCATCCAACGCTTCCCCAAATAGAGCCATGAGTAGGGTAGGTTCTCCACACTTCTCCTGGATTCCGCATCTGCCGACCATTGGCATAGCCAGAATCCCCTGCGAGCTGAGACAGACATGGAAGATATCCTTGCATTCAGCGTACCCAGGTCCTTCATGGATTCCACCATGAACCCCGCAGAATCCTGTATGTTACGTAAAAACAGTTCAATGTCACTTCTATCCATTGTATCTAAGCCTTCTAGTAACGTGCCTGACCACTTTACTATAGCTTTTGAGATCCATGCACAGGCAATAGTAGGCCTTAACGCCACCCCTAAAGCAGTGGATTTGAGCGTAGTGTCAATCTTACGATCAGCCAGTACTTTTAACGCGGTAGATAAAGGGACAGGTAAAACCACATTTTTGACAGTCTGGAAACAGATGCGTCAACTATGGGTGGGTTTTCCCATCTTTTTCTATCCTCCTCAGGAAAGGGAAAAGCAACCAGAACTCTCTTGGGGATCTGGAATTTTTTCTCCGGGGTTTCCCAGGATTTTTCAAATAAAGCATTTAATTCTTTAGATGCAGGAAAGGTTAGCGAGGCTTTCTTATTGTCTGTGAAGTAAGCCTCCTCAACCTGCTCAGATGGTGTGTCAGTAATATATATTATACATCTCTTATGGCCTCAGTCATGAGCTGCACCCACTTAGCCAGGGATGCCGCCTCCCTCAGCACATCCCTGTCACCGTAGGCTGTGTCAGAGTCGGTATCCGTGTCATCTTGCATAATCTGGGCAAGTGCACGTTTCTATGGGAGTACGCTAGGGGATTTAGAAGGAATAGGAACAGAACCTGACCAAACAACCATAGAATTCTTTAAAACCTGCGTTTCCATCTCAGTATGAGCTACCCTAGTAGAGATTTGAGAGATCATTCCCTTAATAGAAGTCAGCCATTCTGGCTCATTAATAGGAATCTGAGACAATACATTATATTCCTGGGTACATGGAGTGGATTCCTCTGGGGAAGAAACATCCTCTGCAGCATAAGAAACAGAGTCCCTGGACATGGCTATGTGAGAAAACATACACCACACTCACACAGGAAAAATGTCAGACAGTTTCCCCCCCCAAGTACCTTCAGAGAAACACAGAGCTTGGAGCCAGCACACACACAGCGCTCCATTAAGCAGTATAACTAACCTGGCGCTGACTGTGTACCTTAATAGACTACACAGATAATACAAAGCCTCCCCCCCCTCCCTTTTACAACCCCCTGGTACCGCACAGGATAGCTGGAGTCATGTGGAGGAACAGCACTCATTGTCAATGTCTCTGTAGCTGCATCTGCAGGGAGGAAATGGCACTGAACGTTGCTGGGTCCACTCTGAGGAGAAGCTCCGCCCCATGGAAATGGCGCCTCTTCCCGCATTTTCAAAGGATTATACTGGCCTGAGGATTTTGCTAGCAGTGTTACCGAGGTCCTTTATTGCCTTGAGTGACCAGTGTAGGGTATCTGCGCTGGCTCAGGGCGCCCCCCATAGCGCCGCACTGTGTACTGCTGAGCTCTCCGGAGCGCAGTTAGTACTGCGCTCCTACCCTGTTGTTGCCATTCACACCGGCTCCCCGCTTGTCGGGTCACCGGTGACTCACTCGCCACTGGAATCTTCTGGCTCTGTTAGGGGGTGGCGGCATGGTGCAGGAGTGAGCAGTTGCCTTGGGCGGCTAACGATCATCACCCTCAGGAGCTCAGTGTCCTGTCAGCGAAGATAGTGGCCATTGACCTCTCAGGGTTGGACACTACTCCCCCCCCCCCCCTAAATCCCACAAAGCAGGGAGGCCGTTGCCAGCAGCCTCCCTGTTCCTAGACTCTAATGAAAAAAAGAAAACAGGAAAAACTCCTATTGAGCTCCCCTAGCTGTGACCGGCTCCTCCGGGCACATTATCTAAACTGAGTCTGGTAGGAGGGATATAGAGGGAGGAGCCAGCCCACACTATTAAACTCTTAAAGTGCCAGTGGCTCATAGTGGACCCGTCTATACCCCATGGTACTAATGTGGACCCCAGCATCCTCTATGGACTACGAGAAAAGGATTTACTGGTAGGTAATTAAAATCCTATTTTTTTGCCTAAGTGAAAGAATTTAACTTTTCACAATTTTTTAGTACAAATGTTTTTTTCGCATAGGCGAAAAATTTGGCAGGAGCGAAAAACGTGTGGATAAGTCTATACCCCATGGTACTAATGTGGACCCCAGCATCCTCTAGGATGTAAGAGAAAAGGCGCTAATTGAATACCTCACATAGGCCCTCATTCCGAGTTGTTCGCTCGCTAGCTGCTTTTACACTCTGGGAGTGTATCTTAGCTTAGCAGAACAGCGTACAAAAGATTAGCAGAACTGCTACTATATAATTCTTTGCAGTTTCTGAGTAGCTCTAAACCTACTCACAGATTGCGATCAGCTCAGTCCGTTTAGTTCCTGGTTTGATGTCACAAACATGCCCTGCGTTCGGCCAGCCACTTCCCCGTTTCTCCAGACACTCCCGCGTTTTTCCCTGACACGCCTGCGTTTTTTAGCACACTCCCGGAAAACGCTCAGTTACCACCCAGAAACGCCCCTTTCCTGTCAATCACTCACCGATCAGCAGTGCGACTGAAAAGTGCAGCAGAATCCACAGCAAATCTACTACGTTTTTAGTTAAATAACTAAGCGCATGCGCCCTGCGTGACTTGCGCATGCGCATTTTGCAACAAATCGCAGCATAGCAAAAATCGGCAACGAGCGAACAACTCGGAATGACCCCCATAGTGTTCCCCGTCATTTTTCAGAGTGTGGCAGTTCAAATATGAAGGGCTTTTCATTTAAAGATATTGGGAAAATTAGTATGGATGAAAGACAGAAAGATACAGTATGTACAAAAAAGAAAACTCTCCCAGCGTAAAACATTTTGGATCTATACTCTAAATACCTTGTGCTATTTGGATTAAATGAAGGTTGTGACATTATGCCTTTCTTGCATAATTAGTGCATTACATTGACATGCTTTTGCACCGCAGTGGCAGTAGTTATAACCCATCTGTAGTGCTTACTTATACGGGCTGCCGATGGATGCGCAGTATATATTATTAAATGTGTAGAACTTGTTCCCTGGTTTTATGTTATGTAATGGTGTGTACTGAAAATGTATCAATGAGCGTTATATTGTATCATTTTTGGACTGTGCTGTAACAAGATATGAATCTTTGTGACATATACAGTAAGTTACTTTGTAACTGTTTTGGAAAGGAGGAGAAGGAACTCTCTGGTCTGGTAATTGAAATGAAAAGATCTATGGAGTATTTTTTGTAAGAAAAGCTGAATCAGCTAATTGGTAAAAAATCTGATTGAGTTGAATAAAGGAAGTTTTAGGATTTACGGAGCGGACAAGAGAGCAAAATCTCCTACTTGTATAAATATATATTTGTATTAAATGTTTAGTATCACACTATTAAGAAGTAAATTGATCTAGATAGGCTCTTTAAACAATCAATTTGTCATGTTAATGATTTGTACTAAGGTGGTCATTCCGAGTTGTTCGCTCGTTATTTTTCTTCTCAATGGAGCAATTAGTCGCTAATGCGCATGCGCAGTGTCCGCAGTGCGACTGCGCCAAGTAAATTTGCTATGCAGTTAGGAATTTTACTCATGGCATTACAAGGTTTTTTCTTCGTTCTGGTGATCGTAATGTGATTGACAGGAAGTGGGTGTTTCTGGGCGGAAATTGGCCGTTTTATGGGTGTGTGTGAAAAAAACGCTACCGTTTCTGGGAAAAACGCGGGAGTGTCTGAAGAAACGGGGGAGTGTCTGGGCGAACGCTGGGAGTGTTTGTGACGTCAAACCAGGAACGAAACTGACTGAACTGATCGCAGTTGCCGAGTAAGTGTGGAGCTACTCAGAAACTGCTAAGAAGTGTCTATTCGCAATTCTGCTAATCTTTCGTTCGCAATTTTTATAAGCTAAGATTCACTCCCAGTGGGCGGCGGCTTAGCGTGGGCAATGCTGCTAAAAGCAGCTTGCGAGCGAACAACTCGGAATGAGGGCCTAAGAGTGGTATATATATAGAGATAACCATGGAGACAAGCCACACCCCCTGATGAAGTACCGATTGGATGAAACACGTTGGAGGTGGCTAATGAAGTGGATGCTGTGACTTCTCCCATTGGGTCCAAATCTGGTGTGGAGAAGACCTGGACAGACTAAAGTACTGATTGTTCATGAAGCGGCTAAGTGACTGCCACACTTTTTTTTTAAACTTCTATGTACATGAGCATTGTTTTAAGTGAAAGTGTTGTTAATACAGGTTGAGTATCCCTTATCCAAAATGCTTGGGACCAGAAGTATTTTGGATATCGGATCTTTCCGTATTTTGGAATAATTGCATACCATAAGGAGATATCATGGTGATGGGACCTAAGTCTAAGCACAGAATGCATTTATGTTTCATATACAACTTATACACACAGCCTGAATGTCATTTTAGCCAATATTTTGTATAACTTTGT
Source organism: Pseudophryne corroboree (assembly GCF_028390025.1). Taxonomy (NCBI): domain Eukaryota; kingdom Metazoa; phylum Chordata; class Amphibia; order Anura; family Myobatrachidae; genus Pseudophryne; species Pseudophryne corroboree. The sequence goes on from NC_086446.1 coordinate 694,750,270, forward strand.
GTATTAAACAAAGTGTGTGTACATTCACACAATTCATTTATGTTTCATATACACCTTATACACATTGTACATTGAGCCATCAGAAAACAAAGGTTTTACTACCTCATTCTCACTCAAAAAATTCAGTATTTCGGAATATTTGGATATGGGATACACAACCTGTATTACACACCTGAGTGCACTCTCCATTTTTCATTCAGAATCATTGCATTATACTCCGGTGGCTTGGAGTGGTATGTAGCTGCACATGGACACTTAAAAATACTTTGGACAGACTGCGCAAAGACTGAGTATTTATCATATATATATATATATATATATATATATATATATAATATGGGGTTAAGACCCAGTTAACGCGCTATAAGGATAAGCTACGACTTCGGGATTACCCCCTGTTAGGTGGGGTACAATACAGAGATAAAAAGAAGACGGTTTCCCAAAGGAGCTTGTACTAGTGCTCTGGTATATAGCAGTGTAAATAGTATCCTTAATTGTAGTTTTAAAAAAAAAGGATTTTATTTCCTTTTAAAGATACAATACATAAAATTATTCAATTACATTCAATGACATTTTATACACGAGATGATTAAAAGCAATGTTCCATTCTTAGTCATATAGCGATGACTCTTGAAGAACGCAATAGTTGTCTCAAAAACCAAACGCGTTTCGTCCCTCGGACTTCATCAGGGGCTTTGCAATCAAGAGACTTCAATACAGATAATCAGCATATAAATCTTCAATAAGTGGACACATTACCAGAACGGTATTGGATAATATTCACCTCATGGATTATCACTTCGCTTATTCAAAAGCTGATTGGAACAGTGTGAACTACAGAGAGGCATTGCGACAGTCATTCATACTGACTCTTTGTAAAAACAATTCTGGCCCTATCCTGGGAATTAATTGTCTTATAAGCTTTTGAATAAGCGAAGTGATAATCCATGAGGTGAATATTATCCAATACCGTTCTGGTAATGTGTCCACTTATTGAAGATTTATATGCTGATTATCTGTATTGAAGTCTCTTGATTGCAAAGCCCCTGATGAAGTCCGAGGGACGAAACACGTTGGGTTTTTGAGACAACTATTGCGTTCTTCAAGAGTCATCGCTATATGACTAAGAATGGAACATTGCTTTTAATCATCTCGTGTATAAAATGTCATTGAATGTAATTGAATAATTTTATGTATTGTATCTTTAAAAGGAAATAAAATCCTTTTTTAAAAAAAACTACAATTAAGGATACTATTTACACTGCTATATACCAGAGCACTAGTACAAGCTCCTTTGGGAAACCGTCTTCTATATATATATATATATATATAATATTTAAAAGATCATATGAACAAATAAGAATGTGAAAAAATAAGATTTTAAACCGACCGGTAAATCTTTTTCTCGTAGTCCATAGAGGATGCTGGGGACTCCGTAAGGACCATGGGGATAGACGGGCTCCGCAGGAGACATGGGCACTTTAAGAAAGACTTTATGTCTGGGTGTGCACTGGCTCCTCCCTCTATGCCCCTCCTCTAGACCTCAGTTAGAGAAACTGTGCCCAGAGGAGACGGACAGTACGAGGAAAGGATTTTTGTTAATCCAAGGGCAAGATTCATACCAGCCACACCAATCACACCGTATAACTTGTGTATATATTAAACAGTTAACAGTATGAAAAAATAACGTAGCATCAGTCCAACCTGATGAAACTATAACATAACCCTTATGTAAGCAAAACTATATACAAGTCTCGCAGAAGTAGTCCGCACTTGGGACGGGCGCCCAGCATCCTCTACGGACTACGAGAAAAATATTTACCGGTAGGTTTAAAATCTTATTTTCTCTAACGTCCTAGAGGATGCTGGGGACTCCGTAAGGACCATGGGGATTATACCAAAGCTCCCAAACGGGCGGGAGAGTGCGGATGACTCTGCAGCACCGAATGAGCAAACCTTAGGTCCTCTTCAGCCAGGGTATCAAACTTATAGAACTTTGCAAAGGTGTTTGAACCCGACCAAGTAGCAGCTCGGCACAGTTGTAGTGCCGAGACCCCTCGGGCAGCAGCCCAAGACGAGCCCACCTTCCTAGTGGAATGGGCCTTGACCGATTTTGGTAACGGCAATCCAGCCGTAGAATGCGCCTGCTGAATCGTGTTACAGATCCAGCGAGCAATAGTCTGCTTCGAAGTAGGGGCACCAACCTTGTTGGCTGCAAATAGGACAAACAGTGCTTCTGTTTTCCTGACTCTAGCCGTTCTGGCCACATAAATTTTCAAAGCCCTGACTACATCAAGGGACTCAGAATCCTCCAAATCTCGTGTAGCCACAGGCACCACAATAGGTTGGTTCATATGAAAAGGTGACACCACCTTAGGCAAGAATTGAGGATGGGTCCACAATTCCGCCCTATCCATATGGAAAACCAGATAGGGACTTTTATGAGACAAAGCCGCCAATTCCGACACTCGCCTAGCCGAAGCCAAGGCTAATAACATGACCACCTTCCAAGTGAGATATTTTAACTCCACCGTTTGAAGTTGTTCAAACCAGTGCGACTTAAGGAAACTCAACACCACGTTAAGGTCCCAAGGCGCCACCGGAGGTATAAAAGGAGGATGAATATGCAGCACTCCCTTCACAAAAGTCTGTACTTCTGGGAGAGAAGCCAATTCTTTTTGAAAGAAAATGGATAAGGCCGAAATCTGAACCTTAATGTAGCCTAATTTTAGGCCCAAATTCACTCCAGTCTGTAGGAAGTGAAGGAAACAGCCCAGATGGAATTCTTCCGTAGGAGCATTCCTGGCCTCACACCAAGAAACATATTTTCGCCATATCCGGTGATAATGTTTTGCTGTCACGTCTTTCCTAGCCTTTATCAGAGTAGGAATGACCTCATCCGGAATTCCCTTTTCAGCTAGGATCCGGCGTTCAACCGCCATGCTGTCAAACGCAGCCGCGGTAAGTCTTGGAACAGACATGGCCCCTGTTGTAACAGGTCCTGCCTTAGAGGAAGAGGCCACGGATCTTCTGTGAGCATTTCCAGAAGATCCGGATACCAGGTCCTTCGTGGCCAATCTGGAACAATGAGAATTGTTCTCACTCCTCTTTTTCTTATTATTCTCAACACCTTGGGTATGAGAGGAAGAGGAGGAAACACATAGACCGACTGGAACACCCACAGTGTCACTAGGGCATCTACTGCTACCGCCTGAGGGTCTTTTGATTTGGCGCAATACCTCTGTAGCTTTTTGTTGAGGCGGGACACCATCATGTCTATCTGGGCTAGTCCAAACTGCCTTGCAATCTGTGCGAAGACTTCCCGATGAAGTCCCCACTCCCCTGGATGCAGGTCGTGACTGCTGAGGAAGTCTGCTTCCCAGTTGTCCATTCCCAGAATGAACACTGCTGACAGTGCTTACATGATTTCCCGCCCAGCGAAGAATCCTGGTGGCTTCCGCCATTGCCACTCTGCTCTATTGTGCCGCCTTGGCGGTTTACATAAGCCACTGCAGTGATGTTGTCTGACTGGATCAGAACTGGTTGGTCGCGAAGTAAGTTCTCCGCTTTGCATAGGGCGTTGTATATGGCCCTCAGTTCCAGGATGTTGATGTGAAGACAAGTCTCTTGACTTTTCCAAAGTACTTGGAAGTTTCTTCCCTGTGTGACTGCTCCCCACCCTCTGAGACTCGCGTCCCTGGTCACCAGGATCCAATCCTGAATGCCGAACCTGCGGCCTTCCAAAAGGTGAGCACTCTGCAGCCACCACAGGAGAGATACCCTGGCCGACAGGGTGATCAGCTGATGAATTTGTAGATGTGACGCGAACCACTTGTCCAATAGGTCCCATTGGAAAGTCCTTGCATGGTACCTGCCGAAGGGATTGGCTTCGTATGTTGCCACCATCTTTCCCAGGACTTGAGTGCAATGATGCAAAGACACTTGTTTTGGCTTTAATAGGTTCTTGACTAGAGTCATGAGTTCCTGAGCTTTTTCTATCGGAAGAAAAACCCTTTTCTGGTCTGTGTCCAGAATCATGCCCAAGAAGGTCAGACGAGTCGTAGGAACCAGCTGTGACTTCGGGATATTGAGAATCCAGCCGTGTTGCTGTAACACCTTCAATGAAAGTGACACGCTGTTCAGTAACTTCTCTCGTGATCTCGCTTTTATGAGGAGATCGTCCAAGTATGGGATAATTGTGACACCCTGCTTGCGCAGGAGCACCATCATTTCCGCCATTACCTTGGTGAAAATCCTCAGGGACGTGGAAAGCCCAAACGGCAACGTCTGAAATTGGTAATGACAATCCTGTACCGCAAATCTCAGGTACGCCTGGTGAGGTGGATAAATGGGTACATGAAGGTATGCATCCTTTATGTCCAGAGATACCATAAAATCCCCCCCTTCCAGGCTGGCGATGACCGCTCTGAGCGATTCCATCTTGAACTTGAACCGTTTTACTCCCTCAGCGGAGCTACAGCGTCATGTGGTGGATTTTGCAGAGGCCGGGGAGGACTTCTGTTCCTGGGAACTAGCTGTGCTGTGCAGCTTTTTACCTCTGCCCTTACCTCTGGCAAGAAAGGACGATCCACATACTCTTTTGCTTTTATTTGAATGAAAGGACTGCATTTGATAATGTGGCGCTTTCTTAGGTTGTGAGGCAACATAAGGCAAAAAATTCGATTTACCTGCCGTAGCTGTGGAGACCAGGTCCGAGAGCCCTTCCCCAAACAATTCCTCACCCTTGTAAGGTAAGACCTACATATGTCTTTTTGAGTCGGCATCACCTGTCCACTGCCGGGTCCAGAGGACTCGTCTAGCAGAAATTGACATAGCGTTTATTCTGGAACCCAGTAAACTAATGTCTCTTTGAGCATCTCTCATATATAAGACAGCATATTTTATATACCCTAGGGTCATTAAGATGGTATCCTTATCTAGGGTCTCAATTTCCGCTGATAAGGAATCAGTCCATGCTGCTACAGTGCTACAAGCCCAGGCCGACGCAATTGCTGGTCTGAGTAATGTACCAGAATGTGTGTAAATGGATTTCAAGGTAACCTCCTGCTTGCGGTCAGCAGGATCCTTGAGGGTAGCCGTATCTTGGGATGGCAGCGCTATCTTTTTTGACAAGCGTGTCAACGTTTTGTCCACCTTAGGGGAGGATTCCCACCGTATCCTGTCCGTTGGCGGGAAAGGATACGCTATAAGAATCCTTTTGGGAATCTGCAGTTTTTTGGCTGGAGATTCCCACGCTTTTTCACATAATTCGTTTAACTCATGTGAGGAGGGAAAAATTACCTCAGGCTTCTTTCCCTTATACATGTGTACCCTCGTGTCAGGGACAGGGGGTTCCTCTGTGATATGCAACACTTCTTTTATTGCAATAATCATATATCGAATACATTTAGCCACTTTTGGCTGTAACTTTGCATCATCGTAGTCGACACTGGAGTCCGAATCCGTGTCGGTATCTGTGTCTCCTATCTGGGATAGTGGGCGCTTCTGAGACCCTGAAGGTCCCGGCGACATAGGGACAGAAATGGGTTCACTCCCTGACTGTTCCTTAGCTTCAGCTTTGTCTAATCTCTTGTGCAATAAGTTCACACTAGCACTTAAAACATACCACATATCCATCCAGTCAGGTGTCGGCACCGCCGACGGAGACCTCACCTTCATACGCTCCCCCTCCTCCCTAGGTGAGCCTTCTACCTCAGACATGTCGACACACGCGTACCGACACACCACACACACAGGGAACCTCTTATCTGAAGATAGTTTCCCCACCAGGCCCTTTGGAGAGACAGAGAGAGAGTATGCCAGCACACACCCCAGCGCTATAAAAATCCCTGGAAAAAAACACTAAATGTTTATCCAGTAGCGCTGTTTATACTTTATATCCGCCAAATTTGTGCCCCCCCCTCTCTTAAAACCCCTCTATCACCGTGTATTAGCAGGGGAGAGTCCTGGGAGCTTCCTCTCAGCGCTGTGCTGTGGAGAAAAAGGTCGCTGGTGAGTGCTGAGGGAGATGCCCCACCCCCTCGGCGGCGGGCTTCTGTCCCGCTCAAAATTCCTGAAAACTGGCGGGGGCTCTGTTATATACATGTACAGTGCCCATCTGTACATGTATATACTTATTTTGCCAATGGAGAGGTTTTATTGCTGCCCAGGGCGCCCCCCCTGCGCCCTGCACCCTTACAGTGACTGCGGTGTGTGAGGTGTATGGGAGCAATGGTGCACAGCTTTACTGCTGTGCGTTACCTCAGTGAAGATCATGAAGTCTTCTGCCGCCTCTGAAGTCTTCTTTTCTTCTCATACTCACCCGGCTTCTATCTTCCGGCTCTGCGAGGAGGACGGCGGCGCGGCTCTGGGACGGACTGCGAGGGTGAGACCTGCGTACCAATCCCTCTGGAGCTAATGGTGTCCAGTAGCCTAAGAAACAGAGCCTTGAAACTCACAGAAGTAGGTCTGTTTCTCTCTCCTCAGTCCCTCGATGCAGGGAGTCTCTTGCCAGCATGCTCCCTGAAAATAAAAAACCTAACAAATATACTTTCTGACAGGAAGCTCAGGAGAGCTCCCTGTAGTGCACCCATCTCCTCTGGGCACAGTATCAAACTGAGGTCTAGAGGAGGGGCATAGAGGGAGGAGCCAGTGCACACCCAGACCTAAAGTCTTTCTTAAAGTGCCCATGTCTCCTGCGGAGCCCGTCTATCCCCATGGTCCTTACGGAGTCCCCAGCATCCTCTAGGACGTTAGAGAAATAAAATAATAATAATACTATGAGAAGATGAAAAGGAGTTAATAATTTATTTATTAACAGTTTCTTATATAGCGCAGCAAATTCCGTTGCGCTTTACAATTTGAAATAACAATAACAAAATGGGTGATAACAAACAGTCATAGAGGTAGGAAGGAAATAATAAATTTGGTTCTTCTATTTATATTTGACATTGTTTTACTATCCAGTATCTCTTAGTACTTCTTCTCTATTAATTACTTTTTTATGAGGTCACCAGTATTTTCTCTAAACTTTCTATAGACTTTATCACTTATTATTATTATTACTTATTTTGAGTTTTCAAAAACTTGCTTCTGTTGGGGATCTCCTTAGCTAGGATATTTAAAATATTATTAATTAAAGTTATATTTTATTTAATTAGTTACTTTTAAAGAGTGCCTCAAAAGGAGTTTTTCTTCTTTCAGGGTTGAATCTCATTATTTATATCAATTAAATGGTGTCAATGACACATTGATGTGGGAGGCAGTCCATTGATCGCCGGCTGGTTTCCCCACTTGGGTGGTGGTCCATGCCACCACCCGAGGGGGAATAGAACCCTCTGGTATCCGAAGGTCGCCACTGGACCCAAAGCGTGGCGAGTGCAGTGAGCCCATGAGGGGACATGGTGCGCTCACCTCGGGATCCCGGCTGTCGGGATCCTGGCGTCGGTCTCCTGACCGCCAGGATCTCATACTGATCCCATTGATGAAACCGGCAAGACAGTCCTTGACTAAAACAATTATCTTTGTGCTACAGTTATGGTGAAACTGCTACAACAGAAAATCAATGGAGAACAACTGATCATCACAAATAATGAAAGCCTGTTTACCAAGCTTTACCACACAGCAGCAGTGCCATGCATGATAATACAGTTTTATTTTACAGATTTGCTCCAAACCCCATGTTTTGGTTCTAATTTGGTGCCAGGTTTTGGTTTTGCCAATACTGCCCTCACATGTTTTGATTTTAGTTTAAATGTTTTTTTTCTCTTCAAAAATCGATAACAACTGCTAAAATTACATAATTTAGGTCTTTTTGTTCCTACAGTATTATCAACCTCAATAACATTCATTACCAGTCATGTTGACCACCTCACAAGTCATAATATTGTTTTCTTCAATAGTGGCCAAAGGGGATGCAGTTAATAACCCAGCGGTCGGGATCCCAGCGATCAGGATCCTGATGCCGGAATCCCGCCAGCCATAGAAACACTGGCGGTCAGAATCCCAACTCAAGCCCCAAATTCCCACTTGAGTGGTGGTCCACGCCACTGCCTGATGGGGAATAGGGAATATAACGCTCGCCACCCAAGGCCCAAAGCATGGCGAGCACAGCGAGTCTGTGAGGGAACTTGCTGCACTCGATGTAAGGATTCTGGCATCGGTCTCCTCAATCCTGACTGCCGGTATTTCATACCAGATCCAGCCAAAGGTTGTAGTAAGCTGGCTAGTTACTAAGTGACAGCAGTGGCACAAACACAATGCAGCTTATGGAAACTATCTATGAAACATTGCCACGCAGCAGTGGCAAAAAAGTAAAACTGTGTGAGATGGAATTGTTCTTAGGTCCTCCCACCCTTATTTTGGATATTAAAAAGGATAATTAAAGCAAAGTTTAACAAACTAAGCACTTTAATTAGCACCAGGGACTGCCACTTATGTGGCTGAAGTGCTTAGTTTGTTTGGGCTACCACAAACCATTTTTTTGGAAGGACTGCCACTGATCACTAGTGAGGAGGTTCATGATGAGTATGTTGTTGATGGAGATTACATGGGCTGGCCCAAACTGCTGGTAGATGATAATGGACTGCTTGTTATTATTTTACAACTTATAATTTAGTAAAATAAATTTCATGAACTCGCCGCAAATAATGTAGCATGGAGAAGGTGCCCAGATAGTTAACTAACTATTGCTAACTTTTGCCTCACAATTGGAGCAGATGCCTTCACAAATGTTGGCAGGATTTGGGTAAAAATAATTCTACACCAAAGAGTTGACTTTTTTTGGTCTTATGCCTGAGCATTACAATGGCTTTATTTTTTATCATGGACAAGAACTGCTGCCAAACAACATAATCAATATCTTCATCATCAACATTGTATCAGCATCAGATAGTATACAAATATCCCCCTCATCCTGTTCTACTTCCACACCAGCATTCTCAATGTATATTATATCATCATCACCATCTTTTCTTGTACTGCTCATACCCACATTTGCATATGGTGCAGACATGGGGGGTAATTCCAAGTTGATCGCAGCAGGAAATTTTTTATCAGTTGGGTAAAACCATGTGCACTGCAGGGGAGGCAGATCTAACATGTGCAGAAAAAGTTAGATTTGGGTGGGTTATTTTATTTCTGTGCAGGGTAAATACTGGCTGCTTTATTTTCACACAGCAAATTAGATTGCAGATTGAACACACCACACCCAAATCTAACTCTCTCTGCACATGTTATATCTGCCTCCCCTGCAGTGCACATGGTTTTGCCCAACTGCTAAAAAAATTCCTGCTGTGATCAACTTGGTACAGTACAGTGTGAGAAATGTCAGACTCCCGCATAGCTAACATGGACACCCCCAGACTCTCCTTAGGGATTTGTTAACACAGTTTGTTCTTAAGCCTTAGTATTCTTTTTGTGGGCACTGATTTGTCAGTTTTTAACGTAAGACCTCTACCCTTTTTTAACATTTTAAAAGATTTTGATTTTAGGTGCCCTTTCCTAAACTTTCAAGGCTGGAAAATCCAAACCGGCGCTTCCATTCCCTCAGATCCCAGCAGTTGGTGCAGCCTCGGTTTTATGAAAACTGACCCGACACATCTCTTTATTCTTCTTTATTCTCAATGCTTGACACCAGTGATATCACCACAGTTTAAATAATGGGTGCAGTGCACACAGGTCCCTGAGTCAAGCAGACATTGTGCCAGATGCTTAATTTATGAGCCCTACCTACCATGCAACCTGAGTGATGCACAATCATTGAACTTGCCTGGTGGCGGTGTGGCTCCTCCCCTCCTGATTTCCTGCATTAACTTATGACGTGTTGCCTGGGGAAGCAGTTTGTTTCCCGGCGGTCAGGATACCGACACTGGAATCCCGACAGCTAAGGGAAACCTGGCCCGGAATCCCACTCGCGCTGTGTCCGCCATCAGGATCCCGCATGTTTGAATTCCAGCATTGGTCTTATGACCGTCAGGATCCCAACTATCGGGATCCCATACTGAATCCGTTGCCTGAGCCATCTGTCGGCAGTGCTGCTCTGTCAATGCAGGCGCCAGGAAGGGCAGCACATTGAGCTCTTGATAACCATTATTGATTCATAGAAACAGGATGCAGTGACTGTGGGAGCCTTCATTTATGTTTTATTTATTTATTAAGTGCATGCAAAAAGTAGAAACCAAGCAAAAACTGTTCAGACTTATACCTTTAAAAAGCATCATAACAAAGTATTATAATAGTATTATTACTGTATGTACCTTCTCCTATGTTCTCTTCTTTGTCTGTGAGTACATACTGTAACCACTGGACAACTAGTTGTATAACAGTAAATTATTACCAAGGGATATACCTGATAAGAACTGCTTCATAAAAGAGCCATATAACCTTTATAACCATCTGACAAAATAAGCGACAGGGGATTTCCATAGAGGGATCCTACAAGTTGCCTCATTTATTTAAAGGGTCAGAGTACAGGCTTGCTCATGTCTTTCAAGAAAAATAACAATTAACCTACTGCCATGCACACAATTGTTTGAAAACAGACACCAAAGGTCCTGCAGAAAGAGCGTAATGTTAATTAGCTTGTATGTAATATGGTAATTTTTATATTATCTTCCCCAACAGCTGGTAGGCAGAGCTGTTTTGAAACATTAATCAAGAAACGAAATATATTCTGTTTGATTGCACCTGGAAATTAAAAATGTTTCCCATGAGCATATTTATTTTAGTATATAGATGTACTGATGTAGGAAATATGAGAAGGATTCTACAACTATTTTTCGATCAGGCGGAGGTGTTACCAGGCTATTAACTCTTACCCAATAAGTGCTGAAGATTAATAATCAATTTACTCATTTATATGTCCCAAACCACAGTATTCAGTTCCAATACGAGACATCATTTTATCTAGAGGTTGTCTAGATCAGTCCCTTTTTAGAATTAGTCATGTTTGTGATGGAAGTATACCACCCAATCTGGTCATATATAGTACTTATGTCTAGCATATGTACATATGTATAGCAGTGAAAATGCAAGGCATAAAAGTAATAGAGCGAAATATTAATTATCCATTGTTACTATCTTACCACATATTTAATTGCTATGGAAAAATTTATGTGAGCAGTCTTGTTATATTACATTAACCCCTTAGCTGCAAGGGTACAGATAGGTCTCCATACCTCCCAACATGACCCTCTCCAAGAGGTACAGAATGCTCTGCTCCTGGACTTCCCTCCTTATTTATGATTGCCATCACCTGTGCTGAAACAGTTTCTTATGCATTAACCTGTTCAACACAGATGCCGGCAATCATACATTAAGAAAAAAGTCCAGAAGCAGAGCATTTTGTCCCTCCTGGAGAGGGTCATGTTGGGAGGTATGGGTCTCTTCCTTTGCATATACATTAGGACTGCTGAGGATGAGTCCCACTCATCATCCATGGTGACAGGTATACTATATAAAAAAAAAGTGACATTGATTTTGGGGCGCAAAAGAAAAAAAAAAAGACTCAGCACTTGACTAAGAAAATCCTCAGATGCTAAAGGGTTAAATATATGCTATTCACTGTTTCACTGGACTATGTTCCCCATAAATGGGACAAACTTCTTGCCAATTTGCTTTTGTTTGCTCTGAATTATGGGATCCCAGCTCTGATTCTCCTGACCTATCAGTTGCCTACATTCTCTGCAGGCACAATAGTCAGCGCAACATAATAGTCAAAATGTAGGTAGTTTGCTTAAAAGTAAAAAAAAAAAAAAAAAAAGTTTTGTGCTGAAATATAATGTGAGTACAGCTGTGTTTGGAAAATAATAGCGACTAGGCACGGTACTTGCTACCATATTTCGGATCTACACAAGCCATCAATTCCCTAAATGATGAAGATTCAACAAACTTGAAACGTATCATTTCTAAAGCTATAATTTTTTGCTAAGTGCAGGTTTATGGAGAGTGTTTTAAGATGTGTACCTGCTATACTTTTTTGGCCTCTTTCAAACATATCAGCAATGGCTGGCAGCAGTATTCATACCTGGCATAGAATTTTCTGCGGAATTATTACAAGCATTAAAGGATGATGACTGAAAATGTATATTTGGCACGTCCAAATTGTCATCAGGTGCAGCTAATCCCAGAACAATCAACATCACCAAGGACAACACAAGGAGTTACATTTTAAGGAACCACAGTGTTTTTTGTTGTTTACTGGTGGTTTTCTCTCCCACTTGTTTACTAAGGTCCAAACTGCCCCCCATAAAAGAGGACTGCAACTACCCATGTCTCGGCGCTTGAGTAATGGAGCTGACAGGTGCCCGGGGGGATCCGGTCTCTAGGTCGACAGTAACTAGATTGACACTATCTAGGTCGACCACTATTGGTCGACAGTAACTAGGTCAACAGGGTTTCTAGGTCGACAGGGTCTTTAGGTCGACATTTTCTCGGTCGACAGATGAAAATGTCGACGTGCATATTTTACGATTTTTTTTCTTTTTTTTTAACCTTTTCATACTTTTCATCCATGTGGACTACAACTGGAACGGTAATCTGTGCCGAGTGAAGCGGTAGCGGAGCGAGGCACCTTGCCTGAAGCATGGCGAGCTAAGTGAGCCATGCGAGGGGACACGGTGCACTAATTGGGGTTCCCAGTCACTCTGCAAAGAAAACAACACAAAAAAACCTAATGTCGACCTAGACCATGTCGACCTAAAGACCCTGTCGACCTAGAGACCCTGTCGACATAGTTACTGTCGGCCAATAGTGGTTGACCTAGACACTGTTGACCTAGTTACTATCTACCTTCCATACCACACCCATGCCCGGGACCTTTGCATGCGCACAAGCAGCAACTTGAGTGCGCATGCGCAAAGCCCATGGACCTCATGACCAGGGCCGGTTCTTGGGATTGTGGCGCCCCGGGCGAAGTATAGGGGCGTGGCTTCAAATGGGGGCGTGGTCAGTTACGCCCCCATTTATGCCCCTGTAGCGACGCTGAAAGATAAAATAAAAAAAAAGTATACTTACCATCCCCGTTCCTGATCCAGACTGCTGCAGACCTCCTCCGCCGGCGCCGCTCTTCTTCTCTCCTTTCCTCGATCTATGGGAGAGACGTTATTATGTCTCTCCCATAGAACAGCATAGACACTAGAGGTCAATTATGACCCCTAGTGTCTGTGCCACTATGCTGTGCGGTGCGCGATGACGTCATCGCGCACCGCACAGCAAAGGTCCTCTACATGAAGGGAAACTAGACAGTAGCGTCTAGTTTCCCTTCATGGAGAGGACCTTTGCTGTGCAGTGCGCGATGACGTCATCGCGCACCGCACAACTAAGGTCCTCTCAATGAAGGGAAACTAGACGCTACGCGTCTGGTTCCCTTCAAAGCGGGGGGCACAGCGGGGCACTGCGGGGGGCACAGTGGCGGTTCTTGCCCTGGTGCGGCGCCCTCCGGATGGCGCCGGCGCCCTCCGGATGGCGCCGGCGCCCTCCGGAAGGCGGCGCCCCGGGCAAAAGTACCGCTTGCCCGTGGCAAGAACCGCCACTGCTCATGACCAGGCAGGGAGTGCCTTCCATGGACCTCATGACCAGGCAGGGAGTGGCTTCCATGGACCTCATGACCAGGCAGGGAGTGGCTTCCATGGACCTCATGACCAGGCAGGGAGTGGCTCCTACAGGAACCCAGCTCTCTGATAATCGCAGCCCAGTCTGGCAGTCCCAGAGGGAGGAAACACCTCCCAATGGGACTGCCTTGTGCGTCTGTGACTGGCAGGTAGGACTTCCCATAGGAAGTCACTGTCAGTTTCAGTGAAGCCAGTGGAATCACGGACTGCATCTGGCTTCACTGACACTGAGCTGGGTGGTGGATTTTACCTTGATGGGCTGTGGTCCTGCAGCCCATAGGTAAAATCCGCCACTGGACGCAACTAATTATGGGTACATACTGCCAAATATATTGGGCTTTCAAGCGAATGCCCGATATATTGTGAGAATGTCGGTGGGTGTGTATATCGGGCCATCTGGATCGGTGTATGGGAGGTCCACCGAACTCCTGAACACTTGCAGGAGGCTGATGTCACAGGCGACCAAATTCAATGCCTGCCCAGATAGGGATCCTGACTGCCACCTTGAGCGACTGATCGGTAAGTGTGTACACTTACCTTGATCAGCCACTTAGTTGGCACGACGACGGTTCTGCCAACATGTCAGTTTGGTAGATACCCACCTTAAGCACATCACCATCCTGATTTTTCAAAACGTAAAGCATATAAATTACCAGACTAATCAAACAAGGGATTAAAACCTACAGTAAAAAGCGCTGCAAAACAAGCAGTAAAAAATTAGGTGGTTGCGACAGGTGAGAGAGCTCAAACAGGTACCAGTTTCAGCTACTGTATCTTGCCTTAAAACCTAGGGAAAAAAATCCCCTGCATATACAGAAATAGCGTAAGTGAATGTATGAAAATTTCAATAAAAAAAAAACAAACCTTTTATTTAAAATTCCCCCCTTAAAGTAAATCCTACCTGTACTGTCAATTAAAAAAAATTTTTTATTTAGTGGTGCCTCAGATTTAATTTTTGTCCCCTTACATTAATATAGCATTGATTAAAGTCATTATTTACCCCAGTGATGGCTAACCTTGACACTCCAGCTGTTGTTGAACTACACATCCCAGCATGCCCTGCTACAGTTTTGCTATTTGGCCATGCTAAAACTGATGCAGGGCATGCTGGGATGTGTAGTTCAACAACAGCTGGAGTGTCAAAGTTAGCCATCACTATTTTACCCCATGATTAGTCTATAAACTACATCTGTTCCTCCTTGAATTATTTCCTATCATTATAATGTTTGCCTTCCATATACAATCATAATGTTGTGTTCAGTGGTTAAATGGGAATTTTGAAGTGGTGATATGGATCATTTTAAAGAATTGCCAGAGGAATGGGGTGCACCTAGAACCCTAGAAGCTTTAGAGATTTTGATAAAGAGAAATCATTTTAGACACCTAGGGATGTACAATGTGCAATGGGGCTTATTCAGACCTGATCGCTAGCAAGCGATTTTTGCACTGCTGCAATCAGATAGTCGCCACCTACAGTATTTTATCTGTGCAAGTGTGCGAACGCATGTGTAGCAGAGCTGTACAAACAGATCTTGTGCAATCTCTGCGCAGCCCAGTACTTACTAAGCCGCTGCGATCACTTCAGCCTGTCCGGGACCGGAATTGACGTCAGGAACCCTCCCTGCAAACACTTGGACACGCCAGACACTCCCTGAAAACGGTCAGTTACCACCCACAAACGGCTTCTTCCTATCAATCTCTTTGCGTTCGCCCGTGCTAATGGATTCTTCACACAAACCCATCGCTGAGCGGCGATCCGCTTTGTGCCCGTGCGACGCGCCTGCACATCGTGGTGCATAGGCACGCGCAGTTTAGACCTGATCGGCCGCTGTGCGAAAACGCAGCCTAGCGATCTGGTCTGAATTACCCTTATGTGAATGTGACCTGTAGTATGTTCCCAACAAGTGGTTCTTGTGTCTGCCTCAGAAGGTAGGTTACCCTGGTCGGTGAGTTTGTCAGAGACTCACCAATGAAGAGGATGGTGAAGGTGATAAAGAGCAGGAACACATGGGGAATCACGTTCAGAGAATCCACAAAGCAACCGTTGTTCAGGGCTCCATTGTCCACGATACAAGTGGAATAATTATTATTGATGCCGCAAAAAGCCAGCAACATGGTGCAGCCAGGGTCAGACTACCCGGGATACAGCCTGGCATAGGCTGGGGTCCCCATTCCTGCTCAGGAGGCTCCAGAATGATCTGCTGTCTGCTTCATCACTGCCCTGGCCAGGACACTCGGTTGGGGCAGCAGAGGGGATGCAGCGAGAACCACTCATCATGCAGGGACAGCAGGGGATGGTCCTGGAAGAGTGTAAGGGTCAGGGTGGTGCCATGTGTCTCTACCCTCCTGGGTGGGTGCTGGGAGTAACTTCCCTCCTGGGTGGGTGCTTGGGGATCTCACTTTCCTCCTGCATGCAGTGGTTTCTCTCCGCCACTCCTGTCTCTTAGTGACAGGCTCTGGCTGCTGCTGCATTCATGATGTGAGTCAAACTTTACTTGTCTGGATAGAAATAAGAGAGTACAGATAGCGCTTCCCCTCAGATGATTTCATACCACACCCGCAGTCACAGTGGCTGCAGCAAATCACTGTCCTTCTTAGCAGTGCCACCGGCAGGCTGAGTTGAGCTGTACTAAAGAATCTGAAGAATCCAAGGATCCGTTTTTTTTTATTTACAATGTGGGGTAGCGGGAGATTACTCACTGAAATAGGAGTCCCCAGCAGAATGTCTAAGGGTAAACAAATATGACAAAATCCCTGCTGCATCTTCCTGGTGAGGTGACCAGCTCAGTGATTATTCTTTCCTTCCACCCCTTTAGTAACTGGACACACACCCTTTGGAGATTGGTGTGCCGTTAATTACCTATTTTTGCATTCCCCAGAGATCCCTTCATGCTGCAGTCCAACACCAATTTTAGTTAATCAGACATTGTTATGGAGATGTTATGTATGGTATCTGGTAACAAGGTTGACAGTGAACATGTCAACCCTTATAATTTCAACACCACAGTGTTGATACAAGAATGTCGACATAGTTCCAATGTGAAATGTTGACGTTCTCAGATTACTGATGGTTACAGTGAGGCACCGCCAGGAGGGTTAGGATTACACTGTGAGGGGAGGTTAGGGATAGGCTGCGGGGAGGGAAGGTTAGAGTTAGGCAGTAGGGTTAGGGACTGCTGCTCACATGATCGCCAGGATCCGGAAGAAGAAGCTGGAGCTGCTGCCGCCACTGGGATAAGGTAAGTGATCATGTCAACTTGTCATTCGTGTAGATATGATGAATCTCAACATGGTCACTGTGAAAATGCTAAGCATATAAACAGTTCAACCATGTCAACCTGATGCACATCAAAATAATAAATGTCAACTAAACATACCACACTCTTTGTGTATACCTCCCAACCGTTGACATAAAGCAAGCCACTATAAGTATTATCATATGTGCTATTACATACTTAAGCAAAAGAAAGTCAGAATTGTGTCCCTATTACGGCCATGATAATAATGACTGCTGTATAAAGTGATGATAGTGTGGCGGCTGCACCAAGTCAGTGTTTGGGGTGTTGTATAGATTTTCATGGAACCTTTTTTAGCATTCAGTCTACAATTTCTTAATGGCTTTAGAGCAGGCATGTCCAAACTGTGGCCCTCCAGCTGTTGCGAAACTACATATCCCAGCATGCCCTGACACAGTTTTGCTGTCAGAGAATGCTAAAGCTGTGTCAGGGCATGCTGGGATGTGTAGTTTCTCAACAGCTGGAGGGCCGCAGTTTGGACATGCCTGCTTTAGAGTAAATATATATGTTATGACATATAGTATATCAAAGCAACATTGTGCAGGTTAAAGTCTTGTACAAATACTAAGATACTTTTATGGCGTTTAAGTTAAAAAAAGAACACATACGCACAGATTCTAAATTCTAATGCACAATCAGGGCCATAACTAGGTGTGTGCCAGTGGTGCCTTGCACACAGCACAACTGCACTGTGGTCGCACCATCTGGCAGCACCACCCGCATGGCCGCTGCCCGCTTTCTCTCACTGCCTCTCACCTCTGCAATGCTGCCCTGCAAAGAAGCCGGAGCCGTGAGACACTATTTAAGCCCCAACCCTCCTGAATTTGGCTCTGCCCCCTTCAAAGACCCACGAATCGTGGTTTGTGCAGTTGTGCTGTGTGTCTTGACACTTGGCAGCTGCTGTAACCTCTGACTGCCACAGTCCCTCCACTTGCTACTGCATTCTATAATTACAGCCAGGGACGAATTGGCCATAGGAATCACCAGGTAGATTCCTGGTAGGCCGACATGTCTGTAGGGCCTGTTTTGTGTGTTGTCATGTGGCCCCAAGCCCACTTGACAGGCAGCCCACCGCACTCATTACACTGCATTGTCCCCATTCATTCTGTTATTTCATCTCTACAGTATAGCTGCTCTGCTATCCAGTGATGCTGCCATGGCTGCACGGTATGTTATTCCTCTTGTGCTGCCCATGTCGGGCCATTTCTAAAATTTTACAGGGTCAGTTTTAGTTCCCAATCCACCCCCGACTACAGCCCATTGCTTGGTCTCTTCCTGTAGGCACTTGTAAGTGATATTATTCCACAAATACTATACATACTATACATATCTGCCATAATGTGTAAAACGGGGACTCTGCTGCTGTAATGTGTAAAAAGGGGGACTCTGCTGCCTTAGTGGCCCATTTATTAACATTATTTTTGCTAAAATAATGTGAAAAAGGGTGTTTTCACACCCTTTTCACATTAAGTATCACTCCAATGTATTAAAGGGAATTTGGAGCAGATTTCATGGAAAACTGTTCAAAACCCTTTAATTCACTTTTTTTTTTTTTTTTTTAGTAATCCACATCGTGTTCTCCATACTTATAATGGGAAATGTGATGTGGCCAAATCTACAAAAAAAAATTTGAAAAAACACCAGCTAAGGCTGGCGAGATCACAGGGCAGTACTGCGATAGGCAGGCATTTGCCCAGCATTCTCTGCCCCTGGCAGAGAAAGCTGAGCGGGGACCCGGCTCCAGTGATCAGCTATGTGTGTTCGATGGATACACAAGCTAAGCACAGTGTAAAAAGCACAAAAAAAGTAAAAAAAAAACATATTTACCAGTCCAGGAAGCCGGTGTACGCTGCTTCGCTGAGCACTGCCGGGTGCCGGGTCCCCCATATGCTGCACTGTGACCCCGGTGCAGCGAAGTGATGCTGCAAAGTGGCAGTGCACTTTACAGCACCGGGGGACACCACAGCACACAGGATCCGGCAGCCCAGCAGGAGCAGCATGGACCAGCTCCTTGGACTGGTAAGTATAGTATGCTCCGGGAGGAAGTCCGCGGCGCAGGAGGTAGTCAAGACGGGGTGGGGGGGGGGTCAACCAGGCAGCGGCGGTAGCAGCGATGTCGACTGTGGCGGTCCATGCACAGCAGGACATCGGGATATTTTTTACAAAAAATACCCCGATGATGCTGCAGAGTGTCATCGCAGGGACAGAGCTTGCTTGCAAACTCGGTCCCTGCATGCAATATTTAATATATCCCTGCGATGTAATCAATTATCGCAGTGCGAGTTTAGGCGATTTTAAATAGACCCCTTAATATGTAAAGTGGGGCTCTGCTGCCGTAATTTGTAAAAGGGGCACTCTGCTGCCGTAATATGTAAAACGGGGCTCCACCTGCCTAATGTGTAAAAAGGGGGACTCTGCTGCCATAATGTGTAAAACGGAGTACTCTACCAGCCGTAATGTGTAAAAGGGAGCTCTGTCTGCCGTAATGTGTAAAAGGGAGCTCTGCTTTCCTTTGAATAATGGAGACAACTGTGCAGCGTAATTTGAATTGGTATTATTTTGTGGCCATGCCCTTTCCCCATGAACCCTTGCCCCTATATTTTTGAAGCGCGCCTATGATGCGCACTAGCCTTATTTTAAATATGGGGGATTGCGCTGATGCTGTTTTTTGCACACAGCGCTAAAATGTCTACTTACGGCATTGTGCACAATACTCTCATGTGTTTCGGGAGATACGTATCTGATTGTTCTCAAACAGATCCAGATAATTCATTAGGGACCTAGGGTTCTAGTACTTAGAGAAGTGGTTCCCAAACTGTGTGCTGTGGCTCCCTGGGGTGCCTCGGGACACTTGCAGGGTGCCGTGGATTGGTGGTCCAGGACCAATTCAAATTATTTATGGTCAATATAATAGGCAAAACCAGTACTGGTGGCTGCTAGTCATAAAATCTTTGGCCAAACAGAACAAATCTTGTCCCTCACCACACAACTGACCCTAAGGATGACATATAAACGCGATCTACTAAATGTAATATTTCTTTCTAAATTTCTGAATAAGAAATTTTTGGCGTAGGAGTGCCGTGAAAAAAAATTCTGATACTCTAGGGCGCTGTGATTCAAAAACTTTTGGAAACCACTGACTTAGAGGGTTGAATTCTTCTATCCTGTGTTTATGTGGGATTTTCAGACAAACAGGAAAGGGAAGGGGGTAGTGTGGGGTGTCTGTTGACAAACAATATCTTGAGAAGTGGTGACTCTCATTGGCTAGATTCACAGGAGTCTGGGGGTGGGTTTAGGAAAGTGAAACCTAACGCGGAGTCCCGTGTTCTGCACGGCGGCTGTGATATACAGTATAACACAGCGCCGTTGTTGATCCGGATACACTGCCAGCACATACATTACATACATCTTCACATGTATGTTTATATGTGCCTAGCGTTCCCCCCCCCCCCCCTCCATTCGCACTGCATAGTCGGTGCTAAGTCGCTGCTGATCTTGAGTAAGGTTCCATTCAGTTAAGGGACATTTGATTTGAAAGCAGATGTCAACCATTAAAAGGATGTTAAAAGAGCAGGTCAAACATCTACCCAGCTCCACAACCGTCCAGTGCATGCAGATCACCATCGTACTGATGATAACCTGGCGGAAGCTCATGTTCAACAGAAGTGGGTGAGTACTGTTCACACAGATCAAAGTGTTAAGCGAGGGACTGTTTCGGTTATAGTAGTTGGGAGTAGAGAAGGGGAATCTGATATTTATTATCTTTACTATATAATATATTGATTTTTTTATTTATTTATCTCATATATGCTGTATCTGCAAATATATTATGTCAGGCTTACAAATTGGTTGGCTGATAACTAAAGGGTGAAATTAATATGCAACACGAGTATTACTATTCTAGAAGACAAATGAATGCAACTATTCCTTCTACAGCCTTTCACATATTGTGCTTTTACAACATAGCATGGGTGTTAAATTTGAATTTATAGTCTGGCCATAATTTCATATTTTATTAGTAAATTAAAAAATGTGTTATTTCACATCATGGTCTCCAGCTTCCAATTTCGATCAACAGATGGACAATATGAGCTATGTACATTTATAGAATCTAGAAAAAAAAATCTAATTTAGCTGATCATATTTTACCACGTAGAATATGACATCAGGTTTAATTTTATTAAGTGCACAGTGAGTTATATATTTTTCCAAAGCTTTGATAGACACAGAAGGCATGCAGATGTTGATGAATATCTAACAAGCGGTTATGGGACAGCTACTTAAAGCTAAATTATGCTTATAAAGTCGGAGAATTCTACTTTTACAGCACATTAGAATAACATTTGCTGCAGGTGCACTCATTTATTTTGGCTGACAATGAATTTATGATTTTAGTTTATGCAAAATGGAACAACATTTTTTCCCAGTTTGACAAAATACAGCTGTAGTAATGAGATAAGTATTCATATATTGAGATTAGCAGGGTTCATAGCCATTATGGCTAGCGTCAAAGTGAGACTAGAATTACATTTTCATCTACTGTTCCACAGCAACTGTCAGAAAACAGCTAAACTGCAAAAGATTCAGTATAAAAAGACGGATTGTAACATTCAGAAATATATATGCAATTGACTCCATAACAGAAATGACTGCAGGACTTGGGGCATAATTCAGACCTGATTGCTCGCTAGGTTTTTTTGCAGTCCTGCGTTCGCATGGTTGCCGCTCATAGGGGAGTGTATTTTCGCTTTGCAAGTGTGCGAACGCATGTGTAGTAGAGCTGTACAAACAGATTTTGTGCAGTCTCTGAGTAGCCCAGGATTTACTCAGCCGCTGCGATCACTTCAGCCTGTTCAGGACCGGAATTGATGTTAGACACCTGCTATGCAAACGCTTGGACACGCCTGCGTTTTTCCAAACACTCCCAGAAAACGGTCAGTTGCCTCCCACAAACGCCTTCTCCCCGTCATTCTGCTTGCGAACGCCCATGCGAATGGATCCTTCACACAAACCCATCGCTGAGCGGCGATCCGGTTCATACCCGTGCAATGCGCCTGCGCATTGCAGTGCATACGCATGCACAGTTTAGACCTGGTCGGCCGCAGTACGAAAACGCAGCCTAGCGATCAGGTCTGAATTAGGCCCTTGGTCGGTGTGTTAGTCCAAAGAACTGCTAGCTATACATTCATGCTGGTTGATGACCATATACAACTGGAGATTGTCTGACCTCATTTTCATATCTACTGTCTTAAATCTCATTTGGGTGGATCTGAATGTTTGCAGACACACATCAGCTGCAGCTGGTTATAACCAGTGATATCACTACGGGGGTGTGGGCCGCTTCCAGGTGTCACCCGCTACGGGGTGAAACCAAAATGTCGGCTCCTCCTTATTGTCAGAAGCCGGGTACTGCACTGTAACAATGCCGGCTCCTTTGACAGTGTAGGAGCCGGCACTGTAGACAGACTGGTGTCCAGGGGCAGCCCAGTATCTCCGGGACCCCTGGAGTGATGAAAACGGGGGTCACGCTGCAAAGCCATGTCCCCTTCCTGCAAATCCATGCCCTTTCCATGCAAGTGACTCCTGCCTACAAATCCATGACCCCATTTAGTGGCACAGGCATGGAGCCTTTCACCTGCAACTGGTGTCACCAAGGCTAGTGATGCCACTGGGTCTAACTATTCTGCATCAAGCAGTAATAGAATTAATGCCACTCATCATGAGCATCATTCTCCACGCCTGTCTATTGTTCCTCCCAGATCACCCTCTACACCCTTCCTCTTAGTATGCAAGCTCTCATAGGCTGGGACCCCTTCGTCATGTTCCTCCCCAGTACATTATGCTTCTAGTGCACCTTGCCTCCTAGTCCCAAACAGTGACCCTGTTTGTTCACCCTTCATTGGGTACAGGCTCATTGACTGTTGATCTGACTTCCTCATCCAAACACTCAAGCCTTGGAGAGAGATAAACTTGAGAAGTTGCCCAAAGCACCCAATTAGCTTCTGCAAATTTATTTAGCAGGCTTTGACATGGCAGAGGCTGATTGATTGCTTTGGGCAACTACTCCACTTTATCTCTCCAAGGCTTGATAAATCTCCCTCTCAGTGGAGTATCTATAAAGAGTGAAGGAGGAGTCCACACTGCACACCCATGTTCTTCAATACTTAACTCTCCGGAGTCCAGCATCGATGTGGTGGCCATTTTCCAAGAGATCCGCACATGCTCAGTAGACTCTGGCACAGCACCAGAGTCTACTATCTTGTGCTACCAGATAGAGAGGAAGGAGATGGAGGCACAAGGGCCCCCTCCAATCTTAATACACCACTGTCTCTCCTAAGGTGAGTTCAGCAACCCTAGCCTCTAGTCCACATCCTACCAAATTTGTCGGTTTATTGCTCTGTGTCTTTCCAAATTTCTGTTAACCTACAGTTATTGTACCAATGATATGTCATGTTTTACTGTTACTTGCATACACTGTGAATTTTTTTTTAGGCTTTAGTCATTCAAGTCTGGGTGGAACATACATGATAAACTGAGTGCAGAACATTTATGGTGAAATTCCACTGGTGAAATTCTAATGCCAAATAATAAATTTGGTGAGTTTTCTGTGGAGCAGACTAGAAAATGTTGCTGTAACTAAGTCCATGACCCTCCCATGGTACTCCCACAAGACGGAAGAGATCTGTGTGATCGCATAGTCGCTGACCAGTTACCGTCCAGAAACACCTATTTCTTGGATAATGTAGTCTGTCGACAGAGGGATCAATCGGTATGCACTAGTGATCCCCGTCTCTGTGAGGATACTTGATCCAGTGCATGTGCAGAAGATGATTTATTTTCTTGATGTATACACAGTGTTCTCAAATCCATGAGATCTATGCGCATTGTGACTTGCATGTGAATCACAATCGGCCCCAAAGATCACGGATTATTAGAGGTTATGGTGGCCAATCCCGGGATCGGGAGCCACGGAAACCCGGAATTTTGGACTAAAAATGGCCGGCATTGGAGTTTCCAGTTCTAGGATTTCGGGATTAGCCAGCAATGGCTATTTAATGCCTTGCAGCACTGAGCACCTTTAGCAGATGGCTAAGATGCTACCTGGCTCCCCCTGCCACCGGCTGTGCAGCTGCATGTCTGTGCGCAGTGTGATGTGATGTCAGAGGTCATGCTGTACAGTCCAACACCAACTGTACCCCCAGCTGGACCACACGCAGCTCTTGCATCCAACCTTGCTGCCTGCTGCAAGCCACGCCACCCGCTAACCCCATAAGAGGGGAGGGTGAGATATTTAATACAAAGAAGGTGCGTGTGCAGAAAAAGTGTTGTGGTCTTGTGGGCAAGGAGTGTGGTCACACAATAGTACCCACAATTCAAATTACGCCACACAGTAATGTCCCTTATTAATGTTACACTACACAGTAGTACCCCTTATACACTTTATGCCACACAGTAGTAGTACCCTTTACACAGTATGTTCACAGTAGAAGTGCCCCGTACACATTATACCCACTGTAGTAGTGTCCTTTACACATTATGCCCACAGTAGTAGTGCCCGTTACCAATATCACATATAACACTACACACCTGTTATCACCCCTCCCCAAACACATAACACTACACACCTGTCTTCACCCACCGTACATATAACACTACACACCTGTCATCTCCACCACAGCCAAGGATTAGGTCAGTGCTGCCGGGCTCCTGTGCAAGTCTGGAGTGTCAGAGATGGATCTCGGCAGGCAGAGAGCTCTCCCACAAGCCCCTGTGAATTCTATATGATGGTAGGAGCCTGTGGCACCTGTCTGTGGGTGCTGGGTGATCCTCCTCCTCCATCTGCTTCCTGATTCCCCAGTCCCCACTCCTAGCCCATACAGAAAAGGAGCCGGGTGGACTGCTAGTGGGCCATCAGGCAATAGGATGTTGCACAGCGGCATGCAGACATAGCAGGTTCTGCACGCACAACTGTAGTTACAGCCCTACCACTTGGCCACAGATGGATCTGCTGATGGTGCCCCCTCCTTGGCCGTCACCCCTGGTGAGTGCCCTCCTGGCCAAGGGATAGATACGCACCTGACTAAAATTACTGGAGACTGGATGGGATTAGCTAATGAAACAAACCAGGTTGACGAACCTCAGTCCAGTAATTGCAGAGGAGTATGATATGTATGGAATACATATGTTTTCCCGGTGGATTTGATGACTGACATCGGCATCCCAATACTGAGACTCTAACCACCTTTTTCCACAGCATCACCCTAACCTTACCCCCCCCCCCCCCCCACACACACACACACACACACGCAGCCTAACCCTTCCACGGTGCCAAAACCTATCTCCCCTTTCTCGTAGCCTAACCCTAACCCTCTCCCCGCAGCCTAAACCTACCCCCCCCCCCCCCCGGCTTACCAATAAAGACTGCCGGCAGAGGTTGTTCGGGATCCCAGTGCTGGCATTTAGATCCTTGTCGGGATGCCGGCATAAGCATTTCAAGTAGTTGTAGTGCCGGTACTTCAGCATCGGTATTCCGACTGCCGGGATGCTGACCGCCAGTATTCTATATGTGTTCCGATATGCACAACCTCCTAGGAATGCTGGAAATGATGAGCTGCACACAAATGACCAGATTGCTGCCTGTTCACCGAATATTGTATTTTGCAGGTAATGTACTTGCAATTAAATGAGTACCTGTTCTCCAGGTCAACAAATTCTGGAATTAATATTTGAAAAATGGACACAGATGTAACGGGGCTGATGCTTGGCTCCCCAAAAGTAGTGTAAGATAGGATTCCACAAGCCCATTGGTACAGTAGAGAGGCAGGGATTGGAATGAAACAAGTGACACAGCTAAAGCTAGGAACACACTGTGAGATTTTTCTGCAAATCTAGGGCCCCAATTTCTAAACTTCACAATAATCAATTTAAAAATAAAAAGTAACTGAGGGGTCTATTTACTAAGCCTTGGATCAGGCTTGCCTACCCTCCTGCATTCAGCGGGAGACTCCCGATTTTTAAATGAGCCTCCCACAGCCCCGCAAACCTTGTTAGCCCTCCCGGTTTTCAACTGTTATTACCGTAAATCCGGACTGCGCATGCGCAAGTCCGGAAATGCAGAGGGTGGGACCTGCACCAGAGAGGTCATGGTCGGCCACCGCGGAGTTGTGTGTAGCAGTGGCCGTCCTGCTGTGTGCAGTCTGAGAGCCGGGAAGTCTGAGCGGCAGCAGTGTTGGGAATAATAAGCAGAGCAGCCGCATGTTCAGTGAGTTAAGCAGGGCTTTGCTTCACAGTGGCTGGCCCCGCCCACCACACTCACAGTGGGCTACGTGCATCAGCCCTGCTTTTCTCTTCCTGGTTCCTGGATGTGGCTGCCCTGTGCTACCTCTTCCCACCACACTGTCCCGGGCTGGCTCCCTGCTCTTCACAGGAGGGATCAACAAAGCCAGGTGAGTGCAGTATGTACTGGGAGTCATGGGTGGCTGTGTAATGTGGCAATGGATGATATATGGGGACGTGGTGTAAAATGTAATGTAATGTGGTACTGTGCGTAATATGGCGGGGGGAGAGCTGTGTAAAATGTAATCTAATGTGCTATTGGGTGTAATATGGGAGGGGGTGTATGCTGTGTATAATGCAGTGTAATACGGGGAAGAGGGTCTGTGTATAATGAAATGTGGTACTGGATGTAATATGGGGGAGTGTAAAATGTAATGTAATATACTGGGTGTGATATGGGGGAGAAGCTGTGTGAAATGTAATGTGGTACTGGGTACATACCCTCCAACTGTACCTTTTTGGCAGGTACAGTACCTTTTTTTATGGTCTGTACCGATTTTTTGCTCTCCAAACTTCCATTGAAAGTATAGGAAAAGGGGCGTGGCACCGCCCCCTTTACCCATGGCCACGCCCCCTTTCCTAATTTGTACCGGTTTTTATGTTTAAAATGCTGGAGGGTATGTGGGTGTAATATGGGTTGGGGAGAGGGACTGTGTGTGCTGTGCATAATACAATGTAATATGGTATTGGTTGTAAAATGGGGTACTGTGTAAAATGTAATGTAAAGTGGTACTGGGTGTAATATGGAGAGGGGCTGTTTATGCTGTGTGTAATAAAATATGGTGCTGTGTGTACTGTATGTAAATTGGGGGAGTGGGGCTGTGTATAATGTAATATATTATGGTGCTGTGTGCAGGGCTAGGGTAACTGCCCTTACAAAAGTATGCAATGACCTCCATGCTGCTAAATCTAAGGGACACTACTCTCTACTTATTCTACTTGATCTCTCTGCTGCTTCTGACACTGTGGACCATCCTCTCCTACTGCAAATCCTTCACTTCATTGGTCTGCGTGACACTGCCCTCTCTTGGCTGTCCTCCTACCTTTCTGACCGTTCATTCTCTGTCTCCTCTCATGACTCCACCTCCCCCTCACTTTCACTAACTGTAGGGGTACCCCAAGGTTCTGTCCTTGGTCCTCTTCTCTTCTCTCTCTATACGTCCTCACTAGGTAAGCTCATTAGTTCTTTTGGTTTCCAATATTATCTCTATGCTGATGACACCCAAATCTATCTTTCCTCTCCAGACCTCTCCCCTGCTCTCCTCATTCATATCTCCAACTGTCTCTCTGCTACCTCTTCCTGGATGTCCCAGCGCTTTCTTAAACTTAACATGTCTAAGACATGTTCCCTCCCTCTTCCCTCCCTCCCGCATAACCTCACCTCCTACAATCTCATTATCTATTGATGGCACTACTATCTCCTCTAGCCCCCAAGTGCACTGTCTTGAAGTAATCCTTGACTCCTACCTGTCCTTCAAACCACACATTCAGCACCTCTCACAAACCTGCTGTTTTCATCTAAAAAATATTTCCAAGATCAGACCCTTTCTGACCCAGGATGCTACTAAGACTCTTATCCACTCACTGGTCATCTCCAGACTGGACTACTGTAATCTCCTCCTGACTGGCATTCCTGACAAATACCTCTCTCCACTCCAATCTATCCTCAATGCTGCTGCCCGGCTCATCTTCCTCACCAAACGCACTACGTCCACCTATCCTCTCTTACTAGACCTTCACTGGCTCCCCTTCCCTTTCAGAATCCATTTCAAGCTTCTCATACTCGCTTACAAAGCCCTCACCCACTCCTCTCCCATCTACATCTCTGACCTTATCTCCCTTTACACTCCCACCCGTCCTCTTCGCTCTGCTAATGCACGCCGACTCTCCTGCCTACGGATTACTTCCTGCCACTCCTACCTCCAAGATTTTTCACGTGCTGCACCACTTCTCTGGAATTCCCTACCTCTCCCCCTCAGACTCTCCACCTCTCTACAAAACTTCAAACGGGCTCTCAAGACCCACTTCTTCACCAAATCCAGCCAAATCTCATCCTAACCCTCTGTTCTACGCTCTCTATGTACCCCATCTGTGTCACCCCTGTCTGTCTACCCCTCCCCTTTAGAATGTAAGCTCTCACGAGCAGGGCCCTCTTTCCTCATGTGCTTATCCTTTCTTACTTTAATAATCTTCAACTGCACCAAATCCAGCAGTCTTCTGCCACCTGATACTTATTCCAGTGTCATCTGCTGATGTAACTATGTTTATTTACCCTGTACTTATCCTATACTGTCATCAACTGTAAGTTGCTGTTTTCCTGTTTGATTATTTGTTTATGTACTCTGTAATTGGGCGCTGCGGAACCCTTG
Organism: Pseudophryne corroboree; assembly: GCF_028390025.1. Lineage (NCBI taxonomy): Eukaryota > Metazoa > Chordata > Amphibia > Anura > Myobatrachidae > Pseudophryne > Pseudophryne corroboree. The sequence continues at coordinate 694,778,881 of NC_086446.1, forward strand.
TGGCGCCATATAAATAAAGGATAATAATAATAAATAGGGTAGGGCAGACGATGCCTTGCACACTGCGCACTTTTCATGCGGGTGCACCATCTGCACATACCCCTATTGGCCAGCTCTGTCTGCATAGCTGTTGACAGTTGCAGTGCTGCCTGCTGTGTATATTACAGTAGGTAAAGCTGTGCACCCCCGAGTATCAACCCCCGTGTGGTGCCCGGTGCAACTGGAGACTGGAGACGATGAGCATGGGTCCCAGAGCTGCTCTAAGAGGAGACATGGAGCTGCGGGTTGTGCTGGAGCACTGCTGTCTACCATGGTGTAAGTAACACACATATACACACATTCTGTCTCTCTCAGGTGTAGGGGCTCTACTGGCATAATGTGTGTAAGGGGCTCTACCTGGTGTAATGTGTGTACGGGTCTCTACCTGGTGTAATGTGTGTATGGGTCTCTATCTGGCGTAATGTGTGTACAGGTCTTTACCTATTATTATTTGTGTAAGGGTCTCTACCTGGTGTTATGTGTGCACAGGTCTCTACCTGGAATTATTTGTGTAAGGGTCTCTACCTGGTGTTATGTGTGTCTGGGTCTCTACTTGGTGTTATGTGTGTAAGGGTCTGTACCTGGCATAATGTGTGTCTGGGACTCTACCTGGCATTATGTGTGTAAGGGTCTCTACCTGGTGTAATGTTTAAGGGACTCTACCTGGCATTATGTGTGTTAGGGTCTCTACCTGGCGTAATGTGTGTAAGGGTTTCTACCTGACGTTATGTGTGTAAGGGTCTCTACCTGGTGTAATGTGTAAGGGTCTCTAACTGGCGTTATGTGTATAAGGTTCTCTACCAGGCATAATGTGTATAATTGGCTCTACCTGGTGTAATGTCTATAAGGGTCTCTACCTGGCATAATGTGTATAAAGGTCTCTACTAGGCGTAATGTGTTGAAGGGGTTCTACGTGGCATAATGTGTTGAAGGTGTGGTGTAATGTGACAAATGTACACTACTGTGCAGGGTAATATAATGTGAATTATGTGGCCATGCCTCTTCCCCATGAAGCCACACACACACACACACACACACACACACACACACACACACACACACACACACACACACATTCTGTCTCTCTCAGGGGTAGGGGCTCTACCTGGCATAATGTGTGTACAGGTCTCTACCTGGTGTAATGTGTGTATGGGTCTCTACCTGGCATAATGTTTGTATAGGTCTGTACCTGGCATTATTTGTGTAAGGGTCTCTACCTGGCATTATGTGTGTACAGGCCTCTACCTGGTGTTATTTGTGTAAGGGTCTCTACCTGGTGTTATGTGTGTAAGGGTCTCTACCTGGCATTGTGTGTAAGGGTCTCTACCTGGCATTGTGTGTGTAAGGGTCTCTATCTGGCGTAATGTGTGTACAGGTCTCTACCTGGTGTAATGTGTGTATGGGTCTCTACCTGGCATAATGTTTGTATAGGTCTGTACCTGGCATTATTTGTGTAAGGGTCTCTACCTGGCATTATGTGTGTACAGGCCTCTACCTGGTGTTATTTGTGTAAGGGTCTCTACCTGGTGTTATGTGTGTAAGGGTCTCTACCTGGCATTGTGTGTAAGGGTCTCTACCTGGCATTATGTGTGTAAGGGTCTCTATCTGGCATAATGTGTACGGGTCTCTGCCTGGCATTACGTATGTAAGGGTCTCTACTTTGCATAATGTGTGTAAGGGTTTCTACCTGGTGTTATGTAAGGGTCTCTACCTGGCATAATGTGTAAGAGTCTCTACCTGGCGTTATGTGTGTAAGGGTTTCTGCCAGGCATAATGTACAGTATATAATTGGCTCTACCTGTCATAATGTCTACAAGGGTCTCTACCTGGTGTAATGTGTATAAGGGTCTCCACCAGTGGCGTGCGGTGAGGTCAGTGGCTGGTGAGGCATGCCCACTAAAGCCACCGCTATGGCCGCTGCCAGAGGCAAGTTTAGACCTCATGGAGCCCTAAGCAACACACGGATTTGGGGCCCCCTTCCTCATACAATCCATAGCACTATATCATGTCATCACAGCCCCTGGCTGTGCCTGCTGTGCTTGTGTCTCCTTCTACCTGCACTACAGCAGTAGGGGGCAGATTCTGGAGCCTCCTCTCGGACAGCATATGGACAGACTCTGCTCACCTCCATTCTCCTCAAGCAGCAGCAGGTCTCCCAACAACTGCGCTGCTGCTTGTGATGGAGGCTGGAGACAAATAGAGTCATCCCTGGCCATCTGTACCAGTCTAGGAATGGGCTCTACCTGGCGCAGTTTAAGAACAGGCTGCAGGCAGGGAGGGTTGGGGGGGTTGTTGGGATCCTGCACATCGGTATGACGCTGTCGGTATTCTGACCATCGTTATCTCAAGCGCCAGGATTCTGATACCATCCCTCACAGAGATCGAAGTGGAATTTTGAAGTGGGGATATGGAAAAGTGAAGGTTGCAATTATGTGCGCGCCGTGTCCTTCCATGTAGTTTACCACACCATATACCCCACAATAGCAGAACCCCTTATACTGTCTAGTACTGGTGCCCATTTCACATTATACCACACAGTATATGCGGAAATTTACATTGTAGCACACTGAATGATCCGACATTCACATTGTAGCACACTGAATGATCCGACATTCACATTCTAGCACACTGAATGATCCGACATTCACATTCTAGCACACTGAATGATCCGACATTCACATTGTAGCACACTGAATGATCCGACATTCACATTGTAGCACACTGAATGAGCTGAAATTCACCTTGTAGCACACTGAATGATCCGACATTCACATTATAGCACACTGAATGATCCGACATTCACATTGTAGCACACTGAATGATCCGACATTCACATTCTAGCACACTGAATGATCCGACATTCACATTCTAGCACACTGAATGATCCGACATTCACATTGTAGCACACTGAATGATCCGACATTCACATTGTAGCACACTGACTGATCCGACATTCACATTGTAGCACACTGAATGAGCTGAAATTCACCTTGTAGCACACTGAATGATCCGATATTCACATTGTAGCACACTGAATGATCCGATATTCACATTGTAGCACACTGAATGATCCGACATTCACATTATAGCACACTGAATGATCCGACATTCACATTCTAGCACACTGAATGATCCGACATTCACATTGTAGCACACTGAATGAGCTGAAATTCACCTTGTAGCACACTGAATGATCCGATACTCACATTGTAGCACACTGAATGAGCTGAAATTCACATTGTAGCACACTGAATGATCCGATATTCACATTGTAGCACACTGAATGAGCTGAAATTCACCTTGTAGCACACTGAATGATCCGATATTCACATTGTAGCACACTGAATGATCCGATATTCACATTGTAGCACACTGAATGATCCGACATTCACATTGTAGCACACTGAATGATCCGACATTCACATTCTAGCACACTGAATGATCCGACATTCACATTCTAGCACACTGAATGATCCGACATTCACATTGTAGCACACTGAATGATCCGACATTCACATTGTAGCACACTGACTGATCCGACATTCACATAGTAGCACACTGAATGAGCTGAAATTTACCTTGTAGCACACTGAATGATCCGATATTCACATTGTAGCACACTGAATGATCCGATATTCACATTGTAGCACACTGAATGAGCTGAAATTCACCTTGTAGCACACTGAATGATCCGATATTCACATTGCAGCACACTGAATGAGCTGAAATTCACATTGTAGCACACTGAATGAGCTGAAATTCACATTGTAGCACACTGAATGAGCCGAAATTCACAATGTAGCACAGAGAATGAGCTGAAATTCACATTGTAGCATACTGAATGAGCCGACAGTCACATTGTAGCACACTGAATGAGCCGACAGTCACATTATAGCACACAGTATGAGCCGAAATTCACATTATAGCACACAGAATGAGCCGAAATTCACATTGTAGCACACTGAATGAGCCGACAGTCACATTGTAACACACTGAATGAGCCGAAATTCCCATTGTAGCACACTGAATGAGCCCACAGTCACATTGTAGCACACTGACTGAGCCGACAGTCACATTGTAACACACTGAATGAGCCAAAATTCCCATTGTAGCACACTGAATGAGCCGACAGTCACATTGTAGCACACTGAATGAGCCGAAACTCACATTATAGCACACAGAATTAGAGATGAGCGGATTCGGTTTTACTCTGTTTTACTCGGTTCTCAAAACGACATCTTATTGGCTCACGGATGTCACGTGTTTTGGATAGCCAATAAGATTCGGTTTTGAGAACCGAGTAAAACCGAATCCGCTCATCTCTACGCAGAATGAGGCAAAATTCACATCTGGTATATGACTATGCTGCGATCACCCCCGCTGGTGGCTCATGTGGTGTATACATACATCACATGAGTCGCCAGCGGGGGTGAGCCTAGCAGTCTCAGCGGAGCCCTAGGCACAGCACTGCAGCTTCTCCCGGCCGACACTCAATGAGCCACCAGTGGGGGGTGAGCGCAGGATAGTGTCAGTGAAGCCCCGGGCACGGGCTGGCACTACAGCTTCCCCCAGCCGCCCAATACCCCAGAAACCAGGAGGCTGACTGTGAGCTGGGGGTGGAGCCATGGGCAGTAAATTCCTCAACCCGCGGCTCCACCCCCAGCTCACAGTCAGCCTCCTGGTCTGTTGCGCGTGCAGCCACGGCGACATAATTATGTCACGGCACCCACCGGCAAAAAGATAGATTGGCGCCACTGGGTGGGGGGAGTTTGGGAATTTACAAGCTACTCACCAGTCACCGGTGTCTGTCAATAGCGGTTGTGGTCTCTCACATATTCCCAGATGCTGCGGCCAAGCCTCTGCAACTTCTCCTGCGCTCCCTCCAGGTGATAGCCCAGCTCAGCTCAGCTGGCAAGCAAACGGCGGGCGGTAGTGAGGTGGAGGGGGGAGATGAGCAGCACTGGCAGTAAGCAGGGGGAGGGGTGGGAGTCTGTTCGGAAGATGAGCAGCGCTGGCAGTGAGCGGGGGGAGATGAGCAGCACTGGCAGTGAGCGGGGAGGGGCTGTGGGGAAGATGAACAGCACTGGCAGTGAGCGGGGTGGGAAGTGAGAAGCACTGGTGGTGAGCGGGGTGGGAAGTGTAAGCACTGGTGGTGAGCGGAAGGAGAGGTGGGGCCTGTGGGGAAGATGAGCAGCACTGGCAGTGAGCGGGGGGATGACCAGCACTGGCGGTGAGCGCGGGGGGGGGGGTGATGAGCACTGGCGGTGAGTGGGGAGGGAGAGATGAGCAGCATTGGCACTGAGGGGGGGGGGATGTGCAGCACCAGCGTTTGTTTGGGGGTTGGGGGATGAGCAGCACTGACGGTGAGTGGGGGGGGGAGATGAGCAGCACCAGATGAGTGGGGGGGGGGGGTGATGAGCAGCACTGGCACTGAGCAGAGGGGGGGGGGGGAGAGATGAGAGGAGAGATGAGCTGCACTGATGGTGAGCTGGGGGGGGAGAAGATGATGATCAGCACCATGAGAGTGGGGGGGAGATGAGATGCACCAGCGGTGGTTGGGGGGGAGAAATGAGCTGCACTGATGGTGAGTGGGGGAGAGAGATGAGCAGCACTGGCACTGAGCAGGGGGAGGGGGGGAGATGAGCGGAGGGATGAGCTGCACTGTTGGTGAGCGGGGGGTGGGGGGGAGATGAGCAGCACCAGGTGAGCGGGGGGGAGGGGAGGGGGGAGACGGGCAGCACTAGCACCAAGCGGGGGGGAGACTAGAAGCACCAGCGGTGGTTGGGGGGGAGAGATGAGCTGCACTGATGGTGAGTGGGGGGTGGGGGGGAGATGAGCAGCACTAGGTGAGTGGGGGGGGGGGGGGAGAAGATGATGATCAGCACCATGAGAGCGGGGGGGGAGATGAGATGCACCAGCGGTGGTTGGGGGGGAGAAATGAGCTGCACTGATGGTGAGTGGGGGGGGGGGGGAGAGATGAGCAGCACGCACTGGCACTGAGCAGGGGGAGGGGGGGAGATGAGCGGTGAGATGAGCTGCACTGTTGGTGAGCGGGGGGTGGGGGGGAGATGAGCAGCACCAGGTGAGCGGGGGGGGGAGACGGGCAGCACTAGCACCAAGCGGAGGGAAGATGAGAAGCACCAGCGGGGGTTGGGGGGGGGAGAGATGAGCTGCACTGATGGTGGGGGGGAGATGAGCAGCATCACGAGAGTGGAGGGGGAGGGAAAAGATGATGAGCAGCACCAGGTGAGCAGGGGGATGGGGCGAGATGAGCAGCACCAGCGGGGAGGTAGAGGGGGAGAGATGGGCAGCACTGGCACTGAGGGGGGGGGGGGGAGAGATGTGCAGCACTGACGGTGAGGGGGGGCGGGGGGGGGGGGTAAGAGATGAGCAGCACTGACAGTGAGGGGGGGGGGGGAATAAGCAGCACACCACGAGATGAGAGCCACCAGCGGTGGTTGCAGGGGAGGGTAGCACTGACGGTGAGCGGGCGGGCGGGGGGGGGGGGGATGGGGGGTTTGGATGAGCAGCACCAGGTGAGCGGGAGGGGGGAATGAGCGGCGCCGGTGGTGTGCGGGTGATTAGCGGCGCAGAGCGCTCTACGCAGCCGCCTGTTCAGGAGGAGAGGTCAGCAGGTCAGCACCAACGAGCGGAGGGAGGGTGCGGGGGTGATGAGCGGCTCCGGCGGTGTGACTGTGCGGGTGATGCGGGTCTGGCCGGAGGAAGGAGGATCAGACAGTACCCAATCATATCTGTCTCAGAGGAAGGGGCGTGCTTTCATATGGGCAGAAGGCACGCCCCTGTCACTGAGGCACTCACACTGGTGCCGCTGTTCCTGTTTTTTTTAATGGGCTTTTACAGCCCTCTCCTTGGCCCCGCCCCCTGCCCGCCCCCCGCTTCCGGACCTTTGTCATTATCTACAGGAGGCACCTCTCTCGATGCCTCTAAAAACAAATTAAACAGTTTGAAAATGTAGAAATGACTAAAATAATATAAAGCATATACTTAGGACACAGAATATGTGTCAGAAGTATCTTCTTTATATTATTGTAATGAAATCGTTAATGACAGGGGAGAATGACAGGGGAGGCACTGCCTCCCCTGCCTCCCCTGACTGCACGTCCCTGGTCTCCACCAGGCATAATGTGTGTAATGTGCTCTACATGGCATAATGTGTATAAGGGGTAATACTGTGTGGTGTAATGTGACAAATGCACACTAATGTGCAGGGTAATACAATGTGAATTGTGTGGCCATGCCCCTTCCCCATGAAGCCATGACATATATTTTGGAAGCGCACCTACGGCGCGCACTGTCCATATTTTAAATATAGGTGGGGGGACACCAATTCTTTTTCTGGAACAGGGCACCAAAATCTCTAGTTACAGCTGTGACTTTGTGTTTAATGTAATGAAATATTGTGCTGTGTGTACTGGGTGTAATGTGGGGACTGTGTATAATGTAATGTAATATGGTACTGGGTGCAATATGGGGGAGGGGGTCTGTGTATAATGTTATGTATTATAGTGCTGTGTGTACTGGGTGTAATATGTATGTGTGTATATGGATCCGGTATGATATACCTGCAGATGGGATGCGTCGTTCGCCATGCTTCAGGCCCAGTGGCTTGCTTTGCTCGCCACAGGTTCTATGGGTTGGGTCCATGCCACGAACCGAGTGGGAATACCAGGCGGGTGTTAAGCTTCCGTCAGTCAGTAAAGTGCCAGCTGTCGGGATTCTGGCTTCGGTCTTCTGAACGCCGGGATCCCAAGAGCCGGCATTTTAACTGCATCCCGTATATCTATCTATCTATCTATCTATCTATCTATCTATCTATCTATCTATCTATCTATCTATCTATCTATATACCACGCACTCACACACCAGTGTATATATTGGGAGTTTTCTATTTGTCCATCTCTTCTCACAAATGTGCAGTACACAGTACCTTAATACAGTATATAGTGCACCTATTATTACTCTACTGTACCTATATTGTTACTCTCTTTTTTTTCTTTTTTTGCTACTTTTAGCACTGTAGTTTTCATCTGTCATTGCAGGACACACCCCTGATTGGCAATAAATATGCCCATAGGTGCACCTAGACAAGCCCTTTGGGAGGAGCATGACAGACCCCCACATGAAAAGCGTATTTTGCTGCCACCTTGGAATCTCCCTTAAACTAGTTTTCAAAAGTAGGCAAGAATGCCTTGGATGGAGATAATGTGGACAGAGATAAAGTACCAGACAATCAGCTCATAACTTTCATGCTACAGGCTCTGTTTGGCAGGAGCTGGTTAGTTGGGACTTTATCTCTGTCCACTTTATCTCCATCCAAGGTTTAGTAAATAGACCCCTGAAGCTGCATATGTCTGGCCAAAAGGAGAATGATGTAACCATGGAAAAAATAAGATTTTATTCACCGGTAAATCTATTTCTCGTAGTCCGTAGTGGATGCTGGGAACTCCGAAAGGACCATGGGGAATAGCGGCTCCGCAGGAGACTGGGCACAACTAAAGAAAGCTTTTAGGTCACCTGGTGTGCACTGGCTCCTCCCACTATGACCCTCCTCCAAGCCTCAGTTAGGACACTGTGCCCGGACGAGCTGACATAATAAGGAAGGATTTTGAATCCCGGGTAAGACTCTTACCAGCCACACCAATCACACCGTATAACTTGTGATACTATACCCAGTTTAACAGTATGAAAACAACTGAGCCTCTCAACAGATGGCTCAACAATAACCCTTTAGTTAGGCAATAACTATATACAAGTATTGCAGACAATCCGCACTTGGGACGGGCGCCCAGCATCCACTACGGACTACGAGAAATAGATTTACCGGTGAGTAAAATCTTATTTTCTCTGACGTCCTAGTGGATGCTGGGAACTCCGAAAGGACCATGGGGATTATACCAAAGCTCCCAAACGGGCGGGAGAGTGCGGATGACTCTGCAGCACCGAATGAGAGAACTCAAGGTCCTCCTCAGCCAGGGTATCAAATTTGTAGAATTTTGCAAACGTGTTTGCCCCTGACCAAGTAGCAGCTCGGCAAAGTTGTAAAGCCGAGACCCCTCGGGCAGCCGCCCAAGATGAGCCCACCTTCCTTGTGGAATGGGCTTTTACTGATTTAGGATGCGGCAGTCCAGCCGCAGAATGCGCCAGCTGAATTGTGCTACAAATCCAGCGAGCAATAGTCTGCTTAGAAGCAGGAGCACCCAGCTTGTTGGGTGCATACAGGATAAATAGCGAGTCAGTTTTCCTGACTCTAGCCGTCCTGGAAACATAAATTTTCAAGGCCCTGACTATGTCCAGTAACTTGGAATCCTCCAAGTCCCTAGTAGCCGCAGGCACCACAATAGGTTGGTTCAAGTGAAAAGCTGATACCACCTTAGGGAGAAACTGGGGACGAGTCCTCAATTCTGCCCTATCCATATGGAAAATCAGATAAGGGCTTTTACATGACAAAGCCGCCAATTCTGACACACGCCTGGCTGAAGCCAAGGCCAATAACATGACCACTTTCCACGTGAGATATTTTAGATCCACGGTTTTAAGTGGCTCAAACCAATGTGATTTTAAGAAACTCAACACCATGTTGAGATCCCAAGGTGCCACTGGAGGCACAAAAGGGGCTGAATATGCAGCACTCCCTTAACAAACGTCTGAACTTCAGGTAGTGAAGCTAGTTCTTTCTGGAAGAAAATCGACAGAGCCGAGATCTGTACCTTAATGGAGCCTAATTTCAGGCCCATAGTCACTCCTGCTTGTAGGAAATGCAGAAATCGACCCAGTTGAAATTCCGCTGTTGGGGCCTTTTTGGCCTCACACCAAGCAACATACATCCGCCATATGCGGTGATAATGCTTTGCAGTTACATCTTTCCTGGCTTTAACGTCTTGGCCAATCCGGAACCACGAGTATTGTTCTTACTCCTCGTTTTCTTATTATTTTCAGTACCCTTGGTATGAGAGGCAGAGGAGGGAACACATAAACTGACTGGTACACCCACGGTGTCACTAGAGCGTCCACAGCTATCGCCTGAGGGTCCCTTGACCTGGCGCAATATCTCTCTAGTTTTTTGTTTAGGCGGGACGCCATCATGTCCACCTGTGGCCTTTCCCAACGGTTTACCAACAGTTGGAAGACTTCTGGATGAAGTCCCCACTCTCCCGGGTGTAGGTCGTGTCCGCTGAGGAAGTCTGCTTCCCAGTTGTCCACTCCCGGAATGAACACTGCTGACAGTGCTAAGACGTGATTTTCCGCCTATCGGAGAATCCTTGTGGCTTCTGCCATCACCATCCTGCTTCTTGTGCCGCCCTGTCGGTTTACATGGGCGACTGCCGTGATGTTGTCTGATTGGATCAGTACCGGCTGGTTTTGAAGCAGAGGCCTTGCCAGACTTAGGGCATTGTAAATGGCCCTCAGTTCCAGAATATTTATGTGTAGGGACGACTCCTGACTTGCCCAAAGTCCTTGGAAATTTCTTCCCTGTGTGACTGCCCCCCAGCCTCGAAGGCTGGCATCCGTGGTTACCAGGACCCAGTCCTGTATGCCGAATCTGCGGCCCTCTTGAAGATGAGCACTCTGCAGCCACCACAGTAGAGATACCCTGGTCCTTGGAGACAGGGTTATCAGCCGATGCATCTGAAGATGCGATCCCGACCACTTGTCCAAGATGTCCCACTGAAAGGTTCTTGCATGGAACCTGCCGAATGGAATTTTGCTTCGTAAGAAGCTACCATTTTTCCCAGGACTCGTGTGCAGTGATGCACCGATACCTGTTTTGGTTTCAGGAGGTCTCTGACTAGAGATGACAGCTCCTTGGCTTTCTCCTGCGGGAGAAACACTTTTTTCTGTTCTGTGTCCAGAACCATCCCCAGGAACAGTATGGGTGGGGTAGGAACCAGCTGTGACTTTGGAATGTATAGAATCCATCCGTGCTGTTGTAGCACTTCCCGAGATAGTGCTACTCCGACCAACAACTGCTCCTTGGACCTCGCCTTTATAAGGAGATCGTCCAAGTACGGGATAATTAAAACTTCCTTTCTCGAAGGAGTATAATCATTTCTGCCATTACCTTGGTAAAGACCCTCGGTGCCGTGGACAGTCCAAACGGCAGTGTTTAGAATTGGTAATGGCAATCCTGTACCACAAATCTGAGGTACTCCTGGTGAGGATGGTAAATGGGGACATGTAGGTAAGCCTCCTTGATGTCCAGGGATACCATGTAATCCCCCTCCTCCAGGCTTGCAATAATCGCCCTGAGCGATTCCATCTTGAACTTGAATTTTTTTATGTATGTGTTCAAGGATTTCAAATATAAAATGGGTCTCACCGAACCGTCCGGTTTCGGTACCACAAACAGTGTGGAATAGTAACCCCGTCCTTGTTGAAGTAGGGGCACCTTGACAATCACCTGCTGGGAATACAGCTTGTGAATTGCCTTTAGCACAGTCTCCCTGCCTGAGGGAGTTGTCGGCAAGGCAGATTTGAGGAAACGGCGGGGGGGGAGACGCCTCGAATTCCAGCTTGTACCCCTGAAATACTACTTGAAGGATCTAGGGATCCACCTGTGAGCAAGCCCACTGATCGCTGAAATTTTTGAGGCGGCCCCCCACCGTACCTGGCTACGCCTGTGGAGCCCCCGCGTCATGCGGTGGACTCAGAGGAAGCGGGGGAAGAATTTTGATTCTGGGAACTGGCTGACTGGTGCAGCTTTTTCCCTCTTCCCTCGTTTTACACGCTTGCATTTTTCTTATCGGGGGAACCCACGCTTTTTCACACTTCATTCACTCATTTGATGGGGGAACAAAACACTGCCTGCTTTTTCTCCCCAAACATAAAACCCTTTTTTAGTGGTACTTGGGTTAATGTCAGAAATGCGTAACACATTTTTTTATTTGCCGGGATCATGTAACGGATGTTCCTAGTGGATTGTGTATATGTCTCAACCTCGTCGACACTGGAGTCAGACTCCGTGTCGACATCTGTGTCTGCCATCTGAGGGAGCGGGCGTTTTTAAGCCCCTGATGGCCTTTGAGACGCCTGGGCAGGCACGGGCTGAGAAGCCGGCTGTCCCATAGCTGTTACGTCATCCAGCCTTTTATGTAAGGAGTTGACACTGTCGGTTTATACCTTCCACCTATCCATCCACTCTGGTGTCGGCCCCCAGGGGGCGACATCACATTAATCGGCATCTGCTCTGCCATCACATAAGCCTCCTCATCAAACGTGTCGACACAGCCGTACCGACACACCGCACACACACAGGGAATGCTCTGACTGAGGACAGGACCCCACACAGCCCTTTGGGGAGACAGAGAGAGAGTATGCCAGCACACACCAGAGCGCTATATAATTTAGGGATTAACACTATATTGAGTGAATTTTTCCCAATAGCTGCTTGTATATACAATATTGCGCCTAAATTTAGTGCCCCCCCTCTCTTTTTAACCCTTTGAGCCTGAAAACTACAGGGGAGAGCCTGGGGAGCTGTCTTCCAGTTGCACTGTGAAGAGAAAATGGCGCCAGTGTGCTGAGAGAGATAGCTCCGCCCCTTTTTCGCGGACTTTTCTCCCGCATTTTTATGGATTCTGGCAGGGGTATTTATCACATATATAGCCTCTGGGGCTATATATTGTGATATATATGCCAGCCAAGGTGTTTTTATTGCTGCTCAGGGCGCCCCCCCCAGCGCCCTGCACCCTCAGTGACCGGAGTGTGAAGTGTGCATGAGGAGCAATGGCGCACAGCTGCAGTGCTGTGCGCTACCTTGGTGAAGACTGATGTCTTCTGCCGCCGATTTTCCAGACCTCTTCTTGCTTCTGGCTCTGTAATGGGGACGGCGGCGCGGCTCCGGGACCGAACACCAAGGCCAGTTCCATGCGGTCGATCCCTCTGGAGCTAATGGTGTCCAGTAGCCTAAGAAGCCCAAGCTAGCTGCAAGCAGGTAGGTTCGCTTCTTCTCCCCTTAGTCCCTCGATGCAGTGAGCCTGTTGCCAGCAGGTCTCACTGTAAAATAAAAAACCTAATTATATACTTTCTTTCTAGAAGCTCAGGAGAGCCCCTAGTGTGCATCCAACCTCAGCCGGGCACAAAATCTAATTGAGGCTTGGAGGAGGGTCATAGTGGGAGGAGCCAGTGCACACCAGGTGACCTAAAAGCTTTCTTTAGTTGTGCCCAGTCTCCTGCGGAGCCGCTATTCCCCATGGTCCTTTCGGAGTTCCCAGCATCCACTAGGACGTCAAAGAAACAAGGGATATATGATCTGATTATCAAGACTGGCCACACACTGTCCGATATCAGGAGATTGAGGTTGAGATTTTCTGTCTTGACAAAATATTCAAATCGTGAGCATGATTTTTCCAGTCTATCAGCAATATGTTTAAACGATCATTTATACACACAATACAATAAATTAGGCTGAGCATCTGATTATTGGTTAATTTGTACACGATTTTTACAGTGTATATCTAGCTTAAGACTGCATAAACTGTATTTTTTTACCTGTAGCATGAGGTTTAACCCTGTGGAAGATAAATATTAGTCTTATAATATAGCAATATCACAATATTGAACACATTATAAATAACAGTTGGGTAGTTCCAGGTCAACAATCTCAAAACTAGGTATCCAATATTCAGAACATCACATTAGTCACGGGAGACACAACCCACTGCCAGCAAGTGAAAGGTTTATGGTAAACATTGCTCCAGCAGAAATACTATTACTATATAACCTCAAACTATCACTATCTGAAATATTAAATGTCACAGATTCCTGGACTTAAAATCATGTTTCAATAAACATATGTTTATGTTTATACAAACAAAACAATCAGAATACATTTTAGTGCATTTATAAAGATTACATTTATCATGCAAAAACAGCAGAGATGCAATATAGGTCAACTGGAACTCAACTTGGCTGGATGTGTTAGAAGAAAAGACTGTAAATCATGGTCAATTCTCAATAGTCAGAACCCTGGGGTTTAAACTGTAATCCACAGGGTAAGACTTCATACGTACAGAAAGCTGGATTTGTTTTACAAAGAACATGATCAATAATCAACTTGAAGCATAAATAAATCCTAGTTTTGTATGTAAGAAACAGTAAGGGAAAGATTTATCAAGGCTTGAACAGAGATAAAGTGGCTAAAGTTAACATACTGTGACAAGAACACTGGGATAGTGTTTGAGGGCAGGTATGTTTGTTAGAGATGAGCGGGTTCGGTTCCTCGGAATCCGAACCCCCCCGAACTTCAGCCTTTTTACACGGGTCCGAGGCAGACTCGGATCTTCCCGCCTTGCTCGGTTAACCCGAGCGCGCCCGAACGTCATCATCCCGCTGTCGGATTCTCGCGAGGCTCGTATTCTATCGCGAGACTCGGATTCTATATAAGGAGCCGCGCGTCGCCGCCATTTTCACACGTGCATTGAGATTGATAGGGAGAGGACGTGGCTGGCGTCCTCTCCGTTAGAATAGATAGAGACACTTGAGTTGATTTACTACTAACTTAGTAATTTTGGGGAGCATTAGGAGTACTCAGAGTGCAGAGTTTTGCTGATAGTTACTAGTGACCACCACCAGTTTTATTTATTATTTAATATAATCCGTTCTCTGCCTGAAAAAAAACGATACACAGTCACATACCATATCTGTGCTCAGCCTCAGTGTGCTGCATGATAATATCATCTATGTATATCTGACTGTGCTGAGTGCTCACTGCTCACACAGCTGAATTGTGGGGGAGACTGGGGTGCAGTTATAGCAGGAGTACAGTGCACACTTTTGCTGCCAGTGTGACTGACCAGTGACCACCAGTATATTGTCTGCCTGAAAAAGTTAAACACTCCTGTGGTGTTTTTTTTTTTATTCTATAAACGCATTCTGCTGACAGTGTCCAGCAGGTCCGTCATTCATTATATTATATAAATATTTACCTGCAGTAGTGTTATATTTTTTTTGTTCATCTCTATCATCTTTATCATCTCTATATTAGCAGACGCAGTACGGTAGTCCACGGCTGTGGCTACCTCTGTGTCGTCAGTGCTCGTCCATAATTGTATACCTACCTGTGGTGGGGTTTTTTTTTCTATCTTCTTCATACTAGTAGTTTAGGAGTCTGCTGACAGTGTCCAGCAGGTCCGTCATTATATTATATATACCTGCAGTAGTGATATATATATATATATTTTTTATATCATTATCATCTCTATACTAGCAGACGCAGTACGGTAGTCCACAGCTGTAGCTACCTCTGTGTCGTCAGTGCTCGTCCATAATTGTATACCTACCTGTGGTGGGATTTTTTTTTCTATCTTCTTCATACTAGTAGTTTAGGAGTCTGCTGACAGTGTCCAGCAGGTCCGTCATTATATTATATATACCTGCAGTAGTGATATATATATATTTTTTATATCATTATCATCTCTATACTAGCAGACGCAGTACGGTAGTCCACGGCTGTAGCTACCTCTGTGTCATCAGTGCTCGTCCATAATTGTATACCTACCTGTGGTGGGGTTTTTTTTTCTATCTTCTTCATACTAGTAGTTTAGGAGTCTGCTGACAGTGTCCAGCAGGTCCGTCATTATATTATATATACCTGCAGTAGTGATATATATATATTTTTTATATCATTATCATCTCTATACTAGCAGACGCAGTACGGTAGTCCACGGCTGTAGCTACCTCTGTGTCGTCAGTGCTCGTCCATAATTGTATACCTACCTGTGGTGGGGTTTTTTTTTCTATCTTCTTCATACTAGTAGTTTAGGAGTCTGCTGACAGTGTCCAGCAGGTCCGTCATTATATTATATATACCTGCAGTAGTGATATATATATATTTTTTATATCATTATCATCTCTATACTAGCAGACGCAGTACGGTAGTCCACGGCTGTAGCTACCTCTGTGTCGTCAGTCACTCGTCATCCATAAGTATACTAGTATCCATCCATCTCCATTGTTTACCTGAGGTGCCTTTTAGTTGTGCCTATTAAAATATGGAGAACAAAAATGTTGAGGTTCCAAAAATAGGGAAAGATCAAGATCCACTTCCACCTCGTGCTGAAGCTGCTGCCACTAGTCATGGCCGAGACGATGAAATTCCATCAACGTCGTCTGCCAAGGCCGATGCCCAATGTCATAGTACAGAGCATGTAAAATCCAAAACACAAAATATCAGTAAAAAAAGGACTCAAAAATCTAAAATAAAATCGTCGGAGGAGAAGCGTAAACTTGCCAATATGCCATTTACCACACGGAGTGGCAAGGAACGGCTGAGGTCCTGGCCTATGTTCATGGCTAGTGGTTCAGCTTCACATGAGGATGGAAGCACTCAGCCTCTCGCTAGAAAAATGAAAAGACTTAAGCTGGCAAAAGCACAGCAAAGAACTGTGCGTTCTTCGAAATCACAAATCCACAAGGAGAGTCCAATTGTGTCGGTTGCGATGCCTGACCTTCCCAACACTGGACGTGAAGAGCATGCGCCTTCCACCATTTGCACGCCCCCTGCAAGTGCTGGAAGGAGCACCCGCAGTCCAGTTCCTGATAGTCAGATTGAAGATGTCAGTGTTGAAGTACACCAGGATGAGGAGGATATGGGTGTTGCTGGCGCTGGGGAGGAAATTGACAAGGAGGATTCTGATGGTGAGGTGGTTTGTTTAAGTCAGGCACCCGGGGAGACACCTGTTGTCCGTGGGAGGAATATGGCCATTGACATGCCTGGTGAAAATACCAAAAAAATCAGCTCTTCGGTGTGGAAGTATTTCAACAGAAATGCGGACAACAGGTGTCAAGCCGTGTGTTGCCTTTGTCAAGCTGTAATAATTAGGGGTAAGGACGTTAACCACCTCGGAACATCCTCCCTTATACGTCACCTGCAGCGCATTCATCATAAGTCAGTGACAAGTTCAAAAACTTTGGGCGACAGCGGAAGCAGTCCAATGACCAGTAAATCCCTTCCTCTTGTAACCAAGCTCACGCAAACCACCCCACCAACTCCCTCAGTGTCAATTTCCTCCTTCCCCAGGAATGCCAATAGTCCTGCAGGCCATGTCACTGGCAATTCTGACGAGTCCTCTCCTGCCTGGGATTCCTCCGATGCATCCTTGAGTGTAACGCCTACTGCTGGTGGCGCTGCTGTTGTTGCTGCTGGGAGTCGATGGTCATCCTAGAGGGGAAGTCGTAAGACCACTTTTACTACTTCCACCAAGCAATTGACTGTCCAATAGTCCTTTGCGAGGAAGATGAAATATCACAGCAGTCATCCTGCTGCAAAGCGGATAACTGAGGCCTTGGCATCCTGGGCGGTGAGAAACGTGGTTCCGGTATCCATCATTACTGCAGAGCCAACTATAGACTTGTTTGAGGTACTGTGTCCCCGGTACCAAATACCATCTAGGTTCCTTTCTCTAGGCAGGCGATACCGAAAATGTACACGGACCTCAGAAAAAGACTCACCAGTGTCCTAAAAAATGCAGTTGTACCCAATGTCCACTTAACCACGGACATGTGGACAAGTGGAGCAGGGCAGACTCAGGACTATATGACTGTGACAGCCCACTGGGTAGATGTATTGACTCCCGCCGCAAGAACAGCAGCGGCGGCACCAGTAGCAGCATCTCGCAAACGCCAACTCTTTCCTAGGCAGGCTACGCTTTGTATCACCGCTTTCCAGAATACGCACACAGCTGAAAACCTCTTACAGCAACTGAGGAAGATCATCGCGGAATGGCTTACCCCAATTGGACTCTCCTGTGGATTTGTGGCATCGGACAACGCCAGCAATATTGTGTGTGCATTAAATCTGGGCAAATTCCAGCACGTCCCATGTTTTGCACATACCTTGAATTTGGTGGTGCAGAATTATTTAAAAAACGACAGGGGCGTGCAAGAGATGCTGTCGGTGGCCAGAAGAATTGCGGGACACTTTCGGCGTACAGGCACCACGTACAGAAGACTGGAGCAACACCAAAAACGCCTGAACCTGCCCTGCCATCATCTGAAGCAAGAAGTGGTAACGAGGTGGAATTCAACCCTCTATATGCTTCAGAGGTTGGAGGAGCAGCAAAAGGCCATTCAAGCCTATACAACTGACCACGATATAGGAGGTGGAATGCACCTGTCTCAAGCGCAGTGGAGAATGATTTCAACGTTGTGCAAGGTTCTGCAACCTTTTGAACTTGCCACACGTGAAGTCAGTTCAGACACTGCCAGCCTGAGTCAGGTCATTCCCCTCATCAGGCTTTTGCAGAAGAAGCTGGAGACATTGAAGGAGGAGCTAACACTGAGCGATTCCGCTAGGCATGTGGGACTTGTGGATGGAGCCCTTAATTCGCTTAACAAGGATTCACGGGTGGTCAATCTGTTGAAATCAGAGCACTACATTTTGTCCACCGTGCTCGATCCTAGATTTAAAACCTACGTTGTATCTCTCTTTCCGGCAGACACAAGTCTGCAGGGGTTCAAAGAACTGCTGGTGAGAAAATTGTCAAGTCAAGCGGAACGCGACCTGTCAACATCTCCTCCTTCACATTCTCCCGCAACTGGGGGTGCGAGGAAAAGGCTCAGAATTCCGAGCCCACCCGCTGGCGGTGATGCAGGGCAGTCTGGAGCGACTGCTGATGCTGACATCTGGTCCGGACTGAAGGACCTGCCAACGATTACGGACATGTCGTCTACTGTCACTGCATATGATTCTCTCACCATTGAAAGAATGGTGGAGGATTATATGAGTGACCGCATCCAAGTAGGCACGTCAGACAGTCCGTACGTATACTGGCAGGAAAAAGAGGCAATTTGGAGGCCCTTGCACAAACTGGCTTTATTCTACCTAAGTTGCCCTCCCACAAGTGTGTACTCCGAAAGAGTGTTTAGTGCCGCCGCTCACCTTGTCAGCAATCGGCGTACGAGGTTACTTCCAGAAAATGTGGAGAAGATGGTGTTCATTAAAATGAATTATAATCAATTCCTCCATGGAGACATTCACCAGCAGCAATAGCCTCAACAAAGTACACAGGGAGCTGTGATGGTGGATTCCAGTGGGGACGAATTGATAATCTGTGAGGAGGGGGGATGTACACGGTGATGAATCGGAGGATGATGATGAGGTGGACATCTTGCCTCTGTAGAGCCAGTTTGTGCAAGGAGAGATTAATTGCTTCTTTTTTGGTGGGGGTCCAAACAAACCCGTCATTTTAGTCACAGTCGTGTGGCAGACCCTGTCACTGAAATGACACTGCAGTGCCACTCCTAGATGGGCCAGGTGTTTGTGTCGGCCACTAGGGTCGCTTATCTTAGTCACACAGCTACCTCATTGCGCCTCTTTTTTTTCTTCTTTGCGTCATGTGCTGTTTGGGGAGTATTTTTTGGAAGGGCCATCCTGCGTGACACTGCAGTGCCACTCCTAGATGGGCCAGGTGTTTGTGTCGGCCACTAGGGTCACTTATCTTAGTCACACAGCTACCTCATTGCGCCTCTTTTTTTTCTTCTTTGCGTCATGTGCTGTTTGGGGAGTATTTTTTGGAAGGGCCATCCGGCCAGACACTGCAGTGCCACTCCTAGATGGGCCAGGTGTTTGTGTCGGCCACTAGGGTCGCTTAGCTTACTCACACAGCTACCTCATTGCGCCTCTTTTTTTCTTTGCGTCATGTGCTATTTGGGGAGTGTTTTTTGGAAGGGCCATCCTGCGTGACACTGCAGTGCCACTCCTAGATGTGCCAGGTGTTTGTGTCGGCCACTTGGGTCGCTGAGCTTAGTCACACAGCTACCTCATTGCGCCTCTTTTTTTCTTTGCGTCATGTGCTGTTTGGGGAGTGTTTTTTGGAAGGGCCATCCTGCGTGACACTGCAGTGCCACTCCTAGATGGGCCAGGTGTTTGTGTCGGCCACTTGGGTCACTGAGCTTAGTCATCCAGCGACCTCGGTGCAAATTTTAGGACTAAAAATAATATTGTGAGGTGTGAGGTGTTCAGAATAGACTGAAAATGAGTGGAAATTATGGTTATTGAGGTTAATAATACTTTGGGATCAAAATGACCCCCAAATTCTATGATTTAAGCTGTTTTTTAGGGTTTTTTGAAAAAAACACCCGAATCCAAAACACACCCGAATCCGACAAAAAAAATTCGGTGAGGTTTTGCCAAAACGCGTTCGAACCCAAAACACGGCCACGGAACCGAACCCAAAACCAAAACACAAAACCCGAAAAATTTCCGGTGCACATCTCTAATGTTTGTCCGAGGTTCTTGTCTTACATGTTTTAGAAAATGAAAACTTCTAGTAAAATGCTTTTGTTTTGTTAGAACCTTTTCAGTTTGCTGGAAAAGCTGGATAAGGGCCCTGAGAGAGAGATAAGGCGAGTTCCAGACATTGGGCCCAGTTTGGATCTTTGGCCTCACAGAGGGCTAATCAGGGCTTTCAGATGTGCAAGAGCCTTATAGGGCTTCTAGCCTGATTAATGTGTGCAGACTGCCTGGGAAAACTGCAGGATCTCTGTGAGAGAAACACGCTTCCTGATACAAGTGAGCTATACAGTGTTTACTGGAGAACTCTGTGTTTTTTGTTTAGTGATAGTTAGGAACATCTTGTGTTTAGTTAGTGCCGGACAGGCAAGGTATTTTCTTTTTGTGTTTGTTTTATTTTCTGTATAATAAAACTGGCTGGGGCCAGTTGTACCAGAAACTGGACTTGTGTGGTTCCTCAGCTGCTGCGTGCTGCCATTTACCCCAGGAAATGGCACCTTGTACCCTTACAGTGTTACAACTTGGTGGAGAATGCGAGCATGCCGTTCTGCGCATAAGTGAAAGCAGCAGCTTTGTGAGGCCTGCAGAAAACGGTGGTTTATGCAGATACAGCCCAGTGTGAAGTTACTGAGACTCGCCCTGAGGATTTGATATATCTCCTGGGTGAAAGCAGCTACAAAGCCGCCTGAAAAGTCTGTCGACATAGAGGAACTGCTCAAAGCCTTGCTGCAAGCTACAGCGGCTCAGCAGGAGGCCAACAGACAGCAGCAGGTGGCAATGGAGGAAAATAGGAGACAGCAGCAGGTGGCTATTGACGAACTTTACAAGCAACAGCGTCAGGATAGAGAGGCCTTAACAGAAGTGGTGCAGAGCCTTGCAGCCCGGATTGGAAATGTGGCCGTCAGTGCTCCGACCAGCTCTAGTTCTATACGGGTCAGTCACTTCCTGCAGAAAATGACAGAGGCTGATGATGTGGAGGCCTACCTGACCACGTTTGAAAGGACTGCCGAGCGTGAGAACTGTCCGAAAGCACAGTGGGCCAGTCTGCTGGCACCTTTTCTGTCAGGTGAGCCCCAAAAAGCGTACTTTGATTTAAGCCCTGCTGAGGCTCGGGACTATGATAAACTAAAGACTGAGATCCTGACCCGCCTGGGAGTCATGCTGTCAGTACGAGCACAACGGGTGCACCGTTGTGTGTACGCCATGGAGAAGCCTCCTCACTCCCAGATGCACGACCTTATTCAGCTAACAAAAAAATGGTTACAACCAGAGACATTAACTGGTCCCCAGATGGTTGAAACAGTCGTCATGGACCGCTACTTAAGATCTTTGCCCATGGTCCTGTGCAAGTGGGTGAGCCATGGAAACCCGGGTACTGCTGACCAATTAGTGGACATGGTAGAGAGGTATTTGGCAGCAGAGGAACTACTGATGACCACCCAGCAACCCATAGATCCTCGACAGCGCCCTTCAGTAAAGACTGGTAAGACTGTTCCGTGGGAAAACGTTGCTGGGCGGTTAAGAGAACGCAAGGCTGGAGAGACTGTAAACACTGGCCCTGGAGACAGGCCAATGGGGCTAGAACGGTCTATGCTGCCCAAACTGGTTGATAATCGTGTGGTTAAATGTTTGAGGTGTGGTATGCCAGTTCATGTTATTGCCAATTGCCCAGTCACGCAAGAACCCATGCAATGTGATGCTGCCTTTGAATGTCGCAGAATGTCTTTCTTTGCTAGGTTAGCCTGTACTGTGGTACCTTCACCTGAGCTGGAAAAACAAATGTGTGATGTGTTCTTAGAGGGTAGAGGCCTTGCTAGATTCAGGAAGTTTAGTTACCCTCGTGAAAGCTGGGTTAGTGAACCCCTTAAAGGTCCAGCAAATACCTACTGGGGTAACTTGCATACATGGGGATACCCAACATTATGTCACTGCTGAAGTGAATATAGAAACTTGTTGTGGGTCAGCAATTGTTAAAGTAGGACTGGTCCCCACCTTGGTGCATGGGGCCATAATAGGGAGGGATTTTCCTCATTTTTGGAAACTGTGGGAATCACGGTTATCAACAGATGCGAGAAGTAAAGAGCCAGTTGATAATGTCGGTGATTTTATGGATGTATGTGTGTCTTCGGAACTTTCTGACCCTTTGCCTTTTGCTAGTTTGGCTGGGGAAGTGACAGATGGGGAGTCCAGTGAGGACCCTCTTGCTGGGAACAGAGACATAGTAGTTAGAACTGAAAGCGTGCCTGACCTGGAGGTAAAGAAGGACCTGTTTGCGTCTGAACAGTTAAAGGATCCTACCTTAATAAAGGCTAGAGAGAATGTTAAGGTTGTTATTGGGGAACCTGTGGTACCAGGTGACAGGGTTACGTATACCCACATGGCCATCTGTAATGAGCTCTTGTACCACATTGTCAAAAGGGGTGAGGATATGGTGGAACAGCTGGTAGTTCCCCAGCCTTATCTGAGAACGGTACTAGATTTAGCTCATAGTCACATTACAGCAGGACATTTAGGGGCAGAAAAAACCACTGAAAGATTTTTACAAAGGTTCTTTTGGCCAGGGGTTTATAAAGAAGTGTCTGAATATTGTTCTTCCTGTCCTGAATGCCAGTATCATGCCCCTAGACCCCATTTCAGGAGCCCACTAGTTCCCATGCCTATTATAGAGGTCCCGTTTGACAGAATAGCCATGGATCTCGTGGGGCCCTTGTTAAAGTCTGCTCGGGGCCATCAGTATATCCTGGTAATTATGGACTATGCCACTCGATATCCTGAGGCTGTCCCTTTACGCACTATCACAACCAAGGCGATAGCTAGCGAGCTGGTGCAGGTTTTTAGTAGAGTGGGAATACCAAAAGAAATTTTGACTGACCAAGGTACTCCATTTATGTCAAGGATCATGAAAGAATTGTGCAAATTATTTAAGGTCACTTACCTCAGGACGTCCATCTACCATCCCCAAACTGACGGGTTGGTGGAAAGGTTTAATAAAACATTAAAAAGTATGTTAAAAAAGGTTGTTGAGAGAGATGGGAAAAACTGGGATTGTTTGTTGCCCTACTTATTAATGGCCATCAGAGAAGTTCCTCAGTCCTCTACAGGGTTTTCTCCATTTGATTTGTTGTATGGTAGACACCCCAGAGGGCTGTTGGACATTGCCAAAGAGACGTGGGAAGGACAGCCCACTCCTTATAGAAGTGTTATTGAACATGTAACACAAATGCAGGATAGGATTGCAGCCGTGGTACCTATTGTCAGAGAGCACATGGAACAGGCCCAAAGTGCTCAACAGAGGGTATATAACCAGAGTGCCAAGAGACGGGAATTTGCTCCTGGAGATAGAGTTCTTGTTTTGGTACCCACTGTGGAAAGCAAATTCCTAGCTAAATGGCAGGGTCCATTTGAGATTAGGGAAAAAGTGAATGAGGTTAATTACAAAGTATACCAGCCAGGAAAGAGAAAACCCGAACAAATCTACCATGTTAACTTAATCAAACCCTGGAAAGAATGGTTGTCTCTGTCAGCGGAGCCTTGCCCTTCGGTGTCTTCACCTCGGTTGCTTCCCGCAGTAAAGGTGTCAGAGACATTATCAGCTGATCAGAACAATCAGGTTAAAGAATTTCTCATCCAAAATAGGGAGATATTTTCAGAGCTGCCTGGCCGAACGACCATAATAAAACATGACATTGTCACAGAACCAGGGGTCAGGGTTCATTTAAAGCCATATAGGATTCCTGAAGCTCAGCGAGAAGCTGTTTCTAAAGAAGTTCAAACCATGTTAGAACTTGGAGTCATAGAGGAATCTAACAGTGAGTGGTCCAGTCCCATAGTTCTCATCCCGAAGCCCGATGGTAGCATACGCTTCTGTAATGACTTTCGTAAATTAAATGAGGTGTCCAAGTTTGACGCGTACCCCATGCCCCGTGTGGATGAGCTTATAGAAAGGCTGGGAACAGCCAGGTTTCTCACCCCGTTGGACCTGACCAAAGGTTACTGGCAAATACCTTTATCTGATATCGCAAAAGAAAAAACAGCCTTTTCGGTTCCGGAGGGGCTGTACCAGTATAAGATGTTGCCCTTTTGGTTGCATGGGGCTCCAGCAACCTTTCAATGGGCGATGGATAAAATTTTGAGGCCCCATAGAAAATATGCAGCTGCCTATTTGGATGATGTGGTATTTCACAGTAAAGACTGGGGGTCCCATTTGGTTAAAGTACAAGCAGTACTGGACTCGATCAGAGAGGCAGGGTTAACTGCTAACCCAAAAAGTGCTGCCTCGCAATGGAGGAGGTGAAATACTTGGGCTTCACCATAGGCAGAGGTCTAATTAGGCCCCAATTGAATAAAATTGATGCTATTCAAAACTGGTCAGGTAAGGGCTTTTTTGGGAATAACTGGGTACTATAGACGGTTTATTCCCAATTTTGCGACCACAGCGGTGCCGTTGTCAGTCCTTACCAAAGGGAAGCAGTCAAATATGGTGAAATGGAACCCTGATGCAGAAAAAGCGTTCCAAGCATTAAAAGTGGCTTTGTGTTCACAACCGGTATTGATAACACCAGATTTTTCAAAAGAATTTGTGGTACAGACAGATGCCTCAGAGGTAGGGATAGGCGCTGTGCTGTCCCAAATCAGAGATGGGAACGAACACCCTATCATTTATTTGAGTAGGAAACTCAATGAGCATGAAAAAAGGTATGTCATTGTGGAAAAGGAGGCTTTGGCCATTAAGTGGGCACTAGATACCTTGAGATATTACCTCTTGGGTAGACAATTCAGACTAGTGACAGATCATGCCCCTTTAAAATGGATGTATGTAAATAGAGGCAAGAATGCTCGTGTAACTAGATGGTTTCTAGCGTTGCAGGATTTTAAGTTCACTGTCGAACATAGGCCGGGTACACAATTGGCCAACGCAGATGCATTGTCCCGCATCTTCTGTTTGGGGGCTACAAGTGTTCCGGCCCCTAGGTCGAAACAGGGGAGGGGGATATGTGACAAGAACACTGGGATAGTGTTTGAGGGCAGGTATGTTTGTCCCAGGTTCTTGTCTTACATGTTTTAGAAAATGAAAACTTCTAGGAAAATGCTTTTGTTTTGTTAGAACCTTTTCAGTTTGCTGGAAAAGCTGGATAAGGGCCCTGAGAGAGAGATAAGGCGAGTTCCAGACATTGGGCCCAGTTTGGATCTTTGGCCTCACAGAGGGCTAATCAGGGCTTTCAGCTGTGCAAGAGCCTTATAGGGCTTCTAGCCTGATTAATGTGTGCAGACTGCCTGGGAAGACTACAGGATCTCTGTGAGAGAAACACGCTTCCTGATACAAGTGAGCTATACAGTGTTTACTGGAGAACTCGGTGTTTTTTGTTTAGTGATAGTTAGGAACATCTTGTGTTTAGTTAGTGCCGGACAGGCAAGGTATTTTCTTTTGGTGTTTGTTTTATTTTCTGTATAATAAAACTGGCTGGGGCCAGTTGTACCAGAAACTGGACTTGTGTGGTTCCTCAGCTGCTGCGTGCTGCCATTTACCACAGGAAACGGCACCTTGTGCCCTTACAGTGTTACAACACCAAACAATCAGATCCTCATGCTGGGTGCTCACTGGTCGATATATTGTCTGTTCAAGCGAACGGCCGATATATGGTGAGCCCATTGGTGGGTGTGTAACCCAGATATGTCTGTGAATTACAGCGTTCACAGACATATTGTGTCAGCTGTGCAGCAGAGCCGATGTCCAATATATCTGCAGATATACTGTGTCAGGCCATCTGGCTGTGTGTATGAGCAGTCCGCTGACAAGCCCATACACTTGCTGTGGGGGGCTGATGTCACAGTTGGGGGGCAAATTCAAATGCCCACCCTACTGGGGATCCTGATCGACACATCGAGTAGCCGATTGGTAAGTGTGTACACGGGCATGACACTAAAAGGAGCATCAGGGTGGCAGAAACCGAGGGTTAGGTGCAATTGTAGATTGTATGGAGTAGAAGATAGTCCAAGTAAGATAAGGAAAAGCATATGAGGGAGAGGGCACTGCTTATGAGAGCTTATGCTCTAAAGTGGTGGGGCAAGCAGGGGTGAAAAAGATGGGGTAGATAGTGAGTGTAGAACAGAGGGTTAGGCTGAGAGCTGGGTTTGATGAAAAAGTGGGTCTTGAGAGGTGAAGAGTCTGATAGGAAAAGGCAAAGTATTCCAGGGGTATGGAGCACCATGGCCAAAATCTTGGAGGCAAGAATGGGAGGAAGTAATCAGTTGGCATTGAGGACCAAAAAGGCTAGTGGGAGTATGAAGGGAGATAGGGTCAGATATATAAATGGGAGAGGAATGGGTGAGGGCTTTGTGAGTGTGAGAAGCGTGAATTGGATTCTAAAGGAGAAGGGGAGCCAGTGTAGGGTTGTAAGAGAGAGGAGGTTGCATAGTATGTTTGTAAAGAAAAATTAGCTGGGCAGCAGCATTGAGGATAGATTGGATAGAGGAGGTAGTCAGGGAGGCCAGATAGAAGATTACAATAGTCCAATCTTGAGATGACCAGTGAGTGGATGAGGGTTTTAGTAGCATCCAGGGTGACAAAGGGTCTGATATTTTTGAGATGGAAATGGTAGGACTGCGAAAGGTACTGATTATGTGGTTTGAAGGAGAGGGAGGAGTCAAGAATAACTCCAAGACAGCGTACTTGGGGGCCAGAGGAGATAGTTGTGGCATCAACAGTTAATGAAATTGTGGGAGGGGACATTATGCTGGAGGGTGGGACAATGATCAGCTCATTCTTAGACATGTTCAATTTAGGATAGCGCTGGAACATCCAAGAAGAGATAGCATTAGAGATATGAGTGAGAAGAGAGGGGGGAAAATCAGGGGAAGAAAGGAAGATTTCAGTATCGCCAGCGTAGAGATTCTATTGTTAGTCAAAAGAGCAAATGAGCTTACCTAAAGAAGACGTAATAAGGAGAAAAGAAGAGGTCCAAGAACAGAACCTTGGGGGACACCTACTGTTAAAGGAAGTGCTGGGGAGGTGGAATCATGAGAGAAGACAGAAAAGGAGTGGTCAAAGTGGAAGGAGGACAGCCAGGAGAGGGTAGTACCATGCAGATCAATGGAGTGAAGGATTTGCAGGAGGAGAGGGTGGTCCACTGTGTCAAAAGCAGCAGAGAGGTCAAGGAAAATAAGCAGAGAGTAGTGGCCCTTTGATATGGCAGCATGGAGGTAATTGTAGACTTTTGTGAGGGCAGTTTCAGTGGAGTAGAGAGGATGGAAGCCAGACTGAAATGGGTCTAGCAGGGAGTGGAAGGAAAGAAAGGCAATAAGGCTCTTATAGACAATACACTCAAGACGTTTGGAGGTAAAAGGGAGGGGAGAGATGGGTCAGTAGTTGGAGAGTGTGTTAGGATAAAGGGTAGGTATTTTAAGAATAGGGGAGACAAGGGCATGCTTGAAGTCAGAGTGGATAGTGCCTGATGAGAGGGAGAGACTGGGGAGGCGGGCAAGATACAGTAGGAGTAGGCAGAAGCAAAGAGCTAGCGGATGAGGTGGTAGGGTTTTTGTAGATGTCATGACTGTTCCCCTGCGGCTATTAAATATTTCATTGGTATTCAGTGGGTGAAGGGACATTGGAGAAAGAGGGACATAGGTGCTCAATTGGCAAAAGCCGAAATGAAAAGAATATATGAATTAGGGACACTTAAACCGGGCGGCCTGAACGCCGACTTTGAAGTGAAATGGTTCCTTTGAGCTCCTTGTCACTTTTCCATCTTTAATATACTCTTTTTTCAAACCCTTTTTTAAACCTTTTATTGTACCTCCTTTTCCAGTTCATTTTTTTAAAGCTTCTATAGCCTGCCTTTCTGCATATATATATTCCCTCAAGTGGTGGCGGGATGCGGCTCTTTGCAATGTTGAGTACTATTCATTGTGGTTTTTATAATAGTAACAAAATGTATTATCCTCTATCTAAACACCATAGTCCGTTTCTAAGCTTTTGTTCAAAACTTTCTTATTCCGTTTATCCGTTTATATATATATCCCCTAAAATGGTGGTGGGATGAGGCTGTCTATAATATGTAGTACTGTCCATTGTGATTCATGTAATAGTGACAAAATATATAATCTTTTATCTGAACAGCTAAGTCCGTGTGTTCACGTGTCACTATGGTAACACGACGCGATTGAGAGGAAACGGATATGACGGTCCCGGCGCAAAGAGTCATGGGACTTGTAGTTGCCGCTGTATAGGGACTCACGCGCCAGGACCAATTGCAATACAGCGGGAGGTTTATAAACACTTCCAATTGAACATGGACACATTCTTCTAAAAGGCTTACCTTGAAAAAGACCCCAGGGAAGGATCGGAACGCGTGGGTGCCGCTGCCTGGTGATCGGACGATCGGGAAGGTGGACGGGACAGAGGGACTTGGAGCTGCAGCCCTGGACTTCTCTTGACCCCGATGCTTATAAGAACTTAGCACTGCCATTTGTTACAACTTCATGGTAATTATCCACCTGACGGATCGACTCAGGAAATCCCGGCTTTTTCATATGTTTCACTTGCTGCTGTCACACATGGAATGATTTTGATCTATGCCTGTTTGAGAGCTAATAAAACAGTTCTCATATCCTTTCGGTAATTACATCGAATAATCAGCTGCTTGTGGTTATATGTCTAGTGTTATAACTTGTGCATATGTGTTTTACTTTAACCCTTGATGGGTTATTTTTAACCATTGTGATGTGTATTTTATATTAAAAAACAATATTACACTATGTCATTTTTACTTTCTCTCCTATAATGTCTATGCTATTCGACTGGGAGAAAAGTTGACAACATTTGCCACAGTATTGGAATAAGTATCTTTAAAAAAAAATTGGTTTGCGCTGGTGGAACTGCTTCTCTATTTTGCTACATTTGACTTTTTGGTGGAGGGCTGGAAAAACCTCTTGTCTGAGAAATAGTATCACGAGCAGCATAGTGCGCACAGAGATTCAGGTGCATTTTTCTGGTTTGCATTGTACACTTTTTTTCCTGCATCTTTATATCTTAGTGCAGCAGTTATGTTCAAATACAGGGACAATAGAAGAATTGTCTTTGATGATGCATTTAAACAGGAGGGCGAACCCACTGAGGTCCTAGATAATGACCTCGATGATATTATGAGGAAATTGGAGAATATCCTCTTAAAGGAAAACAACACATGGTGGTAAGTTGTGACCCTCGAAAAATATATTGCAAATGATATGATTCCGAAGGGTCTAACAATGAACAAAACCGCTTCCTTTTTAAACACTGATGATAATTTCGTGAAAGAGTGGAATGACATTTTGAGGGAATGTTCATTCTCATTAATGAAACTTATAATTAAGGATAGAAAGAAAAATTTGCTCCTATTAGAGGAAAAAATGAATGCCCGTAAGGAACTTACCATACTGTTTATTGATACCCATGTCTATAAAGACTGGGAGATTAAGATAGAATCAAGTATTAAAAAAGCAGAGAAAATAATAGTAGAGCATAAAAAGAGGAAATTTTATAGAGACAGAAATACTACAGGAACAAATCAAACTGGTATACAAAATATAGAGCCACTCAATACAGTTATTCAGGAAACTCCGATAGTTAGACCAAAGGTAGGGAAAAGAAACCCCAAATGGAAAGATCAACAATCTAATCCACCTAGGGGAAAAGGAAGATACCAGATGGGGACTCAGAGAGAGAACCCTAAGGGCCCTTGGAGATCAAATAAGGAAGAAAGAACTCAAAACAATAATCGGTTCAGAGACTTTAGATCTACTGAACGAGATGCTAAAGATAGAGATTCAAGAGCTTGGAGAGATGAGGGAAGAAGTGGGAGGAGAAGATCTCTAAAAAGGGATAATAGAGGTTTCAACCAGAATACACACTATAAGTATCGAAATAGGTACGAGATACTCGATCAAGATATCCCTTCCCCTCGTTTTTTTAGATCGGGATCGGCCCCAATATCCAACACGGTAAAAAAGACCAGAGGGAGAAGAGGGGGGGATAAAAAGAAACAGAAGGTCAGGAAGAATAAAAACAGGACTAGGGCCAACAAAAATAAGCATAAGAACACAACAATCAGAGAGAAGGGAAATACAAATACCATTCTAGAAGAAAGTACCACCAGACCACCAATAGATGGTGGAGTGAAAATTTTCAATTTAAGTAACCATTTATTAACTAAAGAAGAGTTAACTGTACTGGAAAAGGGCCTCAAATATGCCCCTACAAATGGTCTAAATAAGTTTGAGATTTATATAGATCTCCATAAATATATGAGGAAATTAACAATTTAAAAAAAAAATTTGAGCAAAGAAGAGGGAGTAATGGAGGGTGAGAATACTCCACTTACCCCCTTCAGGCCAAAATATTTTTTTTATCCCACTTATCTAAAGGGAAATTTCTTGGATACTTTTTTCAACTTAGTACACAATGATATTAAGGGAATAGAGATTAACAAGGGCAAGTGCAATTTATCCTATAAGGAACGACAGGCATTGCAAGCTCTTAGAGATCTTTCTGATGTTGTAATTAAGCCTACCGATAAGGGTGGTGGTGGTGGGGGGATCCTGATGGACAGAGCAAAATACAAAATGGAAGTATTTAGGCAATTAGAGGACAGGAGTACTTATCACAAACTAAGAGCAGACCCCACAGATAATACTATCTCCAGATTACAACTTTTGATTGAAAAATACAGTAAAATGGGTATTTTAGAGGAGAAAGAACAAAAATGTCTGATCAATTTGGAACCAGACACTCCTGTCCTCTACGTTTTACCGAAAATGCATAAAGACCCCCTGAACCTCCCTGGTAGGCCGATAGTATCGGGCATAAATTCAGTAACGGCTAACATGTCTGAGTTCATTGATTTTTATTTGCAACCATTAGTTGTCCTAAACAAATCTCATTTGAAGGACACTACAGCAGTTCTCAACTTGGTTGTGAATATAAAATGGCAAGACAACTTTATATTGGTGACAGCAGATGTAAGAGCGTTGTACACCATTATAGACCACCATGAAGGGATCTCAGCGATTGCGAACTGCTTGAAGAAAAGCAACATAAGTCCAGGCCTGCAGGAATTTTAGGTGGAGGCGGTTAAATTCATCTTGACAAATAATTATTTTGTCTTTGATGAACAGTTCTATATACAGAAAGTGGGGACCGCCATGAGCACTAGGTTCACTCCGAGCTATGCAAATCTCTTTTTGGGGCAATGGGAGGAAACCCATATTTGGGGGGACCATCCCCACGTAGCAAACCTAGTGTCCTAGTCAAGATATATAGATGACGTTCTGTTTGTGTGGAAAGGAGAGGAGGCATCTCTATTGGAGTTCTGTTCATATTTGAACAGCAACACCTCTAATATTGAATTCACTTTCCACAGTAGCAAGCAATCAGTTGACTTCCTGGTCATTTCCATCTATGTGGATAATGGAGTATTGCATACTAAAAATTTCACTAAACCAACTGATTCCCTTTGTTATATAGGAGTAGATAGTTGCCACCACCATAACTGGCTAGGATCTATACCTGGAGGCCAAATAAGACAAATAAGGAGGAATTGCTCTCAGACTAACATCTTTTTAGAGCAGACAGACCAACTAAGTATGAAATTTGAAGCTAGTGGCTATGAAACTTCCAATCTTACTAGAATAAAAGAGGAGGTGAGCAACATTCCGAGAGGGGACTTACTGAAAATAAAACAGAAAAAAGAAAAATCTAAAGAGTATGAATGGGCTTTCATTACCACCTTTAACAAACAGCATAAAATTGGTTGAACTGTCCATCAACAAAAATTGGAACATCCTCAAACAGGACCCTATCATAGGAAAGCACTTACCGGGAAGACCGAAATATATATATACAGGCGAGCCCCAAATATTGGTACTAAACTGGTAAGAAGTGCTCTCCCTTCATTAAAGTCCTCTGTGGGAATTAAAACTAAAGGTTTCTTTAGGTGCGGGGCCTGTGTAGGCTGCAAAGCTATTACAGCAAATAGCACTAGTAAAATCTCCCAGATAACAATTAATAACAATACATGGGAAATCAATGAGTTTATATTGTGCCATACAAAAAATAAAATTTACAGCATTGAATGTATTTGCGGTCTGTCCTACATAGGTAGGACATCAAGACCCCTCAAAGTCCGCATAGGGGAACAGCTAAGAAACATTAAAAAAGGCCTGGAGAGTCACGCATTGTCAGACCATTTTCGTAGATGTCATGACTGTTCCCCTGCGGCTATTTAATATTTAATTGGTATTCAGTGGGATATGACGGTCCCGGCGCAAAGAGTCATGGGACTTGTAGTTGCCGCTGTATAGGGACTCACGTGCCAGGACCAATTGCAATACAGCGGGAGGTTTATAAACACTTCCAATTGAACATGGACACATTCTTCTAAAAGGCTTACCTTGAAAAAGACCCCAGGGAATGATCGGAACGCATGGGTGCCGCTGCCTGGTGATCGGACGATCGGGAAAGTGGACGGGACAGAGGGACTTGGAGCTGCAGCCCTGGACTTCTCTTGACACCGATGCTTATAAGAACTTAGCACTGCCATTTGTTACAACTTCATGGTAATTATCCACCTGGTGGATCGACTCAGGAAATCCCGGCTTTTTCATATGTTTCACTTGCTGCTGTCACACATGGAATGATTTTGATCTATGCCTGTTTGAGAACTAATAAAACAGTTCTCATATCCTTTCGGGAATTACATCGAATAATCAGCTGCTTGTGGTTGGTTATAACTTGTGCATATGTGTTTTACTTTAACCCTTGATGGGTTATTTTTAACCATTGTGATGTGTATTTTATATTAAAAAACAACTGCTTCTCTATTTTGCTACATTTGACTTTTTGGTGGAGAGCTGGAAAAACCTCTTGTCTGAGAAATAGTGTCACGAGCAGCATAGTGCGCACAGAGATTCCGGTGCATTTTTCTGGTTTACATGGTAGGGTATAGGGTCTAGTGAGAAGGTGGAAAGGGGGGACCGGGTGAGAGCCATGACTTTATATCCAGATACAGGGGGAAAAGAAGTCAGAGTTGGTAAGATGGCTAGAAAGGGGTGGTCAGGAAGAGGAGGAGGCATGTTGTTGAGGGTTTGGTGGGATGTGATGTCCTGACGTGTGGAGTCAATTTTGGAAGTGAAGTAGGTTGCAAAGGCAAGGGCAGTGAGTGAAGAGGGGAGTCCAGGGCAAAAGGGGGCAGAAATGGATTTGACAGTGGCAAAGAGACATTGGTGGTTTGA
Source organism: Pseudophryne corroboree (assembly GCF_028390025.1). NCBI lineage: Eukaryota > Metazoa > Chordata > Amphibia > Anura > Myobatrachidae > Pseudophryne > Pseudophryne corroboree. The sequence continues at coordinate 694,812,437 of NC_086446.1, forward strand.
AGCCTGGGAGGAGATGAGGTTCTTGAGGTACGACTGTTTAGAGAGGGAAAGAACAGCACTGTAGAATGAGAGCGTGATTTCCTTCACTGTCGCTCAGTGGTTCGTAAACATTTTTGCAGATATCTGGTAAATTTGGAATGCTCGGGTTGAGTTTTTTTTTTTATCTGCGAAGGTGAATAGTGGCCACTGGAGCAACAGAATCCAGAGCAGAAGTAAGACAGGCATTGTATAGAGAAGAGACTTGTTCAGGGCAGGAGAGAGAGAGAGAGAGAATAGGAGAGAGAAGGTAGTCGAGTGGGGAGGATAAGGAAACTGTGTAGATGGCATCAATGTTGTGCTTAATAATGGCAGCCTTAGATGAAAGAGATGGAGAAGCAGAGAGGGATAAGTTAAAAGAGAGGATGTGATGGTTAGAGAGGGGAATGGGGTGTTAGAGTAGTTTTTAAGTAAAGCAAAAAAGCTAACTTTGTATCTGGAACAAACCATGTTGTCATGCAAGAGGAGCAGATACATTTATATTTTTTCTGTGCCGGGTAAATACTGTCTACTTTTGCATGTAGCCCACAAATGTTAAACAGCTTTATTTTTACACTGCAATTTAGAATTCAGTTTGGACTCACCCCACCCAAATCTAAAAGGTATATTTACTAAAGTGCGGGTTTTCAGATGTGGAGATGTTGCCTATAGCAACCAATCAGATTCTACTTATCATTTATCTAGGATCTTCTAGAGTATAATAGCCAGAATCTGATTGGTTGCTATTAGTGATGAGCGGGTTCGGTTTCTCGGAAACCGACCCCCCCCCCCGAACTTAACCCTTTTTACACCGGTCCGAGCCATACTCGGATTCTCCCGTATGGCTCGGTTAACCCGAGCGCGCCCGAACGTCATCATCCCGCTGTCGGATTCTCGCGAGATTCGGATTCTATATAAGCAGCCGCGCGTCGCCGCCATTTTCACTCGTGCATTGGAAATGTTAGGGAGAGGACGTGGCTGGCGTCCTCTCCGTTATTGTTGAACTTGATTGTGCACTATTGCTTAATTGTGGGGAGGGCTGGGGAGCAGCTGTATAATATAGGAAGAGTACAGTGCAGAGTTTTGCTGATCAGTGACCACCAGTTATCCGTTCTCTGCCTGAAAAAAACGCTCCATATCTGTGCTCAGTGTGCTGCTTTATTGTGGGGACTGGGGACCACCAGTATAATATTATATAGTAGGAGTACAGTGCAGAGTTTTGCTGACCTGTGACCACCAGTATATATCATTACGGTACAGTAGGCCACTGCTGTACCTACCTCTGTGTTGTCATTAAGTATACTATCCATCTAGATTCTATACCTGTGGTGCATTTCAGTTGTGCAGTTTGCTGACACAGTGACCACCAGTATATATAGCAGTACGGTACGGAAGGCCACTGCTGTACCTACCTCTGTGTCATCATTAAGTATACTATCCATCTACATTCTATACCTGTGGTGCATTTTAGTTTTGCAGTTTGCTGACACAGAGACCACCAGTATACTATATATAGCAGTACGGTACGGAAGGCCACTGCTGTACCTACCTCTGTGTCGTCATTAAGTATACTATCCATCTACATTCTATACCTGTGGTGCATTTTAGTTTTGCAGTTTGCTGACACAGTGACCACCAGTATACTATATATAGCAGTACGGTACGGAAGGCCACTGCTGTACCTACCTCTGTGTCGTCATTAAGTATACTATCCATCTACATTCTATACCTGTGGTGCATTTTAGTTTTGCAGTTTGCTGACACAGTGACCACCAGTATACTATATATAGCAGTACGGTACGGAAGGCCACTGCTGTACCTACCTCTGTGTCGTCATTAAGTATATTATCCATCTACATTCTATACCTGTGGTGCATTTTAGTTTTGCAGTTTGCTGACACAGTGACCACCAGTATACTATATATAGCAGTACGGTACGGAAGGCCACTGCTGTACCTACCTCTGTGTCGTCATTAAGTATACTATCCATCTACATTCTATACCTGTGGTGCATTTTAGTTTTGCAGTTTGCTGACACAGTGACCACCAGTATACTATATATAGCAGTACGGTACGGAAGGCCACTGCTGTACCTACCTCTGTGTCGTCATTAAGTATACTATCCATCTACATTCTATACCTGTGGTGCATTTTAGTTTTGCAGTTTGCTGACACAGTGACCACCAGTATACTATATATAGCAGTACGGTACGGAAGGCCACTGCTGTACCTACCTCTGTGTCGTCATTAAGTATACTATCCATCTACATTCTATACCTGTGGTGCATTTCAGTTGTGCAGTTTGCTGACACAGTGACCACCAGTATACTATATATAGCAGTACGGTACGGAAGGCCACTGCTGTACCTACCTCTGTGTCGTCATTAAGTATATTATCCATCTACATTCTATACCTGTGGTGCATTTTAGTTTTGCAGTTTGCTGACACAGTGACCACCAATATACTATATATAGCAGTACGGTACGGAAGGCCACTGCTGTACCTACCTCTGTGTCGTCATTAAGTATACTATCCATCTACATTCTATACCTGTGGTGCATTTTAGTTTTGCAGTTTGCTGACAGTGACCACCAGTATATATAGCAGTACGGTACGGAAGGCCACTGTTCTACCTACCTCTGTGTCGTCAAGTATACTATCCATCCATACCTGTGGTGCATTTCAGTTGTGCGCAGTATATATAGTAGTAGGCCATTGCTATTGGTAGTTACTGGCATATAATTCCACACATTAAAAAATGGAGAACAAAAATGTGGAGGTTAAAATAGGGAAAGATCAAGATCCACTTCCAACTCGTGCTGAAGCTGCTGCCACTAGTCATGGCCGAGACGATGAAATGCCATCAACGTCGTCTGCCAAGGCCGATGCCCAATGTCATAGTAGAGAGCATGTAAAAACCAAAAAACAAAAGTTCAGTAAAATGACCCAAAAATCAAAATTAAAAGCGTCTGAGGAGAAGCGTAAACTTGCCAATATGCCATTTACGACACGGAGTGGCAAGGAACGGCTGAGGCCCTGGCCTATGTTCATGGCTAGTGGTTCAGCTTCACATGAGGATGGAAGAACTCATCCTCTCGCTAGAAAAATGAAAAGACTTAAGCTGGCAAAAGCACAGCAAAGAACTGTGCGTTCTTCTAAATCACAAATACCCAAAGAGAGTCCAATTGTGTCGGTTGCGATGCCTGACCTTCCCAACACTGGACGGGAAGAGCTTGCGCCTTCCACCATTTGCACGCCCCCTGCAAGTGCTGGAAGGAGCACCCGCAGTCCAGTTCCTGATAGTCAAATTGAAGATGTCACTGTCGAAGTACACCAGGATGAGGATATGGGTGTTGCTGGCGCTGAGGAGGAAATTGACAAGGAGGATTCTGATGGTGAGGTGGTTTGTTTAAGTCAGGCACCCGGGGAGACACCTGTTGTCCGTGGGAAGAATATGGCCATTGACATGCCTGGTCAAAATACAAAAAAAATCAGCTCTTCGGTGTGGAATTATTTCAACACAAATGCGGACAACAGGTGTCAAGCCGTGTGTTGCCTTTGTCAAGCTGTAATAAGTAGGGGTAAGGACGTTAACTACCTCGGAACATCCTCCCTTATACGTCACCTGCAGCGCAATCATCATAAGTCAGTGACAAGTTCAAAAACTTTGGGTGACAGCGGAAGCAGTCCACTGACCACTAAATCCCTTCCTCTTGTAACCAAGCTCCTGCAAACCACACCACCAACTCCCTCAGTGTCAATTTCCTCCTTACCCAGGAAAGCCAATAGTCCTGCAGGCCATGTCACTGGCAAGTCTGACGAGTCCTCTCCTGCCTGGGATTCCTCCGATGCATCCTTGAGTGTAACGCCTACTGCTGCTGGTGCTGCTGTTGTAGCTGCTGGGAGTCAATCGTCATCCCAGAGGGGAAGTTGGAAGACCACTTGTACTACTTCCAGTAAGCAATTGACTGTCCAACAGTCCTTTGCGAGGTAGATGAAATATCACAGCAGTCATCCTGCTGCAAAGCAGATAACTCAGGCCTTTGCAGCCTGGGCGGTGAGAAACGTGGTTCCGGTATCCACCGTTAATTCAGAGGCAACTAGAGACTTGATTGAGGTACTGTGTCCCCGGTACCAAATACCATCTAGGTTCCATTTCTCTAGGCAGGCGATACCGAAAATGTACACAGACCTCAGAAAAAGACTCAACAGTGTCCTAAAAAATGCAGTTGTACCCAATGTCCACTTAACCACGGACATGTGGACAAGTGGAGCAGGGCAGACTCAGGACTATATGACTGTGACAGCCCACTGGGTAGATGTATTGCCTCCCGCAGCAAGAACATCAGCGGAGGCACGAGTAGCAGCATCTCACAAACGCCAACTCGATCCTAGGCAGGCTACGCTTTGTATCACCGCTTTCCAGAAGAGGCACACAGCTGACAACCTCTTACGGAAACTGAGGAAGAATGGCTTACCCCAATTGGACTCTCCTGGGGATTTGTGACATCGGACAACGCCAGCAATATTGTGCGTGCATTACATCTGGGCAAATTCCAGCACGTCCCATGTTTTGCACATACATTGAATTTGGTGGTGCAGAATTATTTAAAAAACGACAGGGGCGTACAAGAGATGCTGTCGGTGGCCCGAAGAATTGCGGGCCACTTTCGGCATTCAGCCACCGCGTACAGAAGACTGGAGCACCACCAAACATTCCTGAACCTGCCCTGCCATCATCTGAAGCAAGAGGTGGTAACGAGGTGGAATTCAACCCTCTATAAGCTTCAGAGGATGGAGGAGCAGCAAAAGGCCATTCAAGCCTATACATCTGCCCACGATATAGGCAAAGGAGGGGGAATGCACCTGACTCAAGCGCAGTGGAGAATGATTGTGTAAGGTTCCGCAACCCTTTGAACTTGCCACACGTGAAGTCAGTTCAGACACTGCCAGCCTGAGTCAGGTCATTCCCCTCATCAGGCTTTTGCAGAAGAAGCTGGAGACATTGAAGGAGGAGCTAAAACAGAGCGATTCCGCTAGGCATGTGGGACTTGTGGATGGAGCCCTTAATTCGCTTAACCAGGATTCACGGGTGGTCAATCTGTTGAAATCAGAGCACTACATTTTGGCCACCGTGCTCGATCCTAGATTTAAAACCTACGTTGTATCTCTCTTTCCGGCAGACACAAGTCTGCAGAGGTTCAAAGACCTGCTGGTGAGAAAATTGTCAAGTCAAGCGGAACGTGACCCGTCAACATCTCCTCCTTCACATTCTCCCGCAACTGTGGGTGCGAGGAAAAGGCTAAGAATTCCGAGCCCACCCGCTGGCGGTGATGCAGGGCAGTCTGGAGCGAGTGCTGACATCTGGTCCGGACTGAAGGACCTGCCAACGATTACTGACATGTCGTCTACTGTCACTGCATATGATTCTCTTACCATTGAAAGAATGGTGGAAGATTATATGAGTGACCGCATCCAAGTAGGCACGTCAGACAGTCCGTACGTATACTGGCAGGAAAAAGAGGCAATTTGGAGGCCCTTGCACAAACTGGCTTTATTCTACCTAAGTTGCCCTCCCTCCAGTGTGTACTCCGAAAGAGTGTTTAGTGCAGCCGCTCACCTTGTCAGCAATCGGCGTACGAGGTTACTTCCAGAAAATGTGGAGAAGATGATGTTCATCAAAATGAATTATAATCAATTCCTCCGTGGAGACATTCACCAGCAATTGCCTCCAGAAAGTACACAGGGATCTGAGATGGTGGATTCCAGTGAGGACGAATTAATAATCTGTGAGGAGGGGGATGTACACAGTGAAAGGGGTGAGGAATCGGAGGATGATAATGAGGTGGACATCTTGCCTCTGTAGAGCCAGTTTGTGCAAGGAGAGATTGATTGCTTCTTGTTTGGTGGGGGCCCAAACCAACCAGTCATTTCAGTCACAGTCGTGTGGCAGACCCTGTCGCTGAAATGATGGGTTCGTTAAAGTGTGCATGTCCTGTTTATACAACATAAGGGTGGGTGGGAGGGCCCAAGGACAATTCCATCTTGCACCTCTTTTTTCTTTAATTTTTCTTTGCATCATGTGCTGTTTGGGGACAATTTTTTTGAAGTGCCATCCTGCCTGACACTGCAGTGCCACTCCTAGATGGGCCAGGTGTTTGTGTCGGCCACTTGTGTCGCTTAGCTTAGTCACACAGCGACCTTGGTGCGCCTCTTTTTTTCTTTGCATCATGTGCTGTTTGGGGACTATTTTTTTGAAGTGCCATCCTGCCTGACACTGCAAGGCCACTCCTAGATGGGCCAGGTGTTTGTGTCGGCCACCTGTGTCGCTTAGCTTAGTCACACAGCGACCTTGATGAGCCTCTTTTTTTCTTTGCATCATGTGCTGTTTGGGGACTATTTTTTTGAAGTGCCATCCTGCCTGACACTGCAGTGCCACTCCTAGATGGGCCAGGTGTTTGTGTCGGCCACTTGTGCCGCTTAGCTTAGCCATCCAGCGACCTCGGTGCAAATTTTAGGACTAAAAATAATATTGTGAGGTGTGAGGTGTTCAGAATAGACTGGAAATGAGTGGAAATTATGGTTATTGAGGTTAATAATACTATGGGATCAAAATGACCCCCAAATTCTATGATTTAAGCTGTTTTTTAGGGTTTTTTGTAAAAAAACACCCGAATCCAAAACACACCCGAATCCGACAAAAAATTTTCGGTGAGGTTTTGCCAAAACGCGTCCGAATCCAAAACACGGTCGCGGAACCAAATCCAAAACCAAAACACAAAACCCGAAAAATGTCCGGTGCACATCACTAGTTGCTATGGGCATCATGTCAACATATGAAAACCCACACTTTAGTAAATTTATCCCTAAATCTCTGTGCAAATATTACATCTACCCAACCTGCAGTTTTGCCCAGTTGCTTGCTTTTTTTTATTTGCTTACAAACATAAATCAGGCTCACAATCTCCTCTTAGCACTTCTCCAAACAGTCTACTTCAAGCAAATAGCTGCAGTTTGAGTTCTCACTTGGTTCCCTTTAATAACTTAAGCACAACAAGGCAAAATATATCACAAACGTATTTGTCTGCATATGAGTCCTGCTGATATCTGATGAGCAGTGAGTGAGCTGGGACCTGTCTGTAACTCCAAGGCTGGTTCCTCCATAATGGGCTCCTTTTTCCAATTCAACTTAACTTTAGCTGCCAAGTTCCCTTGTTCTTCCACAATAATCCAGTACCAAATGTTAGTAATTACAGTACCTGTGGGCAGATCCTCTGTGATGCCAAGCATACAGATGTGTCCACATACATCTGCCCTCCTGGTACGTTAAACAGCCCTTCTAGTAATGCCATGCCGTGGCATAACTTGGTAGCAACGAGCATCTATTTGTGCGACTTTTTCCATTAAAATGCATTTTTTTCCACATTGCTATGCGAATAGGAACGCATAAGCAGTTTATGCTGATTAAAATGATATGCGGCATACCTATTTTTCTGTGTGTGACTGGCTATATCTGCATAAAAAATGGTATGCTACAGAGTTTTCCTAGTAAACACCGTAACTAGCATTTTGTGTGCGGTTACAGCCACAGATGCACAGAGGCATGCTGCACATCATTTTAATTAGCAGAGTCTGCTTGTGGGTCCTATTTGCATAGTAATGTGAATAAGACGCATTTTTGGCATATAATGACACTTACTGAGTTGCACAGGACCTGTCAGCTCACTCACACCAGGCATGATGAGTACCATATTGAGGCAAGATGTATGAGGACACATCTGTACAGAGACAATCAGCAGCAGTCCAAATGTATCAGCCAGTCTACAACAGCTCAAAGGAGTTCCCCTTTTATATGCAGACTAGCTGTTCTACCCGTTCTTCGCACGGGAGTTTCTGATTTTCACGGTTGTAAACATAAATAAGTGTTAAAAAGTTGGTAAATCTATAGAGATGTAAATTTGAGATATCAATGCAAAAAATGTTAATCCATGGTTCTTGACATTACCCGAGGAGCACCTGTAGCAGATATGGTAAGAAGTGACAGGACCATTTTTGTAGTTTATTAAATTCTACCCAATGGAGGTGCAATCCAAATTTTGATCTGATTGTCCGTTTGGGCATAATCGGTTAAACAATGCAAGCCACGCATCGGTAATGACGTCATTATGTCAACCCCCTTTTCATGCCCTTAAGGGAGGTTTATTCAAATTTTAATTATGTAGTTTTCCTATTTACCACTTGAAGAATACTGATGTTAAATTTCAGCTTCCTAACATATCAGGTAGTAAGACATTTAGTGATGAGTCTGTCAGTGAGTGAGGGTTTTCGGATTTATATGTACAGTACATATAGATTCTCAAGAATAATAATGACACTCTCTAGAATCTTGTCACTTTGACAGACATGTTATGCCCTCAGTACCTGCAAATAAACCCTAATGCATACCACCCACAACAGTATAACTACATAGCAAGCACTACAGCCCTACAACACTGATCCCATTGGAGCAACAATGGTAAAAAAAATTGGCTGGGTATAGTGTACTAAACTATAACTTATAATCTACCACTATATTTTTCCAAAACACTGATACATTACAGTGAAAATAATCACTATTGAAGCTGTTTAATGGCGGAAAACTCGCCGATGTCTGCATCATGCACCCTGTTTCATTTATCCCTATATCTTGTTAAGGGCTAATTATGCCCTCTTCATGGGCTGGCCACATTTACTCTAAAATGTAGAGTTTGGAAACCCCCCCTCTAAAAATACTGTGTTTTCCCCTGTAGCAGAATATTGCTGTGTTTCAATTCTATGTAATGTTCCCTCTATGGTAAATATTTTACATAGTACAAAGTAGTTCTTGTGAATATTAGTCTGCATGTAATTTAGAGGTCATTTATTGTTGAATTTTTTATTTTTTTTTACATATCAGCAATTCCATTTTTGGGGGGGTGGGGATAACTGACTACATTTGTCATTACCATTTTATCAGCTGCACTGAGCAAACATTTCGAAAAGTCACAAGAACATGGGCAGGAAAGAGTTTAAGAGGAACATTTTGCTCATTTTGGCCACTGGTCAGGCTTTTCCTGCCAATATTTCAGCAGATCATAAACAGGGGTTATAACTCTGAATTTATCCTTCGATATGTTGCTGATTGAGCTTTATACGTGGTGCAGAGTAAGGTCACTTCAACCAGCAATCAATGCCAAACTAGAAATAAATTATTTGAAAATATATTTTGGTTTCTGGCTCGTTGCCTCCTGTTTATTAAAAATCAGAACAGGTTGCGTCAAACTCACAAGGAGTCATTCCTGTCCCGTATTTGTAAGCCATTCTTATTTATTGTGACACCGAAGTTATTAGCACGAATGACCGGGAACTCTAGAACTTTCATTCAAACTCTCATTCCTTTTCTTTCTGTGAAAGAACACCACAGAATCAATTTCCTCTCTGAATGGGATCGGCAGATTACCTGTCAGCTGCATTGTTAACAGCTGGACCTTTAGTGAAATGAATACCTGTTCTGATGATGTCCTCTCCTCTATTTCAAAATATCCCTTTACCGAAGACAGATTCACATCTCTCTTAAAATAGGACAGATTACCATGTAACTATGGAAAAGATACCTCTCGGCATGTTTCCTTTTTCATTTAAAATTGTCAACCCAGAAATGAGAAAGTTCTGCTGGTCAATTTCAATTAGTAGTCCTGAAAAAGTCTTTATAGATTGTGGAATCCCTTTAAGCAGAGGTATTCCAATTTGGCAGGGGAACAAGAGTAAATTTTAACCCTGAACCTCGATATACGCCTTCGGGAAACCTGCTGTCGGTGATCCGGCATCGGTCTCTTGAGTGGTGCCGGGATTCCGGCGTCAGTCACATGAATGGGGCGCACGCGGGCGTGGCTAGTTGCAATACACACGACTCATACACACATGCAACCCATTTGCAGGTAAAATGACCGCAGACACATCAGTATAACTATGCCTACAGCCAAAGAATTGAAGGAGCTAGTTCACGCTTTATTTAAGCACATTAACTCCCCTTATGTATGCTTTCATCATTGTAAGGGCCTGATCCAGAGATGAGGCAGTGTTGAGGTTTCTGCAGTTGAGCTGTTATTTGCTACTGCACATGCACAAAAAGTCCTGCTAACCCATGCGGCGCATGAGTAAATCCCCGTGTCCGATGGTGTTTGCAGTTGCATATAGCATCACTAACACCTGAGAAGGGGTTTGTGATCCCTGGGCATTTCAAAGTGGAATCTGGGTGGCAAAGCTGGATTAAGGCTTTGGGGGGCTGGGGCACTTAAGATTAAGACAGGGAGGCCCTAAAATATTCCATCTTCCCCAATAACGTACAGTAAACAGATTAGTGATGAGCGGGTTCGGTTCCTCGGAATCCGAACCCCCCCGAACTTCAGCCTTTTTACACGGGTCCGAGGCAGACTCGGATCTTCCCGCCTTGCTCGGTTAACCCGAGCGCGCCCGAACGTCATCATCCCGCGAGGCTCGGATTCTATCGCGAGACTCGGATTCTATATAAGGAGCCGCGCGTCGCCGCCATTTTCACACGTGCATTGAGATTGATAGGGAGAGGACGTGGCTGGCGTCCTCTCCGTTTAGAATAGAAATAGATAGTGAGAGTGAGTCACTTGATTTACTGGAGCTTAGGAGTACTCAGAGAGTGCAGAGTTTACTAGTGACTGACCAGTGACCACCAGTGCAGTTTTATTATTATTTAATATAATCCGTTCTCTGCCTGAAAAAAAACGATACACAGTGACACAGTATACCATATCTGTGCTCAGCCTCAGTGTGCTGCATCATCTATGTATATCTGACTGTGCTGAGTGCTCACTGCTCACACAGCTTAATTGTGGGGGAGACTGGGGAGCAGTTATAGCAGGAGTACATTAACAGTGCACACTTTTGCTGCCAGAGTGCCACTGCCAGTGTGACTGACCAGTGACCACTGACCACCAGTATATTGTGATTGTCTGCCTGAAAAAGTTAAACACTCGTCGTGTGGTGTTTTTATTCTATAAACGCATTCTGCTGACAGTGTCCAGCAGGTCCGTCATTATATAATATATACCTGTCCGGCTGCAGTAGTGATATATATATATTTTTTATATCATTATCATCCAGTCTATATTAGCAGCAGACGCAGTACGGTAGTCCACGGCTGTAGCTACCTCTGTGTCGGCAGTCGCTCGTCCATCCATAAGTATACTAGTATCCATCCATCTCCATTGTTTACCTGAGGTGCCTTTTAGTTGTGCCTATTAAAATATGGAGAACAAAAATGTTGAGGTTCCAAAAATAGGGAAAGATCAAGATCGACTTCCACCTCGTGCTGAAGCTGCTGCCACTAGTCATGGCCGAGACGATGAAATGCCATCAACGTCGTCTGCCAAGGCCGATGCCCAATGTCATAGTACAGAGCATGTAAAATCCAAAACACCAAATATCAGTAAAAAAAGGACTCCAAAATCTAAAATAAAATTGTCGGAGGAGAAGCGTAAACTTGCCAATATGCCATTTACCACACGGAGTTGCAAGGAACGGCTGAGGCCCAGGCCTATGTTCATGGCTAGTGGTTCAGCTTCACATGAGGATGGAAGCACTCAGCCTCTCGCTAGAAAAATGAAAAGACTCAAGCTGGCAAAAGCACAGCAAAGAACTGTGCGTTCTTCGAAATCACAAATCCACAAGGAGAGTCCAATTGTGTCGTTTGCGATGCCTGACCTTCCCAACACTGGACGTGAAGAGCATGCGCCTTCCACCATTTGCACGCCCCCTGCAAGTGCTGGAAGGAGCACCCGCAGTCCAGTTCCTGATAGTCAGATTGAAGATGTCAGTGTTGAAGTACACCAGGATGAGGAGGATATGGGTGTTGCTGGCGCTGGGGAGGAAATTGACCAGGAGGATTCTGATGGTGAGGTGGTTTGTTTAAGTCAGGCACCCGGGGAGACACCTGTTGTCCGTGGGAGGAATAGGGCCATTGACATGCCTGGTGAAAATACCAAAAAAATCAGCTCTTCGGTGTGGAAGTATTTCAACAGAAATGCGGACAACATTTGTCAAGCCGTGTGTTGCCTTTGTCAAGCTGTAATAAGTAGGGGTAAGGACGTTAACCACCTCGGAACATCCTCCCTTATACGTCACCTGCAGCGCATTCATCATAAGTCAGTGACGAGTTCAAAAACTTTGGGCGACAGCGGAAGCAGTCCACTGACCAGTAAATCCCTTCCTCTTGTAACCAAGCTCACGCAAACCACCCCACCAACTCCCTCAGTGTCAATTTCCTCCTTCCCCAGGAATGCCAATAGTCCTGCAGGCCATGTCACTGGCAATTCTGACGATTCCTCTCCTGCCTGGGATTCCTCCGATGCATCCTTGCGTGTAACGCCTACTGCTGCTGGCGCTGCTGATGTTGCTGCTGGGAGTCGATGGTCATCCCAGAGGGGAAGTCGTAAGACCACTTTTACTACTTCCACCAAGCAATTGACTGTCCAACAGTCCTTTGCGAGGAAGATGAAATATCACAGCAGTCATCCTGCTGCAAAGCGGATAACTGAGGCCTTGGCATCCTGGGCGGTGAGAAACGTGGTTCCGGTATCCATCATTACTGCAGAGCCAACTAGAGACTTGTTGGAGGTACTGTGTCCCCGGTACCAAATACCATCTAGGTTCCATTTCTCTAGGCAGGCGATACCGAAAATGTACACAGACCTCAGAAAAAGACTCACCAGTGTCCTAAAAAATGCAGTTGTACCCAATGTCCACTTAACCACGGACATGTGGACAAGTGGAGCAGGGCAGGGTCAGGACTATATGACTGTGACAGCCCACTGGGTAGATGTATGGACTCCCGCCGCAAGAACAGCAGCGGCGGCACCAGTAGCAGCATCTCGCAAACGCCAACTCTTTCCTAGGCAGGCTACGCTTTGTATCACCGGTTTCCAGAATACGCACACAGCTGAAAACCTCTTACGGCAACTGAGGAAGATCATCGCGGAATGGCTTACCCCAATTGGACTCTCCTGTGGATTTGTGGCATCGGACAACGCCAGCAATATTGTGTGTGCATTAAATCTGGGCATATTCCAGCACGTCCCATGTTTTGCACATACTTTGAATTTGGTGGTGCAGAATTATTTAAAAAACGAGAGGGGCGTGCAAGAGATGCTGTCGGTGGCCAGAAGAATTGCGGGACACTTTCGGCGTACAGGCACCACGTACAGAAGACTGGAGCACCACCAAAAACGCCTGAACCTGCCCTGCCATCATCTGAAGCAAGAAGTGGTAACGAGGTGGAATTCAACCCTCTATATGCTTCAGAGGTTGGAGGAGCAGCAAAAGGCCATTCAAGCCTATACAACTGAGCACGATATAGGAGGTGGAATGCACCTGTCTCAAGCGCAGTGGAGAATGATTTCAACGTTGTGCAAGGTTCTGCAACCTTTTGAACTTGCCACACGTGAAGTCAGTTCAGACACTGCCAGCCTGAGTCAGGTCATTCCCCTCATCAGGCTTTTGCAGAAGAAGCTGGAGACATTGAAGGAGGAGCTAACACAGAGCGATTCCGCTAGGCATGTGGGACTTGTGGATGGAGCCCTTAATTCGCTTAACAAGGATTCACGGGTGGTCAATCTGTTGAAATCAGAGCACTACATTTTGTCCACCGTGCTCGATCCTAGATTTAAAACCTACCTTGGATCTCTCTTTCCGGCAGACACAAGTCTGCTGGGGTTCAAAGAACTGCTGGTGACAAAATTGTCAAGTCAAGCGGAACGCGACCTGTCAACATCTCCTCCTTCACATTCTCCCGCAACTGGGGGTGCGAGGAAAAGGCTCAGAATTCCGAGCCCACCCGCTGGCGGTGATGCAGGGCAGTCTGGAGCGACTGCTGATGCTGACATCTGGTCCGGACTGAAGGACCTGACAACGATTACGGACATGTCGTCTACTGTCACTGCATATGATTCTCTCCCCATTGAAAGAATGGTGGAGGATTATATGAGTGACCGCATCCAAGTAGGCACGTCAGACAGTCCGTACTTATACTGGCAGGAAAAAGAGGCAATTTGGAGGCCCTTGCACAAACTGGCTTTATTCTACCTAAGTTGCCCTCCCACAAGTGTGTACTCCGAAAGAGTGTTTAGTGCCGCCGCTCACCTTGTCAGCAATCGGCGTACGAGGTTACATCCAGAAAATGTGGAGAAGATGATGTTCATTAAAATGAATTATAATCAATTCCTCCGTGGAGACATTCACCAGCAGCAATTGCCTCCACAAAGTACACAGGGAGCTGTGATGGTGGATTCCAGTGGGGACGAATTGATAATCTGTGAGGAGGGGGATGTACACGGTGATATATCGGAGGATGATGATGAGGTGGACATCTTGCCTCTGTAGAGCCAGTTTGTGCAAGGAGAGATTAATTGCTTCTTTTTTGGTGGGGGTCCAAACCAACCCGTCATTTCAGTCACAGTCGTGTGGCAGGCCCTGTCACTGAAATGATGGGTTGGTTAAAGTGTGCATGTCCTGTTTATACAACATAAGGGTGGGTGGGAGGGCCCAAGGACAATTCCATCTTGCACCTCTTTTTTCTTTCATTTTTCTTTGCGTCATGTGCTGTTTGGGGAGTAGTTTTTGGAAGGGCCATCCTGCCTGACACTGCAGTGCCACTCCTAGATGGGCCAGGTGTTTGTGTCGGCCACTTGGGTCGCTTATCTTAGTCACACAGCTACCTCATTGCGCATCTTTTTTTTCTTCTTTGCGTCATGTGCTGTTTGGGGAGTAGTTTATTGAAGGGCCATCCTGCGTGACACTGCAGTGCCACTCCTAGATGGGCCAGGTGTTTGTGTCGGCCACTAGGGTCGCTTAGCTTAGTCACACAGCTACCTCATTGCGCCTCTTTTTTTCTTTGCGTCATGTGCTGTTTGGGGGGTGTTTTTTGGAAGGGCCATCCTGCGTGACACTGCAGTGCCACTCCTAGAAGGGCCAGGTGTTTGTGTCGGCCACTAGGGTCGCTTAGCTTACTCACACAGCTACCTCATTGCGCCTCTTTTTTTTCTTCTTTGCGTCATGTGCTGTTTGGGGAGTAGTTTTTTGAAGGGCCATCCTGCGTGACACTGCAGTGCCACTCCTAGATGGGCCAGGTGTTTGTGTCGGCCACTTGGGTCGCTGAGCTTAGTCATCCAACGACCTCGGTGCAAATTTTAGGACTAAAAATAATATTGTGAGGTGTGAGGTGTTCAGAATAGACTGAAAATGAGTGGAAATTATGGTTATTGAGGTAAATAATACTTTGGGATCAAAATGACCCCCAAATTCTATGATTTAAGCTGTTTTTTAGGGTTTTTTGAAAAAAACACCCGAATCCAAAACACACCCGAATCCGACAAAAAAAATTTGGTGAGGTTTTGCCAAAACGCGTTCGAACCCAAAACACGCCGCGGAACCGAACCCAAAACGAAAACCCAAAACCCGAAAAATTTCCGGTGCTCATCACTAAAACAGATGCTGACATGCCTACATGTCCACGGTGACGTGAAATTTTAATTTATATATATATATATATATATATATATGTATATATATAAATATATGGAAAGGAAATCTGAGTGCGCTATATGTGTTTATACTGTTAATCACATCCGTCTGATTAGCATTCACAACATTTCAGAAACTTAGTTTTTAGTGTTTATTGCATAAAAAGGATTGCTACACCATATAAAAAAACACTGTATAGTTTTTCAGGATTTTAAGTAGTACAATTCACACCATTAAACAGTATACATCCAATATAGGCTCGGTGTTATTGACTGAATAGTGTTCACAACATATGGCAACAGATGGATACAGTCCTTGAAAAAATCCAACGTGTTTCGTCCCTTTCAGGGACTTCTTCAGGGGTATATATCAGGTGCCAACTGTTTGGAAAATATCCTGAAAGGACATCGACCTCACTGTGTGACGTTAAAAATAGGTATAAAACCAAAAATCGTGGAAGCGGATGGCCTACTGGCAGGATTCCGCATTTAAAAAAGAACCATCATTTTTTAGGAATATGGTCTAATGACCGACCGTATATTCAGATTCAGGTTCACTCTGACTCTGTATGGGAAAGCTGATCAACAATTCTTGATGATAACCTCTCCAAAGTGGAAAAAAAAACACTAGATTAGCAGCTAGTGGTCCTCTCAGAGTCCAGAATGATACCTCTGGAGTGATACCTCTATCACTCTGGACTCTGAGAGGACCACTAGCTGCTAATCTAGTTTGTTTTCCACTTTGGAGAGGTTATCATCAGGAATTGTTGATGCCGCTTTTGACATTGAAACGTTGACATATCAGACTTGCCTGTCTGTCTTTATTTCTTACGCCGTGAGTGCCGCCCGTCTCTGCACTATATACTATTGGATACAGCACGCTGCATTCCATTGGGAGGGCACCGGCTTTAGTATTTCCTTACAACACACCTTTGGGATTTGGGAGTGCCGTGGACTCTTGACATTTATATATATATATATATATATATATATATATTTACACTGCTCAAAAAAATAAAGGGAACACTAAAATAATACATCCTAGATCTGAATGAATGAAATATTCTTATGAAATACTTTGTTCTTTACACAGTTGAATGTGCTGACAACAAAATCACACAAAAATCATCAATGGAAATCAAATTTATTAACCCATGGAGGTCTGGATTTGGAGTCACCCTCAAAATGAAAGTGGAAAAACACACTACAGGCTGATCCAACTTTGATGTAATGTCCTTAAAACAAGTCAAAATGAGGCTCAGTAGTGTGTGTGGCCTCCACGTGCCTGTATGACCTCCCTACAACCCATACAAGTGGCTCAGGTAGTGCAGTTCATCCAGGATGGCACATCAATGCGAGCTGTGGCAAGAAGGTTTGCTGTGTCTGTCAGCGCAGTGTCCAGAGCATGGAGGCACTACCAGGAGACAGGCAGGTACATCAGGAGACGTGGAGGAGGCCGTAGGAGGGCAACAACCCAGCAGCAGGACCGCTACCTCCGCCTTTGTGCAAGGAGGAACAGGAGGAGCACTGCCATAGCCCTGCTAAATGACCTCCAGCAAGCCACAAATGTGCATGTGCCTACTCAAACGATCAGAAACAGACTCCATGAGGGTGGTATGAGGGCCCGACGCCCACAGGTGGGGGTTGTGCTTACAGCCCAACACCGTGCAGGACGTTTGGCATTTGCCAGAGAACACCAAGATTGGCAAATTCGCCACTGGCGCCCTGTGCTCTTCACAGATGAAAGCAGGTTCTCACTGAGCACATGTGACAGACGTGATAGAGTCTGGAGACAGCAAGGAGAACGTTCTGCTGCCTGCAACATCCTCCAGCATGACCGGTTTGGCAGTGGGTCAGTAATGGTGTGGGGTGGCATTTCTTTGGGGGGCCGCACAGCCCTGCATGTGCTCGCCAGAGGTAGCCTGACTGCCATTAGGTACTGAGATGAGATACTCAGACCCCTTGTGAGACCATATGCTGGTGCGGTTGGCCCTGGGTTCCTCCTAATGCAAGACAATGCTAGACATCATGTGGCTGGAGTGTGTCAGCAGTTCCTGCAAGACGAAGGCATTGATGCTATGGACTGGCCCGCCCGTTCCCCAGACCTGAATCGAATTGAGCACATCTGGGACATCATGTCTCGCTCCATCCACCAACGCTACATTGCACCACAGACTGTCCAGGAGTTGGTGGATGCTTTAGTCCAGGTCTGGGAGGAGATCCCTCAGGAGACCATCCGCCACCTCATCAGGAGCATGCCCAGGCATTGTAGGGAGGTCATTCAGGAACGTGGAGGCCACACACACTACTGAGACTCATTTTGACTTGTTTTAAGAACATTACATCAAAGTTGGATCAGCCTGTAGTGTGTTTTTTACACTTTAATTTTGAGGGTGACTCCAAATCCAGACCTCCATGGGTTAATAAATTTGATTTCCATTGATAATTTTTGTGTGATTTTGTTGTCAGCACATTCAACTATGTAAAGAACAAAGTATTTAATAAGAATATTTCATTCATTCAGATCTAGGATGTGTTATTTTAGTGTTCCCTTTATTTTTTTGAGCAGTGTATATATATATATATATATATATACACATCTATACATACATACACACACACACACATACATATAAGTAATAATTTAATCACTGCGTCATGTCTCTGGAAATGTGGCGGATAGCGATCAAGCAGAGAATGGAGGTTACAACAAAAAGGGGGGAGGCTGTGCTCCAAGAGGAAAGAACAAATACTTTCACTAAATATATCAATTTTAAAATGTAACATTTATTTAAAAACAATATCCTATGCAATAAATGATAAGCCACATGAATTCATATAATTAAAAAGGGAAATTACATGAATTCATGTGGCTTATCATTTATTGCATAGGTTATTGTTTTTAAATAAATGTTACATTTTAAAATTGATATATTTAGTGAAAGTATTTGTTCTTTCCTCTTGGAGCACAGCCTCCCCCCTTTTTGTTGTAATTCTGTTACAGTGGGAGTGACTTCCCTCTAAATAATTGGCTGCAGCTTAGCGAAGCACCTCATTTTCACAGCGCCCGAATATCTCTGGGTATATCCTTTCTTGCAGAGAATGGAGGTGGACAGAGGACGGGATGGTGGAGGCAGGAATGGGACAGGACCAAACAGACTAGTTTTCAATCCCCACATGCATCAATGAGCCTTGTTCACCCATTACCCTGTTACCAGTTCACCTGTTGTTCTTCCATGGAAACTTTTGGTTGGTACTAACCACTGTCTAATGGGAACATCTCACAAGACCCGCTGTTTTGGAGATATTCTGACCCGGTCATTCAGCCACCACTATGTGGCCCTTGTCAAACTTGAATAGAGAACATATATTATTTGCGTAAACACAAAGGTTTATTTGCAATATTCAGCAACATTTTGGACCCTTGGGGTTTGAAACATTGCTGAATATTGTTCATAAACATTTATTGAATTTTTATCGTTGTATAATTGAAAGTATTTTAACTTATTGCATTTCTGTTTGGTATGGTAATTGTACCTTAGCGGATCGTAAGCTGTTGGAATGAGTGGTTAGTACGGCAGTCAATATCACTGGCACTGAATAGCCTACAGTAGAGGAGGTATATATTAAGTATAGTATGAGGAAAGGAAATAGCATCTTAAAGGATTGTGATCATCGATTCCACAGTCTGTTTGCTCTACTACCTTCAAAAAGGCGTTTCCGCTGTACTAAATCCAGAACCTCATGGTTCAGAAACAGTTTTTTTCCTTCAGTCATAGTAAGGATGAACTTGACTTGGAAGTTCTAATACCTATTCTGTTCTGACTGATATGTGTATATGGTTGCTCTGGTTGAAATTTCGTTGTTCTGTACAATATTTTTATTATTTGATCAATGACAAATAAAGTATTTATCTTTATCTAAACCATTGTGTTTAATCAAATAAAATGTTTGGAGTACCGGTGTCTTCTGCATTAACTATATACTGTATCTAATATGTATATAAAAGTGAAAATTTGTCCTTCTGTCTTTCTATACAAATCCACAGTTTATAAGAAAAGATCGTGAAATTTTACATACAAGCATATTAAAACACGGCGGAGGCAACTAAAACAATTTGAAATCCCTAGCACCCCTGGGGGGCAGACAGTAGCACAGAGTATATCAGGAGACAGCATAACTCCGGAATTGCTGGAGCAATGTACTCAAAAATTGGTATACATATGCCTTACAATCTGGCAACAAACACTGTGGGGGCAAGACACCCTTAGCGCCCCTAGGGGTGAGCCAGCAGCACTGAATATTTCAACAAACAGCATAACTCTGGAATGCCTGCAGCAATTTACAACAAACTTGGTACACATATGACTTACAATCTGGAAACAAACTCTGTGGGGGTCAGACACCCCTAGCACCCCTAGGGGTGGGTCAGCAGCACAGAGTATGTCAGCAGACAGCAAAACTGTGGAAGGCCTAGAGCAATTTACACCAAACGTGGCACACATCTGACTTACAATCTGGTAACAAACTCTGTGGGGGTTAGACACCCCTAGCACCCCTAGGGGTGGGACAGCAGCATACAGTATTTCAGGAGACAGCATAACTCCAGAATGCCTGGAGCAATTTACAACACACTTGGTACACATGTGACTTACAATCTGGGAACAAACACTGTTCGGGTAAGTCACTCCTAGCACCCCTAGGGGGGAGGCAGCAGCACAGAGTTTTCTAGCAGACACCATACCTCTGAAATGCCTGCAGCAATTTACACCAAACTTGCTACACATATGACTTACACTCTGGGAACTAACACTGTGGGGGTAACACATCACTAGCACCCCTAGGGGTGGGCCAGCAGCACAGACTATATCAGGACATGCATGATATGTCAGTGATGACAGGGCTGCATGTGACAGGGCCAGTTACATGATGTGAGGAGGGGAATGCAGGTAGCACAAACCCACACACTGAGAGTTATATAGTGGAAGTAGCACAGTCCCCCAGCAGCACAGAGTATATCAGGAGATACATAATGTGCTGCGCTATATAATAAACTGTGAAAAAAATCTATAATTTCACAGGGACACTGACATGATGTGAGGAGGGGAATCACTGGCGTGCGCAGCACATTTTATTAGGGGGTGCACCGTCGGAGGGGTGTGTCTAGCACCGCCTTTTGGGCGTGTTTAGTACCATCTATTGATGGTCAACACATATAAAATATCCATCTTTGTACCAATCCTAATAAAGCAGATACATTGTCAGATGTTGTGGTGTGCACCAAACAAACACCCCTGATGGCACTCACTGCAATTACACTCCTCCTCCTCAGCCTGGTCTTGCTGCCCCTCTCTTTCCCCTGCAAGCTCCTAAGAGGAACGCTGGCTGCATGCTGCTCATCATCAGTGGCTGGCGTTGGCATAGCATAGAAGGAGAGAGGTGTGTATGTGGCGGGTGTGACGGGTGGGCATGCGAGCAGCATGACGTAATCACATCACATCACACTGTTTTTGTACATGGAAGTGGAGCTGGGAATTTGAAAGCCGGTGTCAGTGGCACCCTTGATTAACCCAGGCGTCCAGTCAGTAATGCATTCCTGACAGGGTGCAGCGCAGAGGGGACAGTAATCAGCCTGCTCGGCGATCGCTGCATCAGGCATGTGAGATCGGGGTGCCAGACATTAGGGGGTGCCTGTGCGCACCAGGCACCCCCCCTGCGCACACCTATGAGGGGAATAGAGGCAGCAGGAAGCCAAAGACTGTGAGTTGTATAGTGGGAAGAGCAGGGTCCCTTGGGGGACCAAAAGGGGTCTGGCTACTACATAAAGTGCGTCAGGGAAGCAAGATATACCTATATACTAGATCTCCAACCAACGTAAATTAACGAACAACTATCATTCTAATTTACCATCCTCATCCCCTAGCGAAGCACAGGTATTCAGCTATCCAGGGGCGGAACTACTGGCGGGGCAGGCAGTGCATTGCACTGGGGCCCCGCCGCACTCAGGGGCCCACAGCCGCCGGCCGGCATTTAGAACAGATTGACATGCGGACGAGAGTCCGCATGTCAATCTGCGTTCTCCTCTCCCTCCTTGCTGCTCCCCTGCTCCCCCGGCCCCCCCCTATGTGTTGGAGGGACACGAGCGCATCGCGCGTCTCTCTGTGTCCCTCCTGGCTCTCCCCCGGCCGCTCTAAGGAAGCATGTGCCGTTCGTGAGCTCTGATTGGCTCACGAACGGCACATGCTTCATTAGACCAGCGGGGGAGAGCCAGGAGGGACACAGGAGAGACGCGCGATGCGCTCGTGTCCCTCCAACACATAGGGGGGGGAGGGGGGACCGGGGGAGCAGGCACTGGGGGGACAGATCTGGCACTGGGGACATATACCTGGCACTGGGGGGACAGATCTGGCACTGGGGACATATACCTGGCACTGGGAGGACAGATCTGGCACTGGGGACATATACCTGGCACTGGGGGGACAGATCTGGCACTGGGGACATATACCTGGCACTGGGGGGACAGATCTGGCACTGGGGACATATACCTGGCACTGGGGGGACAGATCTGGCACTGGGGACATATACCTGGCACTGGGGACAGATCTGGCACTGGGGACATATACCTGGCACTGGGGACATATACCTTGCACTGGGGGGGCATATACCTGGCACTGGGGGGGAATATCTGGCACTGTGGGAGAATATCTGGCACTGGGGGGGCATATACCTGGCACTGGGAGCATATAACTGGCACTGGGGGAGCATGTACCTGGCACTGGGGGCATATACCTGGCACTGGGGGCATATACCTGGCACTGGGGGGGAATATCTGGCACTGTGGGAGAATATCTGGCACTGGGGGGGCATATACCTGGCACTGGGAGCATATAACTGGCACTGGGGGAGCATGTACCTGGCACTGGGGGCATATACCTGGCACTGGGGGCATATACCTGGCACTGGGGGGGAATATCTGGCACTGTGGGAGAATATCTGGCACTGGGGGGGCATATACCCGGCACTGGGGGCATATACCTGGCACTGGGGGGGAATATCTGGCACTGGGGGCATATACCTGGCACTGGGGGGGAATATCTGGCACTGTGGGAGAATATCTGGCACTGGGGGGGCATATACCCGGCACTGGGGGCATATACCTGGCACTGGGGGGGAAGCAGGCACTGGAGGGGAATATCTGGCACTGGGGGCATATACCTGGCACTGGGGGCATATAACTGGCACTGGGGGGGCATGTACCTGGCACTGGGGGCATATACCTGGCACTGGGGGGGAATATCTGGCACTGTGGGAGAATATCTGGCACTGGGTGCATATACCTGGCACTGTGGGGGAATATCTGGCACTGGGAGCATATGTGGCACTGGGAGCACGGCCCTAGCAACAAGCACTACCCACTAGCAACGAGCATGACACCCAGTGCATGAAACCCCTGGCAACGAGCATGACATCCTGGCACTGTGCATGGAACCAAGTGCATGAAACCCCTGGCAACAAGCAGGTAATTTCTTTTTTTATTTGTTGGGACTGCCTGCCGCAATGTGTAAAAAGGGGGGACTGCCTGCCGCTATGTATAAAAATGGGGAATCTGCATGCCGCAATGTAAAAATGGGGAATCTGCCTGCCGCTATGTGTAAAAAGGTAGAATCTGCCTGCCGTAATGTGTAAAAAGGGCACGCTATCTGCCGTTATGTGTAAAAGTGTATGGTGTCTGCCGTAATGTGTAAAATGGGGACGCTGTCTGCCGTAATGTGTAAAATGGGGACGCTGCCTGCCGTAATGTGTAAAAAGTGCACGCTGTCTGCCGCTATGTGTAACGAGGGCACGCTGTCTGCCGCTATGTGTAACGAGGGTACGCTGTCTGCCATTGTGTAAAAAGTGTATGCTGTCTGCCGCTATGTGTAACGAGGGCACGCTGTCTGCCGTTATGTGTAAAAAGTGCACGCTGTCTGCCGTTATGTGTAAAAAGGGGAATCTGTTCGCTGTAAGGAGTAAAAGGGTCTCTACCTGGTGTAGTGGTGCTACTGTGCGGCGTAATTTGAAGAATGGAGACTACTGTGCACCGTTTTATGAATTGGTATTATTTTGTGGACACACCCCTTCCCCACGAAGCCACGCCACTATGTATTTTTGCACGCGCGCCTACGGCGCGCACTGCCCATGGGGTGTACTTGGATGGGGGGCCCAAAGCATTTTGTTGCACCTGGGCCCACCGCTTGCTTGTTCCGCCACTGCAGCTATCTACAATGTTATTTATACTGTGTGTCTAATATTTAAATTTATTTTTGTCAAAAGACATTCTTAAATTCCCGGGCAACGCCGGGTACTCCAGCTAGTACTGTACATAGGGAAAGAGAGAGGAAGAGAAGAGTGTCCAGGCGGGAAGGCACTCCAATGTCCAATGATCTAGTAGCTGGGGTGCTCTGTCAGGGGAATGTGTAGGAGCAGATAACTCCACCGGACTTATAAATAAAAATAGCAGGATACTAAAGTCAAAGCAGCAATGTTTCAGAGTTTAATCCATTACCAGGACATAGAACAGCAAATACAGAACAAGAACTCATCTAAATCTCCTTGCATAGTCCCTGGAAGTGTGTTACCTAACACCATACTGGTGTCCGTGGCCAGATGTAACCAGAAGTGACATCCCAGGAATTACCGTGAACTCAGAAGTGATGGAACACCTGGTCTTGGACCTGGTCGTATGGCGTGGTTCATCCCGGAGGTCAGTATACTATAGAAAGCCCCTTGCGGGCTCGGTGGCTCACCATAGGTTCTATTTCCATTGTATGGGTGTTGTGGACACCCATGAGTGGGAATAGCCCTGGCACAGCTGTCAGCATTCTCGGCGGATATATATTTTAGAAAACGAAAAACCAGCGCCACTTGTGATAAACTCACTCAAAAAGTGAAAAAAGAGATGTCCAAAAATGACACTACCAAGGTACAAAGGGAGTCAGCTGGCCCTTAAACTAATCAGCAGTGGTAAGCTGCTGTAAATTTAATATATACTATATAAAAAATACATATATTTATTCTGTGCTCCAACTAATGTATTGTTTTATATAAAATAAATATATGTATTTTTTATATTGTAAATTTGATTTTCTTTATTATTATTATTATTATTATTATTATTATTATATGTTCTGCTACACGTGACACCAGTGGTTGGATATAGATATATAGATATATATATATATATATATATATATATATCCCGCCCACCGTCTTCCCCGCTTCCTTCAGTGCAGTCCATGCCGCAGCCAGTTTACTTGTACTTAGAGCCTTTGCAGGCTTTCACTTTGTCTCCTCTTTTGACAGCCGCCGGTGCCAACAGCCCAGCACTGCTCTGCGGCACCGTCAGTATTACGGCTGTCACTGGCTGCCAGGGCAACACTGTGGATCAGCAAAATAGATCTGATCTGTGAAGGGTGGTGGGGGGTTCTCTCTGAGAGGGAGGCCTGGGGTTACTTTCCCCCTATGCCCTCCTCCCTTAATCCGGCCCTTCTGGGTGGTGTCCAAGAGTAAATGCAAAAATGGGTCATATAATGTGCGTTATGTGAGAGTCATAGGAATGTATGGGAATGCTACTTTGTTCCCAATGGCATATCCACTACTTCAAAGGTCATGTTTAGGTGGATTTAAGGAGAGAAGCTCCAGTAGACCCCAGGCTACTGCAAATGTCTATGGTGTGATCAATGTTGCACCAGTGTTGGAATGTTTACAATCTCCATCACAACTGCACAAAACACGGAGCCCAAAAGTGAAAGCCTCAGCCTTGCACATTCCATCCCAAGGTGGAGCACAAATGGAAGACAGAGAATAGCATTTGCATATTTCTGCAACCATTATAAAGAGCAGGTGCAATCACGGCATCTCTGAATTAAGCACTAAATCATTTAACATTGTTACTTATAGAAAAAGTTTATCACACTTTTTAAAAATGGTCATTGGCAGGTTAGAGCGCTGGAGATCTGTGATAATGTGGGTAAAAGGAAATGTAGAAAAACGGGAAAAACTTCAATCCCAGAAGTGACAGTCAACTCTAGAGCAGGATAAAGGATGGAAGGTCTATAAATCCCAGCTTCTATAATAGCTTAGTATCATATTAGAAATGTGCATGGACCCCTGTGTGTTGGTTTTGCTTTTGGACCTAAATCATCATTATGATTTGGTTTTGATTTTGGATCCAGATCTGGATTTCTTCAATAACATTTATTTCAAGTTTTTTCAGGTGTGAAATGGCACCTGCAATCCCTTGGGAGGGACTTAAATGCCATCCAGAATACGCAAGATTTTGTTTTTAGATTCGAGATCCAAACGTGGAGAGATGACCCAAGACAGGCCTTGTCTCGACTCAGAACCCCAAAGTTTGGGTGTGTTCGGTTTTCAGCTAACCAATCCACACATCTCATTTTATATGTGACTATTCTTTTTAATTTACTAGACAGGTGTTATGAACTCCTCTGGATTAAAACAGAAACTACTCACAGAACTAGCAAGAAATACAAAATGGTATTTATTCAAAGTTATTGCAGAAAACAGGAGAGTAAAGAGAAGCTTGAGAATCCCAAATAATTGGACATAGCAAAGTTGACAATGCAGACGCAGAGTAATATGCAGATAATGGCAGGTATTCAGGAAATCCACTTAGCTTTGTAATGCAGACACAGGGTAATATGCAGATAGGTAGACAATGGCAGGTATTCAGGATATCCAATTGGGATCGGCATGAAATACTTCCAATCAAAATCCCGATAGCAATTGACCGACGGTCAAAATCCCGACAAGGTCAAAATCCCGACATGGACAAAATACCGACATTTAAAATACAGACAAAGTCAAAATACCAACATGTAAAATGCCGACAGGTCAAAATACAGACATGCATTTTTCATTGTTTTTGTGTGTGTATGTCAACATAGGTTGACATGGACACCATATAAGTGTACCGCGTCCCGCTTCGGTCACGGTGCCTCGCTGCGCTCGGCACACTATTATATTCCCCCTCCAGATCCACTGGGATGGTAAAGTATGAACAAGTCTGTTTCAATGAAAAAATCATGAAAAACTCATGTCGGCATTTTGACTAGAGATGAGCGGGTTCGGTTCCGCGGAATCCGAACCCGCCCGGAACTTCAGGTTTTTTTACACGGGGCCGAGCGACTCGGATCTTCCCGCCTTGCTCGGTTAACCCGAGCGCGCCCGAACGTCATCATCCCGCTGTCGGATTCTCGCGAGGCTCGGATTCTATCGCGAGACTCGGATTCTATATAAGGAGCCGCGCGTCGCCGCCATTTTCACACGTGCATTGAGATTGATAGGGAGAGGACGTGGCTGGCGTCCTCTCCGTTTATAGAGAAGAGAGTGAGACTAGAGTAGAGAGAGACACAGTATTTACTTTAGTAATTTTGGGGAGCATTAGGAGGAGTACTACTACTTGCTGAAGTGATAGTGTGACTGTATATCTGACTTGTGGGGGAGACAGTGGGGAGCAGTTAGAGTCTGAGAGCAGGAGTACATATTTTAACGTACAGTGCACACTTTTGCTGCCAGAGTGCCACACTGCCATTGTGACCACACTGACCACCAGTATATATTGTGATTGTCTGCTTAGGAGTACTACTTGCAAGTTGCTGATAGTGTGACCAGTGACCTGACCACCAGTTTAATTAATCACCACCAGTTTAATATATATATATATATAATTGTATATAATATATATATAATTGTATACCACCTACCCGTGTTTTTTTCTTTTCTTTCTTCTTGATACATACTACTATAGTAGCTTACTGTAGCAGTCTGCGGTGCTGCTGAGCTGACAGTGTCCAGCAGGTCCGTCATCAGTCATTACATAATAAATATATATACCTGTCCGGCTGCAGTACTAGTGATATTATATATATATATATATATATATATTAATTTCATCTCATTATCATCCAGTCTATATTAGCAGCAGACACAGTACGGTAGTCCACGGCTGTAGCTACCTCTGTGTCGGCAGTCGCTCGTCCATCCATAATTGTATACCACCTACCCGTGTTTTTTTTTTTCTTTCTTCTTGATACATACTACTATAGTAGCTTACTGTAGCAGTCTGCGGTGCTGCTGAGCTGACAGTGTCCAGCAGGTCCGTCATCAGTCATTACATAATAAATATATATAGCTGTCCGGCTGCAGTACTAGTGATATTATATATATATATATATATATTAATTTCATCTCATTATCATCCAGTCTATATTAGCAGCAGACACAGTACGGTAGTCCACGGCTGTAGCTACCTCTGTGTCGGCAGTCGCTCGTCCATCCATAATTGTATACCACCTACCCGTGGTTTTTTTTTTTTCTTTCTTCTTGATACATACTACTATAGTAGCTTACTGTAGCAGTCTGCGGTGCTGCTGAGCTGACAGTGTCCAGCAGGTCCGTCATCAGTCATTACATAATAAATATATATACCTGTCCGGCTGCAGTACTAGTGATATTATATATATATATATATTAATTTCATCTCATTATCATCCAGTCTATATTAGCAGCAGACACAGTACGGTAGTCCACGGCTGTAGCTACCTCTGTGTCGGCAGTCGCTCGTCCATCCATAAGTATACTAGTATCCATCCATCTCCATTGTTTACCTGAGGTGCCTTTTAGTTGTGCCTATTAAAATATGGAGAACAAAAATGTTGAGGTTCCAAAATTAGGGAAAGATCAAGATCCACTTCCACCTCGTGCTGAAGCTGCTGCCACTAGTCATGGCCGAGACGATGAAATGCCAGCAACGTCGTCTGCCAAGGCCGATGCCCAATGTCATAGTACAGAGCATGTAAAATCCAAAACACCAAATATCAGTAAAAAAAGGACTCCAAAATCTAAAATAAAATTGTCGGAGGAGAAGCGTAAACTTGCCAATATGCCATTTACCACACGGAGTGGCAAGGAAAGGCTGAGGCCCTGGCCTATGTTCATGGCTAGTGGTTCAGCTTCACATGAGGATGGAAGCACTCAGCCTCTCGCTAGAAAAATGAAAAGACTCAAGCTGGCAAAAGCACCGCAAAGAACTGTGCGTTCTTCGAAATCCCAAATCCACAAGGAGAGTCCAATTGTGTCGTTTGCGATGCCTGACCTTCCCAACACTGGACGTGAAGAGCATGCGCCTTCCACCATTTGCACGCCCCCTGCAAGTGCTGGAAGGAGCACCCGCAGTCCAGTTCCTGATAGTCAGATTGAAGATGTCAGTGTTGAAGTACACCAGGATGAGGAGGATATGGGTGTTGCTGGCGCTGGGGAGGAAATTGACAAGGAGGATTCTGATGGTGAGGTGGTTTGTTTAAGTCAGGCACCCGGGGAGACACCTGTTGTCCGTGGGTGGAATATGGCCGTTGACATGCCTGGTGAAAATACCAAAAAAATCAGCTCTTCGGTGTGGAAGTATTTCAACAGAAATGCGGACAACATTTGTCAAGCCGTGTGTTGCCTTTGTCAAGCTGTAATAAGTAGGGGTATGGACATTAACCACCTCGGAACATCCTCCCTTATACGTCACCTGCAGCGCATTCATAATAAGTCAGTGACAAGTTCAAAAACTTTGGGCGACAGCGGAAGCAGTCCACTGACCAGTAAATCCCTTCCTCTTGTAACCAAGCTCACGCAAACCACCCCAACAACTCCCTCAGTGTCAATTTCCTCCTTCCCCAGGAATGCCAATAGTCCTGCAGGCCATGTCACTGGCAATTCTGACGATTCCTCTCCTGCCTGGGATTCCTCCGATGCATCCTTGCGTGTAACGCCTACTGCTGCTGGCGCTGCTGTTGTTGCTGCTGGGAGTCGATGGTCATCCCAGAGGGGAAATCGTAAGACCACTTTTACTACTTCCACCAAGCAATTGACTGTCCAACAGTCCTTTGCGAGGAAGATGAAATATCACAGCAGTCATCCTGCTGCAAAGCAGATAACTGAGGCCTTGACAACTATGTTGGTGTTAGACGTGCGTCCGGTATCCGCCGTTAGTTCACAGGGAACTAGACAATTTCTTGAGGTAGTGTGCCCCCGTTACCAAATACCATCTAGGTTCCACTTCTCTAGGCAGGCGATACCGAGAATGTACACGGACGTCAGAAAAAGACTCACCAGTGTCCTAAAAAATGCAGTTGTACCCAATGTCCACTTAACCACGGACATGTGGACAAATGGAGCAGGGCAGGGTCAGGACTATATGACTGTGACAGCCCACTGGGTAGATGTATGGACTCCCGCCGCAAGAACAGCAGCGGCGGCACCAGTAGCAGCATCTCGCAAACGCCAACTCTTTCCTAGGCAGGCTACGCTTTGTATCACCGGTTTCCAGAATACGCACACAGCTGAAAACCTCTTACGGCAACTGAGGAAGATCATCGCGGAATGGCTTACCCCAATTGGACTCTCCTGTGGATTTGTGGCATCGGACAACGCCAGCAATATTGTGTGTGCATTAAATATGGGCAAATTCCAGCACGTCCCATGTTCTGCACATACCTTGAATTTGGTGGTGCAGAATTTTTTTAAAAACGACAGGGGCGTGCAAGAGATGCTGTCGGTGGCCAGAAGAATTGCGGGACACTTTCGGCGTACAGGCACCACGTACAGAAGACTGGAGCAACACCAAAAACGCCTGAACCTGCCCTGCCATCATCTGAAGCAAGAAGTGGTAACGAGGTGGAATTCAACCCTATATATGCTTCAGAGGTTGGAGGAGCAGCAAAAGGCCATTCAAGCCTATACAATTCAGCACGATATAGGAGGTGGAATGCACCTGTCTCAAGCGGAGTGGAGAATGATTTCAACGTTGTGCAAGGTTCTGCTGTCCTTTGAACTTGCCACACGTGAAGTCAGTTCAGACACTGCCAGCCTGAGTCAGGTCATTCCCCTCATCAGGCTTTTGCAGAAGAAGCTGGAGACATTGAAGGAGGAGCTAACACGGAGCGATTCCGCTAGGCATGTGGGACATTTGGATGGAGCCCTTAATTCGCTTAACAAGGATTCACGGGTGGTCAATCTGTTGAAATCAGAGCACTACATTTTGGCCACCGTGCTCGATCCTAGATTTAAAACCTACCTTGGATCTCTCTTTCCGGCAGACACAAGTCTGCTGGGGTTCAAAGACCTGCTGGTGAGAAAATTGTCAAGTCAAGCGGAACGCAACCTGTCAACATCTCCTCCTTCACATTCTCCCGCAACTGGGGGTGCGAGGAAAAGGCTCAGAATTCCGAGCCCACCCGCTGGCGGTGATGCAGGGCAGTCTGGAGCGACTGCTGATGCTGACATCTGGTCCGGACTGAAGGACCTGACAACGATTACGGACATGTCGTCTACTGTCACTGCATATGATTCTCTCCCCATTGAAAGAATGGTGGAGGATTATATGAGTGACCGCATCCAAGTAGGCACGTCACACAGTCCGTACTTATACTGGCAGGAAAAAGAGGCAATTTGGAGGCCCTTGCACAAACTGGCTTTATTCTACCTAAGTTGCCCTCCCACAAGTGTGTACTCCGAAAGAGTGTTTAGTGCCGCCGCTCACCTTGTCAGCAATCGGCGTACGAGGTTACTTCCAGAAAATGTGGAGAAGATGATGTTAATTAAAATGAATTATAATCAATTCCTCCGTGGAGACATTGACCAGCAGCAATTGCCTCCACAAAGTACACAGGGAGCTGTGATGGTGGATTCCAGTGGGGACGAATTGATAATCTGTGAGGAGGGGGATGTACACGGTGATATATCGGAGGATGATGATGAGGTGGACATCTTGCCTCTGTAGAGCCAGTTTGTGCAAGGAGAGATTAATTGCTTCTTTTTTGGTGGGGGTCCAAACCAACCCGTCATTTCAGTCACAGTCGTGTGGCAGACCCTGTCGCTGAAATGATGGGTTCGTTAAAGTGTGCATGTCCTGTTTATACAACATAAGGGTGGGTGGGAGGGCCCAAGGACAATTCCATCTTGCACCTCTTTTTTCTTTTTTTCTTCTTTGCGTCATGTGCTGTTTGGGGAGTGTTTTTTGGAAGAGCCATCCTGCGTGACACTGCAGTGCCACTCCTAGATGGGCCAGGTGTTTGTGTCGGCCACTAGGGTCGCTTATCTTACTCACACAGCTACCTCATTGCGCCTCTTTTTTTCTTTGCGTCATGTGCTGTTTGGGGAGTGTTTTTTGGAAGGGCCATCCTGCGTGACACTGCAGTGCCACTCCTAGATGGGCCAGGTGTTTGTGTCGGCCACTAGGGTCGCTTATCTTACTCACACAGCTACCTCATTGCGCCTCTTTTTTTCTTTGCGTCATGTGCTGTTTGGGGAGTGTTTTTTGGAAGGGCCATCCTGCGTGACACTGCAGTGCCACTCCTAGATGGGCCAGGTGTTTGTGTCGGCCACTAGGGTCGCTTATCTTACTCACACAGCTACCTCATTGCGCCTCTTTTTTTCTTTGCGTCATGTGCTGTTTGGGGAGTGTTTTTTGGAAGGGCCATCCTGCGTGACACTGCAGTGCCACTCCTAGATGGGCCAGGTGTTTGTGTCCGCCACTAGGGTCGCTTATCTTACTCACACAGCTACAACATTGCGCCTATTTTTTTCTTTGCGTCATGTGCTGTTTGGGGAGTGTTTTTTGGAAGGGCCATCCTGCGTGACACTGCAGTGCCACTCCTAGATGGGCCAGGTGTTTGTGTCGGCCACTAGGGTCGCTTATCTTACTCACACAGCTACCTCATTGCGCCTCTTTTTTTCTTTGCGTCATGTGCTGTTTGGGGAGTGTTTTTTGGAAGGGCCATCCTGCGTGACACTGCAGTGCCACTCCTAGACGGGCCAGGTGTTTGTGTCGGCCACTAGGGTCGCTTATCTTACTCACACAGCTACCTCATTGCGCCTCTTTTTTTCTTTGCGTCATGTGCTGTTTGGGGAGTGTTTTTTGGAAGGGCCATCCTGCGTGACACTGCAGTGCCACTCCTAGATGGGCCAGGTGTTTGTGTCGGCCACTAGGGTCGCTTATC
Organism: Pseudophryne corroboree; assembly: GCF_028390025.1. Taxonomy (NCBI): domain Eukaryota; kingdom Metazoa; phylum Chordata; class Amphibia; order Anura; family Myobatrachidae; genus Pseudophryne; species Pseudophryne corroboree. The sequence continues at coordinate 694,845,067 of NC_086446.1, forward strand.
TTACTCACACAGCTACCTCATTGCGCCTCTTTTTTTCTTTGCGTCATGTGCTGTTTGGGGAGTGTTTTTTGGAAGGGCCATCCTGCGTGACACTGCAGTGCCACTCCTAGATGGGCCAGGTGTTTGTGTCGGCCACTAGGGTCGCTTATCTTACTCACACAGCTACCTCATTGCGCCTCTTTTTTTCTTTGCGTCATGTGCTGTTTGGGGAGTGTTTTTTGGAAGGGCCATCCTGCGTGACACTGCAGTGCCACTCCTAGATGGGCCAGGTGTTTGTGTCGGCCACTAGGGTCGCTTATCTTACTCACACAGCTACCTCATTGCGCCTCTTTTTTTCTTTGCATCATGTGCTGTTTGGGGAGTGTTTTTTGGAAGGGCCATCCTGCGTGACACTGCAGTGCCACTCCTAGATGGGCCAGGTGTTTGTGTCGGCCACTAGGGTCGCTTATCTTACTCACACAGCTACCTCATTGCGCCTCTTTTTTTCTTTGCGTCATGTGCTGTTTGGGGAGTGTTTTTTGGAAGGGCCATCCTGCGTGACACTGCAGTGCCACTCCTAGATGGGCCAGGTGTTTGTGTCGGCCACTAGGGTCGCTTAGCTTAGTCATCCAGCGACCTCGGTGCAAATTTTAGGACTAAAAATAATATTGTGAGGTGTGAGGTATTCAGAATAGACTGAAAATGAGTGGAAATTATGGTTTTTGAGGTTAATAATACTTTGGGGTCAAAATGACCCCCAAATTCTATGATTTAAGCTGTTTTTTAGTGTTTTTTGAAAAAAACACCCGAATCCAAAACACACCCGAATCCGACAAAAAAAATTCGGTGAGGTTTTGCCAAAACGCGGTCGAACCCAAAACACGGCCGCGGAACCGAACCCAAAACCAAAACACAAAACCCGAAAAATTTCAAGTGCACATCTCTAATTTTGACCTGTCAGTATTTTGACCGTCGGTCAATTGCTGTCGGGATTTCGACCATCGGGATTTTGATTGGAGGTAAATTGACTGCATCCCATCCAATTATCTAGGTAATACTAGGTAAAATACAAACAGACAGACAATGGCAGGTATTCAGGATATCCAGTTAGCTTGTTAATGCAGACAGGTAGGTAATGGCAGGTAATCTTGAAATGCAGATACTGATAATGTAGATCAATGACTGATAAAGCAGGAGACTTGTATGAATAATAAGCAAACTAAAGTCCAGAATCACATCAGAATGCAAACAAACTTGAATATGCAGGGATGGCAAATGCTGGTAAACAGGAGTCTTGAAGTGAATGAAAAGCAAACAAATATCCCGAAATAATAATAGAAGTATAACCAGAAGTTCCTTAAGGGTTGCAGACTTGTAACTGAAACAACATAGATAAAGAAATACAGGAACCAAACTGGAAGCATGAGAATAGCATTCACAGGACCAACACGGGAATCTAGATCTCAGGCAGGAAACATTACACAATGACCAGCAATGCCTGCTGTGCCCAGACAGTCGAAATAGGCCAATATCAGGTGTTGTCCATGTTAATTAATTAGCCTGCACCTGACAACACCCAGAGTCCTGATGGTGGAGAAACATATTGCAAAAGAACATTATGGTGCAGAACAGACACACATAACAACTGGTTACTCTGATCCTGAGGTGGTGCTGGTCAGGGCTAGATTTGGCAATAAACCATTAATGGTTTTCCACTGATGACCAGATTGGAACCGATAAAGCGTAGTGACTGGACTGGGATCAGTAAAGCGTAGTAACTGGGCTGGGATAGTTAATGCGTAATGACCGGCTTGAACCGGTAAATCATAATAAACACTCTGAAACCGTTAAAATATAGTAACCGGGCTGGGACAGGAAATGGAGTGGGAACAGTAAAGAATAGTAACCAGGTTGTGACCGTTAAGGCGTTGGACCAGTAATGCATAGTGTCCAGGCTGGAAACGGTAATGCGTAGTAAATGGACTGGGACAGGTCAAGCATAGTGACTAGGCTGGAACCAGTAGATGTGCGCTGGATCATTGCTGGTTTTGGTTCTAATGCATTGTCTGGTTTTGGTTTTGCAAAAAAATACTGTGACTGATTTTGAATTTGTATATCTTTCATAAAAATGTACATAAAAAAGCTAAAAGCAACTGATTTGGGCTTTTTTCGTTCCTACAGTATTATTAACCTCAAAAACATTAATTTCCACTTATTTCCAGTCAATTTTGATCACCTCACTGCTCACAATATTGTTTTCATCTAGCTTAGGCCAAAGGCTAAAGCAAATGGGCTGGTTACTATCCGAAAGAGCAGCGGCACAAACACGTGGCAGTTTATAGCACATCTATAAAACATTGATACACAACAGTGACAGAAAAGAAAAGTTTAAGAAATCAAGCACTTCAGCAACAGTGACTGAAACTTTTGTTGCTGGAGAGCTTGGTTGGTTTGGGCCTCCACAAAACAATTTTTTGGAAGGACTGCCTCTGATTACTAATGAGGAGGTTGATGATCAGGTTGTTTTATAATCTTGTAAAATAAATTTCATGAACTTGCCACAAATGATGTAAAATGGAGGAGGTACCTGAATGGCTAACATCTCTAACTCTACTAACTTTGGCCTTACAAAAGGAGCAGATGCCTTCACAAACATTGTCAGGATTTGTGTAAAAATAATTCCACACTCAAGAGATGGGTTTTTTGGTCTTATCATGGCTTCATTTTTATCACGGGCAAAAAACGCTGCCACTGATGGCTGACTTATGCAACATCATCAACATCCTCATTGTCAAATAGTAGTTGTAGACAAATTTCCCCCTCATCCTGTTCCATTTCCACACAAGCATCCTCAATTTCTATAATGTCCGCATCACCATCTTTACCTGTTCTGCTCCCCACCTGTGCAGATGGTGCATAAATGCTGGAAGGAGGAGAAAGAGGCTTCTTTATGAGGACAGTGTAAGAAATGTCAGACTCACATATAGCTAACATGCACACCCCTAGACTTAGCAAGGATGTGTGATGGTTCTGAATACATAGTTTGTTCCACTGCCTAAGTGGTTTTCAATTTTTTTACACCTCTTCTAGACTCTGAGTTAAAATGTCTTGCATTGTCATGAGAGGCAGAAGGTGCCTCACTGACAGTTGCAGAACCACCACTCATAAATAAAGGCCAAGGCCTGATTCTTTCCTTGCCACTGTGTGTGGTGAATAGCATGTTCATATTTTTGTTTTTCTTTTCTATTTACCACTGAATATTGTTTTTTATTTTAGTTTACATGTGCTGACTTAAACCCTCTATGCCCTTGAGCATTGGCTTTAGTGGATGACATTGAAGGACTAGTATCGTCATCATGACTGGAGGCAGCAGCTGCAGTGATAGTATTTGGTTTCTCTTTTCTAAAGTGATCATTATCAATTTTTCAATTTGCAGATCACTGCAATGATTCAAAGGGCTTTTACCTGTTATATGTATGTGAGTAATAAACACACAGGGCTACAGTGTGCCAGAACATTACAAATAATGGAACAATATATTTATTTTTTACTTTGTAGCTCAACTCACACTGCGGAAATTCAGAGAAATTTTATATGTATGTAATAATAAATGCACAGGGGTACAGTGTGGCAAAACAGTACAAACAATAGAACAATATTTATATTTTCACTTTGCAGCTCAACTCACATTGCGACAATCAAGGGGCTTTTATATGTATGTAAATAATAAATGCACATGGGTACATTGCATCAGAACAGTACAAACAATAGAACAATATACTTATTTTTCACTTTCCAGCTCGGCTCACACTGCGTGGAGTCACAGGGCTTATATATGCACATGAACAGAGCGCACTACTGTACATTGCTCCAGACAGTCAATAGATTTTCTTTTTCTCTTTTTTCAATTTGCAGCTCTGCTCACACTGTATGGAGTCCTAGGTCTTATACACAGTATGTACATGCACAAAGCGCACTGCGGTACACTGCACACAGGTTGCACAAATGTAAAACATCACATTTTTAAAAAATGTATTAACTTGTGCATGGACACAGCACTTGTGGATAAACACAGCACTTGTGGATCAACACAGCACTTGTGTATGGGCACAGCACTTGTGGATAAACACAGCACTTGTGTATTGGCACAGCACTTGTGGATGTACAATGGACAAATACCATGTGGATGGACACAAGCTTGTGGATAGTGGATACATACAGCAGGGCACAGCCTTGTGGATACACACATTAGAGAACAAAGTTGTGGATGGACACAGTTGTGGGTGGTCACAGGCTTGTGGATACACACAGCAGGACACAGTTGTGGATGGACACATCCTTGCGGATACACACAGCAGTACACAGTTGTGGATGGACACAGCCTTGTGGATGTACACAGCAGGACACGGCTGTGAATGGACACAGGCTTGGGGATACACACAGCAGGACATAATTGTGGATGGACAAAGGCTTGTGGATACACACAGCAAAGCACAGTGCAGCAAACAGCAGTATGCCTGGAGTGAAATGGTGCCAAGGTACTGCTGCAGGGTCATTATATAGAATCCAAAACCTACGAGAATCCAACGCTTGTAAAATTAAATTTTACTTCAATTTGGAATCCGAGCCTGGCAGGGGAACCCAAGCTACAGCTCGGATATACTCGGATCTACAATGTTCAGGGGCCCCTGGATTTCAGGTAATCCAAACTGCTCAACTCTAGTAGTAACCAGGCTAGAACCGTTAAGCAAACTGCAGACCGCTGGTACTGTGATTTGCTGAGATAGACGGGCGTCCTTGAACAAGCAATGTTTCATTGGCAAGCAGGAATTAACCAGGAGTGGTTTAAATAAGAGCTGTTGACCCCTGATTGGCTGCCAGAGTCAGCTGAAGTGATGGAGCATTTTCATAGGAGGATCAACCAACCGTTTCCAATATACCGCGCCAGCCACAGTTAAATGCAGGCTACCACCAACCAGACCAACTCGGACTTCATTACATCTGGCACCATGTGTCACTACGGGTAGGGGGAGTTTTAAATTGTGAAGAGAAAATAGATTTAAGAGGGGTGTTTCCAAATGCAAACATAAATTGCAGTGTAAAAATAAAGGATTTGTTAGCTGCATGGAAAGGGGCCCATACATCAGCGACTGATAGCTGCCATACCCCAATCCCCAGACACCTGGGTCAGGGAAACTGGTAAAATCCAACATGTTGGATTTTCCAGATATGCTGATCCCGACTAAAACATTATCAGGATTGACGAATCTGGTATTTTTACATGCAGAATTTTCCCAATCCCCGACAGATCACTGATGGCCACCTGTTAGCATTCATGACCGGCTAATCGGCGGTCATATTTGGGAATCGGGGAAATGCATTGTAAGATGCATGGTCTGTATAAAAGTGGGCAATATGTACACTGCATGCAAAACATACTGTAACTGTACAGTATTTGCCAAGATGCATAGTTATTGACTTTTTGTGCTATGCTCCCAATTCAGAATCAACCTCAAAATCTAATAATAATCCAGAAAAGATATTTGCAAAATGATGGAAGTGTACCTGAATTGACCTTGTGTAATTGTACTTGATTATTATCTGCTGGAATATTGGCAGAAGAAGATTCATCGGAGGCCAGAATATTCAAACTATGCTGTTAAATCCTTTTCCTGCACACGTTCGAGTGTTTTATCTGATTGTGCGTTCTGTGCTGCCAGGGAAATTCTAACTGAAAAGTGCAATCAATAATCCCCCAAATACTCTGAAATGAATCAACAATGGCTAATTAAAATATTATACTGTAGGTCTGTGGCACAGCCGCAAGCAATGCTGATGTCCACAGAGTTAAGAGATTGGTACTGCGCATGTACGCACAAAGACTCTGTTGTAATTGAGATGCGTGGTATCACAAATGTCTTGGGAGATCATGAGCGGTAACTGAGCGGTAGCTAAACAGAAGTATAGAGATGGTCTATGAGCAAGTTATGGGAGTGTTGCAGTGTATCACTGAAGTCTTTCCGTACTCAGACACTCAATCACTCACTTTCAGGGACAGACTGGTGCTGTGATACAGTCCTGGTACAAGAGCACAGCAAAGGGGCATACCCACAGCTCACATGTGCGTGCCACGGGTCATGGGGGCCTGGCCTCGTGGCATGCTCCAATCTATCTATACAGTGGCATCATAAGGTGGGTGCAGGGGGTGCGGCCTGCACCTGGGTGTCACCCTCAGAGGGGGTGACACCAAAGTACTTGCTCCTCCGCAGTACAGGAACCAGGTGCTGCAGTGTGACAGCCTCGTACAGCACTTGACTCCTGTCATTGATGAGGAGCCGACAGTGAAGGAAGAGTGTTTCCGGGGGCTGCCAAGTACAGCCCAGCACCTCTGGAGATGCTGGACATGCCCCTGGAGTTACGAGTTCGGGATCCCCGCAAGGCTATGCCCTCTATGCGCGTGTCCATGCCCCCTTATACGAGGACATGCCCCCTTTTTGCCGCGAGCGTGCCAAGACCCAGGGTGCGCACTGGGTGTCACCACACCTGGTGACGCCTCTGTATCTATATACTAGCAATGGGTTGGGGGGAAAAGCAGGCATAGAGCTGGGGAGGCAGCACTGCTTAGCCAGCCCTGCTCTTTGTGTGCCTGGATGGGCAGTTAAGCACTGTTCATTTTGGAGCCAGTATTAAAAAAACAACAAAAAAACTTAATGGAAGTAATACTACATTTAGATACTACTAGCGCTTGCCAGTGGCTTCCCTCACGTGGATGTCTGTTATTGCTCAGCAGAACCAATTTTACAAATACAGTAGTGCCAATCCACTGCGCTGCACGTGCACAATGCACAAAAGGCTTCAGAGTGCAATCGCTGCCGTTGCAGCAATCGCCTGTGAATTAGGCCCATAATCAGATTTTCATGCAAAATAGATCTTGCATATCCATATCTATATCTATATATATCTATGTATTTATATATGCATACATATATAACTCTTTGCGCTCAGGGTGTGCAACATATGTGTGTTTGTGTATATATATATATATATATATATATATATATATGTATATGTAGCTTTCGTTGTGTTGGATGTGTGACATGCAGATCCTTGTTAGTGGGTAATACTATGCTGGAGGAAGAGAGATGCAGATGCACACTCCTAGCACTAAGAACACTGATAGTAAAAATAATTTAAATAAACTCTCACAATTACAATGGAGTACAATTGAAGTTCTTAGCACACATTTGCACAAATATGCGGGCCCATGTACCGCGGCCAGGTGACTTCATCACATGGGTCCCTAACATTCCTAATACTATCACATTATATAAATTTATACAGGACTTACCTCTAAATAGTGCCATTTCAATGTGTGATCTGAAATGCAGGAACCTAGCTAATTAAAACACCTGAGGGTAAATGGGAGGGGTGCCAATACCAGAGGAAGGAAGCCTTGCCTTCCAGTGTACAATATATACACAAATATAGAGTGGGTAATACTATTAATCATCCCAGGCCTGGGAAGAAGTTTACCATCAATTTTCCCCTCACTTGCACATCCAAATTTGTGATTTACGTTCTGTCTTGCCCATGTGGGTTATACTACATGGGCAAGACAGAATGTCAATTTAGGGAGAGGATGGCCAACCATCGATCCGCCATTAGAGCAGCATTAGAAACTGGCAAAAATGATCAGCCTGTAGCTCGTAATTGTGTGCAAGCTGCACATAGCATAGCAAGTATCCGCTGCAAATTGATTGATCATGTCCCTGCCTCCAATCGTGGGGGCAATAGAGGTAAAAAACTCCTCCAGTTTGGAGAGCAGGTGGATTTACAGACTGGATACTCTTGCCCCAAAGGGACTGAATGAGGTTCTGGGATTGCATTGTTTTCTATAATGTCTTTAAGAAATTCCTGATATGAGTTGATACAAAGTTTCTACTAGCATTTACATAATGTTTCACATAGTGTTTAATTAGATACATGTGATGAATGAGTATACTATTGGGATGAGCTGTTAAAAGCATTAACCTATATAAAGCTTTTTTGCATATTCCGGAGAGATATTTATAGTTCATAACCCTGTGTTGTTTTTTAACTATGTTTGTCCATTTATGTATTAACTGTTTGGATCATATGGATCGTGTTTTTTATATCTCTAATGTTTTTTTTCTGGTTTGTTTGTTATTATTAGTTGCTATGGGTACGGAACTGCATGCCGGGTGCGGTCTGCTGTTGATGACGTCACTCTGTAAGGAAGCCAGTGCCAGCGGCTAGGGAGCGCGTCAGCGACCGCTCGTGGAGGATGACTCACTCCCAACGTCAGTTGGAGGCGACGGGTTAGCACCACGAGGGGGTGAGGGCTGATGACGTCATCCGCTGGGACACGATGGCGGCAACAAGCAGTGGTGATTCATTCTGGCAGCGGCAGCACAGGTGAGCAAAATTTACAATCACATGGTGTATTATCTGATGGGTATTTAAGATACAATTGTAGCACTTTACACTCATCCCTGACGACGGGCTGCGGCCCGAAACATGTGTTGGATGCACTGTTGGTAATAAACGCCACTTTCTTTCTGCAACAAGTCTCCTGAGTGCCGCCGTGACCTTTTGCCACATACAGTCTTGCTGACTGAGGGAGGGCACCGGAGCAAGTAATGTTTTACATTGTTGGAGTGCCGGCTTTGTTTGCTATATATATATATATATATACACATATACACATACACAGTAAGTATATATATATATATATATATATATATATACTGCTCAAAAATATAAAGGGAACACTTAGACAACACATCCTAGATCTGAATGAATGAAATATTCTTATTAAATACTTTGTTCTTTACATAGTTGAATGTGCTGACAACAAAATCACACAAAAATTATCAATGGAAATTAAACTTATTAACCCATTGAGGCCTGGATTTGGAGTCACACTCAAAATTAAAGTGGAAAAACACACTACAGGCTGATCCAACTTTGATGTAATGTCCTTAAAACAAGTAAAAATGAGGCTCAGTAGTGTGTGTGGCCTCCACGTGCCTGTATGAACTCCCTACAATGCCTGGGCATGCTCCTGATGAGGTGGTGGACGGTCTCCTGAGGGATCTCCTCCCAGACCTGGACTAAAGTATCCGCCAACTCCTGTACAGTCTGTGGTGCAACGTGGCATTGGTTGATGGAGCGAGACATGATGTCCCAGATGTGCTCAATTGGATTCAGGTCTGGGGAACGGGCGGGCCAGTCCATAGCATCAATGCCTTCATCTTGCAGGAACTGCTGACACACTCCAGCCACATGAGGTCTAGCATTGTCTTGCATTAGGAGGAACCCAGGGCCAACCGCACCAGCATATGGTCTCACAAGGAGTCTGAGGATCTCATCTCGGTACCTAATGGCAGTCAGGCTACCTCTGGCGAGCACATGGAGGGCTGTGCGGCCTCCCATAGAAATGCCACCCCACACCATTACTGACCCACTGCCAAACCGGTCATGCTGGAGGATGTTGCAGGCAGCAGAACGTTCCCCTTGGCGTCTCCAGACTCGGTCACGTCTGTCACATGTGCTCAGTGAGAACCTGCTTTCATCTGTGAAGAGCACAGGGCGCCAGTGGCGAATTTGCCAATCTTGGTGTTCTCTGGCAAATGCCAAACGTCCTGTACGGTGTTGGGCTGTAAGCACAAACCCCACCTGTGGACGTCGGGCCCTCATACCACCCTCATGGAGTCTGTTTCTGATCGTTTGAGCAGACACATGCACATTTGTGGCTTGCTGGAGGTCATTTTTCAGGGCTCTGGCAGTGCTCCTCCTGTTCCTCCTTGCACAAAGGCAGAGGTAGCGGTCCTGCTGCTGGGTTGCTGCCCTCCTACGGCCTCCTCCACGTCTCCTGATGTACTGGCCTGTCTCCTGGTAGCGCCTCCATGCTCTGGACACTACGCTGACAGACACAGCAAACCTTCTTGCCACAGCTCGCATTGATGTGCCATCCTGGATGAGCTGCACTACCTGAGCCACTTGTGTGGGTTGTAGACTCCGTCTCATGCTACCACTAGAGTGAAAGCACTGCCAGCTTTCAAAAGTGACCAAAACATCAGCCAGAAAGCATAGGAGCTGAGAAGTGGTCTGTGGTCACCACCTGAAGAACTACTCCTTTATTGGGGGTGTCTTGCTAATTGCCTATAATTTCCACCTGTTGTCTATTCCATTTGCACAACAGCATGTGAAATTGATCAATCAGTGTTGCTTCCTAAGTGGACAGTTTGATTTCACAGAAGTGTGATTGACTTGGAGTTACATTGTGTTGTTTAAGTGTACCCTTTATTTTTTTGAGCAGTGTATTATATATACTAGGTGCTTCATCGCGCCCTACGGTCGCTCTTCACACCGTCGCAAGGGGCTACGCCCCGTTAACTCCTGCATGCCTTTCTGGGGTTCAATATTTGTATAATATGGAGTATTACCTGCATTCCTTTGTTAGTGGGTAAATATTGCACAATGAAAGGGCGTGCGATGGTGAAGGAGGTGCAGCCCCTTGCAACGGCGTGATCAGCACCTGCAGGGAACGATGTACAGAATGTAGTGGGTGCGGGGGGGACTGCGGATGGGGAAGGGTGTCTGTAGATGCTGCGGGTGGAGGGGGGGCGGAAGCGGGGGGGAGGCCGGATGGGGAAGGGTCGGGAGGTGCTGAGGGTGGGGGAGGGGCAGAGGAGTGGGGGCTGCAGATGGGGGAGGGGTCTGGAGGCACTGCAGGTGGGGGAGGGGCAGGGGTGCCACGGGTGGGAGAGGGGCAGGTGCAGGGATGTTGCGGATGGGTGAAGGGTTCCGGAGGTGCTGTGGGATGGGAAGGGGGTGCCGGGGGTGGGGTAGGGGGTCCGGAGGCGCCATGGGTGAGGAGGGGCAGGTGCAGGTGGTGCGGCGGATGGGGAAGGGGGTCCGGAGGTGCTGCAGGTGGTGGAGGGGCAGGTGCAAGGGTGCCGTGGGTGGGGTAGGGGTGGGTGAGGGGGGGACCGCGGATGGAGGAGGGTGTCTGCGGGTGGAGGGGGGCAGGTGTGGTGGGAGACATATATGGGGGTGGATGGTGGAGGGGGTCTGGAGGTGCTGTGGGTGGTAGAGGGGCAGCGTAGTGGGAGCCGCTGGTGGTGTAGGGGGTCTGGAGACACAGCGTGTGGGGGAGGGGTGGAGTGCCGCATGTGGTGGTGGGGAAGGTGCGGAGGTGTGGTGCATTGGGGAGGGGTCTGGAGGCGCTGCGGGTACTATACCTGGCAAAAAAGTAGTTGGAGGGTATGCAGTAACAGGGCCAGGACAGGGGTGACAGGGTCAGAACAGGGGTGACGGGCCAGGACAGGGGTGACAGGGTCAAAATAGGGGTGACGGGGCCAGTACAGGGTGACGGGGCAAGGACAGGGGTGACGGGGCAAGGACAGGGGCGACGGGGCCAGGAAAGAAATGACAGGGACAGGATAGGGGTGACAGGGCTAGGGTACGGGCGGCAGGACCAGGACAGGAGTGACAGGGCCGGGATAGGGTTGACAGGGCAAGCACTGGGGTGACAGGGCCAGGATAAGGGTGACAGGGCCAGGATAAGGGTGACAGGGCAAGGCCAGGGGTGACAGAGCAAGGCTAGGGGTGACAGGGACATGACAGAACACAGGGCATGGGAGAGATTGGTATTAGGGACAAAACAGTGGTGACAGACAGATGTGTCTTACCGGAGTCACTGCTGCTGTTCCACTCCAATCTGTTGGGATCTGCTGCTGGTGGAGACTTGGCATGGCTGACTCTCTCAGGCTGGAGTCCTGCTTCCTCTGCCCGTCCGCATCCCTCCCCCCCTCCTCAGTCACACACCGCGGACCTCGCGCGGCTGCCGGGCACTGTGGTAAGGGGAGAATGGGAGTGACTGGTTAGCCCCCAGGAGACGCTGCGGCTGGAGGGAGGAGGGGGTCATAGCATGCACGCGGCGCGGACCTCGCGGCTGCCGGGCACTGTGGTAAGGGGAGACTGGGAGTGACTGGTTAGCCCCCAGGAGACGCTGCGGCTGGAGGGAGGAGGGGGTCGGAGCCTGCAAGCAGCGCAGACTTCTGCAGCACTGCCTGCCGGCTAAAGTGTGAGGAGCTGGGTGCACCTCACTGCAGGCGGCAGCACTGCAGGTAGCGGTGGGGTTGCTGGGGCTGGAGATAACAGAGGCGGTACGGATCCTGCACAGCAGCAGGTGCCCCACAAAACTGCAGCTAAGAAGCGTGGAGTGTGCCAGAAAGTGACGCTCCTCCGCGCCGGAGAGCCCCTGCTGAGTATGCCATACTTACCTACTCTCCCGGAAGCTGCGGGAGGCTCCCGTTTTTTGGGGTAGCCCCCCGCACCCCCGGAAGAGTGGGCTGGTCTCCCGCATCCTGCTCGCACCCTAGTGATGCGAGCAGGATGAGAGATAACCTCCAGCATTCGCGGGTCCGTCGGGTGGAGAAGGGGTTAAAATGACGCAAATCGCGTCATTTTAGCCCCGCCCCCTTCCCGCGGATCACAGCATTTCCCGATGCGGGGGCGGGGCTTAGTGATGTCACAGTCCAGCCCCGCCACCCGAAGACACCTGCTGCGTCTCCTCTCCGGGCTTCTCCCGGAAAGGAGAATTAAAATGTAGGTAAGTATGGAGTATGCTGATGTGGGGGGTCAAGCACACAGTGAGCCGGTGCCCGTCTGTCTGTACGGCATACCCCCTCACACACCCCCATACCTCCCAACTGTCCCGATTTTTCGCGTGACAGTCCAATTTTTTTTGGTCTGTCCCGCTGTCCCACCCGCGGGCCGCAGTGTCCCACGGTGGGGGCAATTGGGAAGCTCCTGTACTCGCTGTTCTGCGGTGAATAGACGCTGTGCGCATACGCACAGCGTCTATTTAGTGGAGACAGGGAGAGGGGGCATCAAGGGGTACGGATTAAGAGGGGGTTCCGGCAGCAGAGCCGTATTAAGGAGGGGGCCCAGGGGGTATGTACCGCGGGCCCCACAGTTTTAGCCCCCCCGGCTGGAGAAGCTCTGTCCCAGCTCTGAAGCTCCCCCGTCCTGCCAGTAACAGCAGCAGCATTTTCCTACAGTCAGCACATGCTGCTGGCAGGTCTGTGGTGTTGCCGGGAGGCAGAAGCCTCCCTGCTTTCTTCTGCCAGTGCGGGTGTGTAGGGGGGATGTCTGGATTTACCCCTAGCTGAGGGGCCAAAATCCCATGTAAAAAAAAAAATCCTGGAATTTGCATAAGAGGGCGTGGCCACACGGGCCGCGATTAGGCCACGCCCCCAAACCCACAGCAGGCACAGCAATGAGATGACTCAAGTGCCCTGGCCCCCCAGACTCATAATCCGCCCCTGGGGGCATGCCAGCAGCTCACAGAGCGCTGGGCATGCCCCCTCACTGACGAAAACAGGGGCGTAGCTCGTGATCACGGGTCCTCCTGTGAAGCCACCCCCCTTTTTGTTGACCACGCCCCCTTTTCGCCGTGTGTGTGTGTGTGTGTGTGTCCCTCATTCTGCCTAAAGAAAGTTGGGAGGTATGCACCCCTGTCTGCCTGAAGAAAGCTGGGAGGTATGCACCCCTGCCTGTGCCATGCCCACACCATCTGCTTCTGCTCCTAGTCTCCTATAGATTTGCCCAGATCTGTGACTCATTTGACTAACTCCGCCCAGTGTTGTGACTCCGCCCAGCGTTAGCAAATGAAGCACAAAGTCACAGATCTGGGCTATTATATAGGAGATATATATATATGGTCATTTTGGACTTGAGGCGCCCACACACTGCAGCACCAAGTGTCAAGCGTCTGGTTTTTCCTTTATTGCTCCTCTCCCTGATGTCACATCAAGATCATACAGGTACATACCTCAATTTATTTCTATATCACTAAGCTTTGCAATAGTGAAAACACATTCCAAATTCATCCGGTAGTTTTTGCATGATGCCATAACAAACAGACAAACAGACAGACAAAAATTCTGAAATATTTGTTTTTCGTCTCCATAGTTAATAAACAGTCCCTAGAAGTATATTTCTGAAAAATAAATTCCTGTGTACAGACACAACCCTTACAGTTTTATTATAGGTATAGATGACATGTGGCCTCACGTGCAGTCACCAGTGATACCTTGTAGTATTAAAATTAAAATAGTAGCAGTATCATAATACATTTTATCATTCTTCTAAAGTGAATATATTGTTGGCATTTCTGACTTATATTTGACATTTATTATAAATTGCTTGATAAGGTTTTAAAATAGTACTGATATATTAATTATTTAACTGGATTTATCCATATATTTAATGAAAGGGATGTACTTGGGATCCCTGCGCTCGTGATCCCGCCAGTCAGAATGCTGGTGCCAGAATCCCGGCACCTGTCAGAATGTCGACGGCGGCATCCCGACAGGAGGGACCCCAAACGTAAGTATCCCGGGGAGATTAGGCTGTGGGGCCAGGCTGCGTGGATCAGGCTGCATGGGGAAGGGTTAGGCTGCAGGGAGGGAGGGTTAGGGTTAGGCTGCAGGTTGGGGAGGTTAGGGTTAGGTTGCGGGAACCGAAGTTTAGGTTTAGGATGCAGGTAGGGAGAGTTAGGATTAGGGGGAGGGAGAGGATAGGCTGAGATTCCTCCTACACCCCTGTCTGTATTTTAAACAGTCGGGATGTCAGGGTATGTATTATAACTGCCGGCAGCCAAACTGCTGGGATCCCGTACAAAACCCTAATTAAAGGGTATACACACTAGGCATCACCATTACTCATTACCAGTGTGGTATATTATATACACAGAATCCATGTTGCAGGTTTATTTGAACCAACACTTTATTATTTAACACAGTCAACTGAGCAATGATGTTTTCATTTGTCCTACAGTATATATAATGGGATGGATTGTTTAATTTCATTACTTATTATTTAGTTCACTATATATCGCTTTAGTTTAGTGGCATTGTGTTTGGGTAGTGTCAGCTAATATCCATTTTAAGGTATACTTAATAAAGTTATATATTTTATCATTTTATTTAGACTGTGAGTGCCCAATAGGGAATATTCTTTTGGCTTGGTACCTTTTCAATCTAATGTGTTGTAGTTGTATTATTATCGCAGGAGCACATTCTGCTTGTTAATGGTCCCAAGAATTTATAACTTTGGAAAACAATACAATTTTTTTTCATTTCAGTCAGAATTCTCGGCCAGTCTTGTGTAATATATCTATTTTAGTCTACGGCATCTAAAGACCAGGTGGTGTTACAGTGTCCACATATGCTGACAGTGCACATCTCAGTCCTTGCACATTCATACACATGGATTTACACCATGGAAGGACTTTGTAGCTGCATTTACATGAAGTCACAACTGGGTAACCACCAAAAGACGCAGACAATCAGGCCCAATAAGAGGTGTAGAGTGGAACCAAGCCTTTTCTTGCAGACCTGTTCAATATGAGATGCCCTTTTGCTAAAAATTCTTAAAATAATACTGTATAAAATTATTGGGATTTTGAAGACATATCCTTGTTTTGTAGAAGGGTGCCGGCCATTTCCCACTCTTCAAAAAACATTTAATTTTGAAAAATTGGGCTTGGAATAATGAATTTGGGTGACATGGTCCAAACAAGATTTGGAATCTGTTACTTGGGTCATGATTTCCAGATATGCAATCTAAGCTACTGGGTACCACTTCTTCTGGTGTCCCAAGCTTAACTAAAAAAAAAAAAACAAAGTCGTGTGCCACTGTTCTAATAGAGCAGTAGAGGGGGATAGGAAAGCATGCTTCATTATTATCTTTGCAAGCAGTATTTCTTCAAGATGCCTGATGTAATCTTCAGCTCACTAAGAAACAGCATTAATATAAGCTTATTTATCCCCTCAAAGCAGTTAATCTAAAATTCTTATTGTCATTTGGGAGACGTAGATAAAATGTTTGTACAAAGAATGGTTCATAGAACAAACACATTTACAAAAACTGCTGTACTGTATCATTCCATGCATAAAAACAAAATTAAACTGATGGCTAGCAATCAGTTTCTTTGGTATATTGCACATTATGGTATCTGGATGATAGGTCAACAGGCAAAAGATCGACATTCAATATGTTGACACCTTATGGTCTGCATAGTAAAAATGTTGACAGGTTACCTGGTAAGTTTCTGGTAATTTTTGACATTTTTTTCAACTTTTTCATACTTTACCGTAACTGTGGACTACAACTGAGAACAGTAACCTTGACTGAAACATGGAGAGCTAAGCAAGCCATGCGAGGAGCCGCAAAACACTAATTGGGGTTTCCTGTGCGGAAACCTACAAATTGACACCCACAAAACTCATCAAAAACTCCTGTTGATTTTTCATGCGTCGACTATGTCTGTGTCGACTTATTGATTGTGTCGACATTTTTCACATGTCGACCTTATGCATGTCGGCCATTTGGGGTTGACGTAGGCACTGTTGACCTTTTTACTGTTGACCTTTTGAACCACACCCTTACATTATACATTATACTGTTTGTTTCCTGGTTTTGTATCTTTTGAAATGTTGGAATGTACATTTATGGAAACTGAGTAATAACTGTTAGTATTTAGGTTTTACCATAGTAAACTAATATAAATGCTTTCTCTGAGTCAATCTGCTATTATAAATATCAACCAAATTATTATTTCATATGAAGTAAGTTACATTAGGAGTCACTCTTCCTCTTATCTTTAGAAACTTCTTCCAAATTTGTCTATTACAGGTTGAGTATCCCATATCCAAATATTACAAAATACGGAATATTACGAAATACAGAATTTTTTGAGTGAGAGTGAAATAGTGAAACCTTTGTTTTCTGATGGCTCAATGCGCACAAACTTTGTTTAATACACAAAGTTATTAAAAATATTGTATTAAATGACCTTCAGGCTGTGTGTATAAGGTGTATATGAAACATAAATGAATTGTGTGAATGAACTCACACTTTGTTTAATGCACAAAGCTATTAAAAATATTGGATAAAAATACCTTCAGGCTGTGTGTATATGAGGTGTATATGAAACATAAATGCATTATGTGCTTAGACTTGGGTCCCATCACCATGATATCTCATTATGGTATGCAATTATTCCAAAATAATGAATAATCCGAAATCCAAAATTCTTCTGGTCCCAAGCATTTTTGATAAGGGATACGCAACCTGTATTATAGTTGACTGCCAGTGTTACCGTAACTGTTAGGGCATTCTGACCCTCACATACTGTAGGCTATTACTATACCATTTCTACATGACAATCATTGATATCTATCTAAAGGTGTGTATACACAGTGATATTTGGGCTATGCCTGACTCTCACTATGCGATATGGAGTGTGGTCAATATCGCAAGCCTACATAACTGTGCTTGCAATACTGGCTATGTGCGATTTTGGCTAAGTGTCAATTTTGACTATACTTTTATACTAGATAGTCAAAATGTACTTGCCTGCACAGTCTATCTAGGCTTGAGATACCGACCTCGCGGGACCGCGCATCGGGATCGCATCGGGATCACAAGGTAACTTTCACCTTGCGATCTGCACTAACTTTCCTTGCGATTTTGACTATATAGTCAAAATCGCAAGAAAAAATCTCACCGTGTGTACACACCTTTGCTGTTTCTCACTGTCTATAAAAATACACACTGTACAGCTTAAATCCATCTATTCTTTCCCCAACTCACTCTTCCCTTATTGTCAATAAATAGTGAGATAATACATTAGCATAAAGTCTACCTGATGGCAAAGTAAGTCCACAAGCAGGGCCGGTTCTAACCCTTGTGGCGCCCCGGGCAAAAATAGGGGCGTGGCTCCATACAGGGGCATGGTCAGTTACGCCCCCTGTAGAGTTGTGCCCCCATTTGTGCCCCCTGTAGAGTTGTGCCCCCATTTGTGCCCCTGTGGAGTTGTGCCCCTATTTGTGCCCCCTGTAGAGAAGTGGCGCTTAAAAAAAATAATAATAATACTTACTATCCCTGCTCCTGATTCCCGACTGCTGCTGACCTCTGTCGCGCCGCTCCTTGGATCTATGGAAGAGACGTCATGACGTCTCTCCCATAGCACAGCATAAACACTAGAGGTCAATTATGACCTCTAGCGTCTATGTGCCAGTCCCACAATGCTGTGCGGTGCGAGATGACGTCATTGTGCACCGCACAGCAAAGGTCCTCTACACAAAGGGAAACTAGACGGGTAGCGTCTACCCATCTAGTTTCCTTCACAGCGCCGCACAGCACCGGGGGGCACTGACCAACAGTAGCGGATCTTGCACAGCGCCGGCGCCCTCCGGAAGGCGGCGTCCTGGGCAAAAATCCTGTGTGCCCATAGCAAGATCCGCTACTGTCCACAAGTCAGTCCATGTAAGTTTGGGATATGATCTCCTCTCAGCAATACATATAAAACAGAAAGAGAAAAAGAAACAAATTGGCACAATCTTTCAAAATTTAGTTCCTCCTCTGTTATTTAAGGCAAACAGGCTGTGATAAGCTGAACAGATCACAATAAGTAGGGAAAAATATAGGGATCTTGAAAACAGCACCATATAACACCTCTTAAGGTCATATGCTTACTAAATTTCATAGAGCAGATAGGATATCCTAAAGTTTATCCTTAGTTCCCAGAGTTTAGTTCCAATACTATGCAAGAAAATATAAGGAATGAACATGGCATAATATTGCAACTTCTAAATAACACATTTAATAAAAAATACACTTATAAAACATGGAGTATGTACTGTAGATCAGGCAAATAAAACAAGACATGGCAGTGAACGAGGTCCCACACACATAATGTACAAAGGGACTACCAGAATGAGGGAACATATGTGCATATCAAAGCTGTTTGTCCACCTCCTCTACTGTCAGCGTTGGTGCATACCGGACTACCCGCTGTTAGTAAAGTGGATGAGGAGGCAGCAGCTTATGTTGCTGTTTATTGATTCTATTTTATATTAAGTTTGTCTTGCATATATTTAATAAGTACCTGGCCACTAGACACAATGGGCACACAATGCTGACATAACCATTGGACAAAGAGCTTTCTCTTCATCTTTAAAGATTATTTTTCATTATCAACAGTGTATATGACCTCTATATTAATATTTCAGTAATCATCATACTCTTCTACATTCATTATTCCTATTGATTCTTATTAATATATATTAATAATTAATTTTATTGTAAAATCTAGCATTAAACTATAATGTGCACAACGATGCTCCTTAATTACCAATCTCCTTTACAGTAGGAATAGTAAGGGGGCGATTCAATTGTTTTATTGCACCTGATCTCTTGTCTAAAGTGACGGGAGATCAGAGGGCGATATTCAATTTGGGTTTTTTAATGCTTATGTCACGCCCAAACAGGCCGGGTTTAGCCACATATAACAGCTAATCAGTGGGATGCAAAAAGTGCCATTTGGGCGCCCAAACAGGTCACCTTTTGCACATTTCAGCTATCCAACCTTCTGGGGACTGACAGCTGAAATGTGTCTACCCAATGCTAATTACATCTGAATGGAGCAACAATTGAATTGCTCCATTGGGCGCCATCTAGTGGTCAGAGATAAATATAGATTTCCAAACCTCTGATATTACATTTATTTTAGGTTCAGAAATGAAACAATCCAACTCTGCTTTGTCTTATAACTTAATGTCACCAACTCGTTTCTTTGTATACTACTTGCAATTTTGTCATCTTAAAATGTGCAACACATGCAATTAAATATGCTTTTGTACGGGTTACTTTCCCTGCTTATGATCTGAGCGCATATGCAATACTATCAGCCTGTTATTTTTAATCCTGGCTTACGTATATACCCTTCTATGAGCGTTGGTGTGCCACCATCATTTCCTTGCTACCATCAATCATACCACTATGATATTGATAAGCAGTACCCAAAACCATTAAAAAAAATAAAAAACAATTATATAGTATAAGTATTTTTATTAAACCCACCAGATGGATAGGAAATGGAGGGAATACTGTATCAGGGGAACACATATCAAAATAGATGAATAAAAAGCAAAAACTACAGTATATCCTTCAGACATTTACTGTAGCAGCAATAACAATCAGATATATAAACAATATAGGGATCAATAATAGAGAATTTGGCAGGATGTAATGGAGTCTGAGATCGCTGGAGTTGCAGGATGCTGGTCAATCTCTGACGTTTTTTCAAGGGGCAATCATTTACTAGCCTTGGTTTTGCCTTGTTTGCCCCTTTAAAAAAGTCAGAGCTCGACTGGCATCCTACGCCTCCGGAAATCTCAGACTCCATTACATCCCACAGATGAATTTATATTGGAAGTTGGAACAATCAAAAGTGTAATAGACATCAAGAAGGATTGTAACATAAGGAAATACAGAAGTAAGGGGTAATTAAGCTGTAATAATAAATTGTCATTATTTTACTTACAGTACCTTTGTGAACCTCGTAAGAGTAGTGGAAACGCCCAGAATTATCCATTCTGGAGTGCCAGGAAATTTAAAAGGTGTGTCACATCAAATTCTGCAACCTGTCTCTAGTAGTTTTTGGTATAACAACAATCTCATAAGCAATGATATAAGGAGGCATTGAGAGACCCACACTTGGGACATAGGGGGTCATTCCGAGTTGATCGCACGTAGCAGCTTTTTGCTGCTCGTGCGATCAACTAGACGACGTCTATGGGGGAGAGTATTTCAGCATACCAAGACTGCGATCACTTGTGCAGCCCTGCTATGCAAAAAAAAGTTTTGTGTAAAAGAAGACTAGCCCTGCAGTTACTTACCCTGTGCGATGAATCCAGCGATGAAGGTCCCGGAATTGATGTCAGGCATCCGCCCTCCAAACGCCTCGACACGCCTGCATTCGGATCTCCAAGCCCGGAAAACGGTGAGTAGACGCCCCGATCCGCCTCCCGCCTGTCAATCTTCTTGCGATCCATGCTGCGACCGCTTTCTTCATTTCCGGTGTCGTTGCCCAGCGACTGCCGTCGCTGAGCAATGGCGCGACTGCACATTGCGTCCAACGCACATGCGCATAACCGACCCATTCGCACCGCTGCGATGAACTGTAGCGTGCGAGTGGGTCGGAATTACCCCCCCCCCCCCCCCCCCCAGTGAAGTAGGGTGAATACATGATGGGAGATAGATACCCCTTGTAGTATATTCCAAAGTGCATTTCTCTATACATAGTAGCAGACAAAGTTGTATTGGCATATAACAGTGAATCTTTATTAGTTGTTTTGGACAAATTAAGGAATATCAGGTTCCACTGGGAAATACATCATTGGCTATCAAAGACATAAAACAAAGTTTAAATGAGAGGTAGCAGCGTGTATGGTTGTTGGAGAAAAAAGTCTAAAGTGTTTCCCAAATCTGAATTTACAAGGTGCAAGAGAACAGTCTGGGTGTAAAGTTGCACTTGGAGGAATGCCATATTGGCCCTCATTCCAAGTTGATCGCTCGCTAGCTACTTTTAGCAGCCGTGCAAACGCATAGTCACCGCCCACGGGGGAGTGTATTTTTGCTTTGCAGGAGTGCGAACGCCTGTGCAGCCAAGCGACAGCAAACACATTTTGTGCAGAACAAGAGCAGCCCTGTAGTTACTTATTCTGTGTGATGATTGCTGCGACGAAGGTCCTGGTATTGACGTCAGATACCCGCCCAGCAAATGCCAGGCCACGGCTGCGTTTTTCCAAACACTCCCAGAAAACGGTCAGTTAAAATCCAGATACTCCCACTTCCTGTCCATCTCCTTGCGTCTGCCAGTACGACTGGAAGCGTTGCTAGAACCTGTGCAAAACCACATAGCTCTTTGTACTTGTACGACGCGCCTGCGCATTGCGGTGCATACGCATGCACAGATTAGCCCCATTCTGCCATAATCGCTGCGCTGCGAAAATCCGTAACGAACGATCAACTCGGAATGACCCCCTTTGTGGGAACAAAGAAATATCCAGTTTTCCTGCAGAAAATGTAAGTGGTTTAGCGGAGATCCTCTACATTAGGGGCAGTGCCGTAACTAGACATTTTAGCGCTGTGTGCAAGAAACAGCATGGCGCCCATAAGGAAGGGGCATGGTCACAAAATACTAATTCATATTACGCTGCACAGTAGTCTTCATTATTTAAATTGCCCTGCTCAGTAACGCCACTTACACACATTACACCAGGAGAGCCCCTGTCATACGTTACACCAGATAGAGCCCCATTTTACACATTACTCCAGGTAGAGCCCCTATCACACATTACGCCAGTTAAAGTCCCCTTTTACACAGTACGACTGGTATCCCCTGAAATGCTTTACACCAGGTAGAGCCAACATTATGCCAGGTAGAGTCCCTGATGGTTGGGGGATGGTGGTGGTGGAGGTTTTGATGGGTGTGTTAGTGCGTGTCTGTTTGTGTGTGCGGTGGGGTATGTGTCTGTGTGTGGTCTCTCCCCCTACCCGGCGTGCATGACCTTACCTAATGCTGTACCAGCTGGAACCCAGGAGCGCTGTGTCTTCCACACGTTAGAATATACTGTAGCACTGCCCAGCGCTGACAGGTAAGCTGGACACATATTGCAGTGCAGAACTCTCCGGGCGCTGGCCGGTCTTGCCAGCAATGTGCGTGGTCTCTCCCCTCTCCCTGGCGTGCACGACCTCTCCTAACACTGTGACTGCACTAGCAGAAACCCGGAAAGGCATGCTCCATATGGAAGGCAGCTACAGTACAGCGCTGCCCGGCAATAACAATTAGGCTGGCAGCGGTCGCATATTGAGGCGCAAAACTCTCCAGGTGTTGCCAGCAGTTCTGCGCCCACAGTGCATATGCGATGTGTACCAGGCACCACTGGCACACACCTAGTTACGGCCCTGACTAGGGGGGTAATGATAGTCAATCCCTCCCTAGCCTACAAGGTCAAAGGAAAAGCAGGTCAAAGGTCCACGCCACCACCCGAGGGGGAATATAAACCTGTGGCAACCAAGGTCGCCACCAGGCTCCAAGTGTGGTGAGCGCAGCGAGTCCACAAAGGGACATGCTGCGTTTGCCACTGGTATCCCGGTGTTGGTCCCCTGACAGCCAGGATCCCGACAGCCAGGATATCATGCTGATCCCATTGGAAGTTAGGGTTACTTAATAGGAACAAAGAATAGCAGCTATTAAATTTCCATTTCTTATTAACCACATGCCAGACCCTCCAGGTAGACATTAAAAGTGGAGAGACATGACCAACATCAGGAAAATTACCATTTTTGGCATATGCAGAAATATAACCAAATCAATAGAGGGCACAAAATGATAAATGCTGTTCCAAGAAAGAGGAAGCATAGACGCATTGTCAATACAACTAATCTTTAATGTAACACCATATGGCCATCTGATTTTATATGGCTGAATATATGAAAAGTTACTACGCCGTACACAAATTAATAAGACTAATGTGGGGCTTTTTACCATTCCAGAAAAAAAACTTTTGAAAGGAAGAAGTAATCAAGGTAACATTAGTTTGGACATGGACAGTATGATAAGCAGAACCTGTAGAGGGTATAACATTTTGGGAAATACAATTATATTAATAAGGGCTGCATGATCCCAAAAATGAGAGCAGTAAGAGGCTCCACTATTTGAGCAGATTATGTTTAAGATATATTAAGGCAAATAAATGCCAAGATATTGAATATGAGTTGTAGCCCATTGGAGTCCAAATCGGGCAAGCATTTCCAGCATGGTGCCACCATAGGGCCGGGTGCATTATATCCATTTAAATTGGGAAGGGTGCAGCGCCCCACTGAAACAGCCTAAAGGACTACTACTTTATATCACTTTTCTCTATTTACAACCCCTCTATGAGCTAAAATCCACTACTAGCTACTGCAACTGAGCCAATCTTTAGTCTTCTCTCTGCAATACACCTTTCCTAATAATACTCTTATACAGTTATTCCTAGATTAGTCATGTCCCCATTGCATATATGCTGCAGGGTCTTTATTTGTCCAGCTGGAAAGTAAGCACAGTACAGATTGATGGTGGGAGAGGGGTAGAACAACTAACTGCAGGTCAAGTTGCTGTGCTAGAGCTCATGCAATGACATAGGGAAGAGTGGGTATATTTACTAAAGTGCGGGTTTATAGAAGTGGAGATGCTGCCAATAGCAACCAAACAGCTTCTTACTTTTATCTTCTAGAAGGTACTAGATAAAAGATAAGTAAGTCTATTAGAGATGTGCGCGGACACCCATGTTTTGGTTTTGGTTCTAATGCATCATCATATTTTGGTTTTGGCAAAACCACCCTCAAGGGTTTTGGTTCCTATTTTCTTTTTGGTTCAATTAAAAAATTAATAGAAAATATTGACAATTGTTGATAAAAATCGATACAAAATTGATCAAAATAGCTGAAATCATATAATTTTTGCGATCCAAAACCCAAAATTCAAATTTATAATCCGTATTCGAACTGTTGGAATATCCGAAACGGTTCTTAGTTCAGATCGTATCACCTCAGAAGAACCAGACAAGGTTTTCATTTGATTTGGAACCACAAAATTTGTGTGCAATTAGATTTCAGGAGAACCAAACTGTCCATCCCTAGTTGCTACGGGCAACATCTCCACTTCTATAAAGTGCAGTGACTTAAGATGGCCATACACTACCACAACATATCTTAAGTTGTTGATGCATATGATTTTCCTTGAATTCTCCAGCAGCTTTCCAGGAGTCCTGTACTTACAATTTTGGGGGTAATTCCAAGTTGATCGCAGCAGGGAATTTTTTTTAGCAGTTGGGCAAAACTATGTGCACTGCAGGGGGGGCAGAGATAACATTTGCAGAGAGAGTTAGATTTGGGTGTTTTTTTTTGTTTCTGTGCAGGGTAAATACTGGCTGCTTTATTTTTACACTGCAATTTAGATTGCAGATTGAACTCACCACACCCAAATCTATCTCTCGCTGCACGTTATATCTGCCCCCCCTGCAGTGCACATGGTTTTGCCCAACTGCTAAAAAATTTCCTGCTGCGATCAACTTGGAATTACTCCTTTTGTACGCAATTGCTTATTTCCACATACAAGTTACTCACGCTATATCGCATGCGATCTATCAAGTGGCAGCATAGATTGCATAAGATATATCTACAGCACACAACTTACTCACGATTTATCTTAAGATTCCTTATAAATTTAAATAATGGGACGGGACTATAAAGCAGTGCAGGAATGTACATTGGTGGACAGAGTGCACAGCACCTACCAAAATCCGCTCGGTGGTACTGCCCTGCTTGTGTGCTGCTGCTGTCAAGTGACTCAACTTCAGATGTATCATGCAATTAATCGGAAGTACTAAGAACACTCACGATGTGCACTATTTTGCATGCGATTATGATAAATCATTATTGCAGCACTGACAATCTGTGGCTACGACTTACAATACAAGGGAACGCTCATCGGGTGGGAATCGTAACTAAGGGGGTCATTCCGAGTTGATCGCTCGCTAGCAGTTTTTAGCAGCCGTTCAAACGCTATGCCGCCTCCCACTGGGAGTGTATTTTAGCTTAGCAGAAGTGCGAACGAAAGGATCGCAGAGCGGCTACAAAATAATTTTGTGCAGTTTCAGAGTAGCTTCAGACCTACTCAGCGCTTGCGATCACTTCAGACTATTTAGTTCCTGTTTTGACGTCACGAACACGCCCTGCGTTCGGCCAGCCATGCCTGCGTTTTTCCTGGCATGCCTGAAAACGGTCAGTTGACACCCAGAAACGCCCTCTTCCTGTCAATCACTCTGCAGCCAGCAGTGCGACTGAAAAGCTTTGCTAGACCTTGTGTGAAACTACATCGTTCGTTGTAATAGTACGACGCGCATGCGCATTGCACCGCATATGCATGCGCAGAAGTGCCGATTTTTTTGCCTGATCGCTGTGCAGCGAATGAAAGCAGCTAGCGATCAACTCAGAATGACCCCCTAAATTACATTCGATTTGACACTTTTCACTCAATTTATCGGCCCTATGTGTCGAAATCATATAAAAAGAGCCCATATTGTACTAGTGTATGTCCACCTTTAGTGTGTGCGCGTGTGTGTGTAGCAAAGATGATTATTTCCATTTTACAATGCACATCATACAGACAGTAACATTTCTTACATTTTTATTTTAGGCAAACAACACTTCATTTCGTAGAAAATAGAGCTGTCAGTTTGTCTTTCGTGCACACTCTAAATTGGAAAACCATCATTTGTTCCAGAATGATGAAGAGTTTAAAGACTAATGATTGGCCCTGGATTAATGTACAGTAAATAAACGGAACAGGAAAATGGAAATTAGGCAACACAATTTGTTTGTGACATTGGTGCAACCTGCACTCATTTAATCAGGACATTTCTATTTGAATGGCATCGAATACAGATTTGTTCTACACATTTACTGCCTGGAACTACATTACATGATACATAAAATCCATATATTAATCAACTTGTTTTTGCACAGAAAGGAGGTAGCAATTGAAGCCGTCACATCCTATCTCATAATAACACCTTCGCCGTAGCTTAAAAAGAAGTTTATTGTTTCCGAGAATAATTGTCGTACATATTCCACTTATTTCCAATGTACAAAGTGTTATAATCATTTCAATGGTTTCAGAAGCTTCATTGTAAAAGAAAATGAGTTTGTAAGAGCCAGCGCTCTCAATCACCTTTAATCTAAAAGTGACAAATTAATACTTACTAAATGACCTTACTTTTTATACAGATAGATGTCCTTGGTGAATAGAGGCTCATTAGAGGATTAATGCATTACATGTAGTACAAGCCATCCACTGAGAACTCAAGGAGCTGTCTCTGCGATTAAACTTGAACGTCATGACAGATGACAGCAAGAATTTAATAGCAGGAAAAATGTAACAAATCTTGCTCTATATTGGCTGCATTGGCTTTAAGTATTTTAGGTTACAATGTCATAATCATCAATTACAATTAAATATTATCTACAGAGGGCTGTAGCCTGCAAATACTTAGGCTTCTATGGAATGCTAATGATGGAATCTGGACATTAAATAATACTTAAAGAGTGAATACATTTACATATGAGGACAGAGATCCTGATAATATTATAGGGACATGTCATTAAATGCTGGAAACTCTCGGGCTATTGCTCCACTGTTAATGTCTATGACGTGATAGGTAAATCATTTGGCATGCTTCAGAATTCATCAAAATTGAGAGGTTCTCAAATCAGTTGCAGCTGGGTACACACTATACGATATATCGGTACGTTGCAAGCAATCTGCACAATCATCATATAACAGAGGTTCTCAAAAGAGGTCCTCAAGGCACCCCAACGGTCCAGGTTTTAGGTATGGCCATAGCTCAACACAGATGGTTAAATCAAATTCACTAAGGTGCTGATTAAGGAGGACATGTACTGGCAGTGAAGACAAAGTGAACATACACACTATACGACAGAGGTTGTCAAACGTGGTCCTCAAGGCACCCTAACAGTCTAGGGTTTAGGTATATCCATGCTTGGCCACAGGTGACATAGGGGGAGATGTACTAAGCGGTGATAAGTGGAGAAGTGAGCCAGTGGAGAAGTTGCCCATGGAAACCAGTCAGCTGTACTGTATACGTTTATAGTATGCAAATATCTAAATGTTACATCAATGCTGATTGGTTGCCATGGGCAACTTCTCCACTGGCTCACTTCTCCACTTTTATCACTGCTTAGTACATCTCCCCCTATGTCACCTGTGGCCAAGCATGGATATACCTAAACCCTAGACTGTTAGGGTGCCTTGAGGATCACGTTTGACAACCTCCGTCGTATAGTGTGTATGTTCACTTTGTCTTCACTGCCATTGGTCACTGCACATCTAATAGGATGATTCCACAGCCAGCGCAGTGTTGTTATATACAGCATGCAACGATATATTGCGTTGTTGTACAGCTGATCAAATAGTGTTTACAGCACTGCAAATGTAACATTATACTGAATTACCACCTTGGTGGTTTACACTGTAGGAAGGTGTATACCCTGCTTTATTTACCAAAGGCAGGACATCCTATATCAAGAATGCCAAAAACTTCTGAATGCAACTGTAATTTAAAGAAATTTCATTAAAAAGTTTGAAAAATTAATAAAAATAACAATAAAAATATATGTATACACTCAGGGGTGGATTTACTAAAAGGCAACCTAAGCATCCGCCTAGGGCCCGGCGGGTACCAAGGGGCCCGGCCAAACCCAACACGTCCATCACAAAAGCTGTCTCTTCCGGAGTCCCACTGCACAGTAGGGATGGACATTGATTACCGATATTTCGTAACCATCAATGTTTTTGTTTCGATGGTAGTGTTTTTAGCATTCAGTGGTGCCTTTCCGATGTTTGTCACCATCAAATGGTAATCATTTGATGATTGCTTGTTTTTTTCTAGTTCCTAATAGTTATGCCTCCCCTGGCTGCTGTGTCTGTAACAAGGAAACTTCATAAGTTAGTTGGAAGTTGTCTGACACTCTCTCTGATCATACATGAGCCTGCCCAGT
Organism: Pseudophryne corroboree; assembly: GCF_028390025.1. Taxonomy (NCBI): domain Eukaryota; kingdom Metazoa; phylum Chordata; class Amphibia; order Anura; family Myobatrachidae; genus Pseudophryne; species Pseudophryne corroboree. The sequence continues at coordinate 694,873,555 of NC_086446.1, forward strand.
CCCATCACTCCCTCCCCTCTCTAGGCTGCTGCTAGGCAACAGGGCACACTGCTAGCTCTGATTGGCTCTCACTGACTCAGAGAGCCAGTCAGAGCACAGCCTTCACTCCACAGTCAGTTGTGAATGTGAGTAACAACAACATTTATTAAAAGCTGTATTAGTATTACCACCACACCAGGCAGTGACCACCATATCATCATCATATGTCCAGTGTTGGTCAGACTCAGAGACTGGCTGTTTTTGTGAATATAGGGGCTGATTCAGAGATGGACGCAGCGGCTGTGTACATCTGGTCTGCGCATGCACACTGGCCGCAGTAAGCGTGCACCACCCTTCTCGCCGCAAGATGATTGACAGTGGCAAGCGTTCAGGGGATGGCGATGCAGTGTTCGTGGGAGTGGCGGGCCAAACAGGGTGAGCCGGGAGAGTTTTCGGGGCGGCTGCATGACATCATGCGCAGCCACTCCAATAAAAAAATTAGCAAGGGTCAATCTTAATTCGATGCGTCCGCAATGTAATTGTGGACTCATCAGGAGGCGGTGCATCACACATGCTGTGCGGCCTTGCCCTGCTCTGGGCGGCCCCTAGCATGTGAGGAGATGGATGCAGATCTTGCTGCGTGTGCAATGAACTGTGTCTGTCAGGTCCCTAGTAAGAAAGAATATAGTGGAATGAAGCAACACAACTGTATTTACAGTATATATAGTGAACTATTTTTCTGCTATTTTAAGTTAGCTGGCGATAAAGTAGTATATATATATATATATATATATATATATATATATCATTACTCATTCGGCGGCACTCACAGCTCCTTGATAAAAGATAAACCACACAGCGTCTTTAAGACTTTAAGGGGTATATTCAGGCGTGGCCTGGCAGCCATCAGGACAGGACGTCTTCCACTGAAACTCTGCTGATCCCAGCTAATAAATCCCTTGCAAGCCCCTCTATTGCTGCCGTTGTTGCCCTTAACAGTGCCCCTTTTCTCCCTACACCTGCTGTCCTGCTGAGGTTAGTGTACGCAGAGCCGAAAGGGACCTCCTGTCCCCCTGCAGGTTGCGGTCTACCCTAGTCCTCCAAGCCGGGGACTTGATTTAGCTGCTGGTCCCGGTGCTCCGGCACCCTCGGGCCGCGGCTTGAAGTCTTACCCTCTCCTACCAATCTGCTCTCCTCTCCCGCGGAGTCCCCATTGCTGGATCCCATGGCTGCGTCTGGAGGAAGCCGGCGCCCGCCCGCACATTGACCGAGGCTGGTGCCCACCATCTTGTGGATCCTCACACCTGCTGCAGTCGGGGCCGCGCTGAATGGGACACCTGCTGCCCTCCTGGGAGACCACTTCCTGCGATCTGTGCCTGTGTACCGTCGTGTACACTGACTGTAGACCTGCAGACAGGGAGGTAAGCGGCTAGAGCCTGCTTTTTCCCCCTGGTGACACACCATAGGCCCTCATTCCGAGTTGATCACTCGCTAGCTGCTTTTAGCAGCAGTGCAAACGCTAAGCCGCCGCCCTCTGGGAGTGTATCTTAGCTTAGCAGAAGTGCAAACGAAAGGATTGCAGAACGGTGCCAACATTTTTTCAAGCAGTTTCAGAGTAGCTGCAGACCTACGCCTACCTTGCGATCACTTCAGACTATTTAGTTCCTGTTTTGATGTCACAAACACGCCCTGGGTTCGGCCAGCCACTCCCCCGTTTCCCCAGCCACTCCTGCGTTTTTATCTGGCATGCCTGCGTTTTTACACACACTCCCCGAAAACGGTCAGTTACCAACCAGAAACACCCACTTCCTGTCAATCACTCAACGATCAGCAGTGCAACTAAAAAACGTCGCTAGACCTTGTGTGAAACTGCATCGGCTTTTGTGAAAGTATGTCGGGTGTGCACACTGTGCATCATACGCATGCGCAGAAGTGCCAATTTTTTGCATGAACGCTGCGCTGCGAACAACGGCAGCTAGCGATCAACTCGGAATGAGGGCCATAGTGCGGGGGTCATATCTCCATGACCCGGACCCCCCCTTTCTAACCCCCCTTCCCCTCCATCACACATGCCCGTGATTGCCCTATTGCCTGTGGGTGAGTGGCAGTGAACACAATTGGTTCTTGATACTGTGATGTTAGTGTATTAGAATGCTTAATATTTGTAGACACTCCCTTACTAACATGTGTAAGACTGAATCTTCAGTGATGGTCCCTAGGACAAGAGGGATGCTGGGAAATGGGTGGTTCAGTGTGCAGTGTGTCTGGAGTTGGTGATGGAATAAACAGCACAGCAGTGAACTCACATGTCTCTGTGTCCTGATGACTGGATATACAAACGTATGAACAAAACATGGTGTCAGAAGAAATGTAACTTGGACTGCTAGTGCTCTCAGAGTGTGAAAGAATCTTGCAGCAGTCTGTAAGGCTGTGATACTCGGTGTCTGCTAAGCCTGCCGTGTGCTCCTATCTTCAAACAGTGAGTAACCATGGATAAACTAGCTCCTCCAACCGGCATGCTGATGTCTGGTAACTTGTCTGAAAACTGGAAAAGATTTAAGCAAAGGTTTAATATATATCTTGCTGCATGTGGAGCTAATACAGAGGCTGACAAAATGAAGGCATCCATTTTCCTCCATGTGATAGGAGAGGATGTGCTGGACATTTATACTAGTTTTCAGTTTGATGAGTGGCAAAATATGGTGCTATCTTCTATAATGCAAAAGTTTGAAGATTACTTTGTGCCAAGGAAAAATGTGACATATGAAAGATATAAGTTTTTCACATGTGATCAGAAGTCTGGAGATGGATTTGATCAGTATGTTACAGAGCTGCAATCACTCAGTAAAACCTGTGAGTTTGGATATTTAAAGGATTCACTGATTAGAGATCGTATTGTCTGTGGAATACCTGATAATGGACTCAGAGAGAGATTGCTGAGAGAGCAAGACCTAACACTAGATAAGGCGGTGACTATGTGCAGATCTGCAGAAATAACTAGATTTCAAGCCAAAAAGTTACACAAGGAAGCTGATGCTGCTGTCCATGTAGTGCAGAACACAGAGCCAAGCAAACATCCATTCTCAAGAATGAAGCAGTCTCATCCACAGTTTAATAAGGAAATGTGTAGTAGATGTGGAAATGCTCACAATCCTAAAATGTGCCCTGCTTATTGTAAAACCTGCATGAAATGTGGTAGACTTAATCATTTTGCCAAATGCTGTAAAATGAAAAGGGAAACAAGCAATGTGCATGCTGTTAAACAAACAGAGGAATTCTTTGTGGATTGCATTGAACTTTGCAGTGCAGATAAGAAAGAATGGATTGTCCCTTTAACTGTGAACAAGATTGTCATTCCCTTTAAGCTTGATACTGGCGCGCAGGTGAATTTAATATTGTTTCAAGACTATAAAACTTTTAGATTAAAACCTAAAATTCATCCAGCCAAAGTAAAAGTTACAGGGTACACTGGGGATGAAATTCCTGTGAAAGGTACATGCTTAGTGACACTGAAATATAAGGGACAACAGTTTAAAACATCTCTACTGATTGTGGATAAAAATGTGCAACCGATTCTAGGATTAAGTTCCTGTGAGAAACTAAGCTTGCTAAAGAAAGTTTTTATGGTGACATCACAAGTAGAAGATGACGGCAAATCGATGTTTACAGAATACAGAGACTTGTTTGAAGGTCTAGGTTGTTTGCCTGGAGAGCATAAAATAAATATAGACATGCAAGTTTCTTCAGTGATACACCCCTTTAGAAAAGTGCAGTTTGCGCTGAGAGAAAAACTGAAACAAGAGTTAAATCACATGGAAGCCTTGGGTGTGATACAGAAAGTTGATGAGCCTACTGAATGGGTAAGCTCCTTAGTAATTGTTGAAAAGAAAAAATGGACAACTCAGAATATGTCTAGACCCCAGAGGTTTAAACAAAGCTATTAAACGAGAACATTTCAAACTACCAACCAGAGATGAAATGATGTCGCAATTTGCGGGAGCAAAATGGTTCAGTAAATTGGACGCATCTTCAGGATTCTGGCAAATGAAGCTAGATGAGGCCAGCTCAAAGCTTTGTACATTTAATACACCAGAAGGTCGATACAGATTTCTTCGACTACCATATGGAATATTGTCTGCTCCAGAAGTATATCACAAAAAGATACACATGATTTTTGAACATATTCCAGGTGTTGAAACAATGATGGATGACATTATTGTCTGGGGATCTACAAAGGAAGAACATGATTCTAGATTGAGACAAGTAATGGAACTTGTCAAGAAAGTGAATCTAAAGCTAAACAAGGACAAATGTGAATTTGGCGTGAATACACTTACCTTTATGGGCGACGTGGTCTCGGATCAAGGTGTAAAACCAGACCCAAGGAAAATATCAGCCATAGTGAACATGGAACGTCCTAACAACAATGATTACTTACTTAGGAAAGTTTATTTCTCAACTCTCTGAACGAACAGCCTCTCTTAGATGGCTGTTGGACAAAGATAACGAGTGGATGTGGTCACATGAACAAGAAGAAAGTTGGCAAAACTTGAAACAGATCATTACAGAGCAACCAGTGCTAAAATTCTTTAATCATGCGAAAAGAATAAGATTTTCAGCAGATGCTTCGCAATTTGGCCTAGGCTCAGTGCTGTTACAAGAACATGAGGATACATGGCAACCAGTAATCTATGCATCAAGAGCACTGACAAGTGCTGAAACAAGGTATGCTCAGATAGAAAAAGAACTTCTAGCGATCACATATGCATGTGAGCGATTTCATCAGTTTGTGTATGGTCAAACATTTACAGTGGAAACTGACCACAAGCCATTGGTAGCTATCATGACTAAATCATTACATGACTGTCCCATGAGAATTCAACGAATGCTTATCAGACTACAGAAATATGATGTACACTTGCTGTACTGTCCCGTCAAATACATGTACATTGCTGATACACTTTCTCGTGCTGTGGATAAAAGTGAAGGCTCCAAAAGTCTGATGGATGAAGAGATAGAAGCCTATGTTAATTTGATCGTAGCTTCTCTACCAGTGTCTCTTGCAAGACAAGAACAGATTAGGAAAGAAACTGAGACAGATGACACAACGAAAGTGTTGAAAGATATCATTCTGAAAGGTTGGCCAGCAGAAAAACATGCGTGCCCGCTGTCTATCCATGATTATTGGATGTACCACAGTGACCTTACAGTTGTCGATGGTATTATTTACAAAGGCAATAGGTTTGTCATACCTGCACGACTAAGAAAAACTATGCTGTGCAAGATACATGAAAGCCACTTAGGAGAAGAAAAATGTAAGCGGAGAGCGCGTGAAGTTATGTATTGGCCAAGAATGAACCAAGACATAGCACAGACTACAGCTACATGTGAATTATGTCTTACGTATAGACCGAAACAACAAGTCGAGCCACTGAGTCCTCACGCAGTGCCAGAGAGACCGTACCAGAAAGTTGGCGCAGATTTGTTTGATTGCAATGGGAAAATGTACATTGTCATGACTGATTATTACTCTAACTACCCTGAGGTGAAGACACTACATACAACTACTAGTATAGCTGTAATCAATTGCATGAAGTCAATCTTTGCAAGGCATGGTGTTCCTATGGAAGTGTTCACTGACAATGGTCCTCAGTTTTCCAGTGCTGAATTTAGACAATTTGCTGATGAGTGGGAATTTGTCCATACTACGTCAAGTCCCCACTATCCACGCTCAAATGGGTTGGTGGAAAGTTCAGTAAAAACTGTAAAGAGTCTCATGAAAAAAGCTCAAGAAGGTAAAGAAGATTTCTACAAAAGTCTTTTAATCTACCGCTGTACACCTTTACAGAATGAACTTTCTCCTGCACAAATGCTGATGGGAAGGAGGATTAGAGCAAATCTCCCGATACATGATGAACTGCGTAATACACATAACTCAGCATTGGTCAGACTAAGGAACGTCAACAGGCGAAACAGAAACTGTTCCATGACAGGCGAGCAAAAAGCTTATCTGATCTAAAATCGGGTGACCAAGTCCATCTCAGAGATCACGAGAAAGGTATTTGGGGGCAGAAAGGTATTGTGCAAGCACAAGTAGCACCAAGATCTTATACTATATGTACAGAGCGTGGAACGGAAGTAAGAAGAAATCGGGTGGATTTAAGATCTCAACCTAACCATAATGAAGACAACATGACTGAAGAATACCCTTCATCTGACATGTATGATGATCCTGATAATGGTGAACAAACCACGATTCTAGAAATGTCCAACATGGTCGATGAAACACAGACTGTGTATGAAAGACCCAAAAGGGAAATACGCAGACCTGAGAGACTCATTATAACGTGTTAGATGATGTTCTTAATATGGCGTTGTTAATTGTTGCATTGAAGTGTATAGGACTTATCTTTAAAGAAAAGAGGATGTGATGTTAGTGTATTAGAATGCTTAATATTTGTAGACACTCCCTTACTAACATGTGAGCCTGAATCTTCAGTGATGGTCCCTAGGACCAGGGGGGTGCTGGGAAGTGGGTGGTCAAGTGAGCAGTGTGTCTGGAGTTGGTGATGGAATAAACAGCACAGCAGTGAACTCACATGTCTCTGTGTCCTGATGACTGGATTTACAAACGTATGAACAAAACAGATACCAGGCAGAGGAGCGACAATTATTTGATGTTTCTGGCACCCTGATACTAGGGAGACTGGCTCCAACTTTACAATTGCTGCGGGGAACCCCTGTCTTGTTCCCTGTTGATGGCGATGGACATTATATATGCCTTGCAATCCAGCTCCCTTACCTTCCATGCTACCAGTGTGTGTCCACATAAGCTAGTGGCAGCATATTACCCTCCAGCCCTTCTTGCCTCGGTTTTGCTGCACTAGCCCTTAGAATCTACTGCTCTGTGCCACGCTACAAGTTGTTACATCCCGGCTCGCATGCCCGTGGCTACCCTGAATATATGGGTTCTCGCATCCTCACAGCTCAAACAGAGGCACGGCTCCTATTTGTTTTACCTAGTGCCCTTCTGCAGATGGATCCGGCTCCAGCTATATACTTGGTGTATGTCACTCCGATTTTATTGCTTTTGGATGCATCCCACTACTACAAGAATACCTGAGTTCAAGAATCTCCCCACACAGAGCTCAGATACGCATCTATACCAAGTAGCCTCTGCTCTCATTATCCCAGTCACCCATTTCAATATATTCATACAAATAGTGTGATTACCTCAGTAAGTCCACACAGAGGAATTGACGAACTGTATTGTCACTACTATCTTTTCACTGGGAAGGTGTGCCCCCTCCACCTTATTATGCGCAAGCACTCGTCCGCACTTATAACGTTCATCTGATGACCACCTAACCCCAGGCCATGGGGAGTCACCACCTGCTGGGGACCCAACTCCACTATGTTTCAATATATATCTGATACAGTTTAAGCTTACTGAGACCATCCACTTCCGCAGTTTCGTCACATTATGGTACGGAATTCGAAGTCTTTGCGGAAGAACAAAAACCAGCACTCAAGATATTCTCTCCCCCATGCTGACCTACGTCCATTCTCCATCCCACAACCACACAGCCTCCAGAAAGCAGTCCAGCCTCCTACCCCCTCCTTTCCCGTCTAGTTCCTCTATTTCACCTCCAGTAGATGACATGACGAGCTCCACTACTAATGGCTGTCAGGACCTCCAAGAGATCTTATCCTTCATGAAATCTCTTCCTACCAAACAAGACCAACAGGACATGATCAGACACGAGCTCGCCACGATCAAGGGTGAAATCTCACATATATCACACCGCCTAAGTCTCTTACTGATTATATTTCCACGAATGTCACAGACAAAGTCTCTCACATAACTATATGGGAGGCCCATAAATGTGTCCTCCGTGGTAAACTCATACAACTTGGCTCCTATATGAAAAAACAAAAACACACGCTGATTACAACTTTGTTGCACAAGATTCAATCCCTGGAGACCTCTCATAAAGCCTCACTTTCAGATGTGACATTTGTGGTACAGACCGAAGCTCGCTCCCAGCTTAAATTTTTTTATCAGATAACACAATTCTCTCCATCTGTAAATGCAAACGTAGATATTACCAGTGGGGTAACAAGCCTGGCCGACTTTTGGCTCAAGCTCTGCGGACCCAACACTCGGCCTCTTTTGTTAACTCCATGAAGGATGTTGACGGTGTTACGCAATTTAAAACTCCTGAGATAGCATCTTGTTTCTCCCATTTTTACACCATGCTGTACAACTTAGATAGTAACGCCTCCACCACCGATCCTCAACTTGTTCTCCAACAGACCAAGCAATATTTGACGTCTATAGCCTATCCCACTCTCCCCCTTTCGGAGATCGCAGCGCTAGAATCCCCTTTCACCTCACAAGAGATTGAACAAGCCATTTCCTCCACCCGTCTGGTAAAAGTCCTGGTCCTGACGGATTTACCATTGCATATTACAAAGTGTTTAAAGATAATCTAAACCCTATGTTACTCCGAGCTTTTAATTCAATTTCTTTAGACTCTTACTTTTCTTGAGACTCACTAGAAGCCCACATTTCAGTGATACCGAAACAGGGCAAAGACCCGTCACTTTGCTCTAGTTACAGACCCATTTCCCTCTTAAATGTTGATCTCAAATTATAAGTAAAGCTTTTGGCGAATAGACCGAAAAAATTGATCCCCCTCTTGTTCCACAGTGACCAGGTAGGTTTTGTTGTGGGCCGTTAGGCCAAAGACAACACCACCAAAGTTCTTAACCTCATTCATTTAGCTTCTTGCAGCCCCATCCCTATTATCTTACTCTCTACTGATGCCGAAAAGGCTTTTGATAGGGTCAACTGGAACTTCATGAAATCGGTCCTAGAACATATAGGCTTGGGCCCCTGCAGCCTTAGCAGAATTATTAGCCCTCTGCTGTTCCCCTATGGCCAGGGTTTGTGTCAATGGCTCCATATCAAACTCCTTTCCCATAAATAATGGAACCAGACAGGGATGCCCTTTGTCTTTGCTAATCTTTGTGCTATGTATAGAGGCCCTGGCTAGGGCTATTAGAGCCAACCAGGATATCAAGGGCTTTACTGTAGGGGACAAGGAGTACAAACTGGCATTATTCGCAGATGACCTGTTAGCCATTGTCTCTCACCCAACTACGTCACTATCACACCTGATGCGTGAATTAGATTTATTTGAAAAACTATCAAACTTTAAAATTAACTTGTCCAAATCCAGTGTCCTAAATATCTCTGCCCCTGCGGACATTATTGTACACCTCAAATAATCGTTCCCGTTCTCCTGCCAACCCTCACATATAACGTATCTGGGTATTAAGTTGCCTACTGATATGTCCAAACTGGTCCCATCGAACTTCCAGCCCCTTCTGCAGACGATTCGAAATGACTATTCCAGATGGCATGCGAAGCAACTTTCTTGGTTTGGTAGACTGAATATTGTAAAGATGAACACCCTCCCTAAACTGCTATACACAATGCAAGCCTTACCGATCCATGTCCCGGAATCTTGGTTTCGCTCTGTTTTATCTCTGATCCTACAATTTATTTGGCAACGAAAGAGGCCCAGAATCAAGCGATCTTTTCTGACTGGATCGACTAAAACTGGTGGCCTCCAACTTCCTGATATTAAGGACTATTATTATGCCATTCTCCTAAATAGGGTTTTAGACTGGACGAGAAGTCGCGAGACCAGGCAATGGGTTGAATTGGAGGGCTTGTATGTGCAGCAATTTCCAGAGATTTTTCCCTGGCTCCCCTCTTTACCTAGATTATCTCCACCTCATCCTACAATAACCCCTACTCTCTCAGTCTGGAAGAAACTTTGATGCCTTTTCCATGTCTCGTCCAAATTTGGTCCTTTAACATCCTTTTTGGCTAACTCAGATTTTTTACCGGACGTAAATCTTACCCACTTTTCCCAGTGGGCAGTTACGGGATTATTTCGAGTTGGCCAAATGGTAAACCCTTCTGCAGTTAAACAGTTTTCGAACATAAAGGCGACATGGGACGTTCCTCGGGGTGATTTCTGGAAGTTTTTGCAAATTAGACATTTTTTGGTTTCTGGCTCCAGATTCCAAAAGGCTTCTAGAGAATTGACCTGTTTTGAGAAACTCTGTGTTGCCACTCACAATCCAACACACACTATTTCCACCTTATATAGGATTATCCACCATTGCAAACCCACAAATCCCCCTTCTTTTGCTGCAGCATGGGAGAGGGACTTGGGTGTCTCCTTATCAATTCGTGATTGGGAAAGAATATTTCTTAAAACACATCAGAGTTCTGTCTGTATTCAGATTAGAGAAACTCAATACAAAATCATCACGATGTGGTATCGGCACCCTTCTCTTCTCCATGCGATGTACCCTACTATCTCTGCTCAGTGTTGGCGCAGCTCCTCCTCTGCAGGTACACTGTTCCACATTTGGTGGGACTGCCACCCCCTCCAACTCTTTTGGCAAGACGTAATTAATATTTCACAAGATATCCTGGGATCCCAGGTCCCGCCTGGCCCTATCTTCTGGTTTATTAACCACTCCACCATAATGATGTCTCAATATAATAAATCCCTGCTACGACACCTGAGCAATGCAGCCAGAGCTGTAATTCCAGCTCTAAGGAGATCCAAACTCCCCCCCCCCCCACACGCGTCATTGTTGGTTGATCCAAACTCCCCCCCCCCCCCCACACGCGTCATTCTTGGTTTCCTGCATATGCAGGATCTGTTGCTCTCATCGATTGGCAAGTCACATGACTTTGCGGCCACCTGGTCCCTTGGACTATAAATCCTCTCCAGCTTACCTTGCTGCTCCTCTGGATTGCTGATCTCCATCGTTTTCACTATAGAATTTTCCTTCTTACTTCTTCCTCTTATTGCCCTTACCCTCCCTGAGGGAACCCCAATACGGAGTGGTTTGATCTTGACTTTCTTCTCCTTTCCTCTCCTGCTCTTCTTTCCTGCTTTTCATCCTATTCTTGCTCTTGATCTTCTTTGATTTCTATTTTAAGATGTTTGCCTTTATTTGGTTGTATTGTTTTCTTTTTCTTTTTGTCTTTTTGAAGTTTTGATATTTTGATGTGACATCTTCTAAATTAACGGAGACGCTACCATATTGTTTATATTGGTTAGTTCGACCTCTCTTTATCTCCTCCTGTTCTATTGACTCTACATGTACTATCCTGCATACTATGTGTAGCCCATTGTTTTTGCGTATTTTTGTCACTTGAAGCTATATGCCTGCTTATATTGGTACTTGTTGCACCCCTTTGTCAAAACTTCTTACATATTTCAATAAAAATTGATTGTATAAAAAAAAGGGGTATATTCAATTAGGGTCGGATCCATTCCGACATGCATTTGTCGGAATGGATCCGACAAGGGCTATTCAAAGCCCATCTCAATTCGACTTTAAAAAAGTCGATTTGAGATGAGAGGGGGGAGAGCCGCAGGCAGACGGGGAGAACCGCGTGCAGACGGGGGAGATCAGCGCTGCAGGAGGATGTGTAATAGCCACCAGACCTCACTTGCTGGAGCCGGGTGGACGCTGCCGTGCTGTAGCACTGCTGTCCCCTGTCTCCCTGCTGCTCTCCCCTGTTTCCCCGAATTTGGACCCGTTTCCCACAGAAGTACGTGAATCGGCAGCTATACCGCCGATTCACATACTATTTGACAAGTCGAATCCCCCGACTTGTCGAATAAAAATGCTCGGGACTGAATAGGTCGGAACCCCTTCCGACCTGAAAAAGTCAAAACTACCGTCTATTCGACGAGACGGCAGTTTCGACCTTAATTGGATATATCCCTAAGACTTGAAGATGCTGTGTGGTCTATTTTTTATCAAGAAGCTGTGAGTACCGCCGAATGGGTAATGGTATGTATTGACAATCGTATAGCTTTTGTTATTTGAGGGCACTGGCTATTTTCAAATATGTTCTGTTGTTCAGAGAGGAGTGCCGCTGACAGCGTACAGTGCAGAGTTTTGCTGACCAGTGACCACCAGTATTATACGTTGTCTGCCTGAAAAACGCTCCATATCTGTGCTCAGTGTGCTGCATATATCTGTGCTCACACTGCTTTATTGTGGGGACTGGGGACCAGCAGTACTATATAGGAGGAGTACAGTGCAGAGTTTTGCTGACCAGCGACCACCAGTATACGTTGTCTGCCTAAAAAACGCTCCATATCTGTGCTCAGTGTGCTGCATATATCTGTGCTCACACTGCTTTATTGTGGGGACTGGGGACCAGCAGTATTATATAGGAGGAGTACAATGCAGAGTTTTGCTGACCAGTGACCACCAGAATACGTTGTCTGCCTGAAAAACGCTCCATATCTGTGCTCAGTGTGCTGCATATATCTGTGCTCACACTGCTTTATTGTGGGGACTGGGGAGCAGCAGTATTATATAGGAGGAATACAGTGCAGAGTTTTGCTGACCAGTGACCACCAGTATTATACGTTCTCTGCCTGAAAAACGCTCCATATCTGTGCTCAGTGTGCTGCATATATCTGTGCTCACACTGCTTTATTGTGGGGACTGGGGAGCAGCAGTATTATATAGGAGGAGTACAGTGCAGAGTTTTGCTGACCAGTGACCACCAGTATTATACGTTCTCTGCCTGAAAAACGCTCCATATCTGTGCTTAGTGTGCTGCATATATCTGTGCTCACACTGCTTTATTGTGGGGACTGTGGACCAGCAGTATTATATAGGAGGAGTAAAGTGCAGAGTTTTGCTGACCAGTGACCACCAGTATTATACGTTCTCTGCCTGAAAAACGCTCCATATCTGTGCTCAGTGTGCTGCATATATCTGTGCTCACACTGCTTGATTGTGGGGACTGGGGACCAGCAGTATTATATAGGAAGAGTACAGTGCAGAGTTTTGCTGACCAGTGACCACCAGTATTATACGTTCTCTGCCTGAAAAACGCTCCATATCAGTGCTGCATTGTAGTATATAGTAGGAGTACAGTGCATAATTTTGCTGACCACCAGTATATAATATATAGGAGTACGGTACAGAAGGCCACTGCTCTACCTACTGTACCTCTGTGTCGTCAAGTATACTATCCATCCATACCTGTGGTGCATTTCAGTTTTGCACAGTTTGCTGACCATAAGTATATAATATATAGCAGTACGGTACAGTAGGCCACTGCTCTACCTACCTCTGTGTCGTCAAGTATACAATCCATCCATACCTGTGGTGCATTTCAGTTTTGCACAGTTTGCTGACCACCAGTATATAATATATAGCAGTACGGTACAGTAGGCCACTGCTGTACCTACCTCTGTGTCGTCAAGTATACTATCCATCCATACCTGTGGTGCATTTCAGTTTTGCACAGTTTGCTGACCACCAGTATATAATATATAGCAGTACGGTACAGTAGGCCACTGCTCTACCTACCTCTGTGTCGTCAAGTATACTATCCATCCATACCTGTGGTGCATTTCAGTTTTGCACAGTTTGCTGACCACCAGTATATAATATATTGCAGTACGGTACAGTAGGCCACTGCTCTACCTACCTCTGTGTCCTCAAGTATACTATCCATCCATACCTGTGGTGCATTTAAGTTTTGCACAGTTTGCTGACCACCAGTATGTAATATATAGCAGTACAGTACAGTAGGCCACTGCTCTACCTACCTCTGTGTCGTCAAGTATACTATCCATCCATACCTGTGGTGCATTTAAGTTTTGCACAGTTTGCTGACCACCAGTATATAATATATAGCAGTACGGTACAGTAGGCCACTGCTCTACCTACCTCTGTGTCGTCAAGTATACTATCCATCCATACCTGTGGTGCATTTAAGTTTTGCACAGTTTGCTGACCACCAGTATATAATATATAGCAGTACGGTACAGTAGGCCACTGCTGTACCTACCTCTGTGTCGTCAAGTATACTATCCATCCATACCTGTGGTGCATTTAAGTTTTGCACAGTTTGCTGACCACCAGTATATAAAATATATAGCATTACGGTACAGTAGGCTACTGCTCTGCCTACCTCTGTGTCGTCAAGTATACTATCCATCCATACCTGTGGTGCATTTCAGTTTTGCACAGTTTGCTGACCACCAGTATATAATATATAGCAGTACGGTACAGTAGGCCACTGCTCTACCGACCTCTGTGTCGTCAAGTATACTATCCATCCATTCCTGTGGTGCATTTCAGTTGTGCGCAGTATATATAGTAGTAGGCCATTGCTATTGATACTGGCATATAATTCCACACATTAAAAAATGGAGAACAAAAATGTGCAGGGTAAAATAGGGAAAGATCAAGATCCACTTCCATCTCGTGCTGAAGCTGCTGCCACTAGTCATGGCCGAGACGATGAAATGCCATCACCGTCGTCTGCCAAGGCCGATGCCCAATGTCATAGTAGAGAGCATGTAAAATCCAAAACACAAAAGTTCAGTAAAATTACCCAAAAATCAAAATTAAAAGTGTCTGAGGAGAAGCGTAAACTTGCCAATATGCCATTTACGACATGGAGTGGCAAGGAACGGCTGAGGCCCTGGCCTATGTTCATGGCTAGTGGTTCAGCTTCACATGAGGATGGAAGCACTCATCCTCTCGCTAGAAAAATGAAAATACTTAAACTGGCAAAAGCACCGCAAAGAACTGCGTTCTTCTAAATCACAAATCCCCAAGGAGAGTCCAATTGTGTCGGCTGCGATGCCTGACCTTCCCAACACTGGACGGGAAGAGGTGGCGCCTTCCACCATTTGCACGCCCCCTGCAAGTGCTGGAAGGCGCACCCGCAGTCCAGTTCTTGATAGTCAAATTGAAGATGTCACTGTTGAAGTACACCAGGATGAGGATATGGGTGTTGCTGGCGCTGAGGAGGAAATTGACAAGGAGAATTCTGATGGTGAGGTGGTTTGTTTAAGTCAGGCACCCGGGGAGACACCTGTTGTCCGTGGGACGAATATGGCCATTGACATGCCTGGTCAAATTACAAAAAAAATCACCTCTTTGGTGTGGAATTATTTTAACACAAATGCGGACAACAGGTGTCAAGCCGTGTGTTGCCTTTGTCAAGCTGTAATAAGTAGGGGTAAGGACGTTAACCACCTCGGAACATCCTCCCTTATACGTCACCTGCAGCGCATTCATCATAAGTCAGTGACAAGTTCAAAAACTTTGGATGACAGAGGAAGCAGTCCACTGACCACTAAATCCCTTCCTCTTGTAACCAAGCTCCTGCAAACCACACCACCAACTCCCTCAGTGTCAATTTCCTCCTTACACAGGAAAGCCAATAGTCCTGCAGGCCATGTCACTGGCAAGTCTGACGAGTCCTCTCCTGCCTGGGATTCCTCCGATGCATCCTTGAGTGTAATGCCTACTGCTGCTGGAGCTGCTGTTGTTGCTGCTGGGAGTCGATGGTCATCCCAGAGGGGAAGTCGGAAGACCACTTGTACTACTTCCAGTAAGCAATTGACTGTCCAACAGTCCTTTGCGAGGAAGATGAAATATCACAGCAGTCATCCTGCTGCAAAGCGGATAACTCAGGCCTTGGCAGCCTGGGCGGTGAGAAACGTGTTTCCGGTATCCACCGTTAATTCACAGGCAACTACAGACTTGATTGAGATACTGTGTCCCCGGTACCAAATACCATCTAGGTTCCATTTCTCTAGGCAGGCGATACCGAAAATGTACACAGACCTCAGAAAAAGAGTCACCAGTGTCCTATAAAATGCAGTTGTACCCAATGTCCACTTAACCAGTGGCAGCATCTCGCAAACGCCAACTCGTTCCTAGGCAGGCTATGCTTTGTATCACCGCTTTCCAGAATACGCACACAGCTGAAAACCTCTTACGGAAACTGAGGAACATCATCGCAGAATGGCTTACCCCAAATGGACTCTCCTGGGGATTTGTGACATCGGACAACGCCAGCAATATTGTGCGTGCATTACATCTGGGCAAATTCCAGCATGTCCCATGTTTTGCACATACATTGAATTTGGTGGTGCAGAATTATTTAAAAAATGACAGGGGCGTGCAAGAGATGCTGTCGGTGGCCCGAAGAATTGCGGGCCACTTTCGGCATTCAGCCACCGCGTGCCAAAGACTGGAGCACCTGCAAACACTCCTGAACCTGCCCTGCCATCATCTGAAGCAAGAGGTGGTAACAAGGTGGAATTCAACCCTCTATATGCTTCAGAGGATGGAGGAGCAGCAAAAGGCCATTCAAGCCTATACATCTGCCTACGATATAGACAAAGGAGGGGGAATGCACATGACTCAAGCACAGTGGAGAATGATTTCAACGTTGTGCAAGGTTCTGCAACCCTTTGAACTTACCACACGTGAAGTCAGTTCAGACACTGCCAGCCTGAGTCAGGTCATTCCCCTCATCAGGCTTTTGCAGAAGAAGCTGGAGACATTGAAGGAGGAGCTAAAACAGAGCGATTCCGCTAGGCATGTGGGACTTGTGGATGGAGCCCTTAATTCGCTTAACGGGTGGTCAATCTGTTGAAATCAGAGCACTACATTTTGGCCACCGTGCTCGATACTAGATTTAAAATCTACGTTGTATCTCTCTTTCCGGCAGACACAAGTCTGCAGAGGTACAAAGACCTGCTGGTGAGAAAATTGTCAAGTCAAGCGGAACGTGACCCGTCAACAGCTCCTCCTTCACATTCTCCCGCAACTGGGGATGCGAGGAAAAGGCTAAGAATTCCGAGCCCACCTGCTGGCGGTGATGCAGGGCAGTCTGGAGCGAGTGCTGACATCTGGTCCGGACTGAAGGACCTGCCAACGATTACTGACATGTCATCTACTGTCACTGCATATGATTCTCTCACCATTGAAAGAATCGTGGAGGATTATATGAGTGACCACATCCAAGTAGGCACGTCAGACAGTCCGTACGTATACTGGCAGGAAAAAGAGGCAATTTGGAGGCCCTTGCAGAAACTGGCTTTATTTTACCTAAGTTGCCCACCCTCCAGTGTGTACTCTGAAAGAGTGTTTAGTGCAGCCGCTCACCTTGTCAGCAATCGGCGTACGAGGTTACTTCCAGAAAATGTGGAGAAGATGATGTTCATCAAAATGAATTATAATCAATTCCTCCGTGGAGACATTCACCAGCAATTGCCTCCAGAAAGTACACAGGAACCTGAGATGGTGGATTCCAGTGGGGACGAATTAATAATCTGTGAGGAGGGGGATGTACACAGTGAAAGGGGTGAGGAATCGGACGATGAGGAGGAGGTGGATATCTTGCCTCTGTAGATCCAGTTTGTGCAAGGAGAGATTGATTGCTTCTTTTTTGGTGGAGGCCCAAACCAACCAGTCATTTCAGTCACAGTTGTATGGCAGACCCTGTCGCTGAAATGATGGGTTTGTTAAAGTGTGCATGTCCTGTTTATACAACATAAGGGTGGGTGGGAGGGCCCAAGGACAATTCCATCTTGCACCTCTTTTTTCTTCCATTTTTCTTTGCATCATGTGCTGTTTTGGGACTATTTTTTTGAAGTGCCATCCTGCCTGACACTGCAGTGCCACTCCTAGATGGGCCAGGTGTTTGTGTCGGCCACTTGGGTCGCTTAGCTTAGTCATCCAGCGACCTCGGTGCAAATTTTAGGTTAAAAATAATATTGTGAGGTGTTCAGAATAGACTGAAAATGAGTGGAAATTATGGTTATTGAGGTTAATAATACTATGGGATCAATATGACCCCCAAATTCTATGATTTAAGCTGTTTTTGAGGGGTTTTTGTAAAAAACACCCAAATCCAAAACACACCCGAATCCGACGAAAAATTTTCAGGGAGGTTTTGCCAAAACGCGTCCGAACCCAAAACACGGCCGCGGAATCGAATCCAAAACCAAAACACAAAACTAGTACATATACACTGCAGGGCCATAACTACGTGTGTGCCCTGTATGCCTGGCACGCAGCGCAGTCGCCCTGAGGGCGCAACTGCCCGCATTCCCTAAAGTCAGCAGCATTGTAATGGGTCAAATTAACTCATTACAAGCTGCTTGTGTGTGCCGAATCTAGGAGAGGAGCAGCTTCGGGGACAGGTAAAAAGGGGGAGGAGGGTGCCGCAGCAGCACACTGTAATTGGTGGCAGGGCTGCTGCAGCTGTCCCTCTCCTTCCACATAGGCTTGCCGCCGCCGCCGCTGTGCATGCTGGGATGCGCTTCCCAAATCCCAGCATTCACAGCGGCGGCGGACAGCCAATGTGGAAGGAGAGGGACAGCTGCATGTGGCGGCGCCACCAATTACAGTGCGCTGCTGCGGCTCCTGAGTCCCCCTCTATCCTCCTCCTTCCCTGCCTGCCCGGTTTCTGCCAGCAGCTGCTGCACGAAGGAGCCTGACTGCCTGAGCCAGCGGAGAGACAGTAAGTATTCATCATCTATTCTATCTATCTATCTATCTATCTATCTATCTATCTATCTATCTATCTA
Organism: Pseudophryne corroboree; assembly: GCF_028390025.1. Taxonomy (NCBI): domain Eukaryota; kingdom Metazoa; phylum Chordata; class Amphibia; order Anura; family Myobatrachidae; genus Pseudophryne; species Pseudophryne corroboree. The sequence goes on from NC_086446.1 coordinate 694,892,007, forward strand.
TCTATCTATCTATCTATCTATCTATCTATCCTGTCTGTCTGCCATAATATGTAATAAGGGGATGCTGTCTGCTGTAATGTGTAAAAAGGGGGACTGGCTGCCATAATGTGTAATAAGAGCACGCTGTCTGATGTAATGTGTAATAAGGGGACGCTGTCTACCGTAATGTGTAATAAGGGGACGCTGTCTGCCGTAATGTGTAAAAAGGGGTCGCTGGCTGCCGTAATGTGTAATAAGAGCACGCTGTCTGACGTAATGTGTAATAAGGGGACGCTGTCTACCGTAATGTGTAATAAGGGGACGCTGTCTGCCGTAATGTGTAGAAAAGAGGACTGTCTGCCGTAATGTGTAAAAAGGGGGACTGGCTGCCATAATGTGTAAAAAGGGTTACTCTGCCGTAATGTGTAAAAAGGGGAATCTGTCCGCCGTAATGTGTAAAAGGGGCTCTACCTGGTGTAGTGGTGCTACTGTGCGGCGTAATTTTAATAATGGAGACTACTGTGCACCGTAATATGAATTGGTATTATTTTGTGGCCACACCGCTTCCGTACGAAGCCACGCCCCTACATTTTTGGTACATGCCTACGGCACGCACTGCCCCTATTTACATAAAGGGGGGGCGCCGATGCTGTTTTTTGCACACAGTGCTGAAATGTCTAGTTACAGCACTGATATACTAGGTTATCCCGGCAGGTGAGATGCTGGCTGTCAATATCCCAACAGTGGCATCCCACCCACCAGAATGTATATATACAGTATATATCAGTCCCTTCTTTCCCTCTTTCCTGTATGTTAGTTGTCGCTCAAAGTCCAGGCCCTTCCCCCGATCTCAATTCTAACCCTGCCAACGGCACTGCAAGGTTTTTGCGCATGTGCTAATCATATAAATAGTTTTCACCATCAAATATTTTTGATGTGATGGTTAGTTACCATCGCATCAAAAGATTCAATGGTGGAAGCACAGCCATCATTTGATGGTTTGCTTCCGATCGGAGCCGTTTCTTGTGGAGGGCGAGGCGTGCATTCGCATGGGGCGCCCGGCATGGCTCTAGGTGGCTCAGTTTGCTGCTCCCCCTCCTCCCCGTCATTACTACTCTGCTTAGGGGTGATGTTTCGTGCAATGACGCGTTTGCATCGTGACATCACGACGCAAACGCATCATTACACGAAGCTCCGCCCTCCGAGCAGAGTACTGATGACGGGGAGGAGAGGGAGCCGCCCGGAAGCCTGCCAGCAAGCTAGGAGGAGGGAGAGGCGGGCCGGTGCGGGCCGAAGAGCGGGAAGCTCTCTCTCTTTGTAGAAGGGGACTCTGACTGCCGTAATGTGTAAAATGGGGACTCTGACTGCCGTAATGTGTAAAATGGGGACTCTTGCCTGCCGTAATGTGTAAAATAGGGATACTTGCCTTTCGTAATGTGTAAAATGGGGACTCTTGCCTGCCGTAATGTGTAAATGGGGACTCTTGCCTGCCGTAATGTGTAAAATGGTAACTCTTGTCTGTCGTAATGTGTAAAATGGGGACTCTTGCTTGCCGTAATGTGTAAAATGGGGACACTTGCCTGCCGTAATGTGTAAAATGGGGACACTTGCCTGCCGTAATGTGTAAAATGGAGACTCTTGCCTGCCGTAATGTAAAAAATGGGGACTCTTGCCGGCCATAATGTGTAAAATGGGGACTCTTGCCTGCCATAATGTGTAAAATGGGGATTTAATGTATCAAGGGCATTGCAGTGTGTGGCATAAAATGGTGCAGGGGGAATTACTGTGTGGGGCTTAATATGGTAGAATGTTTTTTTTTTTCCTGTGGTGGTCATGATCTGCAGGGTCAAAAACCTGGGTGTAAAGTAGTCTTTCCAGACGAGACCACGCCCATTTTAGCAAGGCCATGCCCCCTTTCCTGGAGCATGCGCAAATTATTTATTTTTATATTTATGGGGGGGGGGGGCGCATTTCTTTATGGCAATGGGGGAGGGGGGGTCGCATTTTTAAATCTCGCACTGGGTCAAATTGCCTAGACACAACAGCCCTGCTTCCGATATCCATCCCTACTGCACAGGTGCAAAACTCAATGCACCTTACCTGCCACAATGAGGAGACCCACGTCTGGTGCCAATATGCAGTCTGCCGGCTGACTCGCCAGCTACCACACACAGGGAGGAGGCGACCCGGCTGAAGGAGAGGAGAAGGAGGGCCTCCCCTCCACTGACATGATTAGTCGACTTTTGGGCTTCATCCTGGCTTGTCCCTCCCATGTGACCAGCCAGCCTATCAGACGTGCAGCGCGGATCAGAGATCAAGGCTGAGACGTCCCTCCCTTCTCTGCTCCTCGCAGTAGATTTGGACACCATTAGAATGGGGCACGCCCTGCAGCATTCCCCGCTGGACTGTCCTCTTCACTCACCAGGTCCCTGGCCCCCACCTGCCAAAGATAGGACAAGCAGATTACCCAGTCAAGTAACTATCACACACGGCAGCAGCTCAACTGCCAGAAGGGTCCCACTTGCTTCATTTGCATAGTTGATCCCATGACTGTAACATGTGACTGGTGTTTGTAGTCCTTTCCCTGCACTTTCTCACTATGCAGGAGTACTCATGGACTATATCTCCCAGCATGCCTCTGGCTTAGCCTTCCCTTTCTGGATGTGCTGCTAAACGCAAGTTTTCTTCACCAAGTCTTATAATTCTCACTTACAAAACAGTGACTATTGCAGCATGGGGAGAGTGGCCCCAGTTAGTGAGGGGAGGGGGGTTATGCACACACAGTGTTCTGTTAAATTAGTGTCATTAACAATAAATGTTATAGCTTACTTGCCTACTCTCCCGGAATGGCCGGGAGGCTCCCGAAAATCGGGTGACCCTCCTGGCCCCCCGGAAGAGCAGGCAAGTCTCCCGGAATCAGGGGTCCCCCTTCCCGTCAGCCCACTTAGTGTGTAAAGTGGGCGGTCCGGGCAGTTGATGACGCGATTCTTGCTGAATCGCGTCATCATAGCCACGCCCCCTGCCGTGTAATGCCGGGGATCGCGGCATTACAGAGCGGGGGCGTGGCTTAAATGATGTGCCATGGTAACTCCGCCCCCGTCCCACCCCTGCTCCATCCCCGTCCCACCTCCTCCCCACGTCACAGCCCTCCCCTGCCCCCCTGCTGCGCCGACCTGGCTGCTCTCTCCCGCAGAGAGCAGCCAGAATGTCGGCATGTATGTGTTATAGTGTGTGTACCGATTTTGGGCTCTCCAAACTTCCATTGAAAGTATAGGAAAACCCTTTACCCGTGGCCACAGCCCATTTTCGAATTTGTACCGATTTTTATGTGTTGGAGGGTATGGGTTCCACCTGAGCCCACCAATCGCTGGTTTCACCACTGCCACTGCAGTGTGTATAGGTGATTGGTCCGGCCCCAGCACAGCAGCACAAAGTAAGTGATGAGTGGAGGGATGGAGAGAGGCTCAGACTAAGGACTGGTGAGGTGACAAGGCAGGCAGCAGCACTGCAGGCAGGTACAGATGTAGCCATGTTCATTGTTGCTGGCAAGTGTGCCGGCTGCGCATGCACGTGCAGTCGTGCACACCATGTTAGCCTATGGAGCGAATCCCCACTGTTTGCACTATGCCGTGATGCATGCACACGTGCGAACACATCGCGGCAACAAGGGGGGTCATTCCAAGTCGTTCGCTCGTTGCCGATTTTCGCAACGGAGCGATTAAGGCAAAAATGCGCATGCGCTAAGTATTTTAGCACAAAACTTAATAGATTTACTCACGTCCGAACGAAGAATTTCCATCGTTGAAGTGATCGGAGTGTGATTGACAGGAAGTGGGTGTTTCTGGACGGAAACTGACTGTTTTCTGGGAGTGTGCGGAAAAACGCAGGCATGCCAGGATAAAATGCGGGAGTGTCTGGAGAAACGGGCTGGCCGAACGAAGGGCGTGTTTGTGACGTCAAACCAGGAACGAAACGGGCTGATCTGATCGCAATGTAGGAGTAAGTCTGGAGCTACTCAGAAACTGCTAAGAATTTTCTATTCGCAATTCTGCTAATCTTTCGTTCGCAATTCTGCTAAGCTAAGATACACTCCCAGAGGGCGGCGGCCTAGCGTGTGCAATGCTGCTAAAATCTGCTAGTGAGCGAACAACTCGGAATGACCCCCAATGAGCGTGGCTACATCTGTAACTGTGATATATTACTACAGGATGTTGCTGGAATCCTTATACCGCTCACAATGCAGACAATGAAATCCCTATTGTCGGCATCCCGAACGTAAGTATACTGGGGATGGTTACGGTTAGGCTGCATCAGGAGGGGTGTTAGGTTTAGGCACTAAGGGGGGACGGTTTAGGGTTAGGCAGCAAGGGGAGGGCAGTTAGGGTGCAGGTAGGGAGGGTTAGGGAAGTAGGGGGAGAGGGTTAGTATACAGTACTTACCCACTTGGTTGGGATCCTGAACATCAGCATGCCACTGTCATTCTTCTGACCGCCCGTATGGTAAGCACCAGGATCCCCTTCCCAACCTACAGTAGTACGACAGTACATCATAATGATGATTTATTTGTCAATTATTTCTTATGTTATTGTGCAAAGGTACTTGTATACTTGTACTTATAATATACTTCTAATATGTCAGCCCTGTTCACTCCCTACCATAAAAAAATTCATCCTAGTGTATGTAAATAACAAAGGGGTGGGGGTAGGCCTATCTGCCAATGTAAATGCCTATATGACTCTTTCTAATCCCTAGCATTCTTTCAGACCAGGCTTGTGTGTCATACATATGGATTAAAGTGGAGAGAGACCCCCGCCTTTATTGTACTTAGAAGAAAAAATAGGGTTAGGTTATTAGGGTTAGTTTAGGGGTTTGGGTTAAGGTATTATGTATAGGGTATTAGGGTTGGTGTAGTGGTTTGGGTTAGGGTATTAGGGTTAGTTTAGCGTTTTGGGTTAGGAATAGGGTATTTGGGTTGTGTAGGGTTTAGTGGATTGGGTTCAGGATTAGGGGTTATGGTTAAGGTGAGGTTTGGGGTTAGGGATGAGTTAGGGTCAGGATTACGGTAGGGATGCTAGGTGTCCTGGATTTATAGATCTAAATATCTTTGTGTAGATTCTGGCCTAGAGTATACAGTTTTCAGCTGCTGCATATGATGGAATTGCAGTCTCTACACTCATCCATACACCTAGATCTTGTCCAGTCCAAGAAATACAAGGTCCTGAACCAATAAACCTGAGAATGCAGCCTATCTCCTTACTAGGGACTAGTGACAATGTTGTTAAATGATGTTCTTTGATAGCATGAGAAATGTTTGGACACACAAAATGGTTTCATCCATGGTCGGTTTACTTTAAATGGGACAGGTTTGAAGTCTATCCCAAAAGACCTAGGGCCTGATTCAGATTTGTATGCAATTCTGATGTTCACGCAACTGAGCGATTATCGGTAGACTGCTTATGCGCAAGGCACTTTGCTGTTCTGCTCTTAAATAGAATTCCAACGTAAAGTAATGGACAGGAAGAGACCATTTGGGGGAGATAACAGGCAGACGTGTCACCGACTTTTTTTGACATGTTTCTGTCTTCAGCTGCGATCAAGGACATAGAAAAACATGGCACCAGCTGCGTGACAGATAATACAAGGGGCATGAATCAGGAACAAAAATATAGGGGGTCATTCTGACCTGATCGCTTGCTGTAGTTCTTCACAGCGCAGCGATCAGGTTAGAACTGCGCATGCGCCGGCACATGGCTGACAGTTGATGGCTGTTGTTGCCTAGCGATTGCCTCTGCCTCATTGACAGGCAGAGGCGATCGCTGTGCAGGAGGGGGTGGCACGGCGGCGTTTGGCCGCCATTTTGTGGGCGCGGTATGGCCAATGCAGGCGTGGCCGGACTGTGCAAGGGGGCTGGCGTGGCCGGACCGTGCGGAGGGGCGTGACATCACAAGCAGCCACTGCGACCCGGGCAGTGGCGAGTAGCTCCCGGCCAGTACGCAAAAGCTGCGCTGGCGGGGAGCTACTCCTGAAGTGCAAAAGCATCGCCGCTCTGCGATGCTTTTGCACTTCTGCGGCAGGGCGGGCTAGCTCTGTGCTGGGCGTTTCACCGCATGTCTGTGTTCCTGATTGACGCTGTACTAAATTTAGCACAGCTACGATCAAGTCTGAATCACCCCCATAGTGCTACAGATTGTTTGAGGGAGGGGTCCCCACACCAGTATCTTGCCTATGGCCCCATGAGGTCTAAATCCGACTCTGTATACACTGATCTACTGGAAATAGAACTACTGGATTATTTAAGGCTACATGTAAATATTGTACACAGCCAGAATTTCTCCATACAGAAATGCATATTCCTCTAGAAAAAAGTCAGATGTCGCTGGTAGTTATTTTCACTTGTCATCAAATTGAAAAAGTTTACAACATTCTCTTAATAGTGTTCCAGCATTAGTTGAAAGTTGCTGACAGATCACTTTGATGGACAGGACATTTCAAAACAAACACAACCAAAGAGGTTATTACAAAAACAGCTCCTGGAGAGAATTGTGGAAAGACTGAAATGATGATTGGTCCCATTGAACTTAGGGGGTCATTCCAAGTTGATCGCTCGCTAGCAACTTTTTGCAGGGCTGCGATCAGATAGTCACCGCCTATGCGGGAATGTATTTTCGCTTTGCAAGTGTGCGAACGCTTTTGCAGCCGACGGAACAAAAAAAGTTTTTTGCAGTTTCTGAGTAGCTCTGGCCTTACCCGGAATTGACATCAGACACCCGCCCTGCAAACGCTTTGACACGCCTGCATTTTCCCAAACACTCCCAGAAAACAGTCAGTTGACACCCATAAACGCCCTCTTTCTGTCAATCACCTTGTGATCGACTATGTGAATGGATTCTTTGTTAAATCCATTGCCCAACTCGTTGTACCCGTATGACGCTCCTGCGCATTGCGGTGCATACGCATGCGCAGTTTTGCCGAGTTTTAACCTGATCACAGTTCTGCAAAAAGTTGCTAGCGAGCGATCAACTCGGATTGACCCCCTTAGACAAAGTGGCCATATCAACCATCAAAAGCATCAACATATAAACTACAGCCCATAAATCTGTATGATGAAGAAGCAAAACGGACCCTTTATTTTTTAGTATATGGGGGGTCATTCCGAGTTGTTCGCTCGGTAAATTTCTTCGCATCGCAGCGATTTTCCGCTTAGTGTGCATGCGCAATGTTCGCACTGCGACTGCGCCAAGTAATTTTGCTATGCAGTTAGGAATTTTACTCACGGTTTTTTCCTCGTTCTGGTGATCGTAATGTGATTGACAGGAAGTGGGTGTTTCTGGGCGGAAACTGGCCGTTTTATGGGAGTGTGTGAAAAAACGCTACCGTTTCTGGGAAAAACGCGGGAGTGGCTGGAGAAACGGAGGAGTGTCTGGGCGAACGCTGGGTGTGTTTGTGACGTCAAACCAGGAACGACAAGCACTGAACTGATCGCACTGGCAGAGTAAGTCTCGAGTTACTCAGAAACTGCACAGAGATGTCTTATCGCAATATTGCGAATCTTTCGTTCGCAATTTTAAGAAGCTAAGATTCACTCCCAGTAGGCGGCGGCTTAGCGTGTGCAAAGCTGCTAAAAGCAGCTTGCGAGCGAACAACTTGGAATGAGGGCCATGGTGTAATAAGAAGGGAAATGAACCAAAACCAATTAGACACAGTGAACATACCAGTACCAAACTGTATACAATGTATTTAAGTTGACTATGACGAAGACATAGCGAAATCCAATGTAGAATTTATTCAGTTGGGTCAGACTTTCTGTTTTCAGAATTAGTGTAATCACTGCATGATATAAAAATGATGGAATGAGCTCTTAGAGATAAAGGGGGGAATGTAATACGGTGTGAGAACAGTAAGCGAAAAATTTAGTGAGAGTTTTAGGGGTTTTTATTAAAGTGGCAAACATTTACACAGTAAAAACCCAGTTGAATTTGCTGTGTAAATTATTGCTGCTTTTAAAAAAAATCTAAACTTACTACTGTACAATATAACCTTGCAGTATGCACTGGAACTAATAATAATGCTATCATACAGAATTCATCGGAACCTGCTGCCTGGAGTTAATGAAAAAGTGGGTCTTAAGAGCCCGTTTGAAGTTTTGTAGAGAAAGTGGAGCATTGGAGAGGGAGAGAATTTCAGAGGTAAAGAGCAATACAGGCAAAATCCTGGAGGCAGGAATGGGAGAAAGTAATCAGTTGACATGAGAGGCGGCATTCATTTGTGGAGAGAAGAGGGTGGGAGTGCAAAGGGAGAATAGGTCAGAGATGTATATGGGACAGGAATGAGTGAGGGCTTTGTAAGTAGGTGTGAGAAGCTTAAGTTTGGTTTAGAAGGGGAGCCAGTGTATGGCGTGTAGGAGAGGGGAGGTGGATGTAGTACATTTGGAGAGTTTGATTATCTAGGCAGCAGCATTGAGAAAAGATTGGAGTGGAGGGAGGCATTTGTCAGGGAGGCCAGATGGCAGGAGATTACAGTAGTCCAATCTCAAAAATATTTCCAGGATCAGACTCTTTCTCACCCTGGATGCTACTAAAATCCTCATCCATTTACTGGTCATCTCCAGTAAATGGATGAGGATTTTAGTAGCATCCAGGGTGAGAAAGAGTCTGATCCTGGAAATATTTTTGAGATGAAAATTGCAGGACTGTGAAAGGTACTGAATGTGTGGTATGACAGAGAGGGAGGAGTCATGGATAACTCCTAGACAGCGTATTTGGGGGCTACAGGGGATGGTTGTGCCATCAATACAGATGTGTCCTCTTACATCCTTGCTGCAGTTATGCTAAACAGCCCTTCAAGTCGCGCCAAGCTTTTTTTTGCCGCAAACATGCTTTAGTCGCAAAGTAATGCAATAGGACTCACAAGCAGCCTCTGATTAAAATGATATGCAGCTTGCCTATATTCTGTGTGTACTAGCGGCCGTATCTGCATCCGAAATACATTTTCTATGCAAATACAGTCACAGTCACCCACAGAATATACGCATGCTGCATATCGATGTACAGGGCTGCCATCAGAAATTGTGGGGACAGGGACTGACAAAATTGACAGGGCCCCTCCCTCCAAAAAAAAAAGATTCTGCCGCACTGCTCCACCCCTATGTGACGACAGACATTGTGATGTTACTTATAGGTGGAGTGTTGTGGACATGCAGGAACAGTTTACAGAGAGCTGATGCGCAGATAAGGCTTGTTGTAAGAAGCCCTCCTTGTGCATCAGACTGCTGTTGATTCGCAGACTGGAGCAACCCTACAAGTTTTGGCAGAAGGAGCCAGGGGTGGGCTACCCTTTCTGCAAGGGCCCAGGACACCAGTCCCCAAAGTCCCCCCCTTAGGGCTGCCCTGTCATTGTAATCAGCAGAAGCAGTCTATCAAGTTGTATCGCTAATATGGGATGCTTCATGTCTTAATGATGTCACTGGTTCATGGGGAACTGATAGGTTGGAATTGATTTTTGGGCTAGCACACCAAATGGTTTCTTCCACTTTGTGTAGGTGATGGATCTAATATATGCTAATCTTGCCATCATACTTGCCTACTCTCCCAGATTGGCAGGGAGGCTCCCAGAGCCCTGTAAGAAAAGACAAGTTTCCTGAAGATGGTCAGATGCCGCTCCCCCCTCCCATATCTGCCCGCACAATTCCTGCAACACCCCGCACCCTCCCTCCTTGTAGACCAAAAGGGCAGGGCGAAGATACGATTCATGATGAATCTAGTCATCGTCGCCCCACCCTCTCTTCACATGCCTGTAATCTGGGCATTGTTAAGCAGGCGTGGAGCCGCAATGACGTCTCTACCCCCCCACCACCCACTGCCCACATACGCAGATTCCCCACCCCCTGTTGAACCGACCTGGCTGAATAAAGGGGGCAGTCAGAAAGTAGGTAAGTGTACTTTTCACCTAGTTTTTATGTACAAAAAAATGACCTACAGTACCTATGATTTAATGGCACATAAACATGCACATTCAGGCAACTGAGACAGAACAAAGACATTCAAAATTGATGACAACTTTATATAAGACTCTGAGAAACATCTTTATTATAGAGGTTTGTTTTTTTTGTTGTGGTAAAGAAATGAAACCAGCAAGGAATATGTTTTGTCCAAATGATAAGGAAAAAAAAAAAACTGTAGAAAAAAAAAACGAACTATGCGACTGCACTTTGGAACAGATAAATGTAACAGCATTTACAGTATCACTTTGCATACAACATGGCAAGCTATGCAGAAAGCAGTGATAAACTAGGAAATGGGGAATTCTTTCATAAAAGAGACCTAAAGCAAACATAAAACATACTTATAATGGATATAATAATAATATCAAAGGTTGTACATTGATATCTTTGTCATCATGAAAATCCATGTGTGCGTACAGTGTAATCAGGCATATCACTGGCATGCAGATACAAAGTGGAGCTGTTTCCAAGGCACAGATATTTTTAAAAATAGATGGTATGAGCTAGTTCTGTATATAATTCAGACAACAGCAGGGGGAATATTATGCTACTGAAATTCAGAAGTAGGATTGCTTTTCTTGCCATCAGTAATGGATTATATTATAGGCGTTTCAGTGAGGCAGAAGCTTAGTTAGGCCCTAGACCTTTGACATTTACATCCAGTGCTGGAAGCAGGAAGCCGTGGATGAAGCGTGTATTGTATAGATTGATTATTCCTCTCCATGGTAAGCAGTGATAGCTAGCATCTCTGAGCTGTATGGGCTCAAGGACATATGAATGGAGGGGGGTGCACCGGCGGATCCACAAAGTGGCACAACTGTCCCCCCATCATGGTGTGACCAAAAGTATCAATGTGGTGTGGCCATGGGCACACGCTGTGCTCATGCCACCCTTTTGTCCCATGGTGCAGCTAATTACAAATGGCTACCCTGCAGGGGGTGAAATTGTAACAAACCGCATTATATTGCCAATTCAATAGAAATATTATTGCAGTGTGACACAACTAGGGGCAAAAGTAGTCCAGATTTATGCAATGCGTGGCAGCAATTTGTCACCTATTTTCCCCAAAGCATTGGCATATTACAATTAACGTGGTGCAATGCGGTTTATTGCCAGATACTAGGGTTATTACTCTTGCTGCATTAAGTAATGTACTTGGGCTGTGTGTTCTAATGAAAAAAATGATGAGCAGGGCATGGCTCACCACATCAAGAAGGTGCGAGCAGAAATAGTGGGCGCACATTAATTTGCTCAAACCCTCCTGATGTGGCAAGCAGAAATGTGTGAAATGCTGCCTTTTGGGCACATTTCGGAAGCGTGCCCAATAGTTAAGACAGGTGTAGCAGCTTTATGCGACCAAACCTGGTCTATTTGGGCGTGGCACAGCCAAATAGCAATAAGTGTCAAGTTGCCACAATCAACTGACAGGAGATCGTCTAATGTGACTGTAGATCGGGTGTAAGTATGGATGCAAAAACAATTGACTTGCTCCTTAAGGGGCATTTTGATCATATCCCGCACTTATAATGCAAATGAGGGTCCAGATGCAATAAAGTCCAAGTTGGCCAGAGGTGCGGGTTCCCGGCTAAAATAAGACTTTTTTTTTTTAAAGGGGCAATGATTTATAATGCAAAACCATGTCTGCTAAATGATTGCCCCTTTAATAAAAAGTCTGAGTTTGGGCGGGAACCCGCCCCTCCGTCCAAGTTGCACTTTATTACATCCACCTCAAGATATTAATATTTTCACTCAAATTTACAATAATTTCTTGCCTACACAGAGACTACGATAAGAGCCCACCCCACTGATGAGTTGGAAGCAGAGTCCTGCTGTAGATTACAGTATCACTTTACTTCCAGTTTCCCTGTGCACGTACTGTGCATGCCTGCCCATTGGCTGCACATACAATATATCAGTGGGGGCCAACATCGAGGGGTCAGCAGCATCTCTGTGTAAAAATAATGCATTAGAGCAGCCTATAGGCTACTATGGGCTAACGCCATATGAAGAATGCTTTGCATTCTGGAGCTCGGTAAATCCTACAATGTAACGGCCCCACAGAAACATGTGAGGGCTGCTTTTGTGATATCTGATGCAGTCACCCCCTAGATACATTCTTGAGATGCTTGAAATTTTTTAATTTTCGCCAATAAAAAGTGTTTTTGTGGGATATCTCACAAAAAAATTTTCATAAACATGTTCTTAAATAATTAAATTAAGACAACATTATGTTATGCTGTTGATGTCAAATGATAAAAAGGCCAATCAGTGATCTTTACTGGCCAGTGTAACCCTACAGAAATTACATTCTGAGGAAACAGTTTTGTGCTGACTTCCAGTACTGTACACTATGTCCTTTTACTGTATTTTAGTTTTTAACCTAAAACCTTACTGTTATGTAAGATTCACTTGTCACCTAAACACATTGCAGGCAGCAATTATCAAACTAGCCTACAATTAATTTCAAACCAGTAACAACACTGAAGCACTGCCTCCTAATGAACTGATAAATTGTACTGTCATGAATGTTGTATCAGCTAGGGACGTGTTAGGAGGGGGGCCCGTGTGCAGTCTCTGTCAGGGCCCCCTCCTCTGTAGCAGACAGCGGCAGGCAGTAGACTGACTCTGAGCACTAGGAGCAAAGAGTCTATTGTGCATATGCAGGTCTCCAGGAAAATGGCATGAAGGCCATTATTCTGGCGGTTTTCCTACTGTGCATGCACAAACTGCTGAGAAAATGGCTGCTGCGCCATTTTCCCCGCTGATTTATACAGAGCTGCTGCAGTCATAGTGGGACACCAGAGAGGTAAGTATTAAAAAATGGGTGCAGAGTGTGCGGTATGGCCCCCCTAGACCCAGGGGCCCGTGTGCACAGCACATCATACTTACCTACTCTCCCGGATTCTGCGGGAGACACCCGGTTTTTCGAGTAGTCCCCCGCAGCCCCGGAAGAGTGGGCACACCTCCCGCATTGTGCCCACTTCCTAGTGAAGTGGGCAGAATGTGGAGAAAGACAGAGCAAAATCGCGGACTGGTGGAGGGGGCGGAGCCTAATGACGCAATTATATGCTAATCGCATAATTTAGCTCTGCCCCCTATGCATATATTAACCTACTGTGGGCTTTTCCTGGCGAGTAGGCAGGGCTTAATGATGTAATTATCTCAGCCCCGCCCTTGTCGCCGCCCACCTGTTTCTCCTCTCCGGGCATCTCCCGGAGAGGAGATTTCAGATGTTGGTAAGTATGCAGCACATACTCCACCCTTTATAGATACGCTACTGGAATCAGCCAATAAATGCTACCTGTGCTGCCTTTAAATTGTTTAAATTGTCATTTGCTTACTTGTGAAATCACAAAACCCAGCAGCCAGATGATAATCCTACCAGACTTGAATTTGGACAACACTAATAATATCCACAATAACCTACAATTAGCTGCATTCAACAAAAGTGAAATGAATGAAAATTGGTATAAGAGGTAATAGAATTCATAAAATAATCTTTAGTCAGAAACCAAACATGGACAGTTCCAATAATGCAATCTTGTATTTATGCATTCCTTTCCCATGGTTCCAGATAATTCAGGCCAAGGTGAGTAAAGATGTCTTCTTCAGTTTTGGCTTCAAGAAAAATGTTCTGTAAATCACAAGATAAAATATCAGCTTACCCTTAACATCTAATTTCATTGCATTGCAGATTGCAATGTATTATTTATGCACACTTCAAAAATGAAATTAAGAGTTATTAAAGTGGAGGAACTTTCATACAGAAACACAGTAGCTATAACGTTCCAAATATCAGAAAAACGTTACTAATCACTTGTCTATTGATAATTGCAATTACTATGCTGGTGTCACTGTGATGAGCACTGCTAAGCTATTTGTAAGATTTTATTGAAGCTTGAACAATAACAAGAACATAAACACAAGTCAAATGCAGTTAATAATTCAGTTCCATTCATTCAAACCATTCACTATAATGAGGAGTAGAGATGCTGCTTATTACAAAGTGCCAGCTCTGAAGACGCCATCCTGACTTTAATAAATGGAAAAAGAACAAATTGCGTATCAAAAGCGCACTTCATTTTGCCAGAGATAGGACGTTAGACGTGGTTCTCACAGACGTGACAGCTCAAACTGCGTGTACTTTCCTAGCTAGCCTGACAGAACAGATAAACATAAGGCACATATTTATTAGACAGACAACATTCATTAATTGTGGGGGCAGTAATAATGTACAGTATGTATTTATTAAGGAAGCAATATTATTATTTTTCTGTTTACAAATACAATAATAATTTATTCATTTTTCATTTTTACTTAAGCAGTCTATATGAACTTATTAGAGAGGAACAAATCTATTTGATTTATAACAGGGGAAATAATATTTTTTTTTATGACTAGGGCAACATGTATTACTTCAGGATGGGGAATTATAAATAACACACAACATATGAAATGTGGCATTTTGGTTCTGGAAACTGAATGCAATGTGTAGCAGTTTGCAAATGCATACGGAATAGCTGCTTAGTAGAGGTGGCCCTAAAGGCCCATACACACTGGGCAATTTTAAGCTCAAAGTAGCTCAATTCTCATTTTGAGCTACTTTGAGCTCAGACTCGGGCAGTGTGTATGGCCGGGCGATGAGCGCTGATGCACGCTCCCGCATCATCGCAAGCCACCGCCATCCGTCGGGCTCAGTGCCGTCTTAACAGCAGCGAAGGCCCCTGGGCACAGCAATGCACTGGGGCCCCTACCCATCCTCCAGCGGTAGGGGTGGGGGGTGCTCTCAGCGGCAACTTTGATTTCTTGCTGGCGGTAAGAGGTGTTCTATCTTCTGCCCAGCTTGTCATTTCTGCTAATTACTCCTTTACTGCACAGGTGGTGGGAGATGGGGCGGGAGGGAGAACACTAAACGGTAGAAGTGGGCATTTTACTGAATGAAGGGTCCCTAGTACATTACTTCCAGGGTGGTAGGGGATGTTTAATACGTAGAGTGGGGTGGATAGTAGAGTGGGCTTAATATTCATCATTTTTTGGTGGGAGAGCAGCTTGCTTGACTGCAGATATCTCAGGTTCCTGGAAATAGATTTCTCAGCCTTGAAAGAAATAAAAAAAAAAACTAGAGACTCCCATCTCTCAGAGGAAACTGGGGACTTGGGGATCAGAGTTTAGGAGCCAGAGCAATCCACAGACGAAAATATAAAACTGCATACCAGGCGTGTGGAGCTGGAGCAGGGACAAGCTGCTTGAAGGCTGATATCTCCAGTTCTGGACAAAATAGAGACAAGCTGCCAGTGGCCACTGAAAGGGGAGAGTCCCAGCTTTTGGAATCTACCCTCAGAAAAACTCTAAATCAGACAGAACCCGAGATATCTGGCTGGAAAGAGCAATTAACAGGCTTGGATGGGGACCACTGCTTTGACATTGAATATCTCCAGTTCCCCAGAGCCGATTTTCAAAAATATGGTACCACTGGAAAGAGGAGACCCTCAGCTATCAGCCCTTATACTCCTGGGACCCTTGGGCAAGTTCCCATTGAGCCCATATGAAAAGACGGCCCTGGTCGGGCTGTTTGAACAGTCTCCTACTGTGGAAAGTGCTTCACCCCTGTGAATATCGCTGGGCACAGGGAAAATAGCTCAGGGTGTATGCACTGAGCTATTTTCCTGCCAGCGATGTTCACGATCATCACTGTGCATACACGCTGGGCAAAAATGCAGAGTGTGTATGCACCTTTACCCTATTCCAAATGGCATCCCAACAGGGTAGTGCACTGAAAGATAATGAGCATTTTAAAATGTATATTTTTTTTTTAGTAAATTTAGGCAAAGTGCTTCAAGTTATGGAGAAAAAAAACATGAACCAAAAAACCATGAGTCACATCCATTACATATAGTAGTTTCCACAACTGTGTTACATTGAAATCTTTATAAATTGAATTTTTTTTATATTGAAGAAATAAAAGGAACAAGATAAATGATAATATGAAAAATCTGACCACAATGAATTGGTTGAGCAAATGTACATTAACCCACTGATCCTAAATGCCTATCCACATCTCCATTTCAGCTAGTTTCTCCATTCATCAGAGTTTATTAATGGGGGGTACACACGTACCGATGTGTGCTGAGCGATCTAGCACAGAACACTCAGCACACATCTCTGCCCCCGCTCAGCACTCAGCGCAATGTGTGCTGAGCAAGGGTACGGGGAGGGACGCTCACTTCACCCAGTGCTGATGTGAGCAAACTAATATAGATTGTGCCTTCATGCAGGCCAATCTAGAACTGGTGATAGAGACGCGCAGGGCCGAGCATCACTATCACTATGGGGCATACACACGGAGAGATGTGTGCTTCATTTCTAAGCAATCTGGTCAGATTGGTTAGAATTTAAGCACACATTGCTCCGTGAGTCTTCCTCAATCTTGTAAAGTAAATCCAAATTCACTTACAGTCATAATAACTATATACTAATACATATACCATCACTGGGGCAATGTTTCACAACATTGTATACAGTAGATGCAAATTGTATCCTTAGCTTTTCTTGTGGGCTCTATTTATTACATAGAGAAAATACTTATTTCCAAATCAAATAAAGTATGTGTTTCAGCTGGCGGTAGGGCTACTCTATTGCTTTGCCAACGCTGTAATCCTCCTCTTGTTAGAAATTATGTGTGTGCAGATGCTGATATTGCAGAGTTATATAGACACACACCAGCGGATAACTCAAACTGTGAACAAACTAGAACTTAACCAGTGGTGCTAGTTTATTGGTAGATAGCAGGAACAGCCGTACTCACTGTTACATGTACATAGTGATAGAGCAGTGTTGAGCGGAGTGGGATTTTATACAGCTCACAAGCCAGTGAGTGTAATTTGCAAACGGTTAGTGGTGCATGGATGCTGGAACAGCTTTATAGCAGGTAATAACTAGTTATGTGCACCGGACATTTTTCGGGTTTTGTGTTTTGGTTTTGGATTCGGTTCCGCGGCCGTGTTTTGGATTCAGACGCGTTTTGGCAAAACCTCCCTGAAATTTTTTTGTCGGATTCGGGTGTGTTTTGGATTTAGAATTTAGGGGTCATTTTGATCCCATAGTATTATTAACCTTAATAACCATAATTTACACTCATTTTCAGTCTATTCTGAACACCTCACAATATTATTTTTAGTCTTAAAATTTGCACCGAGGTCGCTGGATGGCTAAGCTAAGCGACCCAAGTGGCCGACACAAACACCTAGCCCATCTAGGAGTGGCACTGCAGTGTCAGGCAGGATGGCACTTCAAAAAAATTGTCCCCAAACCGCACATGATGCAAAGAAAAAAAGAGGCGCACCAAGGTCGCTGTGTGACTAAGCTAAGCGACACAAGTGGCCGACACAAACACCTGGCCCATCTAGGAGTGGCACTGCAGTGTCAGGCAGGATGGCACTTCAAAAAGATTGTCCCCAAACAGCACATGATGCAAAGAAAAAAAGAGGCGCACCAAGGTCGCTGTGTGACTAAGCTAAATGACCCAAGTGGCCGACACAAACACCTGGCCCATCTAGGAGTGGCACTGCAGTGTCAGGCAGGATGGCACTTCAAAAAAATTGTCCCCAAACAGCACATGATGCAAAGAAAAAAAGAGGCGCACCAAGGTCGCTGTGTGACTAAGCTAAGCGACACAAGTGGCCGACACAAACACCTGGCCCATCTAGGAGTGGCACTGCAGTGTCAGGCAGGATGTCATTCCAAAAAAATTGTCCCCAAACAGCACATGATGCAAAGAAAACTGAAAGAAAAAAGAGGTGCAAGATGGAATTGTCCTTGGGCCCTCCCACCCACACTTATGTTGTATAAACAGGACATGCACACTTTAACGAACCCATCATTTCAGCGACAGGGTCTGCCACACGACTGTGACTGAAATGACTGGTTGGTTTGGGCCCCCACCAAAAAAAGAAGCAATCAATCTCTCCTTGCACAAACTGGCTCTACAGAGGCAAGATGTCCACCTCATCATCATCCTCCGATTCCTCACCCCTTTCACTGTGTACATCCCCCTCCTCACAGATTATTAATTCGTCCCCACTGGAATCCACCATCTCAGGTCCCTGTGTACTTTCTGGAGGCAATTGCTGCTGGTGAATGTGTCCATGGATGAATTGATTATAATTCATTTTGATGAACATCATCTTCTCCACATTTTCTGGAAGTAACCTCGTACGCCGATTGCTGACAAGGTGAGCGGCTGCACTAAACACTCTTTCGGAGTACACACTGGAGGGAGGGCAACTTAGGTAGAATAAAGCCAGTTTGTGCAAGGGCCTCCAAATTGCCTCTTTTTCCTGCCAGTATACGTACGGACTGTCTGACGTGCCTACTTGGATGCGGTCACTCATATAATCCTCCACCATTCTTTCAATGGTGAGAGAATCATATGCAGTGACAGTAGACGACACGTCAGTAATCATTGGCAGGTCCTTCAGTCCGGACCAGATGTCAGCACTCGCTCCAGACTGCCCTGCATCACCGCCAGCGGGTGGGCTCGGAATTCTTAGCGTTTTCCTCGCACCCCCAGTTGTGGGAGAATGTGAAGGAGGAGATGTTGACGGGTCACGTTCCGCTTGACTTGACAATTTTCTCACCAGCAGGTCTTTGAACCTCTGCAGACTTGTGTCTGCCGGAAAGAGAGATACAACGTAGGTTTTAAATCTAGGATCGAGCACGGTGGCCAAAATGTAGTGCTTTGATTTCAACAGATTGACCACCCATGAATCCTGGTTAAGCAAATTAAGGGCTCCATCCACAAGTCCCACATGCCTAGCGGAATCGCTCTGTTTTAGCTCCTCCTTCAATGTCTCCAGCTTCTTCTGCAAAAGCCTGATAAGGGGAATGACCTGACTCAGGCTGGCAGTGTCTGAACTGACTTCACGTGTGGCAAGTTCAAAGGGTTGCAGAACCTTGCACAACGTTGAAATCATTCTCCACTGCGCTTGATTCAGGTGCATTCCCCCTCCTTTGCCTATATCGTGGGCAGATGTATAGGCTTGAATGGTCTTTTGCTGCTTCTCCATCCTCTGAAGCATATAGAGGGTTGAATTCCACCTCGTTACCACCTCTTGCTTCAGATGATGGCAGGGCAGGTTCAGGAATGTTTGGTGGTGCTCCAGTCTTCGGCACGCGGTGGCTGAATGCCGAAAGTGGCCCGCAATTCTTCTGTTGTTTTTTAAATAATTCTGCACCACCAAATTCAATGTATGTGCAAAACATGGGACGTGCTGGAATTTGCCCAGATGTAATGCACGCACAATATTGGTGGCGTTGTCCGATGTCACAAATCCCCAGGAGAGTCCAATTGGGGTAAGCCATTCTGTGATGACGTTCCTCAGTTTCCGTAAGAGGTTGTCAGCTGTGTGACTCTTCTGGAAAGCGGTGATACAAAGCGTAGCCTGCCTAGGAACGAGTTGGCGTTTGCGAGATGCTGCTACTGGTGCCGCCGCTGCTGTTCTTGCTGCGGGAGGCAATACATCTACCCAGTGGGCTGTCACAGTCATATAGTCCTGAGTCTGCCCTGCTCCACTTGTCCACATGTCCGTGGTTAAGTGGACATTGGGTACAACTGCATTTTATAGGACACTGGTGACTCTTTTTCTGAGGTCTGTGTACATTTTCGGTATCGCCTGCTGTGAAGATACGGGGTTCTTCTAATCACTCAGACACAGAGCCGATGAAACCAAAGTGATGGTTTATTTCTCACTGCACACAGGAATAGATAATTCACAGGAAACAGACGTAAATATAGCCCAAAACAGTATACAGGTAGCAGTCCAGATCGTAAGTCCCAGTAGAGGATTTAGGTCCACAGCAATTCCACACAGAAGTTCCAGATAAACAGGTCCACACAGCAGAACTATCACTGAGTCCACACAGCAGTAATAGCAGATTAGTCCATGCAGTAGTAAGTACATATAAGTCCACACAGCACTGTTGATGCGTTCCACAAGGTTCCCTGGCAGAGAATCACCCCTTAGCCAGAGTCCTGCGACTAACATCCGGAGCTGACCTGCGCAACCTCTTTTAAAACCTTCCAAATGCCCATCATGCAGCGCTCACCTGGGGAGGAGACGCAGGTTCCTGATTGGTGGTATCCCACCTCAGGTATTTCCCTACTCCCTCCCACAGCTGGCCTTCTCCTGCTGACCACATGCTGGGTCAGGCTCCGTGATGTCTGTCAGAGACCAGGATGGAACAGAGGACAGTAAACAGAAGGGACAATGACAGGGAAATTGGATTAAGTCCTGATTGTCCCCTGTGGAGGATAAGCTTCAAAGAGACATTACCTGGTCCTCAAATGTATTTCCTGTGTGACCATATAAGGATCCCAGGATGGACTCAATAGGCATAGCAATGATAACCTGTAATAACCTCCTACCAGACTGGCATCCTCCTACAATAACATAACATGGCAGCACTAGGTGCCAGGTCACAGCACACCTGTATTTACCTGGGTAAGATTATAGTACAGAATATATAGGCTAATGGATGAACACACACATGGGGTAATAGTGACACAAGCCAGAGAGACATGGGAACAGAAGGAATAAAAAGTACATTAAACGCTATAAAGATTGAAACACCACAAATACAGTATTAGCCCCTGCCTATATCTTTACATTTCCTTCCTCTACTTTTTGTTCCTCGTTCCGAAGTGTTGAGGAAACATTACCACCCAGGAGCAGTGAGTGCAGGGGAGAGAACATCATGCATGTCTGTACCACCTGAGTCCCACAGGGTGATGTCACACCAGACCCATGTGGTAAGAGGCAGTAGTGTTAGACAACCAGCAAGGACAATATTACAATATGACACATTCATTTTCACCAGCAGGGGATTTAGCAATTCAGATGTTGGGTATCCCCACTCCGCAACATTGCAAACTTTTACACCCGGCCCACCTATTGGGTGTACTAGTACCTGTGCCTCTGGCACAACGGGGCAGGGAATACCTTCCACCTCCCCCCCTTGCACAAGGAACAGCTGCCTAAAGGCAGGCCAATGTTGGGGTTCTGCCCCCAGCACTTCCGCAACTCTGTCCAGTCATTCCTTCCTCAAACCCCAACTAGGGGGCTGGCAAATTTCCGTACAGCACGTGGTCTCAATACCCAGTGCTGAGGATGGACCCTTCATCAGAAACAATTCAGCTGGTGGCTGCAGGGGAGTCAACAGCACAGGCTGGTCCTGTGCCACTGCTCCCCCCTCAAAAGCCAGTATCTCACCTGGATCACAAGTGCTGAGGGCCATGCTACCGGAAGAGTTTAGTGCAGCCATTTGGATCTAGTGGAATTATGAGTAGCAGTTCACAGTTTTTGAGTACTCCACCAGATTCCCAGTTAGGGGTTCCTGGTAGCAATTGTCTTTGGGCCCAGAACACCTGTGTACAAGGCTGCCTGTCGACCACCTTTTAAAACCTGAGCCCCAGTTCTTTCTGCAGACACTGTGGTAGGTATTATGTAGTCCCCCGCAAGTTGAACCGATTTCCTGCTGGGCTGTGTGCAGCCTCCAGCATTCACTTGTTGCACTGTGTTATATTCTCGCAGCCTCCAGCACCGGTCAATTCCCCGAACCTCTGTGGGAAGTCCTGGTCTCTTTCTCCAGCAGCTACTCTGAGCCCTACTGCCTGAGTGACCTCCCCACTGCTTTTCCATGGTTACCTGGGGTCCTACCTGCCTCTGCCTCCATCTCCCCCAGTTCCCTTCTGCTCTGGAGTTAACCATTTTCCTGGTCTGCATCCACTTATGTATCGGCTTCTTGCGGGAATCCTGCAGCTCCCTATCCCCTACCGGGGCTACAGACAGTACCAGTGCGCAGTCCTCCCAGTCCTGCTGTCTATGCTGCCTACCTTCTTCTTGTGTCTGACTGTTGCTGATGTATCCCTGTCCTAACTTATTCTGGCAGTCTGCACAGTTGGCTATGTAGCGGTCTACATCCCTTGCTAATCCTAACCACATGAAATGCTGCCTGAGCAGGGCTAGTGTTCTCCCTTTTCCCCGGTGATCGGTACCACCTGACCCATGGGCTTGAGCTAGGAACCGACCCCGATATTCAGGTGGGACTACCAGCCTGTACCTATTTGTGCTGGACACTGTATACAGTAATCCATCCACCCACGCACAATCCTCTACCACTCCTCTCTCAACTGACATATCTGCTAAACGCTGCATACCTTCTAGTTCTGGATCTAGCAACTGAGCTTCCTGAAGTCTAAACTTTTCTTCCCCGACCAGGACTAACCCACCCTCAGGATGGTTTTGGCTACTCACCCTCAGAGGCCCTTAGATAGATAAAATAGGCTGCTGGTACCTGGTTGTCGCTGGTGTGCAGGGGTGGAAGTCCTTCCTCTGCCTGTTGCTCTCCCTTCCACTGGCTACAACATTGCAAGTGGCACATACCCTCCTCGCCTCTGGCACATTAGGTTGGTAGTGTTTGTTTTCCCGGGGGTGGCTCCTGCCAACAACCCCCATGGGTGATGAATGGTCGGATTGACCTTTCTTTCTGGGACACTCCCGACGGAGATGCCCCCCTTGTCCACATCGGTGGCACCGCTTCCAGATTTGTCTGAAGTGTGGTATATCTGATCCTCGATGGCTGGGTCTCCTTGGCCCCTGATTCAGCACACTTTCTGGCTTTCTCTGCGGTGGTGGCTTCCACTTGGACACCCAATCTTGAAGGCTGGGTAAAATCTCAAGCATCCTTGCTTTTACTGGCTCTAGCCCTTTCTTTTGGATCCACCGACCAAGGACTTCCTGCAGTTCTTGACAAAGCGGGTCAGAGTCATAGCTTACACTGTGCCCTGCTGACTGGCCTGCGGTGTGGGTGTTCCGTACAGTCATTGCAATCTCAGGAAGCCCTATTGGCTGCTCCTGGAACAGTATAGCAAGGTCTGAGGGTTCCTGTAATGTCTGCTGCTCAGGCAGTGAAGTGGTATAGTAACTCACCCCAGTTTCCTTGGACCATTCTCCTACCACATCTGGGAAGTTCTCCTGACTTTCCTTAATAAAGTCCACCTCAGATGGTTTTGCAAATAGCATGCCCCCATCACTCAGCACCAATATACGGGGTTGCTCCTGGTCCACACCCAACTTCCTTGCTTCCTGGATCTCTGCTACATATGTCCCGACTTGGGCAACTTCCATACTCCTTGCAAGACTTGCCTTCTTAGCGGATAGTTAATTTTCACTCCAATGCTGCTTTCTGGGCTCATTGGTTGGTGTCTGAATGATCCCACCGCTGCCGCCAAATGTGAAGATACGGGGTTCTTCTAATCACTCAGACACAGAGCCGATGAAACCAAAGTGATGGTTTATTTCTCACTGCACACAGGAATAGATAATTCACAGGAAACAGACGTAAATATAGCCCAAAACAGTATACAGGTAGCAGTCCAGATCGTAAGTCCCAGTAGAGGATTTAGGTCCAAAGCAATTCCACACAGAAGTTCCAGATAAACAGGTCCACACAGCAGAACTATCACTGAGTCCACACAGCAGTGATAGCAGATTAGTCCATGCAGTAGTAAGTACATATAAGTCCACACAGCACTGTTGATGCGTTCCACAAGGTTCCCTGGCAGAGAATCACCCCTTAGCCAGAGTCCTGCGACTAACATCCGGTGCTGACCTTCGCAACCTCTTTTAAAACCTTCCAAATGCCCATCATGCAGCGCTCACCTGGGGAGGAGACGCAGGTTCCTGAATGGTGGTATCCCACCTCAGGTATTTCCCTACTCCCTCCCACAGCTGGCCTTCTCCTGCTGACCACATGCTGGGTCAGGCTCCGTGATGTCTGTCAGAGACCAGGATGGAACAGAGGACAGTAAACAGAAGGGACAATGACAGGGAAATTGGATTAAGTCCTGATTGTCCCCTGTGGAGGATAAGCTTCAAAGAGACATTACCTGGTCCTCAAATGTATTTCCTGTGTGACCATATAAGGATCACAGGATGGACTCAATAGGCATAGCAATGATAACCTGTAATAACCTCCTACCAGACTGGCATCCTCCTACAATAACATAACATGGCAGCACTAGGTGCCAGGTCACAGCACACCTGTATTTACCTGGGTAAGATTATAGTACAGAATATATAGGCTAATGGATGAACTCACACATGGGGTAATAGTGACACAAGCCAGAGAGACATGGGAACAGAAGGAATAAAAAGTACATTAAACGCTATAAAGATTGAAACACCACAAATACAGTATTAGCCGCGGCCTATATCTTTACACCTGCCTAGAGAAATGGAACCTAGAAGGTATTTGGTACCGGGGACACAGTACCTCAATCAAGTCTCTAGTTGACTCTGAATTAACGGTGGATACCGGAACCACGTTTCTCACCGCCCAGGCTGCCAAGGCCTCAGTTATCCGCTTTGCAGCAGGATGACTGCTGTGATATTTCATCTTCCTCGCAAAGGACTGTTGGACAGTCAATTGCTTACTGGAAGTAGTACAAGTGGTCTTCCAACTTCCCCTCTGGGATGACGATCGACTCCCAGCAGCAACAACAGCAGCGCCAGCAGCAGTAGGCGTTACACTCAAGAATGCATCGGAGGAATCCCAGGCAGGAGAGGACTCGTCATACTTGCCAGTGACATGGCCTGCAGGACTATTGGATTTCCTGTGTAAGGAGGAAATTGACACTGAGGGAGTTGGTGGTGTGGTTTGCAGGAGCTTGGTTACAAGAGGAAGGGATTTAGTTGTCAGTGGACTGCTTCCGCTGTCACCCAAAGTTTTTGAACTTGTCACTGACTTCTGATGAATGCGGTCCAGGTGACGTATAAGGGAGGATGTTCCTAGGTGGTTAACGTCTCACCCCTACTTATTACAGCTTGACAAAGGCAACACACGGCTTGACACCTGTTGTCCGCATTTGTGTTGAAATAATTCCACACCGAAGAGCTGATTTTTTTTGCATTTTGACCAGGCATGTCAATGGCCATATTCGTCCCACGGACAACAGGTGTCTCGCCGGGTGCCTGACTTAAACAAACCACCTCACCATCAGAATCCTCCTTGTCAATTTCCTCCCCAGCACCAGCAACACCCATATCCTCATCCTGGTGTACTTCAACAGTGACATCTTCAATTTGACTATCAGGAACTGGACTGCGGGTACTCCTTCCAGCACTTGCAGGGGGCGTGCAAATGGTGGAAGGCGCAAGCTCTTCCCGTCCAGTGTTGGGAAGGTCAGGCATCGCAACCGACACAATTGGACTCTCCTTGGGGATTTGTGATTTAGAAGAACACACAGTTCTTTGCTGTGCTTTTGCCAGCTTAAGTCTTTTCATTTTTCTAGCGAGAGGATGAGTGCTTCCATCCTCATGTGAAGCTGAACCACTAGCCATGAACATAGGCCAGGGCCTCGGCCGTTCCTTGCCACTCTGTGTCGTAAATGGCATATTGGCAAGTTTACGCTTCTCCTCAGACGCTTTCAATTTAGATTTTTGGGTCATTTTACTGAGCTTTTGTTTTTTGGATTTTACATGCTCTCTACTATGACATTGGGCATCGGCCTTGGCAGACGACGTTGATGGCATTTCATCGTCTCGGCCATGACTAGTGGCAGCAGCTTCAGCACGAGGTGGAAGTGGATCTTGATCTTTCCCTATTTTAACCTCCAAATTTTTGTTCTCCATTTTTTAATGTGTGGAATTATATGCCAGTATCAATAGCAATGGCCTACTACTATATATACTAGAGATGTGCACTTGAAATTTTTCGGGTTTTGTGTTTTGGTTTTGGGTTCGGTTCCGCGGCCGTGTTTTGGGTTGGACCGCGTTTTGGCAAAACCTCACCGAATTTTTTTTGTCGGATTCGGGTGTGTTTTGGATTCGGGTGTTTTTTTCAAAAAACACTAAAAAACAGCTTAAATCATAGAATTTGGGGGTCATTTTGATCCCAAAGTATTATTAACCTCAAAAACCATAATTTTCACTCATTTTCAGTCTATTCTGAATACCTCACACCTCACAATATTATTTTTAGTCCTAAAATTTGCACCGAGGTCGCTGGATGACTAAGCTAAGCGACCCTAGTGGCCGACACAAACACCTGGCCCATCTAGGAGTGGCACTGCAGTGTCACGCAGGATGGCCCTTCCAAAAAACACTCCCCAAACAGCACATGACGCAAAGAAAAAAAGAGGCGCAATGAGGTAGCTGTGTGAGTAAGATAAGCGACCCTAGTGGCCGACACAAACACCTGGCCCATCTAGGAGTGGCACTGCAGTGTCACGCAGGATGGCCCTTCCAAAAAACACTCCCCAAACAGCACATGACGCAAAGAAAAAAAGAGGCGCAATGAGGTAGCTGTGTGAGTAAGATAAGCGACCCTAGTGGCCGACACAAACACCTGGCCCATCTAGGAGTGGCACTGCAGTGTCACGCAGGATGGCCCTTCCAAAAATCACTCCCCAAACAGCACATGACGCAAAGAAAAAAAGAGGCGCAATGAGGTAGCTGTGTGAGTAAGATAAGCGACCCTAGTGGCCGACACAAACACCTGGCCCATCTAGGAGTGGCACTGCAGTGTCACGCAGGATGGCCCTTCCAAAAAACACTCCCCAAACAGCACATGACGCAAAGAAAAAAAGAGGCGCAATGAGGTAGCTGTGTGAGTAAGCTAAGCGACCCTAGTGGCCGACACAAACACCTGGCCCATCTAGGAGTGTCACTGCAGTGTCACGCAGGATGGCCCTTCCAAAAAACACTCCCCAAACAGCACATGACGCAAAGAAAAAAAGAGGCGCAATGAGGTAGCTGTGTGAGTAAGATAAGCGACCCTAGTGGCCGACACAAACACCTGGCCCATCTAGGAGTGGCACTGCAGTGTCACGCAGGATGGCCCTTCCAAAAAACACTCCCCAAACAGCACATGACGCAAAGAAAAAAAGAGGCGCAAAGAGGTAGCTGTGTGAGTAAGATAAGCGACCCTAGTGGCCGACACAAACACCTGGCCCATCTAGGAGTGGCACTGCAGTGTCACGCAGGATGGCCCTTCCAAAAAACACTCCCCAAACAGCACATGACGCAAAGAAGAAAAAAAGAGGCGCAATGAGGTAGCTGTGTGAGTAAGCTAAGCGACCCTAGTGGCCGACACAAACACCTGGCCCATCTAGGAGTGGCACTGCAGTGTCACGCAGGATGGCCCTTCCAAAAAACACTCCCCAAACAGCACATGACGCAAAGAAAAAAAGAGGCGCAATGAGGTAGCTGTGTGAGTAAGCTAAGCGACCCTAGTGGCCGACACAAACACCTGGCCCATCTAGGAGTGTCACTGCAGTGTCACGCAGGATGGCCCTTCCAAAAAACACTCCCCAAACAGCACATGACGCAAAGAAAAAAAGAGGCGCAATGAGGTAGCTGTGTGAGTAAGATAAGCGACCCTAGTGGCCGACACAAACACCTGGCCCATCTAGGAGTGGCACTGCAGTGTCACGCAGGATGGCCCTTCCAAAAAACACTCCCCAAACAGCACATGACGCAAAGAAAAAAAGAGGCGCAATGAGGTAGCTGTGTGAGTAAGATAAGCGACCCTAGTGGCCGACACAAACACCTGGCCCATCTAGGAGTGGCACTGCAGTGTCACGCAGGATGGCCCTTCCAAAAAACACTCCCCAAACAGCACATGACGCAAAGAAGAAAAAAAGAGGCGCAATGAGGTAGCTGTGTGAGTAAGCTAAGCGACCCTAGTGGCCGACACAAACACCTGGCCCATCTAGGAGTGGCACTGCAGTGTCACGCAGGATGGCCCTTCCAAAAAACACTCCCCAAACAGCACATGACGCAAAGAAAAAAAGAGGCGCAATGAGGTAGCTGTGTGAGTAAGATAAGCGACCCTAGTGGCCGACACAAACACCTGGCCCATCTAGGAGTGGCACTGCAGTGTCACGCAGGATGGCCCTTCCAAAAAACACTCCCCAAACAGCACATGACGCAAAGAAGAAAAAAGAGGCGCAATGAGGTAGCTGTGTGAGTAAGCTAAGCGACCCTAGTGGCCGACACAAACACCTGGCCCATCTAGGAGTGGCACTGCAGTGTCACGCAGGATGGCCCTTCCAAAAAACACTCCCCAAACAGCACATGACGCAAAGAAAAAAAGAGGCGCAATGAGGTAGCTGTGTGAGTAAGATAAGCGACCCTAGTGGCCGACACAAACACCTGGCCCATCTAGGAGTGGCACTGCAGTGTCACGCAGGATGGCCCTTCCAAAAAACACTCCCCAAACAGCACATGACGCAAAGAAGAAAAAAAGAGGCGCAATGAGGTAGCTGTGTGAGTAAGCTAAGCGACCCTAGTGGCCGACACAAACACCTGGCCCATCTAGGAGTGGCACTGCAGTGTCACGCAGGATGGCCCTTCCAAAAAACACTCCCCAAACAGCACATGACGCAAAAGAAAAAAAGAGGCGCAATGAGGTAGCTGTGTGAGTAAGATAAGCGACCCTAGTGGCCGACACAAACACCTGGCCCATCTAGGAGTGGCACTGCAGTGTCACGCAGGATGGCCCTTCCAAAAAACACTCCCCAAACAGCACATGACGCAAATAAAAATGAAAGAAAAAAGAGGTGCAAGATGGAATTGTCCTTGGGCCCTCCCACCCACCCTTATGTTGTATAAACAGGACATGCACACTTTAACCAACCCATCATTTCAGTGACAGGGTCTGCCACACGACTGTGACTGAAATGACGGGTTGGTTTGGACCCCCACCGAAAAAGAAGCAATTAATCTCTCCTTGCACAAACTGGCTCTACAGAGGCAAGATGTCCACCTCATCATCATCCTCCGATATATCACCGTGTACATCCCGCTCCTCACAGATTATCAATTCGTCCCCACTGGAATCCACCATCTCAGCTCCCTGTGTACTTTGTGGAGGCAATTGCTGCTGGTCAATGTCTCCACGGAGGTATTGATTATAATTCATTTTAATGAACATCATCTTCTCCACATTTTCTGGAAGTAACCTCGTACGCCGATTGCTGACAAGGTGAGCGGCGGCACTAAACACTCTTTCGGAGTACACACTTGTGGGAGGGCAACTTAGGTAGAATAAAGCCAGTTTGTGCAAGGGCCTCCAAATTGCCTCTTTTTCCTGCCAGTATAAGTACGGACTGTCTGACGTGCCTACTTGGATGCGGTCACTCATATAATCCTCCACCATTCTTTCAATGGGGAGAGAATCATATGCAGTGACAGTAGACGACATGTCCGTAATCGTTGTCAGGTCCTTCAGTCCGGACCAGATGTCAGCATCAGCAGTCGCTCCAGACTGCCCTGCATCACCGCCAGCGGGTGGGCTCGGAATTCTGAGCCTTTTCCTCGCACCCCCAGTTGCGGGAGAATGTGAAGGAGGAGATGTTGACAGGTCGCGTTCCGCTTGACTTGACAATTTTGTCACCAGCAGGTCTTTGAACCCCAGCAGACTTGTGTCTTCCGGAAAGAGAGATCCAAGGTAGGTTTTAAATCTAGGATCGAGCACGGTGGCCAAAATGTAGTTCTCTGATTTCAACAGATTGACCACCCGTGAATCCTTGTTAAGCGAATTAAGGGCTCCATCCACAAGTCCCACATGCCTAGCGGAATCGCTCCCTTTTAGCTCCTCCTTCAATGCCTCCAGCTTCTTCTGCAAAAGCCTGATGAGGGGAATGACCTGACTCAGGCTGGCAGTGTCTGAACTGACTTCACGTGTGGCAAGTTCAAAAGGTTGCAGAACCTTGCACAACGTTGAAATCATTCTCCACTGCGCTTGAGACAGGTACATTCCACCTCCTATATCGTGCTCAATTGTATAGGCTTGAATGGCCTTTTGCTGCTCCTCCAACCTCTGAAGCATATATAGGGTTGAATTCCACCTCGTTACCACTTCTTGCTTCAGATGATGGCAGGGCAGGTTCAGGCGTTTTTGGTGGTGCTCCAGTCTTCTGTACGTGGTGCCTGTAAGCCGAAAGTGTCCCGCAATTCTTCTGGCCACCGACAGCATGTCTTGCACGCCCCTGTCGTTTTTTAAAAAATTCTGCACCACCAAATTCAAGGTATGTGCAAAACATGGGACGTGCTGGAATTTGCCCATATTTAATGCACACACAATATTGCTGGCGTTGTCCGATGCCACAAATCCACAGGAGAGTCCAATTGGGGTAAGCCATTCCGCGATGATCTTCCTCAGTTGCCGTAAGAGGTTTTCAGCTGTGTGCGTATTCTGGAAACCGGTGATACAAAGCGTAGCCTGCCTAGGAAAGAGTTGGCGTTTGCGAGATGCTGCTACTGGTGCAGCCGCTGCTGTTCTTGCGGTGGGAGTCCATACATCTACCCAGTGGGCTGTCACAGTCATATAGTCCTGACCCTGCCCTGCTCCACTTGTCCATATGTCCGTGGTTAGGTGGACATTGGGTACAACTGCATTTTTTAGGACACTGGTGAGTCTTTTTCTGACGTCCGTGTACATTCTCGGTATCGCCTGCCTAGAGAAGTGGAACCTAGATGGTATTTGGTAAAGGGGGCACACTACCTCAAGAAATTGTCTAGTTCCCTGTGAACTAACGGCGGATACCGGACGCACGTCTAACACCAACATAGTTGTCAAGGCCTCAGTTATCCGCTTTGCAACAGGATGACTGCTGTGATATTTCATCTTCCTCGCAAAGGACTGTTGGACAGTCAATTGCTTGGTGGAAGTAGTAAAAGTGGGCTTACGACTTCCCCTCTGGGATGACCATCGACTCCCAGCAGCAACAACAGCAGCGCCAGCAGCAGTAGGCGTTACACGCAAGGATGCATCGGAGGAATCCCAGGCAGGAGAGGACTCGTCAGAATTGCCAGTGACATGGCCTGCAGGACTATTGGCATTCCTGGGGAAGGAGGAAATTGACACTGAGGGAGTTGGTGGGGTGGTTTGCGTGAGCTTGGTTACAAGAGGAAGGGATTTACTGGTCAGTGGACTGCTTCCGCTGTCGCCCAAAGTTTTTGAACTTGTCACTGACTTATTATGAATGCGCTGCAGGTGACGTATAAGGGAGGATGTTCCGAGGTGGTTAACATCCTTACCCCTACTTATTACAGCTTGACAAAGGCAACACACGGCTTGACAAATGTTGTCCGCATTTCTGGTGAAATACTTCCACACCGAAGAGCTGATTTTTTTGGTATTTTCACCAGGCATGTCAACGGCCCTATTCCTCCCACGGACAACAGGTGTCTACCCGGGTGCCTGACTTAAACAAACCACCTCACCATCAGAATCCTCCTTGTCAATTTCCTCCCCAGCGCCAGCAACACCCATATCCTCCTCATCCTGGTGTACTTCAACACTGACATCTTCAATCTGACTATCAGGAACTGGACTGTGGGTGCTCCTTCCAGCACTTGCAGGGGGCGTGCAAATGGTGGAAGGCGCATGCTCTTCACGTCCAGTGTTGGGAAGGTCAGGCATCGCAACCGACACAATTGGACTCTCCTTGTGGATTTGGGATTTCGAAGAACGCACAGTTCTTTGCGGTGCTTTTGCCAGCTTGAGTCTTTTAATTTTTTTAGCGAGAGGCTTAGTGCTTCCATCCTCATGTGAAGCTGAACCACTAGCCATGAACATAGGCCAGGGCCTCAGCCGTTCCTTGCCACTCAGTGTGGTAAATGGCATATTGGCAAGTTTACGCTTCTCCTCCGACAATTTTATTTTAGATTTTGGAGTCCTTTTTTTACTGATATTTGGTGTTTTGGATTTTACATGCTCTGTACTATGACATTGGGCATCGGCCTTGGCAGACGACGTTGCTGGCATTTCATCGTCTCGGCAATGACTAGTGGCAGCAGCTTCAGCACGAGGTGGAAGTGGATCTTGATCTTTCCCTAATTTTGGAACCTCAACAATTTTGTTCTCCATATTTTAATAGGCACAACTAAAAGGCACCTCAGGTAAACAATGGAGATGGATGGATACTAGTATACTTATGGATGGACCAGCGACTGCCGACACAGAGGTAGCTACAGCCGTGGACTACCGTACTGTGTCTGCTGCTAATATAGACTGGATGATAATGAGATGAAATTAATATATATATATATAATTTCACTAGTACTGCAGCCGGACAGGTATATATATTTATTATGTAATGACTGATGACGGACCTGCTGGACACTGTCAGCTCAGCAGCACCGCAGACTGCTACAGTAAGCTACTATAGTAGTATGTATCAAGAAGAAAGAAAAAAAAAAAAACCACGGGTAGGTGGTATACAATTATGGATGGACCAGCGACTGCCGACACAGAGGTAGCTACAGCCGTGGACTACCGTACTGTGTCTGCTGCTAATATAGACTGGATGATAATGAGATGAAATTAATATATATATATATAATATCACTAGTACTGCAGCCGGACAGGTATATATATTTATTATGTAATGACTGATGACGGACCTGCTGGACACTGTCAGCTCAGCAGCACCGCATACTGCTACAGTAAGCTACTATAGTAGTATGTATCAAGAAGAAAGGAAAAAAAAAAACATGGGTAGGTGGTATACAATTATGGATGGACCAGCGACTGCCGACACAGAGGTAGCTACAGCCGTGGACTACCGTACTGTGTCTGCTGCTAATATAGACTGGATGATAATGAGATGAAATTAATATATATATATATAAAATCACTAGTACTGCAGCCGGACAGGTATATATATTTATTATGTAATGACTGATGACGGACCTGCTGGACACTGTCAGCTCAGCAGCACCGCAGACTGCTACAGTAAGCTACTATAGTAGTATGTATCAAGAAGAAAGAAAAAAAAAAAAACACGGGTAGGTGGTATACAATTATATATATATTATATACAATTATATATATATATATATATATATTAAACTGGTGGTGATTAATTAAACTGGTGGTCAGGTCACTGGTCACACTATCAGCAACTTGCAAGTAGTACTCCTAAGCAGACAATCACAATATATATACTGGTGGTCAGTGTGGTCACAATGGCAGTGTGGCACTCTGGCAGCAAAAGTGTGCACTGTACGTTAAAATATGTACTCCTGCTCTCAGACTCTAACTGCTCCCCACTGTCTCCCCCACAAGTCAGATATACAGTCACACTATCACTTCAGCAAGTAGTAGTACTCCTCCTAATGCTCCCCAAAATTACTAAAGTAAATACTGTGTCTCTCTCTACTCTAGTCTCACTCTCTTCTCTATAAACGGAGAGGACGCCAGCCACGTCCTCTCCCTATCAATCTCAATGCACGTGTGAAAATGGCGGCGACGCGCGGCTCCTTATATAGAATCCGAGTCTCGCGATAGAATCTGAGCCTCGCGAGAATCCGACAGCGGGATGATGACGTTCGGGCGCGCTCGGGTTAACCGAGCAAGGCGGGAAGATCCGAGTCGCTCGGACCCGTGTAAAAAAACATGAAGTTCGGGCGGGTTCGGATTCCGAGGAACCGAACCCGCTCATCTCTAATATATACTGCGCAAAACTGAAATGCACCACAGGTATGGATGGATAGTTTACTTGACGACACAGAGGTAGGTACAGCAGTGGCCTACTGTACCGTGATGCTATATATTATATACTGGTGGTCAGCAAACTGTGCAAAACTGAAATGCACCACAGGTATGGATGGATAGTATACTTGACAACACAGAGGTAGGTACAGCAGTGGCCTACTGTACCGTAATGCTATATATTATATACTGGTGGTCAGCAAACTGTGCAAAACTTAAATGCACCACAGGTTTGGATGGATAGTATACTTGACGACACAGAGGTAGGTACAGCAGTGGCCTACTGTACCGTAATGCTATATATTATATACTG
This sequence comes from Pseudophryne corroboree, assembly GCF_028390025.1. Taxonomy (NCBI): domain Eukaryota; kingdom Metazoa; phylum Chordata; class Amphibia; order Anura; family Myobatrachidae; genus Pseudophryne; species Pseudophryne corroboree. The sequence goes on from NC_086446.1 coordinate 694,925,858, forward strand.
GTGGTCAGCAAACTGTGCAAAACTGAAATGCACCACAGGTATGGATGGATAGTATACTTGACGACACAGAGGTAGGTACAGCAGTGGCCTACTGTACCGTAATGCTATATATTATATACTGGTGGTCAGCAAACTGTGCAAAACTGAAAAGCACCACAGGTATGGATGGATAGTATACTTGACAACACAGAGGTAGGTACAGCAGTGGCCTACTGTACCGTAATGCTATATATTATATACTGGTGGTCAGCAAACTGTGCAAAACTGAAATGCACCACAGGTTTGGATGGATAGTATACTTGACGACACAGAGGTAGGTACAGCAGTGGCCTACTGTACCGTAATGCTATATATTATATACTCGTGGTCAGCAAACTGTGCAAAACTGAAATGCACCACAGGTATGGATGGATAGTATACTTGACGACATAGAGGTAGGTACAGCAGTGGCCTACTGTACCGTAATGCTATATATTATATACTGGTGGTCAGCAAACTGTGCAAAACTGAAATGCACCACAGGTATGGATGGATAGTATACTTGACGACACAGAGGTAGGTACAGCAGTGGCCTACTGTACCGTAATGCTATATATTATATACTGGTGGTCAGCAAACTGTGCAAAACTGAAATGCACCACAGGTATGGATGGATAGTATACTTGACGACACAGAGGTAGGTACAGCTGTGGCCTACTGTACCGTAATGCTATATATTATATACTGGTGGTCAGCAAACTGTGCAAAACTGAAATGCACCACAGGTATGGGTGGATAGTATACTTGACAACACAGAGGTAGGTACAGCAGTGGCCTACTGTACCGTAATGCTATATATTATATACTGGTGGTCAGCAAACTGTGCAAAACTGAAATGCACCACAGGTATGGATGGATAGTATACTTGACGACACAGAGGTAGGTACAGCAGTGGCCTACTGTACCGTAATGCTATATATTATATACTGGTGGTCAGCAAACTGTGCAAAACTGAAATGCACCACAGGTATGGATGGATAGTATACTTGACGACACAGAGGTAGATAGTACAGCAGTGGCCTACTGTACCGTAATGCTATATATTATATACTGGTGGTCAGCAAACTGTGCAAAACTGAAATGCACCACAAGTATGGATGGATAGTATACTTGACGACACAGAGGTAGGTACAGCAGTGGCCTACTGTACCGTAATGCTATATATTATATACTGGTGGTCAGCAAACTGTGCAAAACTGAAATGCACCACAGGTATGGATGGATAGTATACTTGACGACACAGAGGTAGGTACAGCAGTGGCCTACTGTACCGTAATGCTATATATTATATACTGGTGGTCAGCAAACTGTGCATAACTGAAATGCACCACAGGTATGGATGGATAGTATACTTGACAACACAGAGGTAGGTACAGCAGTGGCCTACTGTACCGTAATGCTATATATTATATACTGGTGGTCAGCAAACTGTGCAAAACTGAAATGCACCACAGGTATGGATGGATAGTATACTTGACGACACAGAGGTAGGTACAGCAGTGGCCTACTGTACCGTAATGCTATATATTATATACTGGTGGTCAGCAAACTGTGTAAAACTGAAATGCACCACAGGTATGGATGGATAGTATACTTGACGACACAGAGATAGGTACAGCAGTGGCCTTCTGTACCGTACTCCTATATATTATATACTGGTGGTCAGCAAAATTATGCACTGTACTCCTACTATATATACTACAATGCAGCACAGATATGGAGTGTTTTTCAGGCAGACAACGTATACTGGTGGTCACTGTCAGCAAAACTCTGCACTATACTCCTCCTATATAATACTGCTGCTCCCCAGTCCCCACAATTAAGCAGTGTGAGCACAGATATATGCAGCACACTGAGCACAGATATGGAGTGTTTTTCAGGCAGACAACGTATACTGGTGGTCACTGTCAGCAAAACTCTGCACTGTACTCCTCCTATATAATACTGCTGCTCCCCAGTCCCCACAATTAAGCAGTGTGAGCACAGATATATGCAGCACACTGAGCACAGATAACGGATAAGGAGCGTTTTTTTCAGGCAGAGAACGGATAAAACTGGTGGTCACTGATCAGCAAAACTCTGCACTGTACTCATCCTATATTAATAATACAAAGCAAGCACAAATATTTGCATCTACAATGAATAAAAACGGAGAGGACGCCAGCCACATCCTCTCCCTAACATTTCCAATGCACGAGTGAAAATGGCGGCGACGCGCGGCTGCTTATATAGAATCCGAATCTCGCGAGAATCCGACAGCGGGATGATGACGTTCGGGCGCGCTCGGGTTAACCGAGCCATACGGGAGAATCCGAGTATGCCTCGGACCCGTGTAAAATGGGTGAAGTTCGGGGGGGTTCGGTTTCCGAGGGACCGAACCCGCTCATCACTAGTAATAACTAGTGATGAGCGGATTCGGTTTTACTCGGTTCTCAAAACGGCATCTAATTGGCTCACGGATGTCACGTGTTTTGGATAACCAATAAGATGCCATTTTGAGAACCGAGTAAAACCGAATCCGCTCATCACTAGTAATAACTAGAGATGTGCGCCAACCCCAGTGTTTTGGTTTTGGTTCTGGTCATCGGATTAGTTTTGTCAAAACTGCCCTCATGCCTTTTTGGGCTTCTTTCCAGGCATCACAAATAAACAACACAAACAACATCTTAATTATCATCAATATTCTCATTAGTGTCATATAGTACACATATATCTCCATCATCCTGTTCCACTGCCACACTAGATTCTCAGTTTCTACTATGTCATCATCACCATCTGTACTTGTACTGCCCATCCCCACATTTGCAGATGGGGCAGAAATGGTGGAAGGAGTATAGTCTGAGAAATGTCAGACTCACGCATAGCTAACATGGACACTTCCAGACTCTCCACAGGGATTTGCAAACACGGCAGTTTGCTCTTTAGCCTTCTCTTTCTCTTACGTCCTAGAGGATGCTGGGGACTACAAAAGGACTATGGGGTATAGGCAGGATCCACAGGAGCTTGGGCACACTTAAAAGACTTTGACTGGGTGTGAACTGGCTCCTCCCTCTATGCCCCTCCCCCAGACCTCAGTTAGACTTTGTGCCCAGGAGTGACTGGACACACACTAGGGGAGCTCTACTGAGTTTCTCTAGAAAGACTTTTGTTAGGTTTTTTATTTTCAGGGAGACCTGCTGGCTACAGGCTCCCTGCATCGAGGGACTGAGGGGAGAGAAGTCAGGCCTACTTCTTCTTAGTTAAAGGCTCTGCTTCTTAGGCTAGTGGACACCATTAGCTCCAGAGGGTTCGATCACTTGGTTCGCCTAGCTGCTTGTTCCCGGAGCCGCGCCGTCACCCCCCTCACAGAAGCCAGAAGACAGAAGCCGGGTGAGTATTAGAAGAACCAAAGACTTCAGACGGCAGAAGACTTCAGTAACGGAGGTACAGCGTAGCGGTAGCGCTGCGCTCCATGCTCCCACACACTTCACCAACGGCACTCACATGGTGCAGGGCGCTGGGGGGGAGCGCCATGAGCAGCAGTTACTGGGGTCATATCCACTGGCTAAAGGCATACTCGGTACCCGGGCACCGTATATAATAACCCCGCCAGTATAAAATTTTCAAATTTGAGCGGGACTGAAGCGCGCCGGGAAGGGGCGGGGCTTAGCCGCACAGCTCACCAGCACCATTTTCTTCCCTTCACAGCCGCTGCAGAGACGCTGGCCCGGGTCCTCCATGCTCCTCACAAGTAAAAGGGAGCAAAATGGGGGGGACACACAGATAATTTGGTGCTTTTTCTTATTGTTACAGCGCTACTGTTATATATTATACTGGTGTAGTATATAGGCGCTGGGGTGTGAGCTGGCATACTACCTCTGTGTTTCTCTCTCCAGGCTTCCCTGTAGGCTGTCCCCTTTATTTGGCCAGTGTGCGCGTGGGGGTGTCGGTACTACGTGTCGGATGTCTCAGGCTGAGTGTTCTTCCCCAGAGGAAGTTACTGGGGGCGCAGAAAAGGAGCTGGAGATGGCTCTGTCGGCACAGCCGACTGCTAATTGGGTTGCTATGTTAAGTACACTTAATGCTAATATGACTTCATTGTCTAAGAGGCTTGATAAATCTGATTCTCAGACTCAAACATGGAGAAAATCCATGGAAGATGCTCTGGCTCAGGTGCAGACCCCCTCAGGGTCACAAAAGCGTTCATTTACCCAGATGGTAGATACAGATGCCGACACGGACTTGGATTCCGATGTCGATTTTAATGAGGCTACTTTACACCCAAGGGTAGTTAAGAGTATTCAGTACATGATTGTGGCTATTAAAGATGTTTTAAATATCTCTGACGAACCTACTGTTCAGGAAACAAGGATTTGCCTCTTTAAAGGGAAAAAACCTGAGGTGAAGTTTTCCCCCTCTCATGAAATGAATGCTCTTTGTGAAAAGGCTTGGGAGTCGCCGGACAAGAGGTGGCAGATTCCCAAGATTATTTTTATGGCGTATCCTTTCCCCTCTGATGACAGGGAAAAATGGGAGTCGTCTCCAAATGTCGACAAGGCTCTATCCCGTTTGTCCAAGAAGGTGGCGCTTCCGTCCCCTGACACGGCTGCTCTCAAGGATCCGGCAGATCGCAAGCTGGAGACATCTTTGAAGGCCATTTTCGTTAATACTGGTGTATTGCTCAGACCTGCTGTGGCGTCGGTATGGGTGAGTAGTGCTATTGCTAAATGGGCTGATAATTTAGCTTCTGACATGGATACCCTTGATAAAGATAATTTTCTTTTGACTCTTGGTTATATCAAGGACGCTGCAGATTACCTAAAGGATGCGGCGAGAGATGTGGGCCTCTTGGGATCAAGAGCCAATGCCATGGCGGTCTAAGCCAGGAGGGCGCTGTGGATCCATCAATGGAATGCTGATGCCGACTCCAAGAAAAATATGGAAACTCTCCCCTACAAAGGTAGTGTCTTGTTTGGTGACGGCCTGGCTGACCTGGTGTCTACCGCTACTGCTGGTAAGTCATCTTTTCTTCCTTATGTTCCCACTTAACAGAAAAAGGCGCCCCATCAACAGATGCAGTCCTTTCGGCCTAATAAATACAAATGAGGTAGGGGCTCGTCCTTCCTCGCTTCAAAGGGTAGAGGAAGGGGAAAGAAGTCGCCTGCAGGATCAGGCACCCAGGACCAAAAGTCCTCCCCCGCCTCTACCAAGTCCACCGCATGACGCTGTAGCTCCCCTGCGGGAGTCCGTGCCAGTGGGGGGCCATCTCCGAATCTTCAGTCAGGTCTGGTTTCAATCAGCCCTGGATCCATGGGTCTTAGACATAGTGTCCCAAGGGTACAAGCTGGAGTTTCAGGAGATGCCGCCCCCCCCCCCCCCCCCCCGCTGCTTTTTCATATCGGCCTTGCCAGTTTCTCTTCCAGAAAGAGAAGTAGTAAATGCCGCAATACAAAAGTTGTGTCAACAGAGGGTCATTGTTCCCGTTCCCCCATCCCAACGGGGTGAGGGGTTCTATTCGAGCCTCTTTGTCGTACCGAAGCCGGACGGTTCGGTCAGACCGATTCTGAACCTAATATCCCTCAATCCATACTTGAAAACCTTCAAGTTCAAGATGGAATCTCTTCGAGCTGTGATCTCCAGCCTAGAAGGGGGGGATTTTATGGCGTCAATCGACATAAAGGATGCCTACTTACACGTCCCGATTTATCCTCCGCATTAGGCCTTCCTGAGATTTGCGGTGCAGGATTGTCATTACCAATTTCAGACGTTGCCGTTTGGGCTTTCCACGGCCCCAAGGGTTTTAACCAAGGTTATGGCAGAAATGATGGTACTCCTTCACAAGAGAGGGGTCACAATTATCCCGTACTTGGACGATCTCCTGATAAAGGTGAGGTCAAAGAACCAATTGTTAAAGAATGTGGAACTCTCCCTGACGGTTCTACAACATCACGGTTGGATTTTAAATTTGCCAAAGTCTCACTTACTTCCGACGACTCGGCTGCCCTTCCTGGGCATGATCCTAGACACGAAGCTTCAGAGAGTGTTTCTTCCAGAGGACAAAGCTCTAGAAATACAGACCATGGTCAAGGAGCTTTTGAAACCGACAAGAGTGTCGATTCATCAATGCACTCGAGTGCTAGGGAAGATGGTGGCGGCTTACGAGGCCATTCCGTTTGGCAGGTTTCATGCCAGGGTGTTTCAGTGAAACCTGCTGGACAAATGGTCCGGGTCTCACCTACACATGCACCGGAAAATCAGTCTATCTTCCAGGGTCAGGATCTCTCTCCTGTGGTGGCTGCAAGGCTCTCACCTTCTAGAGGGACGCCGTTTCGGAATCCAGGACTGGGTCCTTCTGACCACGGATGCAAGTCTCCGAGGCTGGGGTGCAGTCGCGCAGGGAAGAAGTTTCCAGGGAAAATGGTCAAGCCAGGAATCTTCTCTTCACATAAATGTTCTCGAGTTAAGAGCCATTTACAACGGCCTCCTGCAGGCGAAGAGTTTTCTTCTGGGTCTTCCTGTCCTGATCCAGTCGGACAACATCACAGCGGTGGCGTACGTAAACCGCCAAGGCGGAACAAGGAGCAGGGCCGCAATGGCGGAGGCCACAAGAATTCTCCACTGGGCGGAACAACACGTGAGTGCTCTGTCAGCAGTCTTCCTCCCGGGTGTGGACAACTGGGAAGCAGACTTTCTCAGCAGACACGATCTCCATCCAGGAGAGTGGGCTCTTCATCAAGAAGTATTTGCAGAAGTAACAAGGCGTTGGGGAACTCCTCTGATAGACATGATGGCGTCTCGCCTCAACAAGAAACTTCCGAAGTATTGTTCCAGGTCAAGGGACCCCCAAGCCTGTGCGGTGGACGCCCTGGTAACTCTGTGGGTGTTTCAGTTGGTGTATGTTTTCCCTCCGCTTCCTCTCATTCCAAGGGTGCTGAGGATCGTTAGACGAACAAGGGTTCAGGCAATACTCATCGCCCCAGATTGGCCACGGAGGGCCTGGTATCCGGATCTTCAGGAATTATTAGTAGAAGATCCCTGGCCGCTTCCTCTAAGAGAGGACCTGTTACTGCAGTGGCCCTGTCTGTTTCCGGACTTACCGCGGCTGCGTTTGACGGTGTGGAAGTTGAACGCCAGATTTTAGCTCGGAAGGGTATTCCCGGGGAAGTCATCCCCACTCTCCTTAAGGCTAGGAAGGAGGTCACGGCGAAGCATTATCACCGTATTTGGAGAAAATATGTGTCGTCATGTGAATCCAAAGCAGCTCCTGCGGAGGAGTTTCACTTGGGTTGTTTCCTCCATTTTTTGCAGGCAGGCCTGGATGCAGGCCTGAAATTGGGTTCCATCAAAGTGCAGATTTCAGCCATATCTATTTTCTTTCAAAAGTAATTGGCCGTCCTTCCTGAGGTTCAGACTTTTGTGAAGGGAGTGCTGCATATCCATCCTCCATTTGTGCCACCCGTGGCGCCGTGGGATCTTGAAGTGGTGTTGCAGTTCTTATGTCTCACTGGTTTGAGCCTTTGCGTAAGGTTGAGTTAAAGTTTCTCACTTGGAAAGTGGTCATGCTTTTGGCTCTGGCATCTGCCAGGCGAGTGTCTGAGTTGGCGGACTTGTCTCACAAGAGCCCATATTTGATCTTCCATTCGGATAGAGCAGAATTGTCAAAAATTTCTGCCGAAGGTGGTTTCATCGTTTCACATTAACCAACCTATTGTGGTGCCTGTGGCTATGGATGCTGCTGCGGTCCCAAAATCTCTTGATGTTGTAAGAGCTTTGAGAATTTACGTCGCCAGGACGGCTCTTACTAGGAAGACAGAGGCTCTGTTTGTCCTGTATGCTTCCAACAAGATTGGAAATCCTGCTTCTAAGCAAACTATTGCGCGCTGGATTTATAATACGATTCAGCAAGCTCATTCTTCGGCTGGGCTACCGTTGCCGTAATCAGTAAAGGCCCATTCTACCAGGAAAGTGGGCTCATCTTGGGCGGCTGCCCGAGGGGTCTCGGCACTTCAACTTTGCCGAGCAGCTACGTGGTCGGGTTCAAACACTTTTGCTAAGTTCTACAAGTTTGATACCCTGGCTGATGAGGACCTCATGTTTGCTCAATCGGTGCTGCAGAGTCATCCACACTCTCACGCCCGGTCTGGAGCTTTGGTATAGACCCCATGGTCCTTTTGGAGTCCCCAGCATCCTCTAGGACGTAAGAGAAAATAGGATTTTAATACCTACCGGTAAATCCTTTTCTCCTAGTCCGTAAAGGATGGTGGGCGCCCGTCCCAGTGCGGACTGTTCCTTGCAGTTAGGTTGATACTGGTTATTTTCGTTTACACGTGCGTTGTGTATCAGTTATGTTCAGCTTGTTGCTGTTGTTAGTTCATACTGTTATCTGGTTTTATGCTACTCCAGTTATACGGTATGTTTGTGGTGTGGGCTGGTATGTTTCTTGCCCTTAGTTTCAAAAAAATCCTTTCCTTGAAATGTCCGTCTCTCCTGGGCACAGTTCCTATAACTGAGGTCTGTGGGAGGGGCATAGAGAGAGGAGCCAGTTCACACCCAGTCAAAGTCTTTTTAGTGTGCCCAAGCTCCTGCGGATCCCGTCTATACTCCATGGTCCTTTTGGAGTCCCCAGCATCCTCTACGGACTAGGAGAAAAGGAATTACCGGTAGGTATTAAAATCCTATTTTTTCTTGACACTCACTTTTTTTTTTTTTTAATGTGACATCTTTACCCACTTTTTTTTTTCATTTTTAAAGATTTTGATTCAGGTGCCCTTTCCTAAACTTTCCGCCACCTGGATCATCTTTAGTAGTTATTGTAGTACTATCATGACTAGCAGCAGTCACAGCACTAGTTCTTGGTTGCTGCTCTGCTCTTCTATTAACTGACGGTGATCCATATCGACTCCATCCTTATATTTATTAACCACTTAACTGACGATTTATTTCGCCCAAAACCTCACCGAAATTGTAGGGTTTTTTTATGAGTGAATTAAGTGAAGAACATGACTTTAACCCTATCCCAAATGATTTTAGTTAAAAAAAAGGAAAAAAAAAAAAAAAAAAAAAATCGATCGGGAACACCGCGACCATCGGAACATCGCGACAATCGGGACAGCCTACAGGTATGCAGGGGAGTCAGGGGGTGGCTTGGGAGAGTTCATTTACTCTCCCCAGCGGCTGCAGGGGGGGGGGATCATGCCGTGCTGACTGATCAGCAGTGATCGGCAGCACGGCAGACACAGGTGGAGGTCCCTCTGACAGCAGCAGCGGAGGGAAGTTTCTCTTCCCTGTTGCTGCTAACACTCTCTATCTGACTGGTCGCATTCTGTGCGACCAGGTCAAATAGAGCACTTGCAGGCATGGTCGCATCTGATGCGACCATGCCAGACAAGTGGTTAACGCACTGGGGCACGACACCTACTTGGCTTTATTGAATGCACAAGATGTCCAAAAGTAAAAAAAAAACACAAACTTTTTTTGGGTTTTATAACAAATAACAACTCACACTGCAGACTCACAGTGCTTATACAGTATTTGTTAACGCAGTGGTGCACGGCCCACAAGTTGTTTTTATTTTTTTATTTCTTTCACTTTTGGTATTTTTTAGATTTTTTTTTACACACTGATGCAAATCATTGTGCTTATATGATTATAGTAATGGTGGCACGCAACACTGTGCACCAATAAAGGGTTAATGAGGTACTGTGGGCAGTGACATAAAAACACCAGATTGCACTGTGCAGCAAGGGTTAATGCTGATCTGGGTATTAGGACCTCTGAGCTGGAATCCGGGCAGTGACAAAAAAAACCCCACCAGTGTGCACTGTGCACTAAGGATCAATACTGCCCCTGTATTAAGAAGATCTGGCAGTTACAAAAAAAGCACCAACAGTGGTCTGTGCACCATAGTGCTGCAGTTAAGTTACAGCACCAGTGTGATACACTTAGGGGGTCTTTCAAACCCGTTCGCACGCAGCGGTACTTAGCTGCGGTGCGAATGGGCCAGAAATGCGCATGCGCGGAGGACACATTGTGCACGCGCATCGTTGCCCGGCAACGATCATCGCCGGGCAACGATGCCGCCAGCGACAAATGTGATTGCAGTGGCGATCGCAAGAAGATGGACAGGCGGGAGGCATTCTGGGGCGGATACTCACCGTTTCCAGCCATTGGGGAGTGGTAATAAAAACGCAGGCATGCCCAGGTGAACGGAGGGCAGATGTCTGACGTCAAAGCCGGTACCTGCATCGCTGGATCCGTCGCACAGGGTAAGAAGGTCAGGGCTAGTCTTGTTTGTGTGAAACTTTTTTAGCATAGCAGGGCTGCACAAGCATTCGCAGCCCTGCTATGCTAAAATACACTCCCCCATAGGCGGAGATTAGTTGATCGCACCAGCAGCAAAAAGTTGCTTGGTGCGATCAACTCGGAATGAGGGCCTAAGCCAAAATACAAGTAACATAAAGATGTTCCTTCCTGCACTATAAAAAAAGCAAAAAGAATGTTTTGCTAACTGTCTACATCCATCTAGCTAGGCCAGTATATTAAATATAATGAGGGACATGTGAGTGCCGTTAAACAGTGACTTCTTGCTTTAATCTTTTAAAGCTTCATCAGCAGCACCAGTGTGATTGTGCATGTGCACCAATAAAGGGTTAATGATGGATAATGCTGCCTTTGAGTTCTGAACTGTATGGTCCAGTATAAAGGACTGATATAATAATTTCTGCCCTGGTAGTCTAGTCGAGACTTCTCTCTCCGACAATGTCATAGTACACAGTCTCACACAGATGCACTATGTCTCCTACACATGTTCTGTGGTGATCTTGGCTGCCATCTTGGGATAGGGCATGAAGCCTCCCTGGTAGACAGGAAGACTGGAGTAGGCACAGCAGCGCACTCCTATTTCAACACCTCTCACTATAATCATCTCTAGATGGCAATGTGGCACCCTGGAACATTGTGTGCGTATGTGTAATACAATGTTTGCAGCCTGGACAATGTCATGCTGGTGCAGCAGGAGTTAAACATGAACCTGAGCCCAGTCACATGTTCTAAACTGATGAACGCTGATTTGAGAGTGTCAGATAGCCAGAGGAGCCTTGTGGGAAGAAGAAAGTGGAGTTGGAGTGAGGCAGTTGAAGGAGCTTGATGCATTGTGAGGAGCAGAGTGTGAGAAGCTGAATTGGTGTAGACCGGTTGTCACGCTGAGCAGTCGAGAGCAGCGTTGCGGATTGCTTCAGGGAGAGCAGTGAACTGGGAGAGTGGGCGTGAGACATTGCAGCCGGGGACAGGAGACCACCAGGCCTGTGCAGAGGTGCAGCTGCAGTGGTCATCTGTAGAAGCTGAATGCCACACATGACATGTCCAATTACAGTGCGGCATAGCCTGAAAGGTTCTGTGTGAGTAAACCAAGACTGCTTTGTGATGCATACTACAAGTGGGAAAGCGTAAACCCCAATTGTCCATGTGTCACCCATACACCACTCCTGACTGCATGAAAAGGAGGGGTGTGATCAGGTCCTTAAAAAAGAACCCTACAGAGTGATCGCATATTGAGTAGAGTTGACCCCTACAGAAACATTATTTGTGTAAAATATGCAAAAAAGACATTGGGGGTAATTCCAAGTTGATCGCAGCAGGAAATTTTTTAGCAGTTGGGCAAAACCATGTGCACTGCAGGGGAGGCAGATATAACATGTGCAGAAAGAGTTAGATTTGGGTGGGTTATTTTATTTCTGTGCAGGTTAAATACTGGCTGCTTTATTTTTACACTGCAAATTAGATTGCAGATTGAACACACCACACCCAAATCTAACTCTCTCTGCACGTTATATCTGCCTCCCCTGCAGTGCACATGGTTTTGCCCAACTGCTAAAAAAATTCCTGCTGCGATCAACTTGGTATTACCCCCATTGAGTTAATTTAAGGAGTGAAAGTCCAAGCCATTTGTTCCAGAAATAATTACTACAAGTAAAGTTGTATTGTTAGAGAATCTATGATATCTTTGTTACCTGCATCCATTTTCAATACCCCAATTTGCTAATACAGTCCAGGAGCAACACCTACAACACTGCCATTATGACAAATTGCAATATTTTGACACTGTAGGATTCATACCCCGTTGTGCAACAAGAACAGTTTACCACAGCCCAATTGCAAAACAGTGGCATGCCTGGATCAGAACAGAGCTCCAACGGAATTTGCCCGTGAAGATTTGAACATTATTGTTAGGGAATTTAGGGATGCAGAAATTGTCATTGAGATAGTATTTTTCATCACTGCTCTCACCACCCTCATTATTATTGTTTTGTTGGAATATGCGCATATCTATGATTAGATTTATTAAGCTATATAATTTTGGAATGATCCTGTGTATTGTGAGCTGTAGTCAAATGCAAATTTATTTGTCTTTTGTAATTGTTCATTATCATTGTGATTGTGTTATTTTGCTAATAAACCAATCACCATCTTCAATCTAGAGTCTTTGCATCTCAATAAAAGATGTTTCCTGTTGAAGATTGCTGTCGGTTCATACCTGTTATTTATCAATCTATCCTATCTCTCTGAACAAGGTACAAGAAACAAGGTATGGGGACAACACCATAGGGAAAGGGCTGTTTCACACGCTGCAGTGTTGACCGTTATGGCAAACTCCTGGACGGCTGTTTGCTGTGCCGGGATTGCAGTCAATACTTAAGCCAGATGAGTCATTTCACACAACACGGATACCGTGTAGCAGCTGGATCCATCCACTGAAGAGGATGGCTGCTGGGCCGTGCCCGTGCCGTCACTGGAAGCACTGGAGTGTGTGTGTGTGTGTGTGTGTGTGTGTGTGTGTGTGTGTGTATGTGTTCTTTCACACACACCGGGCTTTTGTGCCACTTCTACTGCTGCTGTGCATGCGCACAGCATTAAACATGGCACAAACCCAAAGTGTGTGTAAGGGACTGCCGGACGGTAAAAAACTGGACAAAGTTTGTCCAATATTTTGCTATCCGGTCAAAACCGCAACTTGTGAAATTTATTTTATTTATTACCAGTTATTTATATAGCACACACATATTCCACAGCGCTTTACAGAGAGAATATTTGGCCAATCACATCAGTCCCTGCCCCAATGGAGCTTACAATCTATATTCCTTACCACATGTACACACACACTAGGGTTAATTTTGTTGAGATCCAATTAACCTACCAGTATATTTTTGGGTTGTGGGAGGAAACCCATGCAAGTACAGGGACAATATACAAACTCCACACAGTTAGGGCCATGGTGGGAATTGAACCCATGCCCTCAGTGCTGTGAGGCAGTAATGCTAACCATTATACCATCCGTACTGCCATAATGTGAAATAGCCCAAAGGGTTCATAGGAGATATCCATTTAAATAAAAATGCTTTATTTAATTATATAAAGCATTTTGTAGTCTATAATGCTAACAAAGTAATTTTAAAAAACATATTGCCACATAATAATAAATAGTCTAAATAAGTTGTCTTCTTTTGTCCCTGAAACCACAGCAACTAATGAAATCAATAACAGTAAATTTTATTAAACAGATTTCCATCACTTAATTCAATTACTATATGTGGTTTGTTTTATTAATAATAGCCTCATACCCCTACTCTGTGCTGCTGGGGAACCCTGCATGGGTATCCGGTCGACATCCATTAGGTCGACACCCATTGATCAACAGTGGCTAGGTCGACACTAGAAATAGGTTGACATGGCCATTAGGTCGACATGAGTTTTTCACAATTTTTTTTTACTTTTTCATACTTTACGATCTACGTGGACTACGATTGGGAACGGTAACCTGTTCCAAGCGCAGAGGTAGCGGAGCGGGGCACCTTGCCCACAGTATGGCAAGTGAAGCGAGTCATGCAAGGGGACGCGGTGCACTAATTTGGGTTCCCGGTCAGTTGCCTGAGAAAACGACACCAAAAAAACATAAAAAACGCATGTCGACCTTTTTTCATGTCAACCTTGTTCAGATCGACCTAATGGCCGTGTCGACCTACTTCTAGTGTCAACCTAGCCACTGTCAACCAGTGGGTGTCGACTTAATGGGTGTCGACCTAATTGGTGTTGACCCTGAGTCCCATACCCCCCTGCATCTACCAATATCTAACTCCTTCCCTGTGGTACTTGGGGGATCATTCCGAGTTGATCGCTAGCTGCCGTTGTTCGCAGCCAGCGATCAGGCTAAAAATCTGCATTTCTGCGCATGCGTATGGGCCGCAATGCGCACGCGTGTCGTACGGGTACAAAGCCCATTGTGGTTGTGCACAGGTTGTAGCGAAGTTTTCAGTCTCACTGTCGGCCGCAAGAAGATTGAATGGAAGGGGACGTTTCTGGGTGTCAACTGACCGTTTTCAGGGAGTGTTTGCCAAAACGCAGGTGTGTTTGAAAAAACGCAGGCATGGCTGGGCGTTCGCTGGGCGGGTGTATGACATCAAATCCCGACATGAATAGGCTGAAGTGATCGCAAGCGCTGAGTAGGTACTGAACTACTCTGAAACTGCACAAACCCTTTTTGTAGAGCTCAGCTGCACATGCGTTCGCACTTCTGCTAAGCTAAAAACAATTGGCAGCGGCATAGCGTTTGCACGGCTGCTAAAACTAGCTAGCGAGCGATCAACTTGGAATGACCCCCTTGGTACTACCCTGCCACATGCAATACTTTCTTCTATTACACAGTCACACAAGTGGACAGGTCACTGTCTACCACAACCTGTGCTTTGTAAACATTACACTGAAAGAGCAACCTGTGCTTTGATGATCAGTAAAATTATGAGATCGTTCTGTCACCACTAACTTCAAAACTGGGAACACAGACATGTAAGGAAACAAAAAATGATTAGAAGAGTCAAACTTGCCTTAAAAATGGAGGAAAAGCAAAAACATCCTTTAAATATTCTTATGGAAACCACCACAAATGAGGTGAGACATACAGTAGAACCTGGTGGAGCGATACTAGTGTTGGATATGGACTTTAAATCCAGTAAGCAGCAGACAGGTGACATGGATTGTGGACATACTGGGGGATATTCAATTGTTTGAAAAGTCAGTTGGGTGTCTGTAGACAGGAAAAAACAGACACCCAATAGAGATGAGCGGGTTCGGTTTCTTTGAATCCGAACCCGCACGAACTTCACTTTTTTTTCCACGGGTCCGAGCGACTCGGATCTTCCCGCCTTGCTCGGTTAACCCGAGCGCGCCCGAACGTCATCATGACGCTGTCGGATTCTCGCGAGGCTCGGATTCTATCGCGAGACTCGGATTCTATATAAGGAGCCGCGCGTCGCCGCCATTTTCACTCGTGCATTGAGATTGATAGGGAGAGGACGTGTCTGGCGTCCTCTCCATTAGAATAGAGATAGATAGATTAGATAGAGAGAGATTGTGCAGAGTCGCAGACAGAGTTAGTTTACCACAGTCAGTGACCAGTGCAGTTGCTAGTTAACTTTTATTTAATATAATATATCCGTTCACTTCTCTCTGCTATATCCGTTCTCTGCCTGAAAAAAAAAACGATACACAGCACAGTCAGTCACACAGTGTGACTCAGTCTGTGTGCACTCAGCTCAGCCCAGTGTGCTGCACAGTCATCAATGTATAAATTAAAAGCTTATAATTAATTGTGGGGGAGACTGGGGAGCACTGCAGGTTGTTAGCAGGAGCCAGGAGTACAATTATATTAATTAACAGTGCACACTTTTGCTGCAGGAGTGGTGACCAGTGCCTGACCACCAGTATAGTATTGTTGTATACTACTAATATCTCTTTAAATATCAACCAGTCTATATTAGCAGCAGACACAGTACAGTGCGGTAGTTCACGGCTGTGGCTACCTCTGTGTCGGCACACGGCAGGCAGTCCGTCCGACCAGAATTGTATTATTTATTATTATATACCTACCACCTAACCGTGGTTTTTTTTTCATTCTTTATACCGTCATAGTGTCATCCTAATTGTTACGAGTATACTACTATCTCTTTATCAACCAGTGTACAGTGCGGTAGTTCACGGCTGTGGCTACCTCTGTGTCGGCACACGGCAGGCAGTCCGTCCGACCAGAATTGTATTATTTATTATTATATACCTACCACCTAACCGTGGTTTTTTTTTCATTCTTTATACCGTCATAGTGTCATCCTAATTGTTACGAGTATACTACTATCTCTTTATCAACCAGTGTACAGTGCGGTAGTTCACGGCTGTGGCTACCTCTGTGTCGGCACACGGCAGGCAGTCCGTCCGACCAGAATTGTATTATTTATTATTATATACCTACCACCTAACCGTGGTTTTTTTTTCATTCTTTATACCGTCATAGTGTCATCCTAATTGTTACGAGTATACTACTATCTCTTTATCAACCAGTGTACAGTGCGGTAGTTCACGGCTGTGGCTACCTCTGTGTCGGCACACGGCAGGCAGTCCGTCCGACCAGAATTGTATTATTTATTATTATATACCTACCACCTAACCGTGGTTTTTTTTTCATTCTTTATACCGTCATAGTGTCATCCTAATTGTTACGAGTATACTACTATCTCTTTATCAACCAGTGTACAGTGCGGTAGTTCACGGCTGTGGCTACCTCTGTGTCGGCACACGGCAGGCAGTCCGTCCGACCAGAATTGTATTATTTATTATTATATACCTACCACCTAACCGTGGTTTTTTTTTCATTCTTTATACCGTCATAGTGTCATCCTAATTGTTACGAGTATACTACTATCTCTTTATCAACCAGTGTACAGTGCGGTAGTTCACGGCTGTGGCTACCTCTGTGTCGGCAGTCGGCAGGCAGTCCGTCCATCCATAATTGTATTATTATTATAATATATACCACCTAACCGTGGTTTTTTTTTCATTCTTTATACCGTCATAGTGTCATACTAGTTGTTACGAGTATACTACTATCTCTTTATCAACCAGTGTACAGTGCGGTAGTTCACGGCTGTGGCTACCTCTGTGTCGGCAGTCGGCAGGCAGTCCGTCCATCCATAATTGTATTATTATTATAATATATACCACCTAACTGTGGTTTTTTTTGCATTCTTTATACCGTCGTCATAGTGTCATACTAGTTGTTACGAGTATACTACTATCTCTTTATCAACCAGTGTACAGTGCGGTAGTTCACGGCTGTGGCTACCTCTGTGTCGGCAGTCGGCAGGCAGTCCGTCCATCCATAATTGTATTATTATTATAATATATACCACCTAACCGTGGTTTTTTTTTCATTCTTTATACCGTCGTCATAGTGTCATACTAGTTGTTACGAGTATACTACTATCTCTTTATCAACCAGTGTACAGTGCGGTAGTTCACGGCTGTGGCTACCTCTGTGTCGGCAGTCGGCAGGCAGTCCGTCCATCCATAATTGTATTATTATTATAATATATACCACCTAACCGTGGTTTTTTTTTCATTCTTTATACCGTCGTCATAGTGTCATACTAGTTGTTACGAGTATACTACTATCTCTTTATCAACCAGTGTACAGTGCGGTAGTTCACGGCTGTGGCTACCTCTGTGTCGGCAGTCGGCAGGCAGTCCGTCCATCCATAATTGTATTATTATTATAATATATACCACCTAACCGTGGTTTTTTTTTCATTCTTTATACCGTCGTCATAGTGTCATACTAGTTGTTACGAGTATACTACTATCTCTTTATCAACCAGTGTACAGTGCGGTAGTTCACGGCTGTGGCTACCTCTGTGTCGGCAGTCGGCAGGCAGTCCGTCCATCCATAATTGTATTATTATTATAATATATACCACCTAACCGTGGTTTTTTTATACCACCTAACCGTGGCAGTCCGTCCATAATTGTATACTAGTATCCAATCCATCCATCTCCATTGTTTACCTGAGGTGCCTTTTAGTTCTGCCTATAAAATATGGAGAACAAAAAAGTTGAGGTTCCAAAATTAGGGAAAGATCAAGATCCACGTCCACCTCGTGCTGAAGCTACTGCCACTAGTCATGGCCGAGACGATGAAATGCCAGCAACGTCGTCTGCCAAGGCCGATGCCCAATGTCATAGTACAGAGCATGTCAAATCCAAAACACCAAATATCAGAAAAAAAAGGACTCCAAAACCTAAAATAAAATTGTCGGAGGAGAAGCGTAAACTTGCCAATATGCCATTTACCACACGGAGTGGCAAGGAACGGCTGAGGCCCTGGCCTATGTTCATGGCTAGTGGTTCAGCTTCACATGAGGATGGAAGCACTCAGCCTCTCGCTAGAAAACTGAAAAGACTCAAGCTGGCAAAAGCACCGCAAAGAACTGTGCGTTCTTTGAAATCCCAAATCCACAAGGAGAGTCCAATTGTGTCGTTTGCGATGCCTGACCTTCCCAACACTGGACGTGAAGAGCATGCGCCTTCCACTATTTGCATGCCCCCTGCAAGTGCTGGAAGGAGCACCCGCAGTCCAGTTCCTGATAGTCAGATTGAAGATGTCAGTGTTGAAGTACACCAGGATGAGGAGGATATGGGTGTTGCTGGCGCTGGGGAGGAAATTGACCAGGAGGATTCTGATGGTGAGGTGGTTTGTTTAAGTCAGGCACCCGGGGAGACACCTGTTGTCCGTGGGAGGAATATGGCCGTTGACATGCCAGGTGAAAATACCAAAAAAATCAGCTCTTCGGTGTGGAGGTATTTCACCAGAAATGCGGACAACAGGTGTCAAGCCGTGTGTTCCCTTTGTCAAGCTGTAATAAGTAGGGGTAAGGACGTTAACCACCTCGGAACATCCTCCCTTATACGTCACCTGCAGCGCATTCATAATAAGTCAGTGACAAGTTCAAAAACTTTGGGTGACAGCGGAAGCAGTCCACTGACCAGTAAATCCCTTCCTCTTGTAACCAAGCTCACGCAAACCACCCCACCAACTCCCTCAGTGTCAATTTCCTCCTTCCCCAGGAATGCCAATAGTCCTGCAGGCCATGTCACTGGCAAGTCTGACGAGTCCTCTCCTGCCTGGGATTCCTCCGATGCATCCTTGCGTGTAACGCCTACTGCTGCTGGCGCTGCTGTTGTTGCCGCTGGGAGTCGATGGTCATCCCAGAGGGGAAGTCGTAAGCCCACTTGTACTACTTCCAGTAAGCAATTGACTGTTCAACAGTCCTTTGCGAGGAAGATGAAATATCACAGCAGTCATCCTACTGCAAAGCGGATAACTGAGTCCTTGACAACTATGTTGGTGTTAGACGTGCGTCCGGTATCCGCCGTTAGTTCACAGGGAACTAGACAATTTATTGAGGCAGTGTGCCCCCGTTACCAAATACCATCTAGGTTCCACTTCTCTAGGCAGGCGATACCGAGAATGTACACGGACGTCAGAAAAAGACTCACCAGTCTCCTAAAAAATGCAGTTGTACCCAATGTCCACTTAACCACGGACATGTGGACAAGTGGAGCAGGGCAGGGTCAGGACTATATGACTGTGACAGCCCACTGGGTAGATGTATGGACTCCCGCCGCAAGAACAGCAGCGGCGGCACCAGTAGCAGCATCTCGCAAACGCCAACTCTTTCCTAGGCAGGCTACGCTTTGTATCACCGCTTTCCAGAATACGCACACAGCTGAAAACCTCTTACGGCAACTGAGGAAGATCATCGCGGAATGGCTTACCCCAATTGGACTCTCCTGTGGATTTGTGGCATCGGACAACGCCAGCAATATTGTGTGTGCATTAAATATGGGCAAATTCCAGCACGTCCCATGTTTTGCACATACCTTGAATTTGGTGGTGCAGAATTTTTTAAAAAACGACAGGGGCGTGCAAGAGATGCTGTCGGTGGCCAGAAAAATTGCGGGACACTTTCGGCGTACAGGCACCACGTACAGAAGACTGGAGCACCACCAAAAACTACTGAACCTGCCCTGCCATCATCTGAAGCAAGAAGTGGTAACGAGGTGGAATTCAACCCTCTATATGCTTCAGAGGTTGGAGGAGCAGCAAAAGGCCATTCAAGCCTATACAATTGAGCACGATATAGGAGATGGAATGCACCTGTCTCAAGTGCAGTGGAGAATGATTTCAACGTTGTGCAAGGTTCTGATGCCCTTTGAACTTGCCACACGTGAAGTCAGTTCAGACACTGCCAGCCTGAGTCAGGTCATTCCCCTCATCAGGCTTTTGCAGAAGAAGCTGGAGGCATTGAAGAAGGAGCTAACACGGAGCGATTCCGCTAGGCATGTGGGACTTGTGGATGCAGCCCTTAATTCGCTTAACAAGGATTCACGGGTGGTCAATCTGTTGAAATCAGAGCACTACATTTTGGCCACCGTGCTCGATCCTAGATTTAAAGCCTACCTTGGATCTCTCTTTCCGGCAGACACAGGTCTGCTGGGGTTGAAAGACCTGCTGGTGACAAAATTGTCAAGTCAAGCGGAACGCGACCTGTCAACATCTCCTCCTTCACATTCTCCCGCAACTGGGGGTGCGAGGAAAAGGCTCAGAATTCCGAGCCCACCCGCTGG
Source organism: Pseudophryne corroboree (assembly GCF_028390025.1). Classification (NCBI taxonomy): domain Eukaryota; kingdom Metazoa; phylum Chordata; class Amphibia; order Anura; family Myobatrachidae; genus Pseudophryne; species Pseudophryne corroboree. The sequence continues at coordinate 694,946,381 of NC_086446.1, forward strand.
CGGTGATGCAGGGCAGTCTGGAGCGACTGCTGATGCTGACATCTGGTCCGGACTGAAGGACCTGACAACGATTACGGACATGTCGTCTACTGTCACTGCATATGATTCTCTCAACATTGATAGAATGGTGGAGGATTATATGAGTGACCGCATCCAAGTAGGCACGTCACACAGTCCGTACTTATACTGGCAGGAAAAAGAGGCAATTTGGAGGCCCTTGCACAAACTGGCTTTATTCTACCTAAGTTGCCCTCCCACAAGTGTGTACTCCGAAAGAGTGTTTAGTGCCGCCGCTCACCTTGTCAGCAATCGGCGTACGAGGTTACATCCAGAAAATGTGGAGAAGATGATGTTCATTAAAATGAATTATAATCAATTCCTCCGCGGAGACATTGACCAGCAGCAATTGCCTCCACAAAGTACACAGGGAGCTGAGATGGTGGATTCCAGTGGGGACGAATTGATAATCTGTGAGGAGGGGGATGTACACGGTGATATATCGGAGGGTGAAGATGAGGTGGACATCTTGCCTCTGTAGAGCCAGTTTGTGCAAGGAGAGATTAATTGCTTCTTTTTTGGGGGGGGTCCAAACCAACCCGTCATATCAGTCACAGTCGTGTGGCAGACCCTGTCACTGAAATGATGGGTTGGTTAAAGTGTGCATGTCCTGTTTTGTTTATACAACATAAGGGTGGGTGGGAGGGCCCAAGGATAATTCCATCTTGCACCTCTTTTTTCTTTTCTTTTTCTTTGCATCATGTGCTGATTGGGGAGGGTTTTTTGGAAGGGACATCCTGCGTGACACTGCAGTGCCACTCCTAGATGGGCCCGGTGTTTGTGTCGGCCACTAGGGTCGCTAATCTTACTCACACAGCTACCTCATTGCGCCTCTTTTTTTCTTTGCGTCATGTGCTGTTTGGGGAGGGTTTTTTGGAAGGGACATCCTGCGTGACACTGCAGTGCCACTCCTAGATGTGCCCGGTGTTTGTGTCGGCCACTAGGGTCGCTAATCTTACTCACACAGTCAGCTACCTCATTGCGCCTCTTTTTTTCTTTGCGTCATGTGCTGTTTGGGGAGGGTTTTTTGGAAGGGCCATCCTGCGTGACACTGCAGTGCCACTCCTAGATGGGCCCGGTGTTTGTGTCGGCCACTAGGGTCGCTTATCTTACTCACACAGCGACCTCGGTGCAAATTTTAGGACTAAAAATAATATTGTGAGGTGTGATGTGTTCAGAATAGGCTGAAAATGAGTGTAAATTATGTTTTTTGAGGTTAATAATACTTTGGGATCAAAATTACCCCCAAATTCTATGATTTAAGCTGTTTTTTAGGGTTTTTTTAAAAAAACACCCGAATCCAAAACACACCCGAATCCGACAAAAAAAATTCGGTGAGGTTTTGCCAAAACGCGGTCGAACCCAAAACACGGCCGCGGAACCGAACCCAAAACCAAAACACAAAACCCGAAAAATTTCCGGCGCTCATCTCTAACACCCAACCGACTTTTCAAACATTTGAATTCCCCCTACTGACTTTACTGCAGAGATGGCACAAGGAGCATCATACCTGCTTGTCAGGGGATGACAGTCAGATTCAGAATCACACACAACGCAGGTATTCACGTACAGTAGTTGAGCAATTTTTTGCTACTGTGTGTGCGAAAAAAAACATAAAAACTCTTTCAGATCATTGTCTGCACAGCGTGCACACACAAAGGTGCTGTTGCGATCAGCGTGACCGGTATCGGTATGATTGACACATTATCAGACAAATCTTGGACTAGTTGTGACCATTTCTAGGCAGTTACTGAGAAGTGCTTTAGCGCACACACGAAGATGGTCCATTTTCTAGGCGTGTTATGAAAACGTTGCTGCTGAAACAGTGACTGTGGTTGCATACACAGATGCTCAGTCGCTGATATAGGAGGCCATACACAGATAGAGAAACTGCACCTTTCTTGATGCTCCAACCGATAGTGCATCTAGACATGCACAACTTCCTGTTCAGAACCAGAATCAGCTTTATTGGCCAGGTATACTTGCGTGTACTAGGAATTTGTCTTCAGTTTGCTATACAACAGCCAAGTAGGTAACAGATAAGCAGGTGTGGGGGGGGGGGGGGGGGTCGGGAAGTTAAGTCATACAGATAGGGATACCATAGGGACACAAGTGAGTTGCATGTACGTCTAGTCAGTCAATGCTCAGGAATTCAGCAGGCGGACCACTTGGGGAAAGAAACTTTTGAGGCTTCTGGTGGACCCGACGGGGACTGCCGTGGCTGTAACGCCTGCCTGAAGGAAGCAAGTTAAACATGCTGTGGCCGGGGTGTAGCTGGTCCTTTACTTTCTTTGTTGCCCGCTTTTTAGCTCTGGACAGGTACGGGTCCTGGATTGAGGAAAGGTTTTAGCTATTTTCTAAATTTGTGGCGGCAAAATCGGGTTGTTCCTTTATGAACCACAGGTATATTAGCATTTATGGACTCTGACAGTGGGTGTCTCAGTGCTTGCACATTCAGGTATGGAAGTTGTAGCGGATTTGCATAAAGTCACAGATGGGAGACCGCCCATAGACTCAGTTACGGCTTCTTCTGCATCTATCTATGAAACAGGCCCTCCGTGATATCCAGGACTGCGCTTCCAATCAGCTGGATTGGTGCTCAGAGAGATCTTCTCTTGGAAATATACAGGCTGTTATTATACTACAGTATATTAGGCGGAGAAAAAGAAGGCTTGCATAGTCTAATAGGACTTTTAAAAATGTTCTTCATTCAACAAGAAAATTGCTACTCTGAAGTCAGCACTAATTGCAAACCACAATTAGTGCATCCATACACTTTGGTTTCTAAAGACGGTATTTCGGAAGTATTGAACGTAATTATTCACTTATACTTTATAAGGACTGATTGTCTGCTGCAAATAGCTACACTATTTTCAAACATGCGCGTGCTGAATATTATTGGAAATGATTGATTATCCTTATCTTATGGTGAGCAACATTAATAATAAATGTTGTATATTGTTTTTGTAACTTTCTTATTGTCAATGCCTTACAGGAATTGGATATATATTTTTAATGAGATTTACATTTTGCAATTACAAGTCCTCATCCCATAGCTAGCCTATATCTGTGGTTCTTAAAGGGACAGTCTGATTTTGCCCCCACAAATTTAGAAAATAGGTATTGGTTCTTTCCGCTGGGACTCCTCCAGCTTCCAGGGGGCATCAGAAGAGCTCTATTTAGAATTATTTATTCAGATCATAGTGTCCAGAATGAGCAGACACAGCTCCTAACTGTAGATAAAAGGGATTGGGGAGTTAAAGGTTGACAGCCCTTTTAACCACTTGCTTAACATGGTCACATCAGATTCCACATACACCAGGGACGTGCGGTGAGGAAAATGGCTGAGGAGGCACTGGCTAGTACCAGAGCCAGATTTACACACAACATATGAGCCCAGGGTGCATATGGGCATTATACACAGGTGCAGCAGTATATACTGCTGGAAAGTTGGTGAGTTGTGATTACAGATGTGTGGAAAAGATAGGCGGGGGGGGGGGGATCGGGATTCTGCCTCAGCTATCATAGACTTTCTAGTTCAGAATTTTGTCTATAAAAAATATTAGAATACAAGGAAGATATTTCTAAGATATTCTTTGTGTTTTTCATATACTTATATACTTTATATTCTCAAAACTCTGGCATCAACGTTTGTGTGACAGGAAAGGCTCTGCTTCACCTGCCTCACCCCACTGCACAACACCAAGCTAATCTTCCAGCAGCTGCCAGGCTCAGCCTCACGGCTGGCCCAGTGGCCCCCTCCTGCCTGCCGGACTTCAGATTGGAGGTGATTTTAACAGGATCCCAAAGCTGCTGTGGCTGCCACGGCTGCGGCTTCCCTTCTCTTCCCCGGCTACAGTCACTGCCAGAGGATGGACTGTCTGCCTCCCCCCTTTTGAAGTGCTTGGTAATGTAACATGGGACTCCATATAAGGAAACTTTTAGCTAATTTAATTCATCCCAGAGAATTGTGGGGGGTTTTAGACTCTTTAGCTAGAGTAGAAATCGAAGGAGAATGTGTACAGTAAATCACTCTTTAAGTAACTGTGCCTCAACTATTTCCGCTTAGGATTCTTCTTTGTATTGATGCATCAGGGTGATTCTCCAGAAAGTGAACATAAAGTCCCGTGCATCACACGCTTTTACTTTTTTTTTACTTTTAAACTGGACTGTTAAGAATTTGTTCTATATAGGAAAACTTAATTGCTTAGTTAGTAGCAATGACTTACCCTATAACGTAAGACCCACTAAAATCTTGGTATTTTGTAGCAGTATGTAGTTTGAATTTGTGTAGCTGTCCCGTGCATCACGGAAAATCACCCATCACATGAAATCTGGTTGCTTGTATATTAAGGACCTTATTCACTAAGGATCGCAGATTCTGCTTTTTACCAGAATCTGCAATTCTTGCAATCGCATGCTGAGAGCCGGCCATCACAGGGCAAGGCCGCCTAGCATGCGACCCACTGCGATCACGCTCTACTTGTGAGTGCAATGCAATTAGAGCGTGGTCACAAAAACTAGTGAGGCCTCCTGCCGGCGCAGCCATGCCATGATGCGCACCGCCATTTTTTCAATTGGAGCAGCTGCGTGTGACGACACGCAGCCACCCCGAAAAAGCAGATGATATGCCCCTATTTCCCCAACTCCACCCCAAAATGATTGGTTGCCCGCTCCGTGAACACCTTTGCCTGTCAACCCAGTCTTATTAATTGCTCACACCATGCACAGGACGGGACCTGCGCGTGCGCTGAGCCCACTTTCTCAAAAATTGTGGTCGCATCGCGATTGCAATACGACCTGAATAAGGCCCTAAATCTTTTCTGTTATTAAACTAAATTGACCTGATAAGGAACTCAGGTTTGGATTATCAAACAATGTGAAACTCTATATGGTACTTTGGCTTAACCTGCTAAGGGCAGTGTCACAAAGGCAATTTAGAATGCCACAAAATTCTCACCAGGAAAATGAATTGGCATAGCTCTAACCCTGTCACAACCAGGCCTGCCATCAGAAAAATCGGGGCCCAGGACTGACAACAGCAGCCTGTCAGGCCCTTCCTTGCCCCGAAAATAAATAAATAAATAAATAAATAACAACAAATTATATGTGCAGTGACTCCCATGTCATTAATGATTAGAATAATACAAAGAAGATGGTTATGACACATATTATGTGTCATAAGTATTTGCTTGAGCATTTATATTATTTTAATAATGTTTACCTTTGTAAAAAAAATGTTTTAATAGTGTTTTGGAGGCACCACTCTCTGTGCCTCCCACTGTCAATGGTATAGGAGCGGAAGTGGGGGGAGGAGCCAAACATCAGCCAGTAAAAGCCCATTCAAAAAATCACTGAAAGTGGCACTAGTATAAGTGCCTCTTTGACAGGGGTGTGATTGCAGCCCATATGAGAGCATGCCCCTGTCACTGAGGAAGATGTGAATAGGCAGTGGCGGCTTGGGGAGGGAGGGGGGGCCCCAAGGCACGTGTCCACCCTGTCATCTTGGATTTTTTAACATTACTATATGTGGCCGTCCCCGCCCGGCCTCCAGAACATTCCGCAGCCTGTCCCCATGCACCAGGGAAGTAGTTGCAGAGAAATTTCCCTGTGTGCGGCGCTGCCAGAGAGCCCCCAGTTCTGTACCTTGCACCCACCTCCACCTCACTTTCCCTGTGACATCGCTGCCACTGCCCATCTCTGGCCCACTCTGCCAGATTCCACCGCCAGTAACTAAAATCATGAGTTGCAGCTGTCACCGAGTGCAGTCCGGCCAGAGTGGGGGGGGGGAGAGGCCACAATCCACACTCATCCCCGCTCCTCCCCTGTTCTCTCACTCTACCTCCGACCTTGGATTCCTGGCTGAAATTTCCACCAGTGATCCCCGGAGTTAACATAAAAGGAGGAGCCACATTGCAGTTCTAGGCCCTGGACCAGGTAAGTAAATAGCAATATAATTGTCACTCACTGCCTGTCCCCATCACCGTTTCCTTCTCTCTGTCACACTCTCACCCATTGCTACTGCTGTTACGCTTTCCCTGGCATCACCCTCTCCCTGTCACCTACTGCTGTCACCCTCTACCTGGTGTCCCCCTGTCCCTGTCACCTACTGCTGTCACCCTCTACCTGGTGTCACCCTATCCCTGTCGCCTACTGCTGTCACCCTCTACCTGGTGTCATCCTCTCCCTGTCATCCACTGCTGTCACCCTCTACCTTACGTCACACTCTCCCTGTCACCAACTACTGTCACCCTCTACCTAATGTCACCCTCTCCCTGTCACCTAGTGCTGCCACCCTCTCTCTGGTGTCACTCTCTCCCTGGCATTACCCTCTCCCACCCACTGCTGGCTATTTTGTTGTCCAGGACTTCCATTAACCTAATAGCACCGCACCCACGGCGCTAATAAGTTAATGGAAGCCCTGTACAACAAAATTACATTCATGTCCTCCTTCCACTCCCTCCCCAGTCCAAACTACTAGTTTTTATTTTATTTTATAAAAATGTACAATACATTAGCCACGTTCTCATAACAAGTTTGATGAGCAGGCAGGCTGCAGGCATTGGCGGCGACATAGGACTGATATATGAATTAGTGGCTGGGGGTTGGGGCAGTTGATGGTGGGTGATTTTGTAAGCCATTAGTGGGGTGGTGGCCATTAGTGGCGGGGGGTAGTGGGCATCAGGGACGGTGGCTGTAGCAGACATCAGCTCGGTGGCAGTAGCAGACATCGGGTCAGGGGCAGTAGCGGGCATTGGCTCGGTGGCGGTAGGGATCATCGGCGGGACTCGGCAGACATTATGGCGCAGTTCCTCACCAGCCACTGACCTTACCGCACGCCACTGGCCCCCACATTTATGCCCTTGTCACAATATTATGCTAACACAGTAATTATGCCAGGACCTGCTCATTGCTAGGGGTTCAGCTCATTGTCAGGGGATTCCCCCCTCGTCTCGGTCGCCGCTGTCTCTGCTGTTGTGAACCTGCCGTCCAGGCGGGGACCGCTGTTCGTGCCTGCCTGCTTTAAACTATGAAAAATGTCCCTCCCAAAATGGCCACCGCCTCGGAGGAGACAGTAATTAAAGATATTAGGGGCCTCCTCTAGTATCTTTAATTACTGTCTCCTTTGAAACGGTGGCCATTTTAAAAGGGACATTTTCAATAGCGTGTTGCAGGTGAACGGATGGGGACAGGTTGCAGCATGCAGATGGCAGCATGAGCAGTCCAGGCCCTTCTCTCTCTGTCAGAGAGGCCGGGCCTAGGACAGCTGTGTCCCCAGTACCCCCCCTAATGGCTGCCCAGGTCATAACAAAGCAAATCTGGAGTCCAAAGGCTGCATGTGGTGTTCTAACAGCGGAAGTGCTTTGATGTGACTGGGGGACCAAGTGCACTGGCTGTACACACATCATTGTTCAAGAATAACACAATTCTCTTTGTAGGCATGTGCAGTGTAAATTTGAGTATTTAACATTTTTAATCATGACAAAAACATTTTGATTTGTTTTCTAAATGCAAGCGGATGTGTGATGAACTGTGTCCTACTTGATGACATATTTATTTCATTTATATACTGTACTGTAGTTTGAATGCCATTGTCTAGTCTGTTAAAGCAGCCTTAGTTTATGTAGGGTATTATAATTTCTTGCTTAGGACACTGTGGCACATTCTTAAAGGCCTAAAGGCCCGATTCAGACCTGATCGCTGCTGTGCGTTTTCGCACAGCAGGCGATTATCAATAGACTGCACATGCGTATATGCACCACAATGCGAACGAGTGTCACCAAACCAACAACAGGCATTGCCGAACAGCGACAGGCAGGTGCAAAAATTCCATTGCACAGCCATTCGCAGCTGAGTGACAGTAAGAGGCCGTTTGTGGGTGGTAACTGACCGTTTTCTGGGAGCGTCAGGGAAAACGCAGGCGTGCCCAAGCGTTTTAAGGGAGGGTGTATGACGTCAGCTCCGGCCCCGATCAGCCTGTTCTCATCGCACTGGAGGAGTAAGTCCTGGGCTGCGCACACACTGCACACAGTGGTAAAATTATACAATGGTGAGTGTGGTGCAAACGGTTTTGCAGCTGTCCGCTGACTGAGGGGACTTTTCACACGGCATTCACATGCGAATGCACACTTGCACGGGCATATTTACACTAGAGATGAGCGGGTTCGGTTTCTCTGAATCCGAACCCGCCAGAACTTCATGTTTTTTTTCACGGGTCCGAGCGACTCGGATCTTCCCGCCTTGCTCGGTTAACCCGAGCGCGCCCGAACGTCATCATGACGCTGTCGGATTCTCGCGAGGCTCGGATTCTATCGCGAGACTCGGATTCTATATAAGGAGCCGCGCGTCGCCGCCATTTTCACACGTGCATTGAGATTGATAGGGAGAGGACGTGGCTGGCGTCCTCTCCATTTAGATTATAAGAGACTGAGAGAGATTTACTGGAGCTGACTAGGAGGAGTACTGTTACTGTAGAAGTGTAGAGACTGAGTGGAGAGAGTTTACTAGTGAGGACAGTGCAGTTTACTTTATAATCCGTTCTCTGCCTGAAAAAAGCGATACACAGCACACAGTGACTCAGTCACATACCATATCTGTGTGCACTGCTCAGGCTCAGGCCAGTGTGCTGCATCATCTATTATCTATATATAATATTATATATATCTGTCTGACTGCTCAGCTCACACAGCTTATAATTGTGGGGGAGACTGGGGAGCACTACTGCAGTGCCAGTTATAGGTTATAGCAGGAGCCAGGAGTACATAATATATTATATAGTGAGTGACCACCAGACACACAGTGCAGTTTATTTAATATATCCGTTCTCTGCCTGAAAAAAGCGATACACACAGTGACTCAGTCAGTCACATACCATATCTGTGTGCACTGCTCAGGCTCAGGCCAGTGTGCTGCATCATCTATTATCTATATATAATATTATATATATCTGTCTGACTGCTCAGCTCACACAGCTTATAATTGTGGGGGAGACTGGGGAGCACTACTGCAGTGCCAGTTATAGGTTATAGCAGGAGCCAGGAGTACATAATATATTATATAGTGAGTGACCACCAGACACACAGTGCAGTTTATTTAATATATCCGTTCTCTGCCTGAAAAAAGCGATACACACAGTGACTCAGTCAGTCACATACCATATCTGTGTGCACTGCTCAGGCTCAGGCCAGTGTGCTGCATCATCTATTATCTATATATAATATTATATATATCTGTCTGACTGCTCAGCTCACACAGCTTATAATTGTGGGGGAGACTGGGGAGCACTACTGCAGTGCCAGTTATAGGTTATAGCAGGAGCCAGGAGTACATAATATATTATATAGTGAGTGACCACCAGACACACAGTGCAGTTTATTTAATATATCCGTTCTCTGCCTGAAAAAAGCGATACACACAGTGACTCAGTCAGTCACATACCATATCTGTGTGCACTGCTCAGGCTCAGGCCAGTGTGCTGCATCATCTATTATCTATATATAATATTATATATATCTGTCTGACTGCTCAGCTCACACAGCTTATAATTGTGGGGGAGACTGGGGAGCACTACTGCAGTGCCAGTTATAGGTTATAGCAGGAGCCAGGAGTACATAATATATTATATAGTGAGTGACCACCAGACACACAGTGCAGTTTATTTAATATATCCGTTCTCTGCCTGAAAAAAGCGATACACACAGTGACTCAGTCAGTCACATACCATATCTGTGTGCACTGCTCAGGCTCAGGCCAGTGTGCTGCATCATCTATTATCTATATATAATATTATATATATCTGTCTGACTGCTCAGCTCACACAGCTTATAATTGTGGGGGAGACTGGGGAGCACTACTGCAGTGCCAGTTATAGGTTATAGCAGGAGCCAGGAGTACATAATATATTATATAGTGAGTGACCACCAGACACACAGTGCAGTTTATTTAATATATCCGTTCTCTGCCTGAAAAAAGCGATACACACAGTGACTCAGTCAGTCACATACCATATCTGTGTGCACTGCTCAGGCTCAGGCCAGTGTGCTGCATCATCTATATATATTATATATCTGTCTGACTGCTCAGCTCACACAGCTTATAATTGTGGGGGAGACTGGGGAGCACTACTGCAGTGCCAGTTATAGGTTATAGCAGGAGCCAGGAGTACATATTATATTAAAATTAAACAGTGCACACTTTTGCTGCAGGAGTGCCACTGCCAGTGTGACTGACCAGTGACCTGACCACACTGACCACCAGTATAGTTAGTAGTATACTTATATTGTGATTGCCTGAAAAAGTTAAACACTCGTCGTGTGACTTCACTTGTGTGTTTTGTTTTTTTTTATTCTATAAAAATAAAACTCATTCTGCTGACAGACAGTGTCCAGCAGGTCCGTCATTATATAATATATAATATATACCTGTCCGGCTGCAGTAGTGATATATATATATTTTTTATATCATTTATCATCCAGTCGCAGCAGACACAGTACGGTAGTTCACGGCTGTGGCTACCTCTGTGTCTCTGCACTCGGCAGGCAGTCTGTCCATAATTGTAATACCACCTAACCGTGGATTTTTTTCATTCTTCTTTATACATACATAGTTACATAGACATCTTCTCTTTATCAACCAGTCTATATTAGCTGCAGACACAGTACAGTACGGTAGTTCACGGCTGTGGCTACCTCTGTGTCTGCACTCGGCAGGCAGTCCGTCCATAATTGTATACCACCTAACCGTGGTTTTTTTTCATTCTTCTTTATACATACATAGTTACATAGACATCTTCTCTTTATCAACCAGTCTATATTAGCTGCAGACACAGTACAGTACGGTAGTTCACGGCTGTGGCTACCTCTGTGTCTGCACTCGGCAGGCAGTCCGTCCATAATTGTATACCACCTAACCGTGGTTTTTTTTCATTCTTCTTTATACATACATAGTTACATAGACATCTTCTCTTTATCAACCAGTCTATATTAGCTGCAGACACAGTACAGTACGGTAGTTCACGGCTGTGGCTACCTCTGTGTCTGCACTCGGCAGGCAGTCCGTCCATAATTGTATACCACCTAACCGTGGATTTTTTTCAGTCTTCTTTATACATACATAGTTACATAGACATCTTCTCTTTATCAACCAGTCTATATTAGCTGCAGACACAGTACAGTACGGTAGTTCACGGCTGTGGCTACCTCTGTGTCTGCACTCGGCAGGCAGTCCGTCCATAATTGTATACCACCTAACCGTGGATTTTTTTCAGTCTTCTTTATACATACATAGTTACATAGACATCTTCTCTTTATCAACCAGTCTATATTAGCTGCAGACACAGTACAGTACGGTAGTTCACGGCTGTGGCTACCTCTGTGTCTGCAGTCGGCAGGCAGTCCATAATTGTATACTAGTATCCATCTCCATTGTTTACCTGAGGTGCCTTTTAGTTGTGCCTATTAAAATATGGAGAACAAAAATGTTGAGGTTCCAAAATTAGGGAAAGATCAAGATCCACTTCCACCTCGTGCTGAAGCTGCTGCCACTAGTCATGGCCGAGACGATGAAATGCCAGCAAAGTCGTCTGCCAAGGCCGATGCCCAATGTCATAGTACAGAGCATGTCAAATCCAAAACACCAAATATCAGAAAAAAAAGGACTCCAAAACCTAAAATAAAATTGTCGGAGGAGAAGCGTAAACTTGCCAATATGCCATTTACCACACGGAGTGGCAAGGAACGGCTGAGGCCCTGGCCTATGTTCATGGCTAGTGGTTCAGCTTCACATGAGGATGGAAGCACTCAGCCTCTCGCTAGAAAAATGAAAAGACTCAAGCTGGCAAAAGCAGCACAGCAAAGAACTGTGCATTCTTCGAAATCCCAAATCCACAAGGAGAGTCCAATTGTGTCGGTTGCGATGCCTGACCTTCCCAACACTGGACGTGAAGAGCATGCGCCTTCCACCATTTGCACGCCCCCTGCAAGTGCTGGAAGGAGCACCCGCAGTCCAGTTCCTGATAGTCAGATTGAAGATGTCAGTGTTGAAGTACACCAGGATGAGGAGGATATGGGTGTTGCTGGCGCTGGGGAGGAAATTGACCAGGAGGATTCTGATGGTGAGGTGGTTTGTTTAAGTCAGGCACCCGGGGAGACACCTGTTGTCCGTGGGAGGAATATGGCCGTTGACATGCCAGGTGAAAATACCAAAAAAATCAGCTCTTCGGTGTGGAGGTATTTCACCAGAAATGCGGACAACAGGTGTCAAGCCGTGTGTTCCCTTTGTCAAGCTGTAATAAGTAGGGGTAAGGACGTTAACCACCTCGGAACATCCTCCCTTATACGTCACCTGCAGCGCATTCATAATAAGTCAGTGACAAGTTCAAAAACTTTGGGTGACAGCGGAAGCAGTCCACTGACCAGTAAATCCCTTCCTCTTGTAACCAAGCTCACGCAAACCACCCCACCAACTCCCTCAGTGTCAATTTCCTCCTTCCCCAGGAATGCCAATAGTCCTGCAGGCCATGTCACTGGCAATTCTGACGAGTCCTCTCCTGCCTGGGATTCCTCCGATGCATCCTTGCGTGTAACGCCTACTGCTGCTGGCGCTGCTGTTGTTGCCGCTGGGAGTCGATGGTCATCCCAGAGGGGAAGTCGTAAGCCCACTTGTACTACTTCCAGTAAGCAATTGACTGTTCAACAGTCCTTTGCGAGGAAGATGAAATATCACAGCAGTCATCCTACTGCAAAGCGGATAACTGAGGCCTTGACAACTATGTTGGTGTTAGACGTGCGTCCGGTATCCGCCGTTAGTTCACAGGGAACTAGACAATTTATTGAGGCAGTGTGCCCCCGTTACCAAATACCATCTAGGTTCCACTTCCTTAGGCAGGCGATACCGAGAATGTACACGGACGTCAGAAAAAGACTCACCAGTGTCCTAAAAAATGCAGTTGTACCCAATGTCCACTTAACCACGGACATGTGGACAAGTGGAGCAGGGCAGGGTCAGGACTATATGACTGTGACAGCCCACTGGGTAGATGTATGGACTCCCGCCGCAAGAACAGCAGCGGCGGCACCAGTAGCAGCATCTCGCAAACGCCAACTCTTTCCTAGGCAGGCTACGCTTTGTATCACCGCTTTCCAGAATACGCACACAGCTGAAAACCTCTTACGGCAACTGAGGAAGATCATCGCGGAATGGCTTACCCCAATTGGACTCTCCTGTGGATTTGTGGCATCGGACAACGCCAGCAATATTGTGTGTGCATTAAATATGGGCAAATTCCAGCACGTCCCATGTTTTGCACATACCTTGAATTTGGTGGTGCAGAATTTTTTAAAAAACGACAGGGGCGTGCAAGAGATGCTGTCGGTGGCCAGAAGAATTGCGGGACACTTTCGGCGTACAGGCACCACGTACAGAAGACTGGAGCACCACCAAAAACTACTGAACCTGCCCTGCCATCATCTGAAGCAAGAAGTGGTAACGAGGTGGAATTCAACCCTCTATATGCTTCAGAGGTTGGAGGAGCAGCAAAAGGCCATTCAAGCCTATACAATTGAGCACGATATAGGAGGTGGAATGCACCTGTCTCAAGTGCAGTGGAGAATGATTTCAACGTTGTGCAAGGTTCTGATGCCCTTTGAACTTGCCACACGTGAAGTCAGTTCAGACACTGCCAGCCTGAGTCAGGTCATTCCCCTCATCAGGCTTTTGCAGAAGAAGCTGGAGGCATTGAAGAAGGAGCTAAAAGGGAGCGATTCCGCTAGGCATGTGGGACTTGTGGATGCAGCCCTTAATTCGCTTAACAAGGATTCACGGGTGGTCAATCTGTTGAAATCAGAGCACTACATTTTGGCCACCGTGCTCGATCCTAGATTTAAAGCCTACCTTGGATCTCTCTTTCCGGCAGACACAAGTCTGCTGGGGTTGAAAGACCTGCTGGTGACAAAATTGTCAAGTCAAGCGGAACGCGACCTGTCAACATCTCCTCCTTTACATTCTCCCGCAACTGGGGGTGCGAGGAAAAGGCTCAGAATTCCGAGCCCACCCGCTGGCGGTGATGCAGGGCAGTCTGGAGCGACTGCTGATGCTGACATCTGGTCCGGACTGAAGGACCTGACAACGATTACGGACATGTCGTCTACTGTCACTGCATATGATTCTCTCAACATTGATAGAATGGTGGAGGATTATATGAGTGACCGCATCCAAGTAGGCACGTCACACAGTCCGTACTTATACTGGCAGGAAAAAGAGGCAATTTGGAGGCCCTTGCACAAACTGGCTTTATTCTACCTAAGTTGCCCTCCCACAAGTGTGTACTCCGAAAGAGTGTTTAGTGCCGCCGCTCACCTTGTCAGCAATCGGCGTACGAGGTTACATCCAGAAAATGTGGAGAAGATGATGTTCATTAAAATGAATTATAATCAATTCCTCCGCGGAGACATTGACCAGCAGCAATTGCCTCCACAAAGTACACAGGGAGCTGAGATGGTGGATTCCAGTGGGGACGAATTGATAATCTGTGAGGAGGGGGATGTACACGGTGATATATCGGAGGGTGAAGATGAGGTGGACATCTTGCCTCTGTAGAGCCAGTTTGTGCAAGGAGAGATTAATTGCTTCTTTTTTTGGGGGGGTCCAAACCAACCCGTCATATCAGTCACAGTCGTGTGGCAGACCCTGTCACTGAAATGATGGGTTGGTTAAAGTGTGCATGTCCTGTTTTGTTTATACAACATAAGGGTGGGTGGGAGGGCCCAAGGACAATTCCATCTTGCACCTCTTTTTTCTTTTCTTTTTCTTTGCATCATGTGCTGATTGGGGAGGGTTTTTTGGAAGGGACATCCTGCGTGACACTGCAGTGCCACTCCTAGATGGGCCCGGTGTTTGTGTCGGCCACTAGGGTCGCTAATCTTACTCACACAGTCAGCTACCTCATTGCGCCTCTTTTTTTCTTTGCGTCATGTGCTGTTTGGGGAGGGTTTTTTGGAAGGGACATCCTGCGTGACACTGCAGTGCCACTCCTAGATGGGCCCGGTGTTTGTGTCGGCCACTAGGGTCGCTAATCTTACTCACACAGCTACCTCATTGCGCCTCTTTTTTTCTTTGCGTCATGTGCTGTTTGGGGAGGGTTTTTTGGAAGGGCCATCCTGCGTGACACTGCAGTGCCACTCCTAGATGGGCCCGGTGTTTGTGTCGGCCACTAGGGTCGCTAATCTTACTCACACAGCTACCTCATTGCGCCTCTTTTTTTCTTTGCGTCATGTGCTGTTTGGGGAGGGTTTTTTGGAAGGGACATCCTGCGTGACACTGCAGTGCCACTCCTAGATGGGCCCGGTGTTTGTGTCGGCCACTAGGGTCGCTTATCTTACTCACACAGCGACCTCGGTGCAAATTTTAGGACTAAAAATAATATTGTGAGGTGTGAGGTATTCAGAATAGACTGAAAATGAGTGTAAATTATGGTTTTTGAGGTTAATAATACTTTGGGATCAAAATGACCCCCAAATTCTATGATTTAAGCTGTTTTTTAGTGTTTTTTGAAAAAAACACCCGAATCCAAAACACACCCGAATCCGACAAAAAAAATTTGGTGAGGTTTTGCCAAAACGCGTTCGAACCCAAAACACGGCCGCGGAACCGAACCCAAAACCAAAACACAAAACCCGAAAAATTTCAGGCGCTCATCTCTAATTTACACTCCCCCCTTGGCAGCGACTATCTGATCGCAGGACAACAAAATTTGCAGCGCAGCATTCAGGTCTGAATCCCCCCCCTAAATCCATACCTCTTAGCGTTTACCCAGGAAAATGACAGACAAAATAAAGCTGGCTACTGATCTGTACAAGCCACAGCTTTAATTGAGACAAAACACACCTTACTATGCACTAAAATACCCTATCCACCCAAAACTAACCCTGCTGTCATTTTCACTGTCCAAGTGGTACAATCCTCCTGAGATCAGGAATCTTGGGAGTTATTCCCTGATCTTTGATGCAATATATTAAATATGAGAAGTTTTAGAGGACAACCAACATGAAAAATAAGAGGAACAAAATTTTTTTTCCAAGCCAGTGCCTGGCATTGGGAACAAAGCCGCTTGCCTCCAAATGTTTAAGATAAGAAAATGCTTTTAACAATACTATTTTCAGTCCAAATCCAATGTTTCTCTTTTTTTAATGTATTTACTGTATATTGAAGCAATAAATGATACAATAAAACTAGTTAGAACAAAACTAATGATTATAAGGTAGAGTTAACATAAAAGAAGGGACCTGTCCATGCTAAATGGTAACAAAACAGTACAACAAGCTTTACAGGAAAAGCTCTACATAGTGTACAATACATGAAGATACAGTACATATGGTGCATATTTCTTTTCAAAACAGAAAAGTACATAGGGACAAAAAAAACATTATTACATATAAAACAATTAAGCAAAATATACATAAGGCGTGTTGTGCTGGAACAGAAATGTTCAGTTAATAGACATTCTTGGGTCAACATTATTTCTACAATAACATTAATACGAGCAGGGGCGAATTGGATTTGAAAAATCAGCCGGCGAAATCTATGGAAGCAGCCCTAATAGGGTGGGGTCTGTTGTAGGGGTGGGGTCTGTTGTAGGGGTGGGGTCTGTTGAGTGGGCAGGATTCATCATCATAGGGTCTGATTATGAGTTTGGCACAGTTGCGGTCATCCTTGCGTCTTCTGCTGCAGTTGTGTCTGTGACTTGATGCTAATGACACTACAATGCAGTTCCCTAGTGTACATCCGTGCATCCAAATATGTAGGCTGACCATATTATCCCTTTGGTGTTGAAGCAAAACCATAAATGCCATAGGATATGCAGCCAATACTGAATATTTATCAGTAGCTTCCTGCAACATAAGAGGCCTTCTGGTCAGTTTACTGACCATGCAACCAATATTGACTTCCTGGCCCACTCTCAATTAATTAAAAGGTTACAGGGCCTGCCCATCCTGAAAATCAGGATTGTAATAAAAGGGAGGTACAGTGATGTCATGTCTATGTCGCATCAAATCCTACAACTGTTTGGTAGACCAGAGTAACGGTTTCTCCTGAAGTGGGACTGGTAACTCTTGATTATAGAGGTGCAGAAGGATGTCAAGGTTCCTGCTCCCCACTCAAGGCTCTCCCTCTCCACTGACTTGTTAGAATAGGGTTCCTTTCCTAGTTATATAACCAATCCTTAAAATAGCATAGGAGAACTGCATGAGAGAATACGATTGGACATTAAAGAAGTTAATATCTCTATTAGGCTTTGTTTGTTGACTTTTAGCAAACCTATGTTATTGTTTTGTCTTTCCTTATAAATCATCTGAAAATAAAGTTAGCATATTAGGGCCCTTGGGCAACAACATAATAACACAGGTAAAATCTGGATTAAATATATAAGGCAAGGGAACAACACTATTTTGACAAGATTTGCTCTGCCAATATACAACAATAGGAGTTTTTTTCCCACTCTCCAGCTCTATGGAAATTACATAGATGAAAAACTGAGACTATAAAGATGTCCCAGGTTTCTTGGTATTTTAACCCCCAGATAAATAAAGTAGTCTGACTTCCAATTTATTGGAACATCATTCACTCCACAGACGCGAGTCACCAAGACGAAGTGCAACAGGCTGGGTCAGGTTAAGAGAAAATCCAGAAACTTCCACAAACAACTTTAAGGTATAGAAAATTAGATTTGGTAAATCAGAGGGGTTTGAAATGTAAAGTAAAATGTCATCTGCAAAGGCGATCAATCTTATGTCTTTTGTACCTATGTTTATCCCCTGAAATTGAGCATCATTTTGCAGTAATTGTAGGAGTGGGTCAATAGTTAAGTGAAATACAGTATAAGTTGGGAGAGGGAACAACCATAGTATCATAGCATATGCCATGTGACATAATCAGAGTCCTTATAATGGCCATTAATAGGTCAGAAATTGAAAGGGACACATTCAGTATTTCTAGAAAGTCACACTTTCGTAATTACATTATTACTTTGCTTTTATTTAGCAAAGAATAGGTGACTGTACCTATATTTATGTATTTTTTGCTGTTCAAAAGCAAACAACGGAGAGACCTTCACATTTTGTCCCAGTTTTAAATTTTAAAATGATCAGTGCCCGATGTTATTGTGTGAAAGCAATTTTATGTGTTTACATAATACACACAGATAGATAGATAGATAGATAGATAGATAGATAGATAGATAGATAGATAGACACATTTATGTTAAAAACAGAAGCAAGGATACTAAGGGGATGGACAAAGCTGTATATACATCAGTATTCATGATGTACCAAACCAGGGCTGCAACTAGGGGAACAGGAAGCCTAGGGGGCATGTGCCTCAGGTGCTGGATTTGAGGGGTGCCGAGACATAGAAGACGCAAGGCCAATAGCAGGCAACAGCAGGAGAGGAACTTTTTGTTTGACTGGACAAAGAGGACATATAGGCTGAGATTGGGGGATAAGCATGGAAAGGAGATGGTGGGCTGGGATTGGGGTGACACAGAGCTGTTGGGGGCTGAGGTTATGGAGACACAGGGGAGATGGGGGTTAAATATGGGTGGGGGTGTGGTTTGCCAAATTACTGCCTTGCCCTGTGTGACTAAAATCCTAGTATTGGCCCTGACCAAACTAGGTATGCTGATCATTACTTGGGTACTGCAAACTAAAAAACAGAAATACAAACAAGGGACTGCTACTGTAGTAGCGCCAAATAGATCTGACCATATGTCAATTTAATAACAAAATATTAAAAATACATATATTAATGTCAGGTTCAAATTCAAAACATGGGGTACACTAGCTTCATTGCCTCACCAAGTAGCGGCTCCCTCCCCAGCTCCTCCTCATACATGTCAAACAATCTGGCTTCGGCTTCTATCAAGCAGTAACCTGCGCAGCTGGTGCTCTAGCTTCATTGGCAGAACCCCACACTGACTGGTACATAAGTGGTGGCAGTCCCATCTGGTACAGGCTGGCTTCAGCTCCTGACCCCGTCGCCCATCCTTTCTGGCAACACACCTGCCTGCCACTTGCAATCAGCAGCACTTTGGTGGGGTGCCAGCTCAGCATGCAAAAAGCTGGCAAACACCGTCTGGGGCCCCCAGCAACATAAAATAGGTGACTCGTCTCCAGGCAGCACGGTATGTATTACACTATATATCGCTCTGGCTCAGCAAGGTGTGTTGTTCAGCGAGTGAAAAAGGCACACAGTGCCTTGGAGGTGGTCTCTAAATCCAGTCAGTGTACCCTATGTCCCCAATATCAACATAAAACATAATACC
The DNA here is from genome assembly GCF_028390025.1 of Pseudophryne corroboree. Taxonomy (NCBI): domain Eukaryota; kingdom Metazoa; phylum Chordata; class Amphibia; order Anura; family Myobatrachidae; genus Pseudophryne; species Pseudophryne corroboree. The sequence continues at coordinate 694,965,753 of NC_086446.1, forward strand.
AGGAAGTAAAATAAATCAATTGCACAATAAAAAGTTAAAGTAGGTATCTCTGTGGGCACAATAAGAATACCTATCCATATGTATGTTTGAGACTGCTCCTTCACTGAGTCACTGTGTCAATAAGTTCCTCACTGAGTCACTGCATCACTGTAAGTGGGCAGGGATGTCATGCCATAGTGTTGCTGCCTGCGTAGGATCAGGCCCAGCCCAAGCTGCATCTGAGCTAAACGCTGTCCAGGACAGGCTACAAGGAATCAGATGCATTGCAGAATGATTGTTGTCTGTCGTGACACTGCCGACCTGTGCAAGGGACGGAATGGGCCTCTGTTTCGGGCCGGGCATTTGTGAAAGCGCGCACGACACCACGGGGGGGGGGGGCCGTCACAATATACAAGGGCGTGTCATGAGTTATGGTGGCGTGGACTCGTGGCACCCCCCCATTTCCATGGAAACGGGGGAGATGGCGGCTAAACCAGAGAGCTGGAGACTGCGCTGCATGTGGCCTTCCTGGTTGTCTGTGGGAGCGAGCCCTTGTACGGCTGCAGGGGCAAACACAGGATTTATTTAGAGGGGTTTCCATGGGTGTGTATCTGTGAATGTACATACTGTATATTATATATATATTACCAAATCCTCTTTCTTAAATAAAGACCCGAAATTAGGCTGTTTTAAATGTTCCCGTGTTACCTGCCAGTTTTTGTTGACTGGCAATTCATTTAATCATCCCCACTCAGGGCAAAAAAATATTTATTCAACATCAGTTAACCTGTAATTCAGTGTATGTTGTATACCAAATCATGTGCCCATGTGGCCTTAGTTACATAGGTAAGACAGAGAGAAAATTTAAAGAGAGGATGACTGCCCATCCATCAGCCATCCGCAATGCGATTGAATCAGATCAAAGCGAACAACCGGTAGCCAGGCATTTTATGGAGAAGAAACATCCAATTAACAGCATAAGATACAGGATGATAGACCACATACCCCTTGATATTAGAGGGGGCAATAGGTCAGCTAAATTACTGCAATGCGAAGCCCGGTGGATCGCTAGATTAAACGTGATTTACCCAAGGGGATTAAATGAATCAATTTCTTATGCAAGATTTGTATAACTATGGTTTGATTAATTATATATTTTTTCCCTCTGCTTATATTAAACGATTTATTCAATCAGTGTGCTAATATGTTTATTTGCATGCCAGCAAATGGTGGCCATCGCTGCTTTACTGTTTATATGTTTTGATTTTTAGGCAAATGCAAGTGTTACATTATGGAGTTATTTGTAACCGATAGTGATTTGTAATAGTCCTTGGTGTTTGATCTATGGATCTCTTTGCCATAGGAATTGATATATACTCTGCGAGCAGCAAAATTATTATATTACAGGCTCTTGAGTTCTGTTACATTTTTACAGATTTGTTTCACTCTGTTCATGTGTTACCATGGTGATGGGTTCACTTCACGGCACCGTCGCGGTGCAATGATGTCATACCCTGAGCCGCACGCCAGGGGAGCGGTCCCGGGGGTGCGGGCGGGAATTTCACTGGTGTGTTACATGTATAAAGGTATGTTCATGTCTTTTATTCTTTATAAACCTGATGACAGTTGGAGAGACAACTGAAACGTTGTTAAAGCCGCAATAAGTTGCATTGTGTCGAGTTATTTACGCTATGAGTGCCACATCTGCAAGTACACATTGAATTTCATGGAGGCACCGGCAAAGGTATTTGCATTTAGCCTGGGAGTGCCGAACCTGCTGCTATATATATATATATATATATATATAAGTACATATCAGGAGCACTCACCAGTTTTCATAAGCCTTATTTTATTAGTAGCATCAGGAAATCAGCATAGGGGTATCGAAGTTTCGGGACACGCAGGTCCCTTTGTCAAGATCACAAGCCAGTGTGAGTAACACACTTTTATACCCATATAGCCCTCCCCTTCATTAGATAACCAGAAACACCTGTGTTATAATCAAAGAATTATATACAAAAGCGCTGAATATACCAGCACAAACAACACTTATCATGACAAGACAACATATATAGACATACAACACAGTTATATTAAAATCAATGTGTAAACACTCACAGTTATATACTCAGACAGCACAGTAACGCGGTTTGCGTTCCACTGCGCCATACTTCCTGTATTTGGAACGCATCTTCCGGTCACATGACCGGAAGTACATGGTACTACAGAGCAAAGCATCAGGAAAGCGTGCCCATGGCAACCCGGTCTTTCTAATACCTATTGGGCACTTCAATGTCAAAATATTAACATTCCAACACCAGAAATACATACTTAGATGCCTATAATAATCAGTAATATAACATTAAATCATATTTCAATATTCAACTAGCAAAGTAATATACTGTGAGTACACAATGAATGGACTCGTACATCATATACCAGATATCCGCATGTGTCAATGTACAGATAATCCCCCCTGATGCAACCTATTAGGTCACCAACATCTGGGCATGAATCATGGCTTAGATCACAGAGAACTGGATGCTTCCGCTGTATAAACTGCACGACATGCAGAAGTATGACATCAGGTGAATATTTTCATCATCCACACACTGGACGCAGAATTAAAATCCGTCACAGGGTGAGCTGTACTTCAGACTTCGTGATCTATATACTGGTTTGTCGATGCTCCCTGATGTACGTGGGGAAGACCATCAGGCCATTCCGTGAAAGGATGGCGAATCACCATTTGTCTATCAGGACTGCATTGACTGATGGACATTCGGATAAACCAGTTGCGAGACATTTCTATGAGGCTCACCATACTCTGGCATCACTAAAGTGCATGATAATTGACCGTGTTGCACCCCTTATTAGGGGTGGAGACAGAGCTAAGTTACTACTCCGGCATGAAGCAGTGTGGATCCACCAACTAGACACGATACGGCCCCGTGGTCTGAATGAGGGCATACATTATGGCATCTTTCTGGATTAATACAATGGATTTTTTGATTTGTTTTTCATTATTTATTTTTCACCATTTTTTTTTTCTTTTGTTCTTTTGTTTTTTTGGTCTGTGGTCTGAAATATGGTCTGTGTCCTGCCCCATCAGTTGGGATTGAATTGAATTAATTGGGATATATGCTTTGTAGTCTGAATTAAATATTAATTTATATATATATATATATATATATATATATATGTAGCACTGTGCGTGCTGGTGGGGGTGTGTGTATGTGTGTGTGCGCACTTGTGTGCACGCACACATATATGCGCTCAAACACTGTGCGCTTTTATGTATCTTTTCCCTGGGGGGATTATCTGTACATGTGGATATCTGGTATATGATGTACTCCATTCATTGTGTACTCACAGTATATTACTTTGCTAGTTGAATATTGTAATATGATTTAATGTTATATTACTGATTATTATAGGCATCTAAGTATGTATTTCTGGTATTGGAAAATGTTAATATTTTGACATTGAAGTGCCCGATAGGTATCAGAAAGACCGGGTTGCCATGGGGACGCTTTCCTGATGCTTTGCTCTGTAGTACCATGTACTTCCGGTTATGTGACCGGAAGATGCGTTCCAAATACAGGAAGTATCGCGCAGTGGAACGCAAACCGCGTTACTGTGCTGCCTGAGTATATAACTGTGAGTGTTTACACATTGATTTTAATATAACTGTGATGTATGTCTATATATGTTGTCTTGTCATGATAAGTGTTGTTTGTGCTGGTATATTCAGCGCTTTTGTATATAATTCTTTGATTATAACACAGGTGTTTCTGGTTATCTAATGAAGGGGAGGGCTATATGGGTATAAAAGTGGGTTACTCACACTGGCTTGTGATCTTGACAAAGGGACCTGCGTGTCCCGAAACGTCGATAGCCCTATGCTGATTTCCTGATGCTACTAATAAAATAAGGCTTATGAAGACTGGTGAGTGCTCCTGATATGTACTTCTATATTTGAATGGACTGGTCCTGGTGACACATGCCCATATGGATGCTACCCCAGCAACTGATATAAAAGGCTAGAGTGTGGACTGTACGAGAATATATATATATATATATATATATATATCAGGGATGTGCAGTCAGGGGAGGCAGGGGAGTGCCTCCCCTGTCATTAATGATTAACATAATACAAAGAAGATACTTATGACACATATTATGTGTCATAATAAGTATCTGCTTTATATTATGTTAATCATTTTAGGCATAAATACCTGTTTAAACTTCATTTCTGACATTGTCTGCGGCACCGAGCTAGGTGCCTCTCGCTCACCATTGTAAAGTCCGGAAGCAGGGGACGGTCGGGGGGCGGGGCCATGGTGAGGGCTGAAAAAGCCCATTAAAAAATGCACTGGAAGCGGCACTTATACAAGTGCCTCAGAGCAACAGGGACGTGCTTTCAGCCATATGAAAGCACGCCCCTGTCACTGTGATTGGGCACTGGGTAGCAGCTGCAGCACTGACAATGACTTGCATCAGGCTATCACTGTCAGTGCTGTACAGTGGGAGAGTAGGAGAGAGATCGTGTCTGCTGCAGTGTGTCAGTGCATGTAAGTGTTTAGTTACAGTACACTCACACACACTGTCACACAGTTTTACTCTACAACTCCCTATATTGCTGTCCAGGTCTTTCATTAACTCAATAGCGCTGTATTTTATTAAACAAATCCACAGCACACACACAGATGGTTAATTCCTGCTCATCACGTTCGATGAGCAGGCACACTTTGCTGTGTGAGACCCGGCATAGAGGGCGGTAGCGGGCGGAGGCGGCTGCGGTGTCTTTTTTTCTTTTAATTGTTTTAAAGTCCATGTGCGGCTTGTGCTAATCGGGAGCCGGCCCCGGCCCCATCACATGTTCCCTCGGAATCCGGGAAGGGAAGCCCCGCCTCCTACCCGCACAGCTCAGTCTAATTGATGGTGGCTTCCTAAAGGCGGCGCTTGGCACTGTCTATTCTCCTCCCAGCGAGCTGTACCGCACCGCACCGCACCACCAGCGTGAGGCAGTGATCCCTGGAGCACCTCACAAACACCAGCCTGCCAGATCCCAGCAGCAGCCGGAGCGGAGGGGCTGCTCAGCAGGCTGCTGTGTAATAGTGCAGTGCTGCAGCCAGTGTGCGGGGCCAGGCATTGACAGGAGCAGCATCCCGAGGTCAGTGCTCCCTGCCCAGTGTCCCCCACCATTACTGCCCTTCCATCCCAGTGTCTCCCACCCTGCCCAGTGTCCCCCACCATTAATGCCCCCATCCCAGTGTCTCCCACCCTGCCCAGTGTCTCCCACCATGACTGCCCCTCCATCCCAGTGTCTCCCACCCTGCCCAGTGTCCCCCACCATTACTGCCCCCCATACCAGTGTCTCCCACCCTGCCCAGTGTCCCCCACCAATACTGCCCCTCCATCCCAGTGTTTCCCACCCTGCCCAGTGTCCCCCACCATTACTGACCCCCCATCCCAGTGTCCCCCACCATTACTGACCACCCATCCCAGTGTCTCCCACCCTGCCTAGTGTCCCCCACCATTACTGCCCTATCTCAGTGTCCCACACACTGCCCAGTGACCCCCACCATTACTGCCCCCCCATCCCAGTGTCTCCCACCCTGCCCAGTGTCCCCCACCAATACTGCCCCTCCATCCCAGTGTCTCCCACCCTGCCCAGTTTCCCTCACCATTACTGATCCCCCCATCCCAGTGTCCCCCACCATTACTGACCCCCCATACCAGTGTCTCCCACCCTGCCCAGTGTCCCCCACCATCACTGCCCCCCCATCCTAGTGTCTCCCAACCTGCCCAGTGTCCCCCACCATTACTGCCCCCCCATCCCAGTGTCTCCCACCCTGCCGGCCCAGTGTCTCCTCCTTTCCCTTCCCAACCAGCCCACTGCACTTCTCTCACTGCTCCTGCACCTAGAAAGCCCCCATCCAGTATAGTCACAGTGTCCACACCTCATGCACATCAAAAGCTTGCTTTACCCACCACATCTAAGCCCCAGAATGCATCGCATTCCAGAGCTTGGTACATTTGGGAAATGCAGCTGAAGTCTAAAAACGTCAGTTTGGGGGTTTTTAGCCGCATTTTCTCTTTAGTATATCCTATGTTATCTCATCTTTCTCTCCCCCCACCTCCCTGCCCTGTGGCTTTCTCTTATCTCTCTGTCTCTTTCCTCTCTCTCTCATTTCTCTCTCCTCTCTCTCCCTTCTCTCTTTGCCTCTCTCTCTCCTTTCTCTGTGTCTTTCCCTCTCTCTCCCCTCTATGCCTCTTTCTCTCTAATTTCTCTCTCTCTCTTTCTCTCTCTCTCTCTCTCTCCTTTCTCTGCTCTCTGTGCCCCCCTTTCTCTCTCTCCTCTCTGTGCCCCCCTCTCTCTCATATCTCTCCTCTCTCTTTCTGTCTTCCTCTCTGTGCCTCTCTCCTTTCTCTGGGCGGGATGTACTAATGCTGCGGACTATATTCCGCCAAACATCGCAATGATACTAATCGCATATGTCCTAACATTTGATAAGATTAGAGCTGTCTTTTGTGAAGCCGGAACGCCTGTGTTTTGGCCCTGGGAGGCCCTCTGCGCATTCATTACCCTCCGCATCCAAAATCCAGGTCCCAAGGTTAGTACTTTATTTACATCCTGCCCTCTGCCACTCTATCTCTCCACATATCTTGCTCTCTCTCTCTTCTTAAACGTCTATCGGCAGCTCCCATCTCGCTTCTTGCACCTGTCTATGGTCTCTCTCTCCCCTTTGTTGTTGGCCCCCTTTGGCTTTCTTCTATCTCTGAACTGCAACACAAACCTATCACAGCGGGGGGATGTCCACTGCCAGCTCCCACTAAAAGAAAAGTATAGGTCTGTCCCTGCTGGCGCTGCATTTTGGGGACGATTCTGCTAATCTCCAGCCTCCACTGCCAGTAGCAGCTCTCTCAGAAGCCGTGTGGCTGCTGGGAAACCTGCTGCTGGTGGCGGAGGCTGGAGACTAGCAAAATCGATCCCCACGCTGCCCGAGAGGAGGCTCCAGTATCTGCCCCCACTGCAGAAGTGAAGGTAGGACCTGCACTTCTGCTGCCACTTCATGGGCGTGCGAGGGAAGGAGGCACAAACACAGCAGGCACAACCAGGGGAGGTGATGACAGGATATGGTGCTATGGATTGTTTGAGGAAGGGGGGCCCCAAATTGGCGCCTTGCTTAAGGCCCCATGAGATCTAAGTCCGCCTCTGCCTAGGCGGCGGCGGGCATCGACAGTGGCGGGAGGCGGCAGGCCTGGATCATGGATCCAGTCCCTGTCAGGCGCTTATATTGTGTGTGTACCTTTCTGTGCATTCTCATTGTGTGTCATTATTATTATTTTAAGTACAGTGCCTTTTTATTCTTTAAATTCAATATACAGTACATGTAATTTTTGTTCGGTGTTTTGTATATATATATATATATATATATATATATATATATATATATATATATATTATATATATTCACATTCATTTACAACAGTGCCTCCCCAGTCATTGACCTCACTGCACGTCACTGATATATATACATATATATATATATATATATATGGGACGCAGTTAACAGGCCGGCTGTCGGGATCCCGGTGTTCACAGCCAGTGAAATACCGATGAATGGAATCCCGATATCCGCAGAGTATTCCCACTCGGTTAGTTGTTCCACGCCACCAACCGAGTGGGAATATAACATGTGGTGAGCGAAGGGAGCAACCGGGCCCGCAGCGAGCCCACGAGGGGTCTCGCCGCCTCGCTTCCAATGGACGGGATGCCACTGTCGGTATACTGACAGCCGGCATCCTGTGTGCTGGTAAAACATGCTGATATTATATACACTGCTCAAAAAAATAAAGGGAACACTTAAACAACACAATGTCAATCACACTTCTGTGAAATCAAACTGTTCACTTAGGAAGCAACACTGATTGACAATCAATTTCACATGCTGTTGTGCAAATGGAATAGATAACAGGTGGAAATTATAGGCAATTAGCAAGACACCCCCAATAAAGGAGTTGTTCTGCAGGTGGTGACCACAGACCACTTCTCAGCTCCTATGCTTTCTGGCTGATGTTTTGGTCACTTTTGAAAGCTGGCGGTGCTTTCACTCTAGTGGTAGCATGAGACGGAGTCTACAACCCACACAAGTGGCTCAGGTAGCGCAGCTCATCCAGGATGGCACATCCGAGTTGTGGCAAGAAAGTTCGCTGTGTCTGTCAGCGTAGTGTCCAGAGCATGGAGGCGCTACCAGGAGACAGGCCAGTACATCAGGAGACGTGGAGGAGGCCGTAGGAGGGCAACAACCCAGCAGCAGGACCGCTACCCCCGCCTTTGTGCAAGGAGGAACAGGAGGAGCACTGCCAGAGCCCTGCAAAATGACCTCCAGCAAGCCACAAATGTTCATGTGTCTACTCAAATGATCAGAAACAGACTCCATGAGGGTGGTATGAGGGCCCGACGTCCACAGGTGGGGGTTGTGCTTACAGCCCAACACCGTGCAGGACATTTGGCATTTGCCAGATAACACCAAGATTGGCAAATTTGCCACTGGTGCCCTGTGCTCTTCACAGATGAAAGCAGGTTCTCACGGAGCACATGTGACAGACGTGACAGAGTCTGGAGACACCAAGGAGAACGTTCTGCTGCCTGCAACATCCTCCAGCATGACCGGTTTGGCAGTGGGTCAGTAATGGTGTGGGGTGACATTTCTTTGGGGGGCCGCACAGCCCTCCATGTGCTCGCCAGAGGTAGCCTGACTGCCATTAGGTACCGAGATGAGATCCTCAGACCCCTTGTGAGACCATATGCTGGTGCGGTTGGCCCTGGGTAACTCCTAATGCAAGACAATGCTAGACCTTATGTGGCTGGAGTGTGTCAGCAGTTCCGGCAAGACGAAGGCATTGATGCTATGGACTGGCCCGCCCATTCCCCAGACCTGAATCCAATTGAGCACATCTGGGACATCATGTCTCGCCCCATCCACCAACGCCACGTTGCACCACAGACTGTCCAGGAGTTGGCGGATACTTTAGTCCAGGTCTGGGAGGAGATCCCTCAGGAGGCCATCCGCCACCTCATCAGGAGCATGCCCAGGCATTGTAGGGAGGTCATACAGGCACGTGGAGGCCACACACACTACTGAGCCTCATTTTGACTTGTTTTAAGGACATCACATCAAAGTTGGATCAGCCTGTAGTGTGGTTTTCCACTTTAATTTTGAGTGTGACTCCAAATCCAGACCTCCATGGGTTAATAAATTTGATTTCCATTGATAATTTTTGTGTGATTTTGTTGTCAGCACATTCAACTATGTAAAGAACAAAGGGGTATATTCAATTAGCAGCGATACGCAATTACAGCCTATTCAATTTTCCTGGAAAATTTATCGGTGATCATTTTTTCACTAATTTCACTTCACCTACTCTGAAGCAGGTAAAAAATTGGGAAAAGTCACTATTTTAAGGTAAAAATGTTTGGATATGGTACAGAACTCCTGGGACACCCCCCCCTTAATGACTAATTAGGCACGTTGAGGTTTTTAATTATTTTTAATTGGCCAATAATGACATGTCATTTTTGGGCTGAAAAAGTACAAAGTGATGGAAATTGGGGTTTAAGGCATGGGACAGGTATATTGGGGTGCTTTATGAGTGGGACAGGTGTTTTTAGGCTTGCAGATGGAAGTAATCGGCCTGTTTCCACTTTTTTTTAAAGTACCCTAAAATGACCCAAATATATACTTATACCCATTTTCATGTACCCCAAATTTAATGAGAGCATTTATTTTGCTCAAAAAAACTTGCTTTCTATCATTTTTTTGCATTTTTTTAAAAAAGCATATAACATCCATTTCACACAATTTAAGTCCCCAAAAACTCTCTAATGTTATCTCTCATACACTTCTCTTCTGTTTTTCTATGTTAGTTTAGCATTTTTTGGGGTACAGGCTGATTTCCCCATTTTCACCTGCACTTTTCACTGCAAGAATTTTCAGGTGAAACCCGTTTGGAATTAAATAGGTAAAAAAACGGAGCGTTTTCGCAGCAATTTTCACCCGATTGCCGCAAAAAATATTCGAGTGAAAAATTGCAGCGAATTTGCGGATAATTGAATACCCTAGAAAGTGTTTAATAAGAATATTTCATTCATTCAGATCTATAATGCGTTATATTAGTGTTCCCTTTATTTTTTTGAGCAGTGTGTGTATATATATATATATATACTGTATATATAAACAAAACGGTACCCAATTGCGCTCGGGAGTATCAGCAAGCATCACCTCTAGATGAACCTTTTGTTAGCATGGGTTTAGAAAAATACATACAAGAGAGATCAGAGGGTGCTAATAATGGTAAGATAATTAAAGTCTTACCCACAATTGCTTAAAAATACATTAAAACATTGTATTTAAAACATTTAATCACAAAGTCAATCAAAACCATTCATTTCACAACATGTATTCACTTTCCCAAAGTCTACCTTAATCACGTTGTATCTAACCAATTGGTATGTATGGCTCTAAGAGATCATGTATTGTCTAATTGTGTGTTTATCACAAACTGTTTTAGTTATTATATTTTCATCATTCAGATCTAGTACCCCTGAGGAAGTCTTATGGGACGAAACGCATTGGGTTCTTCATTTGATCAATCAAATTGGTTCATACCGAATTTATGACAATAAGAAAATGTACTCAGACTTTTTTGATTTGTACAGCTGAATAAGCCATTTATCTCTGTAAATGTGAAATGAATGGTTTTTACTGACTGTGATTAAATGTTTTAAATACAATGTTTTAATGTATTTTTAAGCAATTGTGGGTAAAACTTTAATTATCTTACCATTATTAGTGCCCTCTGATCTGTCTTGTGTGTATATATATATATATATATATGTATATATATATATACACATGCCATACACATTCATACATATACAAACACACATGCATACATACCCAAATACATATACATCCCTGTAAATACATACATACAAACACACACACACACAAACACACACACACACACACACACACACACACTTCATATACAGTATTGGTGGTATACAGTGGGAGGCACAAGCAGACTTTTCTGTGAGGAGGGAGCGAGCTGCTGCGGCTGAGCATGTGCAGCCAGCAGCTCTCCCCGGACCTTTTCTATGCAGAGAGCTACAGATGTAGCCACCTTTATCTTGACTGACTGAGGCGTTTTTCCCGATCGGGCATACGCAGCGTACCAGGGCGCAGGGAGGCGCACCTATTCACAGAGAGGCATGCCCAATCGCAGAGGCAGACAGAGCGTTTGGCGTTACCTTTATGTGTAAACCTGCGATCATCCACCAGATGTCACTTTTTACAATCACTACTGCGCATGCGTGTGATCTCCCGTAAAATACAATACTGAAATATATAGTAAGGACTACTTTACTAAGGCGTCTCATTATGCTCCATACAGTAAATACTCATTACACTGCATTATTTAATACAGTATATACGGTACAGACGCAAATAGTACAGCATACAGTATATGATCCATCTACAGTACTTTATGAATATGTGAGCGTCCAAGTCCCGCAGACAAAACAACATAAAACCAGTAGTGTACACTGTCGCAAATGGACGCCCTTCCCCCCTGGGAGCCTGCACAGGTCATGCAGCAGACAGGGAGGGAGTTCAGGTCATGTGCAATACACAGATGCTGAAGATCTACAGTACTGTTTTGCTCAGTTAGTTGCGTCAGAATACACTAATTTATACTCATTACCGCTGTGTATTTTCATTTAGCGTAAAGAATCGCTCCTGCAGATTTACTCTGATTTGTGTGAAACTTGTGTGCACCCTTCCATTGACTGTCTTACACATAAAAAAAATAATATGTAAGTGAATGTCACGGGAACACATTAAAAAAAAAGGTTGGCACTTCCTTCCCATTGGTGTTGGTTTATGCCTTAGGGGACTCGGACGCTCAAACTTGTATTTCAAAGGCACAGTATTTTCCACTGCCTCCCCCTACCCCATCGCCCTTCCCCCCTGGGAGCCTGCACAAGTCATGCAGTAGACAGGGAGGCAGTTCAGGTTATGTGCAAAAAACAAACGCCGAAGATCTACAGTACTGTTTTGCTCAGTCAGAATACACTCATTTATACTCATTACCGCTGTGTATTTGCATTTAGTGTAAAGAATCGCTCCTGCAGATTTACTCTGATTTATGTGAAACTTGTGTGCACCCTTCCATTGAATGTCTTACAAAGAAAAAAAAATAATATGTACTGTAAGTGAATGTCACGGGAACACATTAAAAAAATGGCACTTCAGGACTTGAACCCTGGACCCCCAGCATGGGAGGTGGGAGCCTTCATCGCTAGCCCACGACGTCTCATGAGAGATTCACAATATCATGTATAAAAGTACTGCAAACAGCGACCCCTTCCCATTTGTGTTGGTTTATGCCTTGGGGGACTCGGACGCTCGCATTTCAAAAGCAATGTATTTTCCACCATCCCCATTATGCCTTAGGGAACTCAGACGCTCATGTACATGTATTTCAAAAGCACGGTGTTTATGCATTGTACATTCTTCCTTTTCCACAATTAGTTGTGTCTCCATACACATACTCCATACATAACTTTATTCTGCATACACAAGTGTTTTAACATGTTCGTTTGTGTCTGTATAAACTACAGTATTTACAGTACTGTATATTGAGAACTATCACCGTCTGACCATTGGTCACCATCTACAGTATTAACATTACAGTCGTCACTGACCAATTGCCAGAGCTGTAGATAAATCCGCCGCTTTACGATCGAAAGTACTGGATTAGTGGAGCATTAGCCACCCAGTGGTGGAGATGTGTAATGCATGCTGAGTATCTAGTATTGCCTCAATGCGCCTGCCCGTGATTAAACTCAGCAAGCTAAGCTATCGCCTTGGTGTGACTAAACGCCCGTCTAGGCGGGGAAACCGTCAAGATAACGGAGGCTACATCTGTACACAGCTCTCTGCTGCTGTTCCTCCATGGTCATGGTCGCGATCACGGCTTTTGCTGAGACGGAGACACTGCTGTCTCCGTCTCACAAATAAACATTTGGCTCATCACGGGAGGTTTCCAGGTACTTGGTGCGCTACTGGCTGCTGTGCTGGAATGTACTGTATGTCAGTGCAAGTATTTGTAGATACAGTATTGGGGCTCCTTGACAAAGGGCTGCACACTTAAATGTTTTGATCAAAATACAGGTATAAACAAAATCACCATGCTTTTATTTGCTAGCTACACACAGATTTGCAGTACGCTGATGTTAGCGCCAGTAGCAACAAGTATTTCTGTTTTGTAAACATATATGACAGTAATATTTCTACACACCGACTTCTTTTTCATTTTGTTTCATTTATATTTAGTCACTCAAAAAAAAAAAAAAAAAAAGCTACTGAACTGTGAAGACTAAAATGGTTAGACTGCAATATTAGTGACTGTTCCAAACCTACAGTAATTTATTATATATCAGAGGAACTAAATTATGATGGCTTGGGAGGTTTTTATGATACATTTTATACTACACATTTATTTTGCTTTGCTAAACTTCTTTAGCACAGGTGTGGTTTTATTGCTTTTCATGTGTCTGACACTCTGCACGTTGAATTGGGGAACTTGGCAGCAGTTCAGGGCTGGCAGGGTATAGTAAAGGAGTTCTACAAACACAGATTGCCATTAAGGCAATTCACTTGACGTTATCTTTTGCATTTTCTTCAGCTATGTAGTGAAGGTGTTTAGCTGATGATTACAATCAGTACTATTCTTTATGCCTTCCTTGCTGGGGAAGTAAGTAATGAATTGTGGGTCTCGTTCTGTGTTTTTTTTTCCATTTCAGACTAGCATTCAACGTGCTTATAGCTAATCTCTAATCAGCATCAATCAAGCTTATATAAAATGCTTAAGAGCAGCTGGCACTTCCTTGTCTTGTCTGTGCCAATCAATTCTGTTATTTCAATGACTGCAAATAATGCATCTGTGGCTGCAAACATGACCATTAACTACACTTAGTGCAGAACAAATGTTTATGGAAAGCCGTAACTTCCTATATTTATATGTAGACATCAATAATCAATAGCTGTAAAACCAGAGGCAGAGGAAGCAAGGACACTTAAGCCATCATTACCTGATGAGTACTTTCTAATCAGGGCTAATCAGAGCATTTAATGAGATGTGAATTCATGGGCTTACAATTGGTAGCAATTGATTCTATGTTTTCGGCAAAACAGATCTGAAACTGGTGACTTAACAAATATCTTATGTTCATTTTTAGAAAGCAATAGTGTTATTATGAGACAATATAATGAATTGCTTTTACATAGATTATATAACATACCTAATAGCTATGGTATAATTAGCATTTCCTCTAAAGTAAACAAGTGGAAATAATACAGATAATCATAATGGGACTGACCTCTGTAGTAGAATATGCTGCTTAGTGTAACCCTGAACAATATATGTATGCTAATAACTTTAGTTATTTTATAATGCCATCATGTGAACTGTAAATGAACCAGTATTCACAACTGCTATACTCCTCATTGAGCCCACTATGATGTGTCATCACGGCCACAGGGCCAGAACAATGGGGCGGATGGTACCACAGCTCCAGGCCTCCACATAAATATAGGCCCACCATCATGACAGCATGGTGATAACCAGCCGCCTCAGCCATAAGTCTTAAAATAGTATTTCTATTTTAGTCACATAATGATGCACTTTTTATACTTCTACGTATTTAGGGAGATATTGGGGCTGATAGCATAGGGTGTGTACACACCCACATGGCACAGTTACTGACATTCTGGCTGCCCCTCTGGGACTGTGGCTAGATAAAGGGGGTGGTGTGCGGTGCGTGATGCTACAAAGGTGTGTGTGTGTGGGGGGGGGGGGGTGCGCAGGCATGGTTTTGTGTTTGCTTCATAAGCTATACAATGCGGATATTACCAGCATTGTACAGTGTACATGCGGGTACAGTGATGCGATTCAGTGCAAATCACGCCATCAGCCGCACAGTCCACCCACTTTAAGTGGACAAATAGGTGGCAGTAGCAGGTGGATGTTGGAGACTTGCCCACCCCTCCAGGTGGCCAGGAGCAACACCCGATTTTGGGAGTCCCCCGGCCATTTTGGGAGTGTAGGCAGGTATGCCACATGGCACTGCCCGGACCCCCAGGCTATTGTGACCCTTAATCTGGCCCTACATGACCACCAACCATACTCCCCCTGCCAATTTAAAGACGGGTCAATGTTGGGAGGTATGATATTAGGTAGTAAGAGATACTTTACATCTAAAGTACAGAATACGAGTAATTATATAACACATTTTGTTAATATTTAAAAGTGGGTACATTTCATTGTACAAAAATGTCCAAGAACAAACTGTGAAAACTTGGTACTGTCACTGGAAATTAAGGGCTGTACTGTGGAACAGAAATACATTTTAGCGGGCACAAAAACAGCCTACTTAAAGCAGGAAAGATTGTGCCTCCCAACCATCTAACACCCCAAACAACTACCTCTTTGGTGTATGGACAGTCCCAGCAGTGATCCCTACAGCTTGAGGCTCATTTAAATTCTGTCTTCCTTAATATGGTCACATTTCTTATGCCTAGCACTATTATTACAGATAAGAGCCTATGTAATGTACAGTAGTGTATGTATATATGGTCATATGACATGTTTCACTGAATCTCTAAGTGAAAAGTAGTTAATGCAATCTCATCATGCTACAGTATATACATGAAAATAGCATTTATGCATGTTTTGATACACAGTTACTATTTCCTGAATGTAACAAATTAAAAATAAACTGTGAATTTGACACATGTAAAAGTGTGGGCACTCCGTCAATCTGTATTTAGTAACACCTCCGCTGGCGGATAATCACAGCTTTTACATACACATTTCTTGTAGACAGCTAAGAATCTTTCTATTATTGCGTTAGGATATTCTTGCAGTACTCTTGTAGATGACATATATTCTTACAGATCTCACCACAGATTTCAGATAATATTCAATCTAGGTACTGTGAAAGCCAATACAAAACATTTATCTTTTATTCCCGTAAGCACATTATGATCTATTCTGAAGTACAATAGGTTTTGGATCATCATCTTATCTAAAGTGTTATCAGCGTTGATTTCTTCATTGGCTCTGGGACTTTAGTCTATAGTATTATTTACATTTAGAACTCTTTTTATTAAAGGGAGAAATGTCTCAAATCCGGCAACATTGTATGTTTTAGCCAGAGACATTGTTTCTCCCCAAATATTAAGAATCCCCCCTCACGGGCAGCGAGAACTTCGCCAGCTGCTTCCAGTAATAGCATTCCCATGTAAAGCATGGGGAAGTCTACTTAACAAGGGCAGTACTGTTGGCTGCCTTCCAATCACTATCTCCGCTGCAGGATGGTGACAGCAAAAGCTACGGACGGGAAACAATGCCCATGCAGAAGGCCAAAAGACTGTCTGGCGAAGCCGTATACTACACTTGTCCACCAACATCGCCAGGTACCTGAGAATCATTCAGCTGCCCATGATAACTTTTGTTGGTAAAATGCGTTGATGGACTATTTTTAATTGCTGTAATATGGTGATGATAGAAAACATTTCCTATTGTGTATATTGATAAATATACTGTACTCCCTTAGTAAACTCCATTCTCCACCCATCTAGACAATATTCCCTATGACACCGGCTGCCATAAAACCCCAAATCTTCAAATGCTTCACATGTTTTTCTCTAAATGTATCTTTTGTACAGTAGTTGTAGAGGTTTATTCCCCGCTAGCCTCTACATTAAATTAACAATATTTTTGTTTAAACAATAAACCTATTTTCTGTCTAACTAGCCCTGACATATTAGCATTTGCATTTAATATATAGGCCTCCTTCCCCCCTACTTGGATCTTCACTAAATTAATTGCCCTTATTGAGGACAACTGGCCCCACATTCATTTAAAAGCCCCCAAACTAATCCAGTGTTAATTAATAGTTCTATAAAACCCAAATTACATTAATAACCCTCACTATTAAATAGCCCATACCATCACCCCGCTATTAAATTAATAACCCATCATTACATAATTAGCCCACGTCTCTCAATACACAAAATCAACCACTTAATATTAAGAACTCCCCAATTACTTACATTCGCCTATATTCATACTTTAGGAGCATCATTTTCTGTTTGCCTTCCTTTCTGGTTACAAATGTCGCACTTTATGCATATGTCCGCCACACATGAAGTAGGGAAGAGGCAGAAGCAGATCAACCCCATGTCCATGGGGTTCTCAAACACAGTCCTCAAGGCACCCCAATGGTCCAGGTTTTAGGTATATTCATGGGATCAGTATGTGATCCCGCCGCATGGGATGCCGAATGTCAGCATACCGACATCAGCATCATGGGCGCTAGAATGCTGGTAGGGGGGGTGAGTGCAACAAAATGCCTTGAGGGCTCGCTGAACTCGCCACTGCAGGCTTGGCGGCGAGCTCGCCACAGGTTGTACTCTCCCTCTATGGGTGTCGTGGACACCCATAGAGGGGAAATCACCTACCTCGCCGGTATTCTGGCGGCAGTATAGTACCCCTGTCGGGATCCCAGCATTGTTATTCAGACAGCCGGGATCCCAGTGGGCACTATGTTAACCACATACCATATCCATGGTTCAGCACAGATGGTAAATCAAACTGACTGATGTGCTAATTAAGTCACCTAGGGACAAGCATGAATAAACTTAAACCTGAACCATTGGGGTGCCTTGAGGACCGCGTTTGAGAACCTTGGCTTATAAGATTGTTTCACAATAATAGATAAAGAGTTGCCCTGTAAACACCATAATTAGGACTATTAAATTAATGCAAGTAGTCTAACACACCATTGTAACCGGAATAAAATTATTTTCACCTCTGTTTGCTGATTATGGGACCTCTAATTGAATTGGTCTCAGTACTTTACATAGGTAGATTTACTAGTAATCTATTAAAAAACAAGACCCACCTTCTTTATAAGATCACAAAGAGTTGGCATTACCTGTGTAATGTTTAGTTTATTGTTTCCCCCAGCACCCCGAATGATAACAGTAACCAGATATAAATCCCACATAATATTAGAATTCAGAGATCTTGGTTACACATATTTGTGCAAATGTGTGAATAAGCCCCAACACTAAAGCCATCCAGCTCAGCCAGTCCAGAGGCACCACACCCCACACCTCAGAGAGGTTCCTGCATTAGGAGGATGTGCAGGCCCTGACATGCCACATGGAGCATTATGGGGTTGCTCCAAGGTAGCTCTTAGCTTAGACATATTGTAGTAAGGAGCCATTATCATGTGGCTCCTTGCTGGATAATCATAGACCCAGATAGGGGTAATGGAGGTGTGGGGTGTGGTGCCTCTGGACTGGCTGAGCTGGATGCTTTAGTGTGGCATACCTTTACATTCTATTAACACTTTTCACTTATTAATTTTTTAACACTATTTCTCTATTTTAATTACATTTAATTTTTGTATCACCTTCTTTATAGCTACGGCTTCCTAAATACTCATTTATTAACACTATAGTTTTTTCACTGGTATGCTGCCCTGGGCTTTCTGGCTTATGCTGGTGTTTTGGGGTGCCACACCCTGCACCTAGATATAGCGCTAGGGACCCCAAATATAAAGAGACGCTTTGATGCGGCTTTGGGGCTTATTCCCCCTTTTGCGCAAATATGTGTAACCAAGATCTCTGAATTCTAATATTATGTGGGATTTATATCTGGTTACGGTTATCATTCAGGGTGCTGGGGGGAAACAATGTCTCTCTTTTTTTCTTGCTTAGAAATACCCCTCCCTTTCGAGCACCTGAATGATATCATTAAGCTGATTGAGCATCTACCATTATATATGTAATGTTTAGGTTAAAAAGGTACATCAAATTGAATAATTCTGCTTTATAAAAACATAACAAATACTCTGTATATTGCATTGCTGTACTTATTTGAATCTGCATATGTTTTATGGACTTTTAAATCAAAGAACATTTTGCTAAAAATACACTAAATTATGTTTAGCTGCGTGTCTAGAGTCAAGAAGAAAGCAACTGATAGAAAATGATTTGAATAAAAAGAGCGAGGAAAAGATGGTTCTGAGTTCAGCAGTTATCTTGCTTTTGCTTCCCGGTGACTGCTGTGTCCAATCGGAAAACAACTCAGGAATCTTAGATTTTCTGATTAGACTCAGCGTGTGTTAAAAACCAGCTGTATGGATAAGAAAAAAAGGACAACACATAGCTGGCAATTGTACCTGATTTTTAACTATCGTTTCTTATGTTCCACATTACGTCTTCAAAATCATATTATAAATCCACTTTAGTTAGCTTTATGTTTGGGACACCAGAGTACTATAGGGAAAATAAGCTGTATTCAAAAAGCTTATGGCAGGAGCGTTTCACTTACAGTATGAGACAGAGAACATAGGCCACTTAGCTAATGATTCCAGAGAACAAAATGATCATGGAATAGAGTTCAAGTGCACTGACACAACTACAATCAGAAGGGAATGTATACAGGCGCGGCCGCGGGAATATTCACAACAGTCAGCGTACTTTTAGGCCAAATGGCGTTCTCATCCTGGGCATGTTTCTTTCTGTTACCGTATATCGGGAAAAAAAGATTTTAGGAGAAATAAAAACGATTAAGCAGTTTTCAGGTAACTCAACCAAATCACTAGCAAGCAAATTATGCTTTCTTTAATATCTCAGTTTGGTTGAAACCTAAAATATCTTTGAAAAAGTTGGAGAAAAAGTCAGGTGCTTATAGGGCAATAAAAGGGAGAAATGTAATAGAGGTGCAGAGGCACCTTTCCTTGTGTATCATTGCCCATTTCCCTATAGATTGTAAGCTTGCGAGCAGGGCCTTCCTACCTCTATGTCTGTCTTTTTTTACCCAGTTTTGTTCTATTACTGTTGTTCCAATTGTAAAGCGCAACGGAATATGCTGCGCTATATAAGAAACTTAATAAAATAAATAAATAGAAGTTCCTAATTCCGCAAAAGTGACGCCTTTGTGATTTTTCAACTGTCGTTGAAACACTAATTTAATGAAAGGCAAAGCTCTCCAATATTACACCCCCCCCCCCCGCAAAGAGTTATTTCCACACCCCAAAAGTAGAAAACTACAGCACAAATGCTTGTGTGATGCAGCATCTGATGTTATGGGGGAGTCATGATGGTGAGGAGTCAGGAGTGAGCACATAGCCGCAGCTAGTGTTCAGTACCCTTCAGGAGCTAATGGTGTCCTGTCAGCCAGAAGCAGAGCCATGAAACTCTTTAGGAAGTTGGTTCCTACTTCTGCCCCCTAAGTCCTATGAAGCAGGGAGACTGTTGCCAGCAGTTCTCCCTGAAAATAAAAAACCTAACATAAGTCTTTTCAGAGAAACTCAGTAGAGCTCCCCTGCAATGCATCCAGTCTGCCTGGGCACATTTTCTAAACTGAGGTCTGGAGGAGGGGCATAGAGGGAGGAGCCAGTTCACACCCTTGAAAAGTCTTAAAGTGCCCATGGCTCCTGCGGAACCGTCTATACCCCATGGTACTGAAGTGGACCCCAGCATCCTCTAGGACGTATGAGAAAGCTGTATTGGCAGGTTGCAACACTTTGCACTGGCTGAGGAAAAAGTTGGGCAAACTGGGGAATTCTAGGTTAGTACAGATTATACACATCAGGCTCTAAGGCAGGATTTGTAGTTGGGGGGTTCCTTGCATGGGATACAGTCAATGTACCGGCTGTCAGGATCCCAGCGTTCGGGTGACCGACACCAGAATCCCGGCAGTCATTGAAATACCAATGCCCAGATTTTAGACACATGCTGGATATTCCCATTCGGTTGTTGGGTCCACTCCATGCCACCAACAGAGTGGGAATAGAACCTGTGGCAAGTGAAGTGAGCCACCGGGCCTGAGCGGACTCACAGTCTGGCTGATGGGATTCCGGGAGAAGGGATGCTGCTGTCGGTATAGTGACAGCTGGCATCCCGTCTGCCGGGATATCATATGTATCCCCCTAGTATATACTGTATATGAGTGCTCCTATTATACTAACATGCAGAAAACAGACTTTGTATTGAAGAACAAGATTATATAAATAACAAAGAACAAGCAGAATCAGCTCTGGAGTGAAACAAAGTTAGACCCAGGAACAATCTGTGCCACCAGACCCAATAAAAGTTGGCTGTGACAAACAGAAATAGAGAGATTTTTATTTCCCGGAGTTTATATTTTTAGTACAGTCTGGTTTCTGAATTCAATTTAATAGTATCCTATCCTCATGTGTATGTATTAGTCACGGTTTTATGTTAAATCTGTATCTGGAATTCTGCATAAAACATGAGTGCAAATATAAGTAAAGTTTATTCTGTTCACACCAATGCTGGGCAAATGGTCTTGTGAGAGCCTTATGCAGCCCTCTGGCTGTTCACCTGTGATTTAACCTGTAGTAAATGTACAATGTGGTAGACAACATGTCTATTTACGTCTTTTTCTAGAGATTCTGGCTTAATAATGAAAAGTAATCTCGGACTGTGTGGCCGGAGAGACCCCAGCCCACGTGGACATTGGCGGCGCGGCACTGAAGGGGTTAACCCTCAGTGACCGGCGCTATATTCAAGGACAATGGGCGCTTGGCGCCACTTTTAAACTGTGCACTTGTGCTAAACGCCATCTTTAAATGTAGTGTGGGTGCTAGGCACCGGGTATTTAAAAATATATTTACTACTGTGTTTTCACCAATGTTATATTTAATGCAAATGCCAGCACTTAGAAGGAACATGTAAGCTGTGTTGGTTTTAAAATGCACTTACTGTAGATGTCTGAATAATCATCTCCTGTCAGTAGGAAGTGGCATGCTAATTGCCCTGTCCTAGCAGAGAGGTGTGAATGACAAAACCTTTTGATGTGTAAAGATGCTAATCACGGGGTCTATGGGCTTGGGACCTGTTTCATGTACCTGATTTAATTGATATACGACCCCTGAATGGCAGATGCAGGAAGGAAGACTGTTTGTTTGTATTGTAGCCTTTCCTGTTGTAATCTCAAACACTGGGTTTGCCTGGAGATGTGAATGAGACAGAAACATTTGTATTTTGAAGCTATGTGATAAATTTATCAATAGTGAATGTTAATCTGATACCAAACGTTGTCTGGGTGACAGGAAGGAGGATATTGTTTTATTGCACTTATCCCCTTTTGAAATGTAATTTATTTATTGGTATTTTGTAAAATAACCTGATTGGTTGGAGAAGACAGGGAGGGCTTACCCCCCTGTGGTACTGTGTGGAAAATTGACATAAAAAGGAGGCCTGTGTGCCTCCAGATTGTAGTTGTATCATCTTATTCTGCTGGAACATCTTGCTGTATGCTGTTGCCCCTAGCAATAGGGAAGAGTTCTCTTTAGAACTATTGAGCAAATAAAACATCATTGCCTCAAGAAGATTGCTTCATCTTGTGACCTACAGGGTTATGCCAACCATAGCCCCATCCTCCGGCTGTCCAGGGAAGCACCTAACGTCTCCAAGTTCCGCCTTCCGCCAGCTACCGGTAGAGGCCTAGCAAGTGGCTAGTGGGGATTCGTCAACACCACACAGGTGTGGTAAGGCAGTGCGTCGGCACATACAGAGCAGAACCGTGGTTCCAAACGCCACGGCAGGTTAGGAGTTTGGTGGTGGCAGCAAAAACCCGCCCACAATGCAGTGGGTGGAGTCAGTAACAGGCAGTTACTGACGGTAAGCGGGAATCCCCTATGTGGTCAGGCCTCGTGTGACTTGACCTTTCATTCTGTGCGCAGCCGACGGGACACGAAAGCGGCGAGTGCTTTCGTACGGGACCGTCCTGTCACAGACTGCATTATAATATATGATTATTTATCACCATGTGTAGATATCACCAGCCATTCCTTGTTACACTTGTTTTGTGTGAAAACAATAAGATTATTTTAGAACCTACAGGAGTGTTGGTTGCTGATTAAAATATGTTCTGTGACATGATCTTCGATGAACACGTATATTTTTATACACAGTGGGCTTTGTTAAGAGCTGGATGAAAATGTGATTTGCAGCTTTTTCATTATACAACTTTCCAGTGTCGGAGTGGGGCATGTAGGGCCCACCAGGGGGATGCAATGGTAGGGGCCCATGTTAGGATTGTGGCCAGTCTGCAGAGGGTGTGTGGCCTGCCACCTCATTGGTTTGCCTAACCATTAGAGAGTGCAACGTCTAGGCCCCTTCATAAATATATACATTAAATTCAGCTGCTGCATGCATGATAATGTACCAGATTACTTATCAGCAATGCACTGTAGAAAAAACACCATAGTCCAGTATAAGGTAACATATGTATAATGTATAATTCAAGTGCACAGTCTGGAACCTGATCCTTAGAGCAGAAGGTGGGGCCCCAGGCAGTAGGGCCCACCGGTGGTTTCCCCTGTACCCCTGTCAGAGCCGGCCCTAACCAATATGATGCCCTAGGCAAGATTTTGGCTGGTGCTCCCTAGCACCACCGCTGGTTCTGCCTCTGACCTTGCACCTCTTTCCCAGCACCATCACCCCTCACCCATAGCAGTCCTTGTACCCCCTACATTTTAAATAGGAACAGTTCGCACATTTGACGCACAGCCCAAAAAGGGGCATCTTCTTGCTGGGAAGGGGCATGGGCACTCAACAGTAACCCCAATTCCAATTACGCCACACAGTGCTGCAACTTTATTCACATTTTATCTTGCGATAGTGTCCATAATTCATATTACATCCCACAGTAGTATCACTTTACCTTATAAACATTACTCCTCACAGTAGAGCCCCTTATTCACATTACATCACACTGAATTGCTCCTTATTCACATTACACCACACCTTATTGCTCTTTATTCACATTAGACGACACAGTAGTGCCCTTTCTATATGCTACGCCACATAGTAGAGCACCTTATACACATAATGCCACACATTAGTAATGCATTTATACACAATTCCACACAGTAATGCCCCTTACACATATGAGACACATTAATGTCCTTAAGAACATAATGCACCTTACACATTATGACAACCTTTATTAATGCCCTTTTACACATAATGTCCCTTACACATATGCCGCACTTTATTAATGCCCTTATACACATAATGACACACATAGTGCCCACTACACATATGCCGCACATTATTAGTGCCCCTCTACACATAATGACACACATACAGTAGTACCCTGTTACACATATGCCGCACATTATTAATGCCCTTATACACATAATGACACACATAGTGGCCCTTTACACATATGTTGCACATTATTAAAACATTTTTACATGACACACATAATGATCCTTACACATATTCTGAACACTACTGCACAACCAACCCACTCACATGCACACAGCACTCACATTTCCACTAACACTGTGACCTATGTCTCTGCTTGGATACAGATGTGTCCTCACAAATCTTGCATCAATGCTAACGTCGGGCACCTTTTTTTAATGAAAATGCATCTTATTTGCATTGCTATGTGGTTAGGATGCACAAGCAGCTTCTGCTGATTAAACTGATATGCAGCATGCCTATATACTGTGTGAGACTGTGGCTGTATCTGCATATGAAAGGCTACATACAGAATATAGGCATGCCGCATATCATTTTAATCAGCAGAAGCTGATGATGCCCCTAGGCATATCAAATGCCCTAGGCAATTGCCTAGTTTACCTATGCCTATGGCCGGCTCTGACCCCTGTGGGCCAGTCCAAGCCTGCAACTTTCACATTGCATCTGTTTTAGCTATAAATGTGACTTGTAAATGTGGATGACCTGGGACTGAGGTTAAAATGGGCATGTAGATGCTTACAGTGGGTATGAAGAGTTGGCCAAAGTCAGTGGGACACATGGGGGGAGGTAGGGGGGCTATCTAAGTACCTAGAAAAAAAAAACACACCTTCCATGCCATACCATTTAAAAAAAAAATTGAGATGGGGACATTTTGTCAACATCTCCCTGCACAAGCCATGATCAGCGCACCAAATGGGCTACGAATGTGCAGCAGCTCCTCATACAGACTGAAGGGGGAGCAGCTGAGCAAGTCCAGCAGCAGTAGTAGCCATCCCATTGTCCTTTGCGGAGTTAAAGGATGTGTTATTCACTGCTCAAGGCACCACGTAACGGCACAGGTAAGGGTAAGTTTATAGAATTAGCAGCAGTCAGGGCACATGAAATGTTACTGCAATATTATATTAACCAACTTGCTGAATACCCGTGCTTCACTACAGAATTTAAAGAATAATGCCAATCTCTGTCAGGCCGCACCTCTGGGCTTCCTCAGATTGAAGCTGTAAAAATGCTGGTGCTGAGGAGAATAATCTACCTCCTTCTCTGCCCCGTCCCGCCTCTGATGCTGCCCTGCTCAGTGCTGTAAATGATGGGACGACAGGCCAAGCTCCACCCGTGGAAATTGTAACGCAATAAGACTATTGTCATTACAATCATCTCAAAGTTTAAGTTCACTATCCGTTCTCACCCCCCATGCTGATGGGGGCTGATCTTGGACTGAAACGGCATCAGGAGTGTCACTATTCATCTCAGCAACCCCGAAAACTACATATTTTTACATGTTCCCACCCCTACCCTTCCCACCCCTACCCCTAGGGTTGCTAGGGGTGCCTTACCCCCACTTCTGACCTCCCATGTTGATGGGGGCTGAACTTGGACTGAAACGGCATCGGAAGTCTCACTATTAATCTCAGTGACCCTGAAAACTATGGATTTTTACATGTCACCCCCTTCCCACCCCCACCCCTAGGGGTGCTAGGAGTGTCTTACCCACACAGTATTTTTTTTCCAGATTGTAAGTCATATGTGTACCAATTTTGGTGTAAATTGCTCTAGACATTCCAGAGTTATGCTGGCACATACATACATACATACATACATACATACATACATTCATTTTTATATATATATATAGATTAAATGAAGATGATGACTCATTACTGTTGTATGAAGCAGATGATGGGTACATAATGAAAAGACATTAAACCTATGACCAGTGCCCAGTAGATCCCTTGTGGGCAGTGAAATGTATAGTTCCTATGGACTGAGGGCCAATGTTATATGTAGAGCCAGGGCTGTATCTTGGAGTGTGCAAGAAGTTCCATCGCCCAGGGCATAGGGTCTGTGAGCAGCACCATCTCTGACCCACGACACATGCATTTGGCTAGCAGGCTGCCGCAGTCAGTGACACTGCTACAGAGCTGCCAGGGAGTGCTCTACTTCATGGTGTCAGTGATCATGCCCCCTCAGTGTGTCATAATGTTGTCATGTGTTTGGAGACTGGACCTCAAAGGGCAGAGCCCTTTCCCCAAGTGACTTTCCTTTAGAGATGTGTGGCGTGTACTTTTTCGTGTTTTGTGTTTTGGTTTTGGATCTGGATCCTCACTTGTGTTTTGGATCTGGATTGTTTTTGCCGAAACCACCCTTTCAGGTTTTGGTTTTGGATCTGGATGATTTTTGGGGAAAAATAAAAACAGCTAAAATCACATAATTTGGGGGTAATTTTGATCCTGCTGTATTATTAACCTCAATAACATTAATTTCCACTCATGTACAGTCTATTCTGAACACCTCACACCTGACAATATTATTTTTAGGCCAAAAAGTTGCACCAAGGTCGCTGGATGACTAAGCTAAGCAACCCAAGTGGGCAGCACAACTCCTGGCCCATCTAGGAGTGTCACTGCAGTGGCAGACAGGATGGCAGTTTTTAAAATTAGGCCCCAAAGAGCACATAATGCAAAGAAAAAAAAGAGGTGCAACGAGGTCGCTGGGTGACTAAGCTAAGCGACACAAGTGTGCGGCACAAACACCTGGCTCATCTAGGTCTGGCACTACATTGTCAGACAGGATGGTACTTTTAAAAACTAGGCCTAAACAGCACATGATGCAGTGAAAAAAATATGTGGTGCAGGATGGAATTGTCCTTGGGCCCTCCCACCCACCATTATGTTGTATAAACAGGACATGCACACTTTAACAAACCAATCATTTCAGCAACAGGGTCTGCCACACGACTGTGGCTGAAATGATTGGTTTGTTTGGGCCACCACAAAAAGAGAAGCAATTAATCCCCCCACCAAAAAAGAATCAATTCATCTCTCCTTGCACAAACTGGCTCTACAGAGGCAATATGTCATCCTCATCGTCCGATTCCTCATCCCTTTCAGCGTGTATATCCTCCTCCCCCTCACAGATAATTAATTAGTCCCCACTGGAATCCACCATCACAGGTCCCTGTGTTCTTTCTGTAGGCAATTGGTGGTAAATATCTTTATTTAGGAATTTATCATTCATTTTGATGAACATCATCTCCTCCACATTTTCTGGAAGTAACCTCCTACGCCGATCACTGACAAGGTGACCGGCTGCACTAAACACTCCTTCGGAGTACACACTGGAGGGAGGGCATCTTAGGTAAAATAAAGCCAGTTTGTGCAAGGGCCTCCAAATTGCCTCTTTTTCCTGCCAGTATACATACGGACTGTCTGACATGCCTACTTGGATTCTGTCACCTACAGTATATAATCCTCCACCATTCTTTCAATGGTGACAGAATCATATGCAGTGACAGTAGACATGTCAGTAATCATTGGCAGGTCCTTCAGTTCGGACCAAATGTCAGCACTTACTCCTGACTGCCCAGCATCACTGCCAGTGGGTGGGCTCGGAAATTGTATCCTTTTCCTCGCAGCCCTAGTTGCGAGCTGTTGACGGGTCTCGTTCCGCTTGAGTTGACAGCTGTCTCACCAGCAGGTCTTTGAACCTTAGCAGACTTGTGTCTGCCGGAAAGAGAGAAGCAATGTAGGCATTAAACCTAGGATCAAGCATGATGGGTAAAATGTAGTGCTCTGATTTCAACAGATTGACCACCTGTGAATCCTGGCAAAGCAAATGAAAGGCTCCATTCACAAGTCCCAGTTACTTAGCGGAGTCGCTATGTCTTAGCTCCTCCTTCAATTTATCCAGCAGCTTCTGCAAAAGCCTGATGAGGGGAATGACCTTACTCAAGCTTCCAGTGTTTGAACTGACTTCACGTGTGGCAAGATCAAAGGGTTGGAGAACCTTGCACAAGACGGAAATCATTCTCCACTGTGCTTGAGTCAGGTGCATTCCCCCTCCTTTGCCTTTATCGTAGGTGGATGTATAGGCTTGAATTGCTCCTCCATCCTCTGAAGCATATAGAGTGTTGAATTCCACCTCGTTACCACATCTTGCTTCAGGTGATGGCAAAGCAGGTTCAGGAGTGTTTGCTGGAGCTCCAGTGTTTGGCACGCGATGGCTGAATGCTGAAAGTGGCCCTCAATTTTTTGGCTCACTGACAACATCTCCTGCACGCCCCTTTCATTTTTCAAAAAATTCTGCACCACCAAATTAATTGTATGTGCAAAACATGGGACGTGCTGTAATTTGCCCAGATGTAAATGCACGCACAATATTGGCGGCGTTGTCACAAATCCCCAGGAGAGTCTAAGGTTTGTGATGATGTGGACACAGGGTACAACTGCATTTTTCATGACACTGAGGACACTTTTCTTAATGCTCCTGTACAGCCGCTTTCCTAGTGAGGTGGAATCTAGATGGGATTTGGTAACGGGCACACTACCTCCAACAATTGACTAAATCCCATTGCACCAATGGTGGATACAGGTTGCACATCTAACACCAACACAGCTGTCAAGGCCTCATTTTTCTGCTTTGCAACAGGATGACTGCTGTCGTATTTCATCTTCCTTGCAAAGGACTGTTGGACAGTCAGTTGCTTAGTTGAAGTAGTACACGTGGTCTTCTGACTTCCCCTTTGGGATGACGATTGACTCCCAGCGGCAATAACAGCAGCAGCAGCAGTAGGCGTGCAACTCAAGGATCCTCCAGAGGAATCCCAGTTAGGAGAGGACTCGTCAGTCATACCACTGACATGGCCTGCAGGACTACTGACGTTCCTGACTGAGGAGGAAATTGACGTTGAGGGAGTTGGTGGTGTGACTTGCAGGAGATTGGGTACAAGAGGAAGAAGGGATTTGGGTGTCGGTGGACTGCTTACACTATTACCCAAAGTTTCTGAACTTGACAATGACTTCTGATGAATGCGCTGCAGGTGACGTATAAGGCAGGATGTTCCTAGGTGGTTAACATCCTTACCCCTTCTTATTACGGATTGACAGAGGCAGCACACGGCTTGACACCTGTTGTCCGGATTTGTGAAGAAATAACTCAAACTGAAGTGGTGGCTTTTTTGCTATTTTGCCCAGGCATGACAATGGGCTATCTCATCTCACAGACAACAACTGTCTCCCCCGGTGCCTGACTTAAACAAACCACATCACCATCAGAATCCTCCTCGTCAACTTCCTCCTCAGCACCAGCAACACCCATATCCTCATCCTGGTGTACTTCAACAGTGACATCTTCAATTTGAATATCAGAAACTGGACTGTGGGTGCTCCTTCCAGCACTTGCAGAGGGCATGCAAATGGTGGAAGGAGCCACCTCTTCGCGTCCAGTCTTGGGAAGGTCAGGCATCGCAATTGCCGACACACTTGTACTCTCCTTGGGGATTTGTGATACTATCTTGGAACGCACAGTTCTTTGCTATACTTTTGCCAGCTTAACTCTTATCATTTTTCTAGCGGGAGAATGAGGGCTTCCATCGTCAGGTGAAGCTGAACCACTAGTCATGAACATAGGCCAGGTCTTAGCCACTCCTTGCCACTCCGTGTCGTAAATGGCATATTGGCAAGTTTATATTTCTTCTCAGACCATATACATTTATTTTTTTGGGTCATTTTCCTGAACTTTGGCTTTTTGGATTTTACATGCCCTCTACTATGACATTGGGCATCGGCCTTTGCAGACAATGTTGATGGCATTTCATCGTCTATGTCATGACTAATGGCAGCAGCTTCAGTACTAGGAGGAAGTGGTTCTTGATCTTTCCCTATTTTTTCCTCCAAATTTTTGTTCTCTATTAATTTTCTGGAGTTATATAACAATATGCGGCACAGGAGAGCATACCTCTACACCACACAGGGCAAACCCTGTGAAAATTATTTGGATTAAATATTAATAACCACTTTATTTGGAGTAAATAATATACAGCACAGGACAGCATCACTGAACTTATACGGCAGCACCACTGGACTGGACTTATACAGCAGTGCCACTGGAATTATATGGCAGTACCACTGGACTGGATTTATATGGCAGTACCACTTGACTGGATTTATACGGCAGTGCACTGGACTTATACGGCAGTATCACTGGAATTATATGGCAGTACCACTGGACATATACGGCAGTATCACTGGAATTATATTGCAGTACCACTGGACATATACGGCAATATCACTGGAATTATACAGCAGTACCACTGGACTTATACAGCAGTACCACTGGACTGGATTTATATGGCAGTCCCACTGGACTTATACAGCAGTACCACTGGACTGGATTTATACGGCAGTACCACTGGACTTATACGGCAGTACCACTGGACATATATGGCAATATCACCAGAATTATATGGCAGTACCTTTGGACTTATACGGCAGTACCACTGGACATATATGGCAGTATCACTGGAATTATATGGCAGTACCACTGGACATATACGGCAGTATCACTGGAATTATACAGCAGTACCACTGGACTTATACAGCAGTACCACTGGACTGGATTTATATGGCAGTCCCACTGGACTTATACAGCAGTACCACTGGACTGGATTTATACGGCAGTACCACTGGACTTATACGGCAGTACCACTGGACATATATGGCAATATCACCAGAATTATATGGCAGTACCTTTGGACTTATACGGCAGTACCACTGGACATATATGGCAGTATCACTGGAATTATATGGCAGTATTACTGGACTGGATTTATAGGGCAGTACCACTGGATTTATATGGCAGTACCACTGTACATATACGGCAGTATCACTGGAATTATATGGCAGTACCACTGGACATATACGGCAGTATCACTGGATTTATATGGCAGTACCACTGGACATATACGGCAGAATCATTAGAATTATATGGTAGTACCACTGGACTTATATGGCAGGACCACTGGACTGGATTTATATGGCAGTATCACTGGACTTATATGGCAGTACCACTGGACATATACGGCAGTATCACTGGAATTATATGGCAGTATCACTGGACTTATACGGCAGTACCACTGGACTGGATTTATACGGCAGTACCACTGGACTTATACGGCAGTACTACTGGACTGAATTTATACAGCAGTATCACTGGACTTATACAGCAGTACAATTGGAATTATATGGCAGTACCACTGGACTTATACGGCAGTACTACTGGACTGAATTTATACAGCAGTATCACTGGACTTATACAGCAGTACAATTGGAATTATATGGCAGTACCACTGGACTTATACGGCAGTACCACTGGACATATACGGCATTATCACTGGAATTATATGGCAGTACCACTGGACTTATATGGCAGTACCACTGGACTGGATTAATACGGCAGTACCACTGGACTTATATGGCAGTACCACTGGATATATAAGGCAGTATCACTGGAATTATATGGCAGTATCACTGGACTTATACGGTTGTACCACTGGACATATACGGCAGTACCACTGGACATATACAGCAGTATCAATGGATTTATATGGCAGTATCACTGGACTGGATTTATACGGCAGTACCACTGGAATTTTATAGCAGTACCACTGGACATATACGGCAGTATCACTGGACATATACGGCAGTACCACTGGATTGGATTTATACAGCGGTATCACTGGACATATATGCCAGATTCACTGGACATATACGGTAGTACCACTGGACATATACGGCAGTACCACTGGACATATACGGCAGTACCACTGGACTTATACAGCAGTACCACTGGACTTATACGGCAGCACAAGGACACCACCACTGGACTGATGCAGGACAACACAGCACCACTGCAATGGACTGGACTTATACAGCAGCACTGGACATATGGCAGCCGAGGACACCACCACTGTGACTAGGCTGATGCTGCTCAAGACACCACCACTGGACTGGACCTATACATCTACACTGGACATATGGCAGCACATGACACCACCACTGTGACTGGACTGATGCAGCATAAGACACTACACTGGACTAAGCAGCACAAGACAGCACTGGAATCGCCACCCCATTTTCCCGCACAGACACTGAGTGAGGACGGAGACATCCTCTCGCTACATTCTTCAATGCCGGAGTGAAAATGGTGGCGACACACAGCACCTTATATGGAATCCAAAACCTGCAAGAATCCGACAGCGGGATGATGACGTTTTGCCTCATTCTGGTTTCTGAATCTGTCAGAAAGTCCCGGATCCGAGTCCGGCTTGGGACTTTCTGCCAGATTCAGAAATCTCATCTCTACTTTCCTTTGCACACCAAATTTCAGAGCTGCAATAAGGCTATTCACTTATAGCAGATTTGTTTGTCCTGTTCTAAACTTAGCAGAATTTAATAGAGAAAGGGTAACTACACGCTACAGTATGAAGCCAAGCAAGGATAAGACTGGCAGCGTTTAACTTCCTATTCTGCTCTGCTGGAGTTTAGAGAAGGAGAGAGATCAGTGCAGATATCAGCAGATTATTTCTGTGCCTTGACTGGAAAAAGACTGCAAGCTAACACTATACAACACCAAAGCCAGTTACAGTACATTGGCAGAGGGAAGGGTACAGTGTGGGGGAGTGTCCATCTACACCTACAGGAGTCAGCTTGGCCCTGGACATCCACTTGGCAGTCTCTACCCTGACCAGACTTTGGAGGGGGCTGCATTCCTGGGTAAGCAGATGACAGTGGACAGGGGTGGATTGGGAACAAAAAGCGGCCCTGGAAAAATTTGTACTAGTGGCCCCACATAGGCAGCACCAGAGGTGTAAGGTCTAGCCATGGGCCATGGCAGCAGCACCCTTCCCCCAAGACTTTCCAGATAGTGGGGATGTCCAGCATCAAGGGGGAAGTTAAAAAGAAATAAAATTAAATATTACGAGCACATTATATGATACACCCTCAGAATTTAGGAAACTATATCATTCTTTAGAATTATATAATTTGTTGCTTATTACACCAACCGTATCCCAATCACTATTCATTCAATCTTATATGTCAGCCAAGCAGGCAGACAGAGCATACACTAGATCATCTGCAATCACAGGCTAAGTGGCAAAGTAGTTTTCATATATGCAAATTATTTAGCATCTTATTCATTATGTCTATAAATAGGACCACATGTCCTCAAACAAAACAGGCCCCGCGTGTGCATCGGCCCATCGGGAATCTTCCCTGTGAACCACTTGGCCAATCCGCCTCTGACTGTGGATCCCTTTCTCCAATGCAGAAAGACTTGGATTCATTATTATGAATGCTTTAAAGCTGTGGACTGCCTACACTTTCAATGTGATGAACTGCACCTTCAAATATGCCTTACAATGGAAGACAGATTGATATTAGCAAATCCAGTCATTCTATTCTAATGTAATAACCTAACTCCAGATTTTGTTGAAAGTTAAGAGTTATTTTTCCTGCCTTCACTGCATTCGACAATAAAAAAAATGTGTTTGTATTCTAAGATCACCCACTATATCACAGTCCCAATATCACCTCCTTTGAGTAAACAGTATTTTAGGAAGAATAAAAATTTAAATTATTAAATGGGGGTGGCCATTGTAGGCAGTAAGTACTTTGAAGTGACAATTTTTACCATGAACATTTATAAATGAATAGTATACACAGTACTGCAAAAAGTCCCACCAAATTCCGATGGTGGAATGTTGGATGTCATGCTATATTATAATGCATATTACCATAGAGAAGCTTCAACAAATTATCAACAGTACTGAAAAAGTAAAGTTACGGGAGATCGCAGGGGCGATATTCTATTGTATATAGGGGCCGATTCAGACCTGATCACAAGGCTGCGTTTTCTCACAGCCTGTGATTAGATCATAACTGCGTATGCGTATGCACCACAATGTGCAGGCATGATGGACCGCAGCAATGGGGATGGAGGGTCAGTGACGGCATGGTGCAAAAATTCCGAACGCACCAGCGATCGCAAGGAGATTGACAGGAAGAGGGCGTCTGTGGGTGGCAACTGACCGTTTTCAAGGAGTGTCCAAGCATTGGAAGGGAGGGTGTCTGACGTCAAATCCGGTCCCAGACAGGCTTAAGTGATCACAGCGGCTGAGTAAGTCCTGGGCTGCGCAGAGACTGCACAAAATCAGTTTGTGCAGGTCTGCTATACATGCACACTTGCACAGCTAAAATACACTCCCCATGTAGGCGGCGACTATCTGATCACAGGGCTGAAAAAAAAATCACTTGCTAGCGATCAGATCTGAATTACCCCCATAGTTTTCGTGCTGATCATGCCCATAGTCCTGGGTGTGATCTCGAAAAGTGCAATTTAGGCTCCCAAATGGGCCACTTTTCATGCATTTCAGCTCGCCACCCCTGGAGGGTGCGAGCTGAAATGCAGACGCCGGCAGCCATTCGTGCCCAAATGGAGCTACAATTGTATAGCTTGTTTGGTCACTATCTAGTGGCTTCCGGCGGAAAAATTATTTAATTCTGCCCCATATGCTTAATGCTACAAAAGAGACTAGTCTTGGGAGCGTATAGGAGGATACTTTTGTTAATATAGGCTAAGTGTGAATCAGTTAACCTATGGTAGGGTAGCAGGGGAGGGACTTAGGATCTATTTACTAAACCTTTGGTGGAAATAAAGTGGATGGAGATAAAGTACTGTACTAGCCAACCAGCTCCTTTCCTTTTCCAAACCCATCATGTGACATAATAGTTAAGAGCTGATTGGTGCTTTATCTCCATCCAAGGCTTAGTAAATAGACGCTTATATCAGGGAGGGTCAAGTTCAGTTAATTCCACAGGTTTCCCTGCCCACCCTATTCTATGATTTGTGTTGCCTGGAAAAGTACTTTGTGGTTATTAGTTATGTTTGTCTGTTTCACTAATTTTCAGCAAGTATGCCTTCCGTACGTCACCTTTAATCAATTCATATATGAAATTAATAAAAGCTGTGACCCTATTTAAATCTCAGTACTTATGTCTTGCATGTTTATTCCTAGTTTATTGGTTTATATGATTAATGGTAACAAATCCTGATGATATCAGACTATAGACAGCTTATGAAGCATAACAGCTGTGACATGTGTACAATTCTCTTTGGGGACATGAGGCACCTTAGTCTGTGCTGGTATACCTAGATCTCCTCTAATGTATACAAATCTGCTCAGCAAGAAGGCTTTGACGGCTGAGGAGCTGGCATTTACTCCAGAGCAATTGCCAAAAATGAGGGCACTTTTTGGGCACCAATGTACCAAATTTTGCAGAGCAGAGATTATTAAATGGTAGTACGTAGGTGAAGATGGCAGATTTGTAGGGTAAAGATGGTGCATGATTATGAGCATAGAGGCAATTTTATTCTGCAAAACATATTTTGCACCAGCTCAGAGCTGGTTGGGCATCAGTTCTCCCTCTGTTCACATATTTTGAACCTATAAAATTTAAAGATGAGCGGGTTTGGTTCTCCGAGATCCGAACCCCCCCGAACCTCACCTATTTTACATGGTTCTGCGGCAGCCTCGGATCTTCCCGCCTTGCTCGGTTAACCTGAACATGGCCGAAACGTCATCATCCCGCTGTCAGATTCTCGCGAGATTCGTATTCTATATAAAGAGCCGCGCGTCGCCACCAATTTCACTCGAGCATTGGAGATTGAATGGAGAAGATATGGCAGTGTTCTCTCCCTGAAAAGCTCCGTATATGTACTCAGTGTGCGGCAAATTTCTGTGCTCAGTGTGCTGCAAATATCTGTGCTCAGTGTGCTGAAAATATCTACGTTCTCTGCCTGAAAACGCTCCATATCTGTGCTCAGTCTGCAGCAAATATCTGTGCTCAGTGTGCTACATTGTGGGGACTACCAGTATATAATTATAGTAGTACAGTACAGTAGGCCATTGCTGTATCTTGCAGCTCTGTGTCAAGTATACTATCTCTGTGCTGCATTATTGTGAGCAGTATATAGTAGGACAGTGCAGCATTTTGGTGACCAGCAGTATACATATAGTACAGTACAGTAGGCCATTGCTGTATCTTGCAGCTCTGTGTCAAGTATACTATCTCTGTGCTGCATTATTGTGAGCAGTACATAGTAGGACAGTGCAGCATTTTGGTGACCAGCAGTATACATATAGTACAGTACAGTAGGCCATTGCTATTGATATATTACTGGCATATAATTTAACACATTAAAAAATGGAGAACAAAAATGTGGAGGGTAAAATAGGGAAAGATCAAGATCCACTTCCACCTCGTGCTGAAGCTGCTGCCACTAGTCATGGCCGATACGATGAAATGCCATCAACGTCGTCTGCCAAGGCCGATGCCCAATGTCATAGTAGTGAGCATGTA
Organism: Pseudophryne corroboree; assembly: GCF_028390025.1. Taxonomy (NCBI): domain Eukaryota; kingdom Metazoa; phylum Chordata; class Amphibia; order Anura; family Myobatrachidae; genus Pseudophryne; species Pseudophryne corroboree. Next base: position 695,002,324 of record NC_086446.1, read on the forward strand.
AAATCCAAAAAACTAAAGTTCAGTAAAATGACCCAAAAATCAAAATTAAAAGCGTCTGAAGAGAAGCGTAAACTTGCCAATATGCCATTTACGACACGTAGTGGCAAGGAACGGCTGAAGCCCTGGCCTATGTTCATGGCTAGTGGTTCAGCTTCACATGAGGATGGAAGCACTCATCCTCTCGCTAGAAAAATGAAAAGAGTTAAGATGGCAAAGAACTGTGCGTTCTTCTAAATCACAAATCCCCAAGGAGAGGCCAATTGTGTCGGTTGCAATGCCTGACCTTCCCAACACTGGACGGGAAGAGGTGGCGCCTTCCACCATTTGCACGCCCCCTGCAAGTGCTGGAAGGAGCACCCACAGTCCAGTTCCTGATAGTCAAATTGAAGATGTCCCCGTTGAAGTACACCAGGATGAGGATATGGGTGTTGCTGGCGCTGAGGAGGAAATTGACAAGGAGGATTCTGATAGTGAGGTGGTTTGTTTAAGTCAGGCACCCGGGGAGACACCTGTTGTCCGTGGGATGAATATGGCCATTGACATGCCTGGTCAAATGACAACAAAAAATCACCTCTTCGGTGTGAATTATTTTAACAGAAATGCGGACAACTGGTGTCAAGCCGTGTGTTGCCTTTGTCAAGCTGTAATAAGTAGGGGTAAGGACGTTAAACACCTAGGAACATCCTCCCTTATACGTCACCTGGAGCGCATTTATCAGAAGTCATTGACAAGTTCAAAAACTTTGGGTGACAGCGGAAGCAGTCCACTGACAACTAAATCCCTTCCTCTTGTACCCAAGCTCCTGCAAACCACACCACCAACTCCCTCAGTGTCAAATTCCTCCTTTGACAGGAACGCCAATAGTCCTGCAGGCCATGTCACTGGCAAGTCTGACTAGTCCTCTCCTAACTGGGATTCCTCCAATGGATCCTTGAGTATAACGCCTACTGCTGCTGGCGCTGCTGTTGTACCACTTGTACTACTTCCAGTAAGCAATTGACTGTCCAACAGTCCTTTGCGAAGAAGATGAAATATCACAGCAGTCATCCTGCTGCAAAGCGGATAATTCAGGCCTTGGCAGCTGTGTTGGTGTTAAACGTGTGTCCGGTATCCACTGTTAATTCACAGGGAATTAGGGAATTGCTTGAGGTAGGGTGTCCCCGGTTCCAAATACCATCTAGGTTCCACTTCTCTAGGCAGGCGATACCGAGAATGTACACAGACGTCAGAAAAAGAGTCACCAGTGTCCTAAAAAATGCAGTTGTACCCACTGTCCACTTAACCACGGACAATTGGACAAGTGGACAAGGGCAGACTCAGGACTACATGACTGTGACAGCCCACTGGGTAGATGTATTGCCTCCCTCAGCAAGAACAGCAGTGGCGGCACCAGTAGCAGCATCTTGCAAACGCCAACTCGTTCCTAGGCAGGCTACGCTTTGTATCACTGCTTTTCATAAGAGGCACACAGCTGACAACCTCTTATGGAAACTGAGGAACATAATCGCAGAATGGCTTACCCCAATTGGACTCTCCTGGGGATTTGTGACATTGGACAATGCCACCAATATTGTGCATGCATTAAATGTGGGCAAATTCCAGCACGTCGCATGTTTTGCACATACATTGAAATTGGTGGTGCAGAATTATTTAAAAAACGACAGGGGCGTGCAAGATTTGCTGTCGGTGGCCCGAAGAATTGTGAGCCACTTTCGGCCTTCAGCCACCGCGTTCCGAAGACTGGAGTACCAGCAAACACTCCTGAACCTGCCCTGCCATCATCTGAAGCAAGAGGTGGTAACAAGGTAGAATTCAACCCTCTATATGCTTCAGAGGATGGAGGAGCAGCAAAAGGCCATACAAGCCTATACATCTGCCTATGATATAGGCAAAGGAGGGGGAATGCACCTGACTCAAGCGCAGTGGAGAATGATTTCAACGTTGTGCAAGGTTCTGCAACCCTTTGAACTTGCCACACATGAAGTCAGTTCAGACACTGCCAGCCTGAGTCAGGTCATTCCCCTCATCAGGCTTTTGCAGAAGCAGCTGGAGAGATTGAAGGAGGAGCTAAAATGGAGCGATTCCGCTAGGCATGTGGGACTTGTGGATGGAGCCCTTAATTCGCTTAACCAGGATTCACAGGTGGTCAATCTGTTGAAATCAGAGCACTACATTTTGGCCACCGTGCTCGATCCTAGGTTTAAAGCAGGGGTGGGGAACCTCAGGCCCGAGGGCCATATAAGGCCCCCAGAGCCACTTGATCCGGCCCAGCCAGGCTCACCTAGCTGGGCGACCACTGAGATTTTGTTACTAGTGGGCGACCAGCTTCCTACCGTCAGTAGCAGCCGGAGGCAGGAGCTCTGGTAGTGTGCATGTGCTGCTGTGCGGTTTTATGGTAGAGATATCATGACTTCTCTCCCATAGTTCTGAGGAGCGAGCGGCCAGGCGGAGGGCGACGGTCCGGAATCAGGAGCGGGGCTGGTGAGTATTGTGTTTTTTTTTTTCTTTTAATGTGTGTGTGTGTGTGTAAGCGTCGCTACTAGGAGGCATAACAACTGACTGGTGGCATATCTAATGGGGCATAACAAGTGACGGGGCATATCTAATGGGGCATAACAAGTGACTGGGGGCATAACTACTGACTGGAGGCATAGCTACTGGGGCATATCTACTGAGGGCAGGCTCATTTTTAAGTTGATCATTTTTGTATGGCCCCCGAAGGATTTTATAATTATCCAAATGGCCCTTAGTAGAAAAAAGGTTCCCCACCTTTGGTTTAAAGCCTACATTTTATCTCTCTTTCCGGCAGACACAAGTCTGCAGATGTTCAAAGACCTTCTGGTGAGACACTTGTCAAGTCAAGCGGAACATGACCCGTCAACAGCTCCTCATTCACATTCTCCAGCAACTGGGGCTGCGAGGAAAAGGCTAAGAATTCCGAGCCCTCCCGCTGGCGGTGATGCAGGGCAGTCTGGAGCGAGTGCTGACATCTGGTCCGGACTGAAGGACCTGCCAACGATTACTGACATGTCGTCTACTGTCACTGCATAAGTTTCTGTCACCATTGAAAGAATGGTGGAGGATTATATGAGTGACAGCATCCAAGTAGGCACGTCAGACAGTCCGTACGTATACTGGCAGGAAAAAGAGGCAATTTGGAGGCCCTTGCACAAACTGGCTTTATTTTACCTAAATTGCCCCCCCTCCAGTGTATACTCCGAAAGAGTGTTTAGTGCAGCCGGTCACCTTGTCAGCGATCTGCGTACGAGGTTACTTCCAGAAAATGTGGAGAAGATGATGTTAATCAAAATTAATTATAATCAATTCCTCCGTGGAGACATTCACCAGCAATTGCCTCCAGAGAGTACACAGGGACCTGAGATGGTGGATTCCAGTGAGGACGAATTAATACTCTGTGAGGAGGGGGATGTACACAGTGAAAGGGGTGATGAATCGGACGATGAGGAGAAGGTGGACATCTTGCCTCTGTAGAGCCAGTTTGTGCAAGGAGAGACTGATTGCTTCTTTTTTGGTGAGGGCCCAAACCAACCAGTCATTTCAGCCACAGTCGTGTGGCAGACCCTGTGGCTGAAATGATGGGTTTGTTAAAGTGTGCATGTCCTGTTTATACAACATAAGAGTGGGTGGAAGGGCCCAAGGACAATTCCATCTTGCACCTCTTTTTTATTTTATTTATCTCTGCATCATGTGATGCTTGGGGCTAATTTTTTTAAGTGCCATCCTGTCTGACTCTGCAGTGCCACTCCTAGATGGGCCAGGTGTTTGTGCCGCCCACTTTGGTCGCTTAGCTCAGTCACCCAGCGACCTCGGTGCAAATTTTAGGACTAAAAATAATAGTGTGAGGTGTATATAGACTGGAAATGAGTGGAAATTATGGTTATTGAGGTTAATAATACTATGGGATGAAAATTACCCCCAAATTCTATGATTTAAGCTTTTTTTGAGGGTTTTTTTTTTTAAAAAGCTACCCGAATCCAAAACACACCCGAATCCGGCAAAAATTTTTTAGGGAGGTTTTGCCAAAACGCGTCCGAATCCAAAACACGGCCGCGGAACCGAATCCAAAACCAAAACACAGAACCCGAAAAATTTCCGGTGCACATCTCATTGGCACTTTGGCATAGAAGCACATTTCAAAGAACTGCTCAGTCAATGTACAAAAATATCGTCTAACACAATGCTATAAAATCATTCACTGTTTCTCCTTATTCCCATGGTTAATTTATGCCACAAATGAGGTTAAACTGAGCAGTATTTTAGGAGAAAGAAATGAAAAACTGAATAATTTATTTTCATGAAAGGGGTATGCTTAAAACGATAGGAGTTTGGACTTTTGATGTGACGTTTTTAGAGAATACACCTCTCCCCCTCCCTCACATCTTCATTTTTTACAGAGTCTAGCTACAGTAGAAAGGAAAGGATCAGCGCACTTTGAAGTATGCAGTCAGGACCACCTACTGTACGTACACAAGTGCAAAACCAAAGCAATTTACAGCACCCGTCCAATGTGCTCCCTAAATAAGGTCCACTGATGGTTCTATGGGTAACTAAAGATTCACACAATCCATTGACTGCCAAAACAATATTTCACCCAGCATCTTTCAAAAATCGAAGCATTTTTGAAGAACACAGGCTGTACAGAAATGATACACTGTGTTAATATGGACAAAGCGGATTTGAAAGGAATTTTTAATAAGACTTGGAAGAGCAGCTACAGTCTCTTGCAGGCTTGAAAGATGCACAGTTATTAAATGTAATTTATGCTGTCCGCCCTAAGCTATCTTCTTTCAGCCTAAGGATGGGAAAAATATAGAGAAATAAATGGCACAGTGTAAGTTAAAACTTGAACTTAGACCCTGCTCCATTTTCTAAACTATAACAATTTGTTGAACGCTAAAATATTGGACAAGCATAAAGCAAGCAGTAAAAAATAAATGACTAGCTACAGGGAAGTTGTTGTAAAAGTCGCATAATGTACGAGAATGTTACATTTTTTCTTTTTTGCTTAAGCGATTATGTATTATGCTAAACAAGTATATGACTTAAGTTCAGAAGTTCTAATGTAGAGGCTTTGTAATCTCCATGCTGTGTTCCCAAAGGCTGATTATCATATTTATTGTCTTTTTATACATTTATTCTTTAGTTTCTGCATCATATATCTCAACTTTATGAGCTTGTCCAATTATCTTTAAGGTTTCAATGCACCCATTGTAAAGGGGGAAAAAAGAGTTACTTTAAGTTACTTTTTTTATTAAATAAAAAAATAAAATGCAAAATATCTTTTAAAAATGACCCCAGTTCTAACACTGAGTGAGTTTGTATAAGAGAGTTGTTAGATAATGGTTTACAAACATAAAACCTGCTGTCTTGTAATGATGTCTTTCTTTAGTGTTATGGTGCATTGGGTAATGCGCAGAACTAGATAATGATTTGGCACAATGCTAATTTAGCATAGATAATTTAACCCGATTTTTTCTGTTCATTCAGCTTAGTGTGAAAGCTATAGAAGATCAGCATTAAATAGGACTTCAAGTGTTAAAGTGCTGACATAACAATGCCAATATCTTAATGAGATATTTACAATAATGTGGAAGAAAATATATTGAAAGTTCAGTCTGACAATTTGCCATTGGACAAAGTAAAAGCCCGTATTCACGGGCAGATGTGGCCAGGGACGTGTGCTGAGCGAACCGGGTGAAATGAGCGACCTGCTAGCACCAGCGATAGCGACGCTCGGGGCCACGCATTGCTATCGCTGTGGGGGGTACACACGGACAGATCATGCTTAAAATCTAAGCAATCTGGTCAGATTGCTTAGATTATCGCTCCGTGAGTACCCCCCCTTAAGTGCATACTAGGGATGCATTCATGGCCACTTTTTTTTTTTAATTGTTTATTTTAATTTTCAGGTTATAAGTATCACAACAGCTCCCCACCACACGTGGGGTGAGCTGCTACGTGTAACAATATACTACCAAAAGCAGAAATATAACCTTAATACAAAGAACATGCGGTTCCCAACATGTGGAAAGAAAAAATAAAAATAAGAGCCATTAACCATACATTTGTTAGAACGAGTAACAGCGATGAATTATGCTTCGGGATGGATAGAGGCTATTCAGTCGGATGGGAACCGGAGATTAGAATCGAAACTATAGCAATATAAAGGGAAAGACTAAAGAAAGAGAGAGTATGAAGAGAGAGAAGGGGAGACGGGAAAAGATGGGGAGAGAATAGAATGGGGGGGGGAAGAGACTGGGTTGGAGGCACCGCCGGTGCGCCCCCGTATTCCGCTGACCTCGTATAGGGCGTTAGTACCGAGAGGGAAAGTGCTACCTGAGGGACATGAAGAGGACAGATTAAGGGTAAGCCTATATCCACTCGTCAGGTTAGGGGATTACCGAGATCATAGTAGAAGAGCCATCGAGCCCCCGGGGGATTGTAATCCACCTGCGGGAGCCTGAGAGTCAAACCATAGTTCCCAACTCAGGAGAAACTGGAAGGATCTATTATGAAGGTAAGCAGTAATTTTTTCCATGCTTGCGAGGTACCATACTTTGTTGATGCCCTGTTTAATAGGGGGGGGGCTCCCTCTGTTTCCATTGGAGGGCAATTGAGCACCTGGCCGCGTTTAGAATCTGTGTCAGTAGTTTACCGGAGTTTGGAGGTGCATTAGCAATGGGGAGGCCTAGCAGGAAGGACCAAGGGTCTTTTTTTACCTGTGTCTGGAGTAATGCGCTTAACAGGCGTGCAACTGCGTCCCAAAATAGCACGATTTTAGGGCACGTCCACCATATGTGGAGGAAAGAGCCATGTCCGCCGCAGCCTCTCCAGCACATGGGCGATGAGGAGGGAAACATTTTGTGGAGTCTAGAGGGGACAAGATACCACCTGTATATGATTTTATATGCGTTTTCCTTTACTAGGGTTGAGATAGAGGACTTCGTGACCGCAGTGAATATATCCGACCAATCATAGTCATCAGGCACCGGACCTAGGTCCCGTTCCCATTGGAGTATGAAAGCCGGGGTCGTCGTCTGGTCCCATGTCTGGAGAAGGGAATACAGTAGGGAGATGATTCCTCGGGCGAACAGTTTGTGATAGCAGTAGGACTCCAGGGTGGTGAGAGGTTGGAGCGGGGACGAGTTCGATAAAGAGGTTACAAAATGTCTTAGCTGGAAATAGGTAAAAGGGTTCGCCTCCGGGAAGTCAAATTTCATCATGATATCCGGTAAAGGTGCACAGGTACCCTCGGAGAGCATGTCCATAACAAAGCGGATATTCCGTTCCAACCATGGACGCGATCGGGTCAGGGATTGACCCGGCGTGAAAGAAGGGTTGTCCCACAAGGGGGTGAGCGCCGAGGGAGATGACAGCAGGTGAAAGTGACGCGTGCAATAGTCCCAGATCTGGCAAGTGAATTCCAGGACAGGGTGCAGTTGTAGATGAGGAGATCTAGTTCTAGGGGGGGATAAGAGTAGGGACGACAAAGATGGGATGTGACTGAGCGCCGTCTCCAACTGGAGCCAGCTTATAGACTGCGTAGGGGCGAACCAGGTCACCGCTTGGCTGAGATGGGTGGCCAAATAGTAAAGACGGATATCTGGAAAGCCTCTACCTCCCTCCTGCACTGGTTTAAGCAGAGTAGAAAAACCTATCCTAGGGATCTTGCCTCTCCACACAAAGCGGAGCAACCATGAGTGGACTTGTGCCAAAACAGAGTCCGGAACTTTCACTGGCAGCGTCTGGAACAAATAGAGTAGGGCGGGGGACAATGTTCATTTTCAGAGCAATAATACGACCCAGCCAGGAGATAATTAGTGATTGCCATTTATGGAGGTCGGCTTTAAGGGTTTTAAGCAATGGCGAGAAGTTTTCCTTATATAAGTCTCCGTATCGGCGCGTAATGAAGATCCCCAAGTAACGGATTTTAGAAGCGCACCAGGAGAATTTAAAGTTGTTTTGCATGTGGGACAGTCGGGGAGGGGGGATGTGGAAGGGAAGAGCTTCCGTTTTGGACCAATTGACTTTGTAACCCGAAACATGGCCATACTCAGACAGGAGGTCAAAAAGGTTCGGCAAAGAAGTGTGCGGTGAGGAAAGCGATAGGAGGACATCATCTGCGAACAGAGAAATCTTGTAAACAGAGCCCCTCACCTCCAGCCCTCTAATGTCGGGCGAGGCTCGAATGCGGGCTGCTAATGGCTCTATTACTAAAGCAAAGATCAGAGGCGAGAGTGGGCAGCCCTGTCTGGTACCGTTGGAGATGTCCAGAGGGTCCGACTGCACTCCGTTCACAGATACTCTGGCGGAAGGGTTCAAGTATAAGGCCTGAATTCCCGTGAGAAATTCCCCCTGAAAGCCAAAATGAGCAAGAGTTTCGAACAAAAAGGGCCAACCTATCCTGTCAAACGCTTTCTCCGCGTCCAGAGAAAGCAAAAGACCAGGAGTGTGTGTAAGGTTGATGTGATGAGCAAGGCTAACAACGCGCCTTGTGTTGTCTCGGGCTTGGCGGCCGGGGATAAATCCCACCTGATCATTATGGACAAGGTGGGGTAAGACACTATTCAATCAGAGGGCTAGAATTTTTGCGTATATCTTGATATCCGAATTAAGTAGTGAAATAGGTCTATAGTTAGTGCAATTGGATGTGTCTTTGCCGTCCTTGGGAATAACTATAATCTTAGCCTCCAGAGCCGATTTGGAGAAAGAAGCTCCCTGTAAAACAGCGTTGAAGAGGGATGAAAGGTGGGGCGTAAGCTGGGGGAGAAAAGTCTTGTAATAGGCGGCCGTAAAGCCGTCTGGGCCAGGCGCCTTGGTAAGATTTAGGGCTTTAACCACGGTGGCTATTTCTTCGTCGGAAATCTTTGAGTTTAATTCTGCTGCAACCGAGGGGCTCAGGCAAGGCAGTTGGCAGTGGGATAGGAAGGTACGAATGGCCCCAAGAAAGTCCGGGTTCGATTGAGTGGGCCCATGGGCGTTGTATAACTTTTCGTAGAATCGAGAGAAAGTTTCAGTGATACGTTTGGGATCAGCTGTTTTCTTGCCAGTGGAAGACTGGATAGATAAAACGTTGTTCCTTGCAAGTTTAGCCCGAAGCCTAGAGGCTAGTAGTCGATCAGCTTTATCCCCTTTTTCGTAAAAGGACTGATTGAGCAATTTCAGGCTGGTTTCTACCTTCGCCGTCAGGAGCATGTTCAGTCCCCCCTGGCCGTGGCCAAGGACGAGAGATCTGCTTCGGACCCTGTTGTTTTGTGTTTCAGTGAGAGGGAGGCGACCAAGTCCGAGAGCTCCCGGATGCGTTTGGATCTGGTCCTCTTATTATAAGAGGAGGAACTGATCAAGCAACCACGTATTACTGCCTTGTGGGCGTCCCATAATATCATAGGACAGACAGACGGGGATGTGTTTGTCTCAAAGTAGTGGGAGATTTCGGCGGCTATGTGGGCTTTCGTTTGGGGATTGAGAAGGAGTCTGTCATTCAGCCTCCACACAGGGTGGCGAACGGGAGGGTGTGGACCCGGGACATCCACAGTAACCGGGCCGTGGTCTGACCACGTGCTAGGGTGGATGGAGGTGTCAAGGATACATTGAGCAGGCTCCGAGCTTAGAAATATCATGTCCAGTCTTGTGTAAACATCATATATGGGGGAATAGTATGTGTAATCCTTAGCATTTGGCTCTTTCACTCTCCAAGTATCGAAGAGAAGGTGTCGTGATAGCAGGAGATTCAAAGCAGCTGCATTGCGCGAGTGAGAGGAGCGCATAGATCTGGGTAGAGGTTTAGATCTGTCCAGGGCGCTATCCAGAGTCACATTAAAGTCCCCTCCCAGAACCACGTTACCGCATCTGTGCAGGGCTAAGAGGCTATTTAGGGAGTGGAAGAAAGGGGCCTGAAGCTGATTTGGAGCATATACATTCAGGAATGTATAAGGGGCTCCGTTTAATGACCCCACTAGCAGCAGGTATCTACCTTCAGGGTCCCTCCAAGTTTCAGAGGAGATGAAATCTAGGTGTTTAGCAAAGAGTATAGAGACCCCCTTCTTCTTGTGCATGGGGTACAAGCATGGAAAGTATGTGGGAAGTATTTTGATCTAAGTTCTGGGTGTGACTTACCCGAGAAGTGGGTCTCCTGTAAGAATACGATGTCGCCTCTAAGTTGTTTAAGGGACTGGGATAAGAGAGAATGTTTACGTGGGCTGTTCAAACCTTTTGTGTTCAAAGTGACTATTCTAAGAACCATGGTATAAAAGTGGAGCACTATTCATGTGGAAGCGCACCAGCGGGACCCCAGGAGAGAGAGGGGAGAGGAAAGGGAAGGAGACCAGAGAAAGAGGAGGAGAAAGAGTAAGAGAACAGAGGAAGAACAGGCAAAGATTAGTACCAGTAGCTAGAAGACATAGAAAATCCATTCTCACTAGTCGGACCCAAAGTAGAAATAGACCTGCAGGTCCAGTTCGTCCGACGTCGACCTCGGAGGTCGAGTGGGGGGTTGGGTGAACCCAGCCGATCGGAGAGGAGACCGGGTCCCGTGTGTGAACAAAATCATTTTAAGTGTACCTATTGCAGTTAGTAGGCAAAAGGAGCTAACGGGGAAGGTGGGGTGGGGGGTAGGGAGGAGAGCAGATATAAAGGAACTGAGGGTAAACATGTCATGACGTTCACAAGGCAACAATAGTAACATTAGGACTAGTATGAAGTAAGAAAAGAGGGTGCGGCCCAGTCGGGCCACCCGGGACAGGAGCCCACGCGGTCAGCCGCGAAGAACCCCTGCCCCGGGGGCCCGAGAAGGCCCACTCACCATATATTCAACAGGGCAACGAACGGTAAACATTAGTTATATAGAGGGCTTTGCACCATATGGGAATCCTGGTGAAGTGCAACGAGCCCCCTGAGGTCCGCTGAGGACCCGTGTGGGTATCAAGTCCCTTCAAGGCCATCAAAATATGTTGGATCATGTATCTGGAGAGGCACGGGATGCCGGTCCAACGGTGTTCCAATCTGGAGAAGGGGCTGCGAGGGGAGGCGTTGACTGGGAGAGGGCGCCAAGAGGCGGCCGGAGGGCCGGAGATGTTCAATTGACGGAGTAGCTGTAGGGCCTCGTCAGGGGATCTGGCAGAGAGGAATTTGCCATCCGCCCTGACCTGGAGGGCGAAGGGAAAGCCCCATCTATATCTGATATTGTTGTCTCTCAGGGTTTTGGTTATGTCCTTTAGTTCCCTTCTTCTATTTAGCGTAACCGGTGACAAGTCCTGGAAGATCGAAAGATCGGAGCCTTCGAAAGAGATGGTCGGCGACCTCCGGGCTTTGGTGTAAACTTGGTCTTTGACAGCAAAGTAGTGAAAACGTAAAATCACATCTCTTGGTGTTTTAGCGTCTTGAGATCTAGGGCGCAGAGCTCTGTGAGCCCTATCCAGGAGTAGCATGTCGTCCGGAATGGAGGGGGCAAGTGAGCGGAAGAGGCGGAGCAGGTAATCCATGAGGTGGGTTTGTTCTACCGTCTCGGGGACGTTACGGATTCGAAGATTGTTCCAACGGCCTCTGTTGTCCAAATCTTCTTGTTTATCCGCTAGCAGCATAACATCTGTACGCATTTGAGTTATCTCCTGTTCTGATTCTTGTTGGACGGCGACGAGCTCCTCTTGTTTTCTTTCGATGGCATCAACTCTGGAGCCCAGGCTGTCCACATCCGTTTTCAAACCCGATATAGCCTCCTGCACCTCCGCGCGAATTGATTTTTTAATGTTGCGCATTTCGGACAGGAGAAGGGCGACGTCTGCTTTTGTTGCTGGTGTAGAGGAAGAGTCATCGTCTGAGTCTCGGTCAGAGGTGGGTGGAGGTGAGGATGTTTTCTGGGTGGAGGATGGAGTAGAATTCTTGAAGTAGCCCACCAGGTTATGGGCGTTCGCCTTTTCCCCCCCTTTAGGCATGGTGGCGGAGAGAGGTGAGGTATATTGGTAGTCAACGTCTGGGCAGGTATGGGGGAGCTCCTATAGCATTAGAATCACACACGGGATCGGGTGCATTACATAGCGGGATCACATGGTAGGCGGTTCACACAGGATGGCCCGGAGAACCTGGTCGGGTGCGCTATAACATGAAGGTACACCCCTATACCTCAACCGATTTGGGATCTTCTGAGATTTCTATTAGGGTCACCCAATGAACCTCATCCGTTGTACGTGTGGATGTAAGGGGTGGCGCCTTGAGGGTGCCCCGAGTGGCACCGGTGTTTATAGGCCCACGATTGTTAAACAGGACCCTGCTTGGGTGCACCTGGAGGGAGCAGCGTCACAGTCAATAGTGAATATTTAGGGGGGGGGAGAGCATGTGCAGGGTAGCGTATTTCCCCGGCAGCTGCGCAGTGAGTTGCCCCGTCAGCTTGCTGTGTAAGGCTGTGCAGCTAGTTGGGGGTACAATGAAATAAGGTGTATTTGGTCCAAATGGCCCAATTCTGTGGGAGCTCAGTTCAAGTGTGGCATGGCAGATCAGGAGAGAGCAAATGAGGGGATGAGCAATCTTCCCAACACAGGACCGTGTGCTCTACCACACTTTGCTGAAGTGCAGGGCTATGCAGAGAGTATAAGCTCCGGAACCCAGGTGAGGGTTTCTGAGGATTAGGGAGTGCTAACACAGTGTGTATCCCACTAAACAAGGCTCCGCAGGGCATCCAGGATCGAGCTGGGCCTTTGCTAAGATGGCCGCCGGGCACCCCGCAGTCCCGCCGAGCAGGTCGGCGTTTGGCTTGGACCCCAGCCGGGGAGGCAAGCAGGACCAGCGGGGAGGCCCCCACAGGGGGGCACAACGGCTTGTTCGGTGGTTAGGGATGGAGGATGAGGTCAGAGGCCCGATCCGCGGTAATCGCGGGTCCCGTCGGGCCGGTGGTGTGACCGAGGCCCCGGTCTGAGGACAGCTGACAGGCCGCAGACCGCGGGAGTCCCAGGGGCTGCTCCCCGAATCCGCGGCCCGTGACCGGCTCCTGTGGGTAGGTCTATGTGGGTCGGGGCAGCGGGGAGAGGGGGATCACGGTGTTGTGCTGGGAAGCACCAGCGTGTGACTCACCCGCCACGTGAGGCCGCCGCCGTCAGCCGCTCCCAGACCAGGTTATGGCTGCGGGGACCCCGGAGAGCTCCAGCTCGGGGGGTATCGTCGCCCACCTGTCTTCAGTCTTCACCGGGGTGTGAGGAGCGCGTCTCCCCGGGTTTCTCCGCAAGCAGGCCTGCACAGCTGCGCCCCCGGGCGGGGGGGGGGGAACCGTACTCCAGCCCCCGGCTTTTGATGGAGGGGAAGGCCGCAACCTGCGGGAACCCTTAAAAGGTCTCCCCGGCTCCGCAACCGAAACCCCTCGTCCCAGGTGACACAGGAATCAGGTATCACTGTTTATGGGTTTGTGGAGTCCAGAAAAACCCTGTTATACGGAGGTATATGAGTAGGGCAGCAGGAGCTCATATGAATCACCTCCTCTCAGCTCACCAGCCAGGCCACGCCTCCTCATGGCCACTTTTTGATACTAATCTACTCTTCCAAAAGTTGTGGGGGACTCCTGTGTTTTTTTGGATAGTCTTCCTCAACGGCCTGTCCATGGGAGGAGATGGGGCTAAAATTATACAAATCACTCCCACTGCTGTTATGTTCGCAGCCATGATCATTATTATGTGGATTTGCATCCCATGCTGTGTGCAAAAGATACATCTGAAACAGACACCCCATCTCCATCTGCAAGCTATGATTGAGTGCGTAAGTCTGCTTGCACGCCCATGAGTTTCTTATGACAATTCCATAGATGGAACAGTTTCATGTATCAACATGATCGACACCCAAAAAAAACCCATTTCACTGAAAGAGTTGTCTGTGTGCCAATAATTTCACGAGATGGATCAATCTGTTCGCACTTTTATAATGTTGACTTGTCATAATGTTGACATGCTCAAAATGTCAATGGTCCATGCAGAATGTCGGCTTTTAACATGTCATCATCTCATATGCCGACAATCGCACATGCCAGCATTTTCAATGTCAACATTTTATTAATGTCAACAGCATAACTGCCGACATTGTGAAGTCAACATTATGAATGTTGATATTTTAAAATTATCGACATTTTGACTACATCCCCACTTGCAACCTCTGTCCCTGTGCATGCGCCTTCTCCTTTGGTAGCACTGTTGTAATAACAATGAGAAGAACAGTGCCTTTCGCAGCACTGTTGTAATAACAATGAGAAGAGCAGCGCCTATGGTAGCACTGTAGTAATAACAATGCGAAGAGCAGTGCCTTTTGTAGCACCGTAGGAATAAGAAGGAGAAGAGCAGCACCTTTGGTAGCACCGTAGGAATAAGGAGAAGAGCCACGCCTTTGTTAGAACCATAGTAATAAAAAGGAGAAGAGCAGCGCCTTTGGTAGCATCGTAGTAATTACAATGAGAAGAGCAGCATCTTTGGTAGCACTGTAGCAATAACAATGAGAAAAAAGCAGTGCCACTGGTAACACTATAGTAATAACAATGAGAAGAGCAGCACCTTTGGTAAGACTATAGTAATAACAATGAGAAGAGCAGCCCCTTTGGTAAGACTATAGTAATAACAATGAGAAGAGCCGCATCTTTGGTAGCACTGTAGCAATAACAATGAGAAGAGCAGTGCCACTGGTAGCACTATAGTAATAACAAAGACAAGAGCAGTGCCACTGGTAGCACCATACTAATAACAATGAGAAGAGCCACGCCTTTGGTAGAGCCATAGTAATAAAAAGGAGAAGAGCAGTGCCTTTGGTAGCAACATACTTATAACAATGAGAAGAGCAGTGCCACTGGTAGCACTATAGTAATAACAAAGACAAGAGCAGTGCCACTGGTAGCACCGTACTAATAATAATGAGAAGAGCCACGCCTTTGGTAGAGCCATAGTAATAAAAAGGAGAAGAGCAGTGCCTTTGGTAGCAACATACTTATAACAATGAGAAGAGCTGCGCCTTTGGCAGAACTGTGATAATAAAAAGGAGTAGAGCAGCGCCTTTGGTAGCAACATATTAATAACAGTGAAAAGAGCAGTGCCTTGGGCAGTACTGTAGTAATAACAATGAGAAGAGCAGCACCTTTGGTAGACCCGTAGTAATAAGAAGGAGAAGAGCAGCACCTTTGGTAGCAAAGAGAAGGGCAGTGCCTTTGTTAGCACCATAGCAATAAGAAGAAGAGCAGCTCCTTTGGTAGCACAGTAGTAATAGAAGGAGAAGAGCAGCACCTTTGGTAGCACCATAGCAATAAGAAGGAGAAGAGCAGCTCCTTTGGTAGCACAGTAGTAATAGAAGGAGAAGAGCAGCACCTCTTGTAGCACCATAGAAATAAGAAGGAGAGGAACATTACTTTTGGTAGCACCGCAGTTATAAGAAGGAGAAGAGCAATGCCTTTGGTAGCACCGTAAAATAAGAAGGAGAAGAGCATTGCTTTTGTTAGCACCATAGTAATAAGGAGAGGAGCAGTGCCTTTTGTAGCGCCAAAGTAGTAAAAAGGAGAAGAGCAGCACCTTTGGTAGCACTGTAGTAATAAGAAGGAAAAGAGCAGTGACTTTGGTAGCACCATAGTAATAAGAAGAAGAGCAGCACCTTTTGATAGCACCGTAGCAATAAGAAGGAGAAGAGCAGTGACTTTGGTAGCAACATAGTAATAGAAAGAGAAGAGCAGTGCCTTTGGTAGCACTGTAGTAATAAGAAGGAGATCAGCAACTTTGGTAGCACTGTAGTAATATGGAGAAGAGCAGCACCTTTGGTAGGACTTTAGTAATAAGAAGGAGAAGAGCAGCACCTTTGGTAGCACCATAGCAATAAGAAGGAGAAGAGCAGCTCCTTTGGTAGCACCGTAGTAATAGAAGGAGAAGAGCAGCATCTTTTGTAGCACTATAAAAATAAGAAGGAGAGGAACATTACTTTTGGTAGCACCGCAGTTATAAGAAGGAGAAGAGCAATGCCTTTGGTAGCACCGTAAAATAAGAAGGAGAAGAGCATTGCTTTTGTTAGCACCATAGTAATAAGGAGAGGAGCAGTGCCTTTTGTAGCGCCAAAGTAGTAAAAAAGGAGAAGAGCAGCACCTTTGGTAGCACTGTAGTAATAAGAAGGAAAAGAGCAGTGACTTTGGTAGCACCACAGTAATAAGGAGAAGAGCAGCACCTTTTGATAGCACCGTAGCAATAAGAAGGAGAAGAGCAGTGACTTTGGTAGCAACATAGTAATAGAAAGAGAAGAGCAGTGCCTTTGGTAGCACTGTAGTAATAAGAAGGAGATCAGCAACTTTGGTAGCACTGTAGTAATATGAAGAAGAGCAGCACCTTTGGTAGCACTGTAGTAATAATAAGAAGAAGAGCAGCACCTTTGGTAGCACCATAGCAATAAGAAGGAGAAGAGCAGCTCCTTTGGTAGCACCGTAGTAAGAAGAAGAAGAGCAGCACCTTTGGTAGCACCATAGTAATAATAAAGAGAAGGGCAGTGCCTTTGATAGCACCATAGGAATAAGAAGAAGAGCAGCTCCTTTGGTAGCACAGTAGTAATTGAAGGAGAAGAGCAGCACCTTTGGTAGCACTGTAGAAATAAGAAGGAGAGGAGTACACCTTTGGTAGCACGGTAGTAATAAGAAGGAAAAGAGCAGTGACTTTGTTAGCACCATAGTAATAAGAAGAAGAGCAGCACCTTTTGATAGCACCATAGCAATAAGAAGGAGAAGAGCAGTGACTTTGGTAGCAACATAGTAATAGAAAGAGAAGAGCAGAGCCTTTGGTAGCACTGTAGTTATAAGGAGAAGATCAGCACCTTTGGTAGCACCATAGTAACAATAAAGAGAAGGGCAGTGCCTTTGATAGCACCATAGCAATAAGGAGAAGAGCAGCTCCTTTGGTAGCACTGTAGAAATAAGAAGGAGAGGAGCACACCTTTGGCAGCACCATAGTAATAAGAAGGAAAAGAGCAATGCCTTTGGTAGCACTGTAGTAATAAAAAGTAGAAGAGCAGTGCCTATTGTAGCACCATAGTAATAAAGAGAAGAGCAGTGCGTTCTATAGCACCAAAGTAGTAGGAAGGAGAAGAGCAGCACCTTTGGTAGCACCGTAGTAATAAGAAGGAAAAGAGCAGTGACTTTAGTAGCACCATAGTAATAAGGAGAAGAGCAGCACCTTTTGATAGCACCATAGCAATAAGAAGGAGAAGAGCAGTGACTTTGGTACCACCATAGTAATAGAAGGAGAAAAGCAGTGACTTTGGTACCACCATAGTAATAGAAGGAGAAGAGCAGTGCCTTTGGTAGCACTGTAGTAATAAGAAGGAGAAGAGAAGCACCTTTGGTAGCACCATAGTAATAAGGAGAAGAGCAGCACCTTTTGATAGCACCGTAGCAATAAAAAGGAGAAGAGCAGTGACTTTGGTACCACCATAGTAATAGATGGAGAAGAGCAGTGCCTTTGGTAGCACTTTAGTAATAAGAAGGAGAAGAGCAGCACCTTTAGTAGCATCATAGTAATAAGGAGAAGACCAGCACCTTTTGATAGCACCATAGCAATAAGAAGGAGAAGAGCAGTGGCTTTGGTACCACCATAGTAATAGAAAGAGAAGAGCAGCGCCTTTGGTAGCACTGTAGTAATGAGAAGGAGAAGAGCAGTGACTTTGGTAGCACCATAGTAATAAGGAGAAGAGCAGCACCTTTTGATAGCACCGTAGCAATAAAAAGGAGAAGAGCAGTGACTTTGGTACCACCATAGTAATAGATGGAGAAGAGCAGTGCCTTTGGTAGCACTTTAGTAATAAGAAGGAGAAGAGCAGCACCTTTGGTAGCATCATAGTAATAAGGAGAACAGCAGCACCTTTTGATAGCACCATAGCAATAAGAAGGAGAAGAGCAGTGGCTTTGGTACCACCATAGTAATAGAAGGAGAAGAGCAGCGCCTTTGGTAGCACTGTAGTAATGAGAAGGAGAAGAGCAGTGACTTTGGTAGCACCATAGTAATAAGGAGAAGAGCAGCACCTTTTGATAGCCCCGTAGCAATAAATAGGAGAAGAGCAGTGACTTTGGTACCACCATAGTAATAGAAAGAGAACTACAGTGCCTTTGGTAGCACTGTAGTAATAAATAGGAGAAGAGCAGCACCTTTGGTAGCACCATAGTAATAAGGAGAAGAGCAGCACCTTTGTTAGCAACATAGCAATAACAATGAGGTGTGACTCACAAGCCAGCCCTTGTCTGGGTGTTCCCCTCTGTACCTGAGTGGTGAGTACATTTAGCTACAATGTAATGGTGTGTCGGGCATATACAGTGTCCTAGTATAGGGATTTGCAGGAAATTGTGTTCTCTTGACCACGGGCTGCAAGCTTAGTTGTTTTTTTATCAAAATATGTACAAAATTTCCATACTTTTTTGTGCTAGACACACACAGATTTGCAGTACACTAATGTTATAGCAAACAAGATAACAAAAATAATTTTTTTTATACATATATGACAATAATAATGTCATGTAGCTGGTACCATGTACAATATGAGCAAAGCTGAGATGTACAGTAGCTTCCATACACTGCACAAGTCTTTAAATGATTTTTTTAGGCAGTTTGGGTGTCGTGGACAAACCCACGACTGGGAATAGTCCCTGCTAATCGGGATGAATGGGGAGGTATTGTGCCGCCGGTCACATAACTACATCACATTTTGAAACAATTTCCTGGACTTATTCTTGTTTCCAGCACTGACTACTAGAATGAAACATTCTACCAAATGAAGCACTGGGTACAATAGCAATGAGGAGCCACAATGCTACTGGCAGGTGTCACAATGAACAGGAGTAGTGTCTTGGGTTTCCTGGATTAATACATGAATATAACAATTCATGTTAGTATGCTATGGCCGATGTTCACGCAAGTGAGCGATTATTGGCAGGCTGTGCATGTGCTGCGATCACACTGAGCATGGATTACGGTGCTGCTTGGATCTCACTCACAATGATGATTTCATGAGAAAGCGATTGCCAGGAAGTGGCGATGATTGGTTACAAAAACGTGGGCATATCATGTCCATTTTCTGGGCATGTATCTGCCCTCAGCTGCATGCTTATACCTAAAAAATTATGGTGTGCAGTCTGCGTAGCCACAGACCAACCCTTAGCCCCGATGTTACTTGTTTTTGCATATAGTGGGCGCGTCTGGGCAGCAGCTTCACTTGCTAATATCAGCAGTTACAAATCTGAGAAAATCGCATATGCTGAAGTATGTGTTTACAAACATGAACTATGCCCAGTGTCCAGTAACATTGGCTTGTCGCTTGTATCACTCCCGTTACCTGTGGAACCGGGACATCTGATAACACACCACACGTGTGCAGGCAAATCGTTTTTATGCCCGTTCATTTCACTAGGGATCCCGAAAGACATTAAGGAGGCAATTCAAGTAGCGGCCCAGCCATGATCTATCCTTCTTATTCCATGCACCCCTTAAAGATGTGCAAGAAACATAGCGATGAAGAGCCTACTGCAATCGGCGGATATATGTGCAGCCGGACATCGCGGGATGTGCAACTGCACATTAACACTAGCTGGATCAGGTTGGGGATAGAATCCCGGCAGCCGGGATCCCGGAGGTCAGTATATCAACACCGGGATCCCGGCCATCAGAATGCCGGCAGCGGGGCGAGTGCTAGAAAGCCCCTTGCGGGCTTGCTGCACTCGCAACGCTACAAGATTGGTGGCAGACTGACAGATTCTATTCCCACTCTATGGGTGTCGTGGACACCCACGAGTGGGAATAGCCCTGGTGCAGCTGCATTCTCAGCGGTCGGGATCCCAGCGTCGGTATTCTGACTGCTGGGATTCCGACCGCCGGGATATTAACTACATCCCACTGGATCAAACCCTTAGAACTTTACTAGGGTCCTATGAATTCCCTTTATTTTCACTCATTTTCGTTATTAAAGTTAATCTTAAAGAAACATAAAAAATAACAGTAGCGTCATATCAAGTAATAGCAATGAAATCATATTATTATATCATGAATATACAATATTATTTTGTTCACTTCTGTCATAGCATTGGCTGGAGGTAATTATATAGATCAAAATGTAAAAAGCCATATCTTTTTTCGCCCTCTGATACTGTAAATCAGTTCTTAATTTATAAAGCCATGACAATAACGAATATTAAAATAGTTTCTATGGAAACTATTTATGTACTGACACTTACACAACCCTGAGATGGTCTGTATATTATAATAGTATTTCTCCAACTGTAGTCCAGAAACATAGAATCACACCTACGGCAGCCTCAGAGTAGAGAGAGTCATGAAAGCCATTATTGATTAACTATGATATATTGTCAATAAACTGTTATCTTTTATCCATGTGGAAACACAGGCACTATTGTTTATGACAGAAAATATATTGCTTTGTTAGGCATGCTTAATAGGTTATTCTGTAGCTGAAATTCTACATATATAGCACTGAATTCAACCCCAAAATACACTTTGCTAAGATATGAAATTACTTATTAATAAGTTTGAATGACTATTTTTTTAAAGAAGTTACTGTTAAATATCATTATTTGTGCATGACTGTATAGTAATTAGTGATGTGCACCGGACATTTTTCGGGTTTTGTGTTTTGGTTTTGGTTCCGCGGCCGTGTTTTGGATTCGGACGCGTTTTGGCAAAACCTCACCGAAATTTTTTTGTCGGATTCGGGTGTGTTTTGGATTCGGGTGTTTTTTTCAAAAAACCCTAAAAAACAGCTTAAATCATAGAATTTGGGGGTCATTTTGATCCCATAGTATTATTAACCTCAATAACCATAATTTCCACTCATTTCCAGTCTATTCTGAACACCTCACACCTCACAATATTATTTTTAGTACTAAAATTTGCACCAAGGTCGCTGGATGGCTAAGCTAAGCGACACAAGTGGCCAACACAAACACCTGGCCCATCTAGGAGTGGCACTGCAGTGTCAGACAGGATGGCACTTCCAAAAAATAGTCCCCAAACAGCACATGATGCAAAGAAAAAAAGAGGCACACCAAGGTCGCTGTGTGACTAAGCTAAGCGACACAAGTGGCCGACACAAACACCTGGCCCATCTAGGAGTGGCACTGCAGTGTCAGGCAGGATGGCACTTCAAAAAAATAGTCCCCAAACAGCACATGATGCAAAGAAAAAAAGAGGCGCAATGAGGTAGCTGTGTGACTAAGCTAAGCGACCCAAGTGGCCGACACAAACACCTGGCCCATCTAGGAGTGGCACTGCAGTGTCAAGCAGGAAGGCACTTCAAAAAAATAGTCCCCAAACAGCACATGATGCAAAGAAAAAAAGAGGTGCAATGAGGTAGCTGTGTGACTAAGCTAAGCGACCCAAGTGGCCGGCACAAACACCTGGCCCATCTAGGAGTGGCACTGCAGTGTCAGGCAGGATGGCACTTCAAAAAAATAGTCCCCAAACAGCACATGATGCAAAGAAAAAAAGAGGCGCAATGAGGTAGCTGTGTGACTAAGCTAAGCGACCCAAGTGGCCGACACAAACACCTGGCCCATCTAGGAGTGGCACTGCAGTGTCAGACAGGATGGCACTTCAAAAAAATTGTCCCCAAACAGCACATGATGCAAAGAAAAAAAGAGGTGCAATGAGGTAGCTGTGTGACTAAGCTTAGCGACCCAAGTGGCCGACACAAATACCTGGCCCATCTAGGAGATGCACTGCAGTGTCAGGCAGGATGGCACTTCAAAAAAATAGTCCCCAAACAGCACATGATGCAAAGAAAAAAAGAGGCGCAATGAGGTAGCTGTGTGATTAAGCTAAGCGACCCAAGTGGCCGACACAAACACCTGGCCCATCTAGGAGTGGCACTGCAGTGTCAGACAGGATGGCACTTCAAAAAAATTGTCCCCAAACAGCACATGATGCAAAGAAAAAAAGAGGCGCACCAAGGTCGCTGTGTGACTAAGCTAAGCGACACAAGTGGCCGACACAAACACCTGGCCCATCTAGGAGTGGCACTGCAGTGTCAGGCAGGATGGCACTTCCAAAAAATAGTCCCCAAACAGCACATGATGCAAAGAAAAAAAGAGGCGCAATGAGGTAGCTGTGTGACTAAGCTAAGCGACCCAAGTGGCCGACACAAACACCTGGCCCATCTAGGAGTGGCACTGCAGTGTCAGGCAGGATGGCACTTCAAAAAAATAGTCCCCAAACAGCACATGATGCAAAGAAAAAAAGAGGCGCAATGAGGTAGCTGTGTGACTAAGCTAAGCGACCCAAGTGGCCGACACAAACACCTGGCCCATCTAGGAGTGGCACTGCAGTGTCAGACAGGATGGCACTTCAAAAAAATTGTCCCCAAACAGCACATGATACAAAGAAAAAAAGAGGCGCACCAAGGTCGCTGTGTGACTAAGCTAAGCGACACAAGTGGCCGACACAAACACCTGGCCCATCTAGGAGTGGCACTGCAGTGTCAGGCAGGATGGCACTTCAAAAAAATTGTCCCCAAACAGCACATGATGCAAAGAAAAAAGAGGCGCAATGAAGTAACTGTGTGACTAAGCTAAGCGACCCAAGTGGCCGACACAAACACCTGGCCCATCTAGGAGTGGCACTGCAGTGTCAGGCAGGATGGCACTTCAAAAAAATAGTCCCCAAACAGCACATGATGCAAAGAAAAAAAGAGGCGCAATGAGGTAGCTGTGTGACTAAGCTAAGCGACCCAAGTGGCCGACACAAACACCTGGCCCATCTAGGAGTGGCACTGTAGTGTCAGGCAGGATGGCACTTCAAAAAAATAGTCCCCAAACAGCACATGATGCAAAGAAAAAAAGAGGCGCACCAAGGTCGCTGTGTGACTAAGCTAAGCGACACAAGTGGCCGACACAAACACCTGGCCCATCTAGGAGTGGCACTGCAGTTTTCTAGCAAGAGGATGAGTGCTTCCATCCTCATGTGAATCTGAACCACTAGCCATGAACATAGGCCAGGGCCTCAGCCGTTCCTTGCCACTCCGTGTCGTAAATGGCATATTAAAAAAAGTAATGGGAAAGGACAGAACAGGACAAATGTCCCTATCTGTTTTTCTTCCGGCACTAATAACAATTGTAATTGATTAATAGTGAAACAAAAGCAGCTGAGTAAGACAACTAGCTAGGTTGCCAACAATAAAGAACTATTAAAAAAGAAGAAAAATACTCTGCGCTTCATGTACACTGTGTCAAACTAGAGTGTGCAGTCTGTCATGTAGAATAATTGACTCAGTAGAACTTCAAAGATACATAAAAATCAATTTATATTCAATAATCTTTAAAAGTGACAAATTTTAACAAACAAGCAGCATATAGTTTGCAACAAATAGCTATTATGTATTAACCACAATTGGTATAGCAAACAATATATTAAAACTATTTACTTGATTCTATTTGATAAATGAAATTGACACACACTGGCGTCCCAGTGATTATTAAAATGTCCCGCAAAGAATGATCACAGCCTTGTAGTAAAGAGCTTATAAAGATGATGGTGTATAATTACCCATGTGCTGGTTCCTGAGATATTATGTAGACAGGGTCCGTTTTTATAACTGTGCACATATATGGGTAAGATATACTTTTTGAAGCTGGTTAGAAGCTATTTCAAGGGCTGCCGTTTAATTAACGCACGGCACTGTTCCGAGCAAATGGTAATCTTTAGTAAACCTGTACGTGGATCTTCAGAAGACTCTCTCCTTGTCACGGGTGTTAGACCTCGCAGCGGAGGCCAGCAGCAATCACTCGGTGAGGGCAGACGGAGTCCTGGACGTCAGTGGTACAGCACAGAGATCGGAGACAGTGCTACAGCTGAGAGCCGCCGGCTGAAGCGCCCGGCGTGTAGCAGACCGTAATAGGTTAGAGCTGTGGAGAGCCGTATGCAGGCTCAATTGGCAGGTTGATTCCAAACGACTGAACGTGGAAAGTGGGCATCAACGCGTTTCGTCTCCTTGGCAACCGGAGACTTCCTCAAGACGGGCGCTTCAGCCGGCGGCTCTCAGCTGTAGCACTATCTCCGATCTCTGTGCTGTACCACTGACGTCCAGGACTCCGTCTGCCCTCACCGAGTGATTGCTGCTGGCCTCCGCTGCGAGGTCCAACACCCGTGACGAGGAGAGAGTCTTCTGGAGATCCACGTACAGGTTTACTAAAGATTACCATTTGCTCGGAACAGTGCCGTGCGATAATTAAACGGCAGCCCTTGAAATAGCTTCTAACCAGCTTCAAAAATTATATCTTACCCATATATGTGCACAGTTATAAAAACGGACCCTGTCTACATAATATCTCAGGAACCAGCACATGGGTAATTATACACCATCATCTTTATAAGCTCTTTACTACAAGGCTGTGATCATTCTTTGCGGGACATTTTAATAATCACTGGGACGCCAGTATGTGTCAATTTCATTTATCAAATAGAATCAAGTAATTAGTTTTAATATATTGTTTGCTATACCAATTGTGGTTAATACATAATAGCTATTTGTTGCAAACTATATGCTGCTTGTTTGTTAAAATTTGTCACTTTTAAAGATTATTGAATATAAATTGATTTTTATGTATCTTTGAAGTTCTACTGAGTCAATTATTCTACATGACAGACTGCACACTCTAGTTTGATACAGTGTACATGAAGCACAGAGTATTTTTCTTCTTTTTTAATAGTAAATGGCATATTGGCAAGTTTACGCTTCTCATCAGACGCTTTCAATTTTGATTTTTGGGTCATTTTACTGAACTTTTGTTTTTTGGATTGTACATGCTCTCTACTATGACATTGGGCATCGGCCTTGGCAGACGATGTTGATGGCATTTCATCGTCTCGGCCATGACTAGTGGCAGCAGCTTCAGCACGAGGTGGAAGTGGATCTTGATCTTTCCCTATTTTAACCTCCATATTTTTGTTCTCCATTTTTTAATGTGTGGAATTATATGCCAGTATCAATAGCAATGGCCTACTACTATATATACTGCGCACAACTGAAATGCACCACAGGTATAGAATGTAGATGGATAGTATACTTGACGACACAGAGGTAGGTACAGCAGTGGCCTTCCGTACCGTACTGCTATATATACTGGTGGTCACTGTCAGCAAACTGCAAAACTAAAATGCACCACAGGTATAGAATCTAGATGGATAGTATACTTGACGACACAGAGGTAGGTATAGCAGTGGCCTTCCGTACCGTACTGCTATATATACTGGTGGTCACTGTCAGCAAACTGCAAAACTAAAATGCACCACAGGTATAGAATCTAGATGGATAGTATACTTGACGACACAGAGGTAGGTACAGCAGTGGCCTTCCGTACCGTACTGCTATATATACTGGTGGTCACTGTGTCAGCAAACTGCACAACTGAAATGCACCACAGGTATAGAATCTAGATGGATAATATACTTGATGACACAGAGGTAGGTACAGCAGTGGCCTTCCGTACCATGCTGCTATATATACTGGTGGTCACTGTCAGCAAACTGCAAAACTAAAATGCACCACAGGTATAGAATGTAGATGGATAGTATACTTGATGACACAGAGGTAGGTACAGCAGTGGCCTTCCGTACCGTACTGCTATATATACTGGTGGTCACTGTCAGCAAACTGCAAAACTAAAATGCACCACAGGTATAGAATGTAGATGGATAGTATACTTGACGACACAGAGGTAGGTACAGCAGTGGCCTTCCGTACCGTACTGCTATATATACTGGTGGTACTGTGTCAGCAAACTGCACAACTGAAATGCACCACAGGTATAGAATCTAGATGGATAGTATACTTGACGACACAGAGGTAGGTACAGCAGTGGCCTACTGTACCGTAATGCTATATATTATATACTGGTGGTCAGCAAACTGTGCAAAACTGAAATGCACCACAGGTATGGATGGATAGTATACTTGACGACACAGAGGTAGGTACAACAGTGGCCTACTGTACCGTAATGCTATATATTATAAACTGGTGGTTAGCAAACTGTGCAAAACTGAAATGCACCACAGGTATGGATGGATAGTATACTTGACGACACAGAGGTAGGTACAGCAGTGGCCTTCTGTACCGTACTCCTATATATTATATATTGGTGGTCAGCAAAATTATGCACTGTACTACTATATACTACACAATGCAGCACAGATATGGAGTGTTTTTCAGGCAGACAACGTATACTGGTGGTCACTGGTCAGCAAAACTCTGCACTGTACTCCTCCTATATAATATTATACTGGTGGTCCCCAGTGCCCACAATAAAGCAGTGTGAGCACAGATATATGCAGCACACAGAGCACAGATATGGAGTATTTTTCAGGCAGACAACGTATACTGGTGGTCACTGTCAGCAAAACTCTGCACTGTACTCCTCCTATATAATACAGCTGCTCCCCAGTCCCCACAATAAAGCAGTGTGAGCACAGATATATGCAGCACACTGAGCACAGATAAGGAGCGTTTTTTTCAGGCAGAGAACGGATAAAACTGGTGGTCACTGATCAGCAAAACTCTGCACTGTACTCCTCCTATATTATACAGCTGCTCCCCAGTCCTCCCCACAATTAAGCAATAAAGCACAATCAAGTTCAACAATAAACGGAGAGGACGCCAGCCACGTCCTCTCCCTAACATTTCCAATGCACGAGTGAAAATGGCGGCGACGCGCGGCTGCTTATATAGAATCCGAATCTCACGAGAATCCGACAGCGGGATGATGACGTTCGGCCGCGCTCGGGTTAACCAGGCCATACGAGAGAATCCGAGTATGCCTCGGACCCGTGTAAAATGGGTGAAGTTCGGGTGGGTTCGGTTTCCGAGGAACCGAACCCGCTCATCACTAATAGTAATACACTAATTACAATTACATACTGTACAGTAGTTGCAATATTTGTTTAGGATTAAAACAAACATCTTCAGCAACTCCATCATAATTAAAACTATAGCAAAACTTAGTACAATTTGCAATAAAAAGTTGGGGGAGTCTTTCCTGACCCCATATTGGCAGATTGACATGTTCCTAAAACCACTTACTATCGTGTGTTATTATTAATGCCTTTATGTTTTGTTTGCTAGGATTAGTTCCATTCCCTTTCTTTAAAAAAATCTAACTTTCCGAAAATACAGCTTGCTATACTATACAGCTGTGTGGCCCTACAGCAACTGCACCAGCTGCTACTTGAGTACTAATTGTGTCTTCAGCTTTCATGTTTGTGCAGATCTGGCTAAGAAGCCTTTACTTAGAGGGAACATTGCAGAAAATGTGTATTGCACCTTGGTGAAGAGCCATTGAAGTTTCTAGTTCAAGAAAGTTTTCCAGCACTCATAGACTGTAAGGTCTCATGACCAGGCAACCTATACTCTGTCTCACTCCTGCACTTCCTTTTTGTTTCTTTCATGCACTTATACTGGTTTATGTGTGATATTTTGTATTATTTGTAAGTATTCAGTGCTGCAAAAAACAATGGTGATCTCACAGTCAATAATATATTGATGTAGCAGTGTCACTGCTTTTACTGTAAAGAATACTTTTCCCACTATACATTTCAAGCAGCAGCAATACAACTTGGAAAGTGATAATGACAATTCATTCTGCTGTGAGGTATAGGGGTAAACTCAATTCATGTCGGATCCTTTCCGATGGAAAGGATCCGCCATGTGAGTATTCAATGACCGGCCAAACCCGACAGGTTTGGCCCATTCCCAACAATGCCATTCAGACTATTTTTAAACCCCTGCCAAAAAAATAATAATATAAAATCCTGAAAATCATTTCTGAACAGAGTCCTCAACAATGCAGAATGATGTCAGTATTCTATGTAACATTTTTAAACTTTCACTTATATCTAGGCAGTAACGGAATTTCCTGGCCTCTTTGTAGGAACTGTGGTTGCCGGCTTGCACGTCCACATGGACCGTGCAGCGGGCCAATGGTGTCACATGTGATCCGATGCTGGGTTCTAGGACGCAGCACAGATTACCAATGCAAGCAGGAGGTGTCTTCTTATATCCGACACCTGCTGCATTACCATACTAGTGCATCGCTGCTGCTGCTGCTTCCAAGGAAATAGCAGCAATGCATTCTGATTGAGGCCTAGAGTCTCTTTAAATGTGCAAAGTTCCACCCAATGATTGTTGACTAGTTGAGTTGGATAGTTACACACATACCCTTAAATAAATAATTGTCATTGTGAGGGAATAGCATTCAAGGATGCTTATCCAGGTTGTCTCTACATCCGGCCTATTATTCTGATTAAACATTGTAGGCAAAGGAAGACTCTCCTGACTACATGTATACCCTGTCTACTGGGTCCCAGCAGTGTTCCTCATTAGAACAAGACTGCTTAATCACATATAAAATACATGTTTGAATTTGAAGTTTGGTTGACTAACAGAAGCAGATGATATTTTAAGTTGTACTTGCATATGTAATGTATAATTTGTCTTACTTAAAAATGCTGGACAGCACTGATTGACCATGAAATGATGTATGCTACAGGTTTTCTTGTAGCGATGAAGACATAAAGTCTTACCTGAAGCATTGCTTATGTTAGATACTGTATGTCTGCTACTTATTCTGAAATGTTATTAAAACTGGAATTATATGAAGCTCGCAGATTCTCATTAGACTATATTTGCATTTGCATTATTGCTAATAAGTTATCTTTCCCTGTGCTAACATAATATTCAAGTGACAGGTGTAAATGGGCTTAATGATTAATGGTTATCTAATTCTTTAATTATCTTGGCAGAATTATTATACGTTCTGCTTGCAAATGTCACCTACAGTACGGTAATTATTTCACGTGTGATTTTTTTAAATCATTTATTTAAAAAAATGACTGTATAATGGGCCTAATTCTGAGTTGATCGCAGCAGCAAGTTTGTTAGCAATTGGGCAAAACCATGTGTACTGCAGGGGGGTCAGATATAACATTTGCAGAGAGAGAGTTAGATTTGGGTGGGGTGTATTCAAACTGAAATCTAAATTGCAGTGTAAAAATAAAGCAGCCAGTATTTACCCTGCACAGAAACGAAATAACCCACCCAAATCTAACTCTCTCTGCAAATGTTATATCTGCCCTCCCCTGCAGTGCACATGGTTTTGCCCAACTGCTAACAAACTTGCTGCTGCGATCAACTCAGAATTACCCCCAATGTTGTGAATATAAGATCACAATATAAGATTATATTGAAGTTTCCTTTAACATCAAATGATATTGCTAGTGAAGATTCCATATGATAAAACATGGCAGCAGTAAGAAAATGAAATGTGACAAATTTTTAGTAGATTTCATGAAAATATGGTCTTTAAAGAAGAGCTTAATATTTGGTTTGAGTGGAGTTCACTATGTTAAGCTAAACTACAAGGCTTTAATACAAATAATTTGTAGCACTCAGAAAACTTCCATCGCTGCCCTCTTCTATGCTATAAGAACATTGGATATTGTACATTGAAAATCTAATTTTGTTAAACGCCCTGTCATCTGATGTCAGACTACTTCTGTGTGCATGTAATATAATATAACAATAACCTTAAACTTATAAAATAACAGCACAGAGGCATATTTGTGGGGATACAGGAGCCAGCTTTATTTAGAATTAAATAAATGGCAATAGGGAAAAGAGGACAAATAAAATATGGTGGTAAAGAAAGAAGAGCCCCACTGAGCAATATTACTTAGGCCTCGATGGGAGACCAACTGCCAGCCCATCATCACAAACTCAAGGACTGGAATTTAAATATTAATTGCCCTGACTGCCACTAGATTGCCCCCAATGGAGCAATTCAGCGCCCAACGGACACATTTTATCTCGCAGCCTAGTGAGGTGCGGTCTGAAATGTGTTAAAACACTGTGGTTTGGGCGCTCAAATGGTGGCGTGAGCGAACTAACCAGGACTTTAGACTGGTTTAGCTGCTTTGCGCAGCTAAACCCGGTGCTAATGGGCGAACACACAGGGCATGGGCGTCTAATAGGGGGACAATTGAATAGCTCTGGTGGGCACCCATTACGTCTGAGCACCCACCAAAAAAGTAAATCTCCCACAAGTTAGCCAACTCCCATCCTGGACCAATTGTGCTGCTGACTCCAGTAAGGTAGAATCAGTGTAATTCATATATTGGTGGTAAAGCACCTCAAGATGTAAAGGCAGATAGAGACTGCTACGTTTTTTCCCCACAATGAATTAACTAACGAAACACCAAAACTAACAAAACATACTGTGGCGGGAGGACAGGAAATTCCTTGCCAGAAAGAGACTCTTACCCTAGGGCATACACACTATCCACTCCAAATGGCAGCTTACACAGCCACAGGCGTACAATACATCAGGCTATACTAAAGCACACCTATACCATGGTGTAACCCATACACTACCAGAGAAGTACAACCCAGACTAGGGGTTTAATTAAATGCATAAATGCATGCACATAAACTGCATTCTGCCTCCCAACTCTAATCAGACTTCTTCGGTTAAACACTATTTTAATATGATTTAAAGCAAATGTAAAGCGATTTGAGTCCTTTTGGTGAACAGTGTTATTTAAGTGATACAAAATAAATATTTTTAAATTAATACAATTAACTCTACCTTCAAACCTCTCTGACTCCCTGCCAAAAAGATAATGGTACTTATAAATTATTGTGATACATTCAATATAACAGTATGCTTTTTTTTGCAAAATCATTTTTACATCTACTCTCAGAGCAGATAATGGGGAAAATTCAATTGTTTTTCCAAAAAATGACATTCTGCATTCAATGGGGCACATTTAAAATATAAAAAAATTGAGAGACAGGTGATGTGTTTTGAGGTTTCCTGGATTGTTATATTTTGCAGAATCAGAATGAAGTACATGGAAGATGTGGCAAAACCTTGCCTTAGTAAAATCACCCCTTGCCAAATTGAAAGGTCGACATGACAATGGTCGACACATAAATGGTCAACACATTTTTTTGATATTTTACATGTTTTATCGACATTTGCTTGATTAATTATCCATGTGGACATCTATTGGTTATAGTAACTTGTGGCGAAGGAAGAAGAACAACCCACCTTGCCCGAAGTGTGTGAGCAAAACGAGACCGCAAGGGTACACATTTGTACAGATGGTGGTCACTTAACATGAAATATACAAAATTTGGCCCAATAAAACCCCCACAACATATGTCTACCGTATGTGTGTCGGCCTTTAGACCCAACCTTTTATACCTTATGACCTTAATCACTGTTGACCTTTCATCTGCTGACCTTATGTACATGTCAACATAATGCATGTCGCCAATTTGGTCGATCCATTGATCCACATCCATATGTGATTGTCATCTAAATATATTAATGCTCTAAGGGTCTTTCACTATCATGGCCTGCCTACATTACTGAATGTCTTTCTGACAATTCATTTTGGATGTTTTCCCTCCACTTTAAATTCAATCTTCAGTTGAAGTATAACCTCCAATGTAAGTAATTCTGTGTCTGAGTTTACAACTACTTCAGCGGTATGCCCACATCACCACCATAACACGCACATAAGATGCACCTTTTCTGTGCGTCTGCATAGCTACCTCCCAGTCACTGCCCAGGAACGGCGAATACATTTATTGTACAATACATTTCTGAGACTGTGTGTCTGACTCACAATACGACTTTGTGTGCACAAGCCCCTGACACATGTGCAGTGCGACATCCACAGTATATGCACATATCGCACACAACACTGGAAAACATGCATTCTGTGCAGTCATAATAATCTCACTCAACACTGAAGAAGTAACCAGAAACTAGCGATTTGCACAGACCCCTCCCCCCCCCCCCCCCCCCCGTTTTGACTTTGAATCTGGATTCCTCTTCGTGTTTTGGTTTTGCAAACCACCCTCAAGTGTTTTAGTTGGGAGTCTGATTTTGGTTCAGTTTACAATCAATAAAAAATCAATAGTCATTGATAAAATGAAGATCCGAATCGGAATTCGGTTCAGGTCGGATCTCTTCGGGAGAGATCCGGACCAAGTTTTGGCTTGGTTCGGATACACAAAATCTGGATTTCTGGAGAACCAGAAACAACAACAAAATAAAAGTTGTGTTTGTATAATAAATAAAAGAAAACTATATACATTTACATTTATATACATTTATTATAGATATAATTAAATAAAATAAAAGACATTGGGGGATAGTCAATTGTTTGAAAAGTCAGTTGGGTGTCGGTTTTTCCTATCTAATAGACAGGGGGGAAAAAGACACCCAACTGACTTTTCAAACATTTGAATTCCCCCCATTGAATCCCCCTGGATCAGAAAATATACAATGATATTAGAGCAAACAACATATACAATAGTGAAATATTAAATTAATGAGGAACTCTAGTATTAGGGGAACCAGTCATAATCTCACGGCATTGACTATTGCAATTATCTCCTAATGGTTGTCCTTTTACCAGACTTCGCTCTTACTGTCTATATTGAATGAAGCTGCGAGGCTAAAATTAGTCTCCAAACAATCTTCAATAAATAGATAAGTTGCTCTGAAAATACAATCATATAAGAAATCTAAAAATTAATTCCAAGTGTGCC
This sequence comes from Pseudophryne corroboree, assembly GCF_028390025.1. Taxonomy (NCBI): domain Eukaryota; kingdom Metazoa; phylum Chordata; class Amphibia; order Anura; family Myobatrachidae; genus Pseudophryne; species Pseudophryne corroboree. Next base: position 695,034,934 of record NC_086446.1, read on the forward strand.
TTGACAGTGTTGACATCATCCAGTCCCGGACGTTATACAAATATACAATGATTTATACATATATTTGCAGATTTTCCATGTTTGCTGTAATAGCCATATCCCTGTCGTTATGAAGCACTATGCACATACTCTGCTAAATATAATTACTTTGTAATCTTGCCATTCCTTCTCCTCTAATGTGTGCATGCTAGTCTCTGTTTTATTTAGCACTGGATGGTACGCTCAGCTTTGATGTGTCTCTGAAAGACATAATCGGAGATGTGAGGCGCTGTACTTAATAATGATATATGTAAAATGTAAATTTCCAAAAATGTATTTGATTTTTTTCCCTGTTGCGTTGTTACATGTTCCCCCGTTACACTGCCGAGATTGGCTTAGAATTTTTTTTAATCTATTACTAATCCTCCTATAAATTTAGTGACAAATGCCACATGAAAGGAATGAGTCTCTGGAATAGTATTTTTCCCAGTGTGACTGTAAAAGCAGCATTTTTGTATGCTGCATCTTTCAATAGTGCCCTGGGGTCAAATGAGACGTAATGTTATTAATGCAAAACAAGAAGAGAATATAATAATTCAGAGGTCGTTGATGCAGTAAATAATTTCATCATTAATACTTCACAGGGCAAAAATGTATTTGACCGGATTCTGCTTAAACTCTCAGACATTAGCAATGTGATAGCAAATGCTGTGAATAAACAGGGTGGGTTTTCTTTATCTATTTAGTGCAAAGTATGCATGGATTGATTTCTTATTAGATCTGTATTTCACTGTATGTGTACCTCATTATTTCCATTTGCTTGCCGCAGACTTGCTGTGCTGTTTGACTTGCAAATGTTGCTTACTGGGGCTGTTATGAAAACACATTTCTAGTTTTCAAAAGCAATGGTCAATGAAGTTAATACTGTTAGCTGCGTGCAATACCACTGTATTATTTAGATAATACAAAGGTCTAATTGATATAGTATAGTCTTCTATATTAAGGATGTGGGACTATAAGCAAGGTGCATTTTATATGATGAATACAAGTAAATTTAGTTGCAATGTGAAGACACTTCATAAGAAAAAAAGGCATCATTTTTATGTTATTTGTTCTGCTTTGACACACATGGCCTACAGTAGCTTGATTAGTATTTTGTTAACTGGTAGCTGCCACTCTCTCTATCAGACCACATTCAAAAACCTCTCGTATTGCCTTTCTAAAAAGAGAATACTATAACAAAATAGATTGTACCATCTATCTGCCCAAGCTATTATAATAATTATTATTATAGTAGTAGTAGTAGTATTTTTATTTACTTTTATTTGTAATGTGCTAAATAGGGTCTGTACGCTGTACAGGGCCTATACAAGGAACATAACATAATTACGCAGCACAAGTAGAAAACATGAAAGTTATATATAGATTAAGTACAAAGTGAAAACCAAAGCATTACAGTAGGTGAGAGACAAGAGTGTACAAGACTACAAAATGACATAAATGACAATTACAAGTAGGCAGGATAAATGTGAATGGCTAAATAGGCAGGACATACTGTATGCGATTTTCAACCAAACACATGGCAGACAGAAGGATCCGGACTAATGGGGATATCCTATTAGCAGCGGTAATTTACAGCTGCTAATAGGTTCCCCAGAGGCTATCCAATTAGCCCCAATGCGGCACGCTTCTCCCCCAATACTGACACTTATCGGGGGTTATGCTTAGGGTGCCTCAGCACCCAAGGCATAATCCACAATAAGTGGGTGCCAGAGCTGTGATAACATATGGGATCAGGAGCTTATCCCAGATCCTATGTGTTATTGCATGATCACAGGTCAGTTTTATGGCCGATAGAAATGGCCTCTAATTGGATACTGTAATAATGACCATCTGTCAAAAATCACTACATAGGGCCATTTTTATCAGCCGAAAATGGATTGGTTTTAATTGAGTACCCTCCTTAGTCATGGAAGACAGGAATGACAGACAGGAACTCAACAGTTACACAGAACAAGAAGAAAGGTTGCAGCTTGAGTAAAATGCAAACAGAATCAATTTAGCATAAGACATGACAGGAATACAAGAGGAAGATTGGACAAGCATGCGACATAAGGTAGAGGATTCTGCCTGTGTGAGCTTACAGTCTAAAGGAATGCAGTTAAAATGCTGCCAGACAGGATCCCGGTGGTCGAAATACTGTACTGACGCCGGAATCCTAAACAACAGCATGGTGTAATGGTTAGCATTACTGCCTCACAGCACTGAGGTCATGGGTTCAATTCCCACCATGGCTCTACCTGAGTTTGTATATTCTACCCGTACTTGCATGGGTTTCCTCCGGGTACTCCGGTTTTCATCCACAATCCAAAAATATGCTGGTAGGTTAATTGGATCTCAACAAAATTAACCCTGGTATAAATGTGTATAACATGTGGTTGGGAACATAGATTGTAAGCTCCACTGGGGCAGGGACTGATGTGAATGGCCAAATATTCTCTGTAAGCGCTACGGAATATGTGTGCGCTATATAAATAACTGGTAATAAATAATAAGACTGGTGACAAAATCCCAACAGAGGTCGGGATCCTGGCATCAAAATACAGACGTCCAGAATCCTGAACATTGTTAGAGTGGGACGCACTTGCGTCCTGCTCCAGGGGGGTTTAGATTTAGGCATTAGAAGGGGGGTTAGGGTGAAGGGACAGGCAGGTTATTGTTAGGTACAAGGGAGGGGGGGGGGGTAGGCATTTTCAAGGAGAGGTTAGGGTTAGGCACCAAGCAGGGAGGTTTAGGTTTAGGCAGGGGGAAGGGAGGGTTATTCACCACCGGGGAGGGTTATGGTTAGGCACCACCGGGGAGGGATAGGTTTAAGCACCCACAAGGGAGGGATAGAGTAAGGGACATGGGAGGCTTAGGGTACTTTCTGGTGGGCTGTCGGGATTCTGATGGGCGGGATGCCGCTGTTGGGAATCTGACCGCCACCACCCCGTCCATCGGGATATCATGCTGAATCCAAAGAGGCAATAGCAACCATGGAATAGTAGACAAGGGGGGATGGGTTTGCAGTATTATGGAGTACAAATGCTGAGTGGCGTACATATAATAGAGAAATAGAAAAAAAATCATAATTTGCCAAGAGCGTGTGTGAGACATGTTAATGTAGCTTCCTATATTGGACATAGATCTAGCTGGCCATGGTTGTATGGATCAATGACACTGCTGGTATGGAGCAGAGGTTTTGCTGGCTTGGGCGGTGAGGCAGCCTAGTTATAAGAGGGGCCTTGATAATATTAAAAACACCTACAACAGTAAATTAACGGATATCTTCAGGGCAGGTCTGTCTGGATAGTGAAGAAGGCAAGTAGAGCAGGTCCTGAGAGTCACAAGTGCCAGCTGGGCAGGACAGCATGTATGGAGGAGCAGCAACATCTAGGACTTCCAATTAACGGTGATAGGTGCACAGCTGCATTGGTGCCTGGACATCTGTGGTCCAGGACATAACAGTCAGATCAGCAGAATCATGAGGAAGCTTTGGAACAGTGGCAATAAAGTGAGAGCAGTGGGGAGGCAGGCCACAGGACATGAGTGTGGAAGGCACAGTCATTATATCCCTACTGTGTAAGCAGACAGAGACCTTTAGTTTCCAAGGCCAAATCCATCACCGGAGCTGTACCAGCAGAATCAGATGTCTGTTCAGGGGTCCTAAATGCCTTGTTCCAGAGGAGGGTGGGCTGTAGGACTTGTGGCTGCAGCAGGCATGGCAGGCATCCAATTAGTAGCAAGGAATAAGCCAAAGCTATGGCCTCAAAAGCGGAGAATGGGATGTGACATGACTGCAATATGATGAAGTTGTGCCATATCATTTCTCCTGTCACCAAAACCTCTCTTGCATTGCCTTGCATAACAATGGCAAATGCATAATGTACAGTACTTGCTGCTTTGCTGTACACTGGTAGCTAGCAAGACCTCTCAATATTCTGAGCAGTCAAGACAACATCCTAGCTGTCAAGACAACAAGACTGTCCCTCCCAGAAAAAAGGCAATGTGAAAGTATGCTAGTAAATGGTCAGTGCCGTGGACACCATCCAAAATGAGACCACCTAATTAAATAAGCAACCTACAGTATTTATTTCACAGTGCTGTGGAACCACTATCACACCCTGACTGTGAAATGTACTGTATGTGCTCTTTAGCCAATTCTAGCTACATATTCTTAGTTTTCACCAATGACAGGTCTGTATAGTTTGGACTAGGAGCATGCAATGGCAGTGTAACTGTATGTATATATATATATATATATATATATATATACATACTGTATGTATATATATATATATATATATATATATATATATATATATACATACTGTATATATATATATATATATACACACATACACATACATAATACTGTGTGTGTTTGAGGATGAAAAAATAAGATCTAAGCTTGGTTTGACAAGCTTTAGTTAAAGGGATGGAGAAGGCACATATAGAGAGGGACATTCCCTGTGAACAGAGGACAAACTGAAGTAAATTATTATTTTTACAAGGGAAGTAACATAGTAACATAGTTAATGAGGTTGAAAAGAACAAAATGCCCATCGGGTTCAACCTGTATTTTATACTAAGCTGTGCACATTCTAATGTATCTGCTGAAGTAATGGTTTAGTACCAACTGACAACTATAATTCGTATCACTCCCAGATATTTAATGTCAATATTAAATGCTATAGCCTTGGATACCTTTTTTTCAGTTAGAAATTTGTCCAATCTGCTTTAAAATGCATTTACAGAGTCCGCCATTAGTACCTTCTCCGACAGGGAGTTCCAAATCTTTATTGCCCTTACCTTGAAGAACCTTTTCCTACGTTGTGTACGGAATTTTCTTTCCTTTAGCCTCAGCGAGTGCCCACGTGTCCTATACAGAGTTCTTTTAATAAACAAACCCCCTGCTAACTCCTTGTAATGACCCTTTACATATTTGAAGATATTAATAATGTCTCCTCTTAGACGCCTCTTTTCCAGTGTATACATATTTAACCTGGTAAGCCTTTCCTCGTACTACAGTGTCTCTAACACTTTAATCAATTTAGTAGCTTGCCTTTGAACTCTTTCAGGTTTCCCGATATCTTTTTAGAATGTGGTGCCTAAAATTGAACACAATATTCCAGGTGCGGACATGCCATTGATTTGTACAGTGGCAGGATTACATCCTTGTCCCTTGTCTCAATGCCCCGTTTTACTTGCCTTCTTTGCTGCATTTTGACATTGTGTACTGTTATTAAACCTATTATCTATGAGCACCCCCAAATCTTTTTCCACTACTGTTACCCCTATCTTTTCCCAATTTAATGTGTAGGATGTAAGTTTGTTTTTTATCTCAAAATGCATAACTTTGCATTTTTCTATATTGAAACTCATTCTTCATTTAGATGCCCAGGTTTCAAGTTTAAATAAGTGATTCTGTAGGGACTCCACACCAATTTCCGAATTAATTACCTTACACAGTTTAGTATCATCTACAAAAATTGACTGTGCTTTCCAGGGCCTATACCTAGATCATTAATAAATATATTTGTGGCCGGAGAGACTAGCCAGCCACACGTGTAATGGCGTCTGCGGCACTGAAGGGGTTAACCCTCGTGCCCGGCGCCATGTTGTGGACAATAGGCGCTTGGCGTCACTGTTAAATGTATTTACGGCGCTGACTGTTTAAAAATATGTTTAATGATGTGTCTTAACGTCATATGTAGTGCTCTGTGCACAATTGCAGGAATGCATGTTTAAATGTATTTATATTTAAGATGTGGTCACCTGTATTTTAAAGGAAAAATGCACTTACTATAGATGTCTGAATAATCATCTCCTGTCAGTAGGAAGTGGCATGCTAATGGCCCTGTCCTAGCAGAGAGGTGTGAATGACAAAACCTTTTGATGTGTAAGTTCCTTAGAGAGAGATGTTACTGATGGGGAACTCCTTATCCCATATGTAAAGTAGTTCTGGGCTTGGAACCTGTTTCATGTAATGATTTAATTGATATACGAACCCTGAATGGCAGATGCAGGAAGGAAGACTGTTTGATGTGTTGCAGCCTTTCCTGTTGTAACCCCAAACACTGGGATTGCCTGGAGATGTGAATGAGACAGAAACATTTGTATTTTGAAGCTATGTGGTAAATTTATCAATAGTGAATGTTAATCTGATACCAAACGTTGTCTGTGTCACAGGAAAGAGGATATTGTTTTATTGCACTTATCTCCTTTTGAAATGTAATTTATTTACTTGTATTTCCTAAGATATCCTGGTTGGATAGAAAGGGCTCAGGGAGGACATGACCCCCCTGTGGTACTGTGTAAAATTGACATATAAAGGAGGCCTGCGTGCCTCCAGATTGTATTTGTACCATCTTTATTCTGCTGGAACATCTTGCTGTATGCTGTTGCCCCTAGCAATAGGGAAGAGTTCTCTTTAGAACTATTGCAAATAAATACCATTTGCCTCAAGAAGACCGCGTCATCTTGTGACCTACAGGGTTATGCCAAACATAGCCCCGTCCTCCGGCTGTCCAGGGCAGCACCTAACGTCTCCAAGTTCCGCCTTCCGCCAGCTACCGGTAGAGGCCTAGCAAGGATTCGTCAACACCACACAGGTGTGGTAACGCAGTGTGTCGGCACATACAGAGCAGAACCGTGGTTCCAAACGCCATGGCAGGTTAGGAGTTTGGTGGTGGCAGCATAAACCCGCCCACAGCGCTGTGGGTGGAGTCAGTAACAGGCGGTTACTGATGGTAAGCGGGAATCCCCTATGTGTTCAGGTCCTGTGTGACCTAACCCTCCATTCTGTGCACAGGAGACGGGACGCGAAAGCGGCGAGTGCTTATGTACTGGACCGTTCTGTCACAGAAATTGGTGGCATAGCGGTGGGATAATCCCAGGCGGCTTTTCAGTCACTCAATTGGAGAAGCCGAGTTACTCAGGAGAGGAGTAACTGCAGCGCAGGAGAACGCACGAGATGGCGGACTTCAGTGGAACGTCTATGGGCGATCTGGAGATCGGGTGCCAGGAGAAGGGTGTGGATATCCCTTCCAACGCGTCCAAGAGCGTCATGAGGGCGGTGCTCATGAGCTTGGAGGAGTCCCGCCGGGCGGAGGTGGAAAGCGCTGAGGGCATCAGCATCGGAGAGGACAGCCTAACAGTGGACCTTCGTAAGGAACCGGTGAGACCCACAAGCCCCGCCCCCTCTCACAGCAGCAATTTTTCACAGCAATCCCGAGCAGGGCCAGGATCCCAACGTCCCAGGGGGGGCGGCCCGGATACCCTAGCAGATCTGCTAGTGGAATTGGGGGAAAGGGCAACGGAGCAAGAGCGCTTGATCATCATCCAAATGTGGCATGATGAGCGGGCACCACAGGCCGTGGTAGCCCGGGAGCCGTTGTCAGCTGTTGTACACAGATCGGGACGCATTCAGTTTGCCAAGCTTGCAGACAGTGATGGGGACATTGATGGACATTTACAAGTTTTTGAAAGAACTTGTAAACTACATGATTTACCCAAGTCGGAGTGTGTGAGACACCTTGTGCCCACTCTGCATGGAGAGGCATTGGAGGCCTATAGAGGAGTGGCCACGGAGGACTGTGGGGATTACGATGAAGTCGCGAAGGCCCTCTTCCAGCGATTCTTCATCACTCCAGAGTCTTACAGGAAGAAGTTCAGAGACTTGCCCAAGAATCCTAGAGCACCCATGGGCAGTTCGCCACCCAGCTGCGGCAGTACGTGGTGAAGTGGGTGAAGGATTCGGAAGCCACTACATGGGATGCACTGATCGACCTGATCTGCAGGGAGCAGTTCTACAGCAGGTGCGCCCCAGAAGTGAAGGAGTGGGTGCTAGACCGGGAGCCACCCAGCTTAAAGATGGCTGCCCAGTTAGCAGACAAGTATGTGGCAATTTGGCCACAGGGGCAGAAGCGCCCAGCCAGCAGCCAGCTCCAAAAGACTGTACCACCAAGGGAACCCCCCTCTTCAGCTCATCACCCCCAAAGACAAGCATCTTCCAACCCGGGTGCTCTTGGCCAGCAACCGCACTGCAGCGTCCCTGCAACTGATCAGAGATCATCGGTGCCACGACTGGAGAAGTGCTACGGCTGTGGGAAAATCGGACATCTGAGGATGAACTGTCCTGCATCCCAAGCACCCCAGACTTGTGCCCCAAATCCGAGTGCTGGAGCCCGGCTCGCTTGTTTGACGAGAGGAGATGAGACTACAGAGACTGTTCCCCCTCCAGTCAGTCCGATGGAGTGTGGCGAGAGACAGGTGCACTCTACGGAGAGAGTCACCTGCATGGCCAAACAGCCCCTACACAACATGTGGAGGCACCTGCAGCCAGTCCACGTGGGACCCCTGCAGGGGAAAGGCCTAAGAGACTCTGGGGCCTCAATCACTGTGGTGAGCCCCCACCTTATAGATCCTGCTGCAGTATTGCAGGGTCGCACTGCCAAGGTCACCCTGGCAGATGGAACGGAGAAAGAGGTTCCCATGGCAAGAGTCTACCTGGACTGGGGAGCTGGACCAGAGTTGCGAGAAGTTGCTGTCATGGGTGGTCTCCCAACTGATGTGGTCCTAGGAAATGATCTGGATGGTGGGATCATCACTACGTTTGTTGGCGCCATTCCCCGAAGTCGAGTTCCACAACCACCGTTGACATCAGCTGCTCCAGCACAGCCCAGCCCAGAGGAAAAGACTACAGCTGCTAGACAACTGCCAGCACAGCCAACCACAGCATCAACCAGCCCAGAGGAAAAGATTACAGCGGCTAGATCGACACATCGACCCCGCATGCCTTTTGCCTCTGGTATGCCTACGTCCCCTAGCAACGCAGAGGATGTTGGTTCCAGCTCGTTTGATTCTGTGGGTGTGCCCAATGATGCTCCTGACCCAAGTGGTTTGCCAACTCCGGCGGTGAGTATGAGAAACCACACTGACTTTTCCATGACTGACCCCTACCAGACTGACCCTAGTAGTCCCCACCTAGATCCCCCTGTAGTGTGTCCCAATTTAGGAGAGATTGAGGGCCGCAGGCAGGAGTTTAGGGAGGCTCAACTTTCTGACCCATCCCCGAAAGGCATGAGGCGCCACACTGGCAGCGGCCTTGACAGGGTTGGGGCAGGAAGTTTGACCTGGCGGGAAGGGTTAAGGTATAGGGTAACCAGGAAAGTGGGAGGGGATAGACCAGATAGGGAATGTGTCCAACTGGCCCCCCCAGGGAACTTTCCTGCACAACCGGTGTTGGTTGCCAGCGAAACCCCTTTGGACAGTAACCCTGAGACAGACCGTACCCTGAAGTGCCTGTCACAGAGCTTACCCTGGTCTGGAATGTCGGATGACGCCCAGACCAACTGTAAGGCTGGTGCCATGCGTTGGCAGCTGGGGCACTCCAGCGGTTGTGTTGTCTCTGGGCCTCTGCCCATAGGAGAACCTTTACAGCAAGTTGCTGTGGACATAGCAGGTCCTCTGCCTGTGCGCAGTAGATCGGGGAAGACACGCAGCCTCCGTGTAGTGGATGCCACACAGGATCCAGAGGCTGGTGGTCTGGCCGCCATCACTGTGGCACAGGTACACAGGTAGCGGACGAGGAGGAAAGAGTAGGCCTAGGTGACAGGGTAGGTTTCCCGAGTAATAGGTCGACAGAGGAGGATTGGAGGGCAGGTCTGACAGTTTGGGCAGACAATTGCCAGATAGGAATGATGGAGGTGCAGTGCCTGGGGCACCATGTGGGAGGAGACAGGGGTAGGCCCAAAGCAGAGGCGACCAGAGGCTGTCCCCGGCCCACATCACCCAGACCGGTACTGACCTTAGAACCTGTAAGGCCCTACGGACACGTTGTCATTGACTTTAGTCCGGTAGTGAACCCCTTTACGGAGATGGCTAGGAAGGGCATTCCCAAGTCAGTGGACTTTGCACCCGCTTGCGAGTTGGCATTCCAGTCATTGAAGGAGGCTCTGGTACCTGCTCCAGTGCGGATGGCGCACATTCTTGACCATGACTGTTTTTTATGAACTACTGTGCCACTGCACGGACTGGGAGGAATACCGAGCCAGGAGGAGCCATATGGGCAGGAGCACCCTGTGGCCTGTTTGAGCAGAAAACTGCTATGGTGGAAGGTGGGGCATGCCATTATGGGGACACCTTGGGTGGCACTTGTGTGTAACTGGCCCCCCACCGTGGTGACTTACCACCCACCTGTTAGGTGGCGACAACCTACCTTGGGGAAATTGGACAGACTTTTGTGGTGGAGCCTTGAACTTGGACTTCAGGTGGACTATTTGAACATTGTGCACCCACGAAGAGAGGCCCACTACACTATGGATGAACTGTCTAGGCCGGATCCTACACCCCCTAGGTAGCGTCCCCTTCAACACAAGGGACTGCGGGTCCTGGAGCCATATCGTTGGGACATGACTCGCTGGTTTCCCGCTTGAATGGGGGGGGGGGGGGAATGTGGCCGCAGAGACTCGCCAGCAACACGTGTAATGGCATCTGCGGCACTGAAGGGGTTAACCCTCGTGCCCGGCACCATGTTGTGGACAATAGGCGCTTGGCGTCACTGTTAAATGTATTTACGGCGCTGGGCGCAGACTGTTTAAAAATATGTTTAATGATGTGTCTTAACATGTCATATGTAGTGCTCTGTGCACAATTGCAGGAATGCATGTTTAAATGTATTTATATTTAAGATGTGGTCACCTGTATTTTAAAGGAAAAATGCACTTACTATAGATGTCTGAATAATCATCTCCTGTCAGTAGGAAGTGGCATGCTAATGGCCCTGTCCTAGCAGAGAGGTGTGAATGACAAAACCTTTTGATGTGTAAGTTCCTTAGAGAGAGATGTTACTGACGGGGGATCTCCTTATCCCATATGTAAAGTAGTTCTGGGCTTGGAACCTGTTTCATGTAATGATTTAATTGATATACGAACCCTGAATGGCAGATGCAGGAAGGAAGACTGTTTGATGTGTTGCAGCCTTTCTTGTTGTAACCCCAAACACTGGGATTGCCTGGAGATGTTCTCTTTAGAACTATTGCAAATAAATACCATTTGCCTCAAGAAGGCCGCGTCATCTTGTGACCTACAGGTTTATGCCAAACATAGCCCCGTCCTCCGGCTGTCCAGGGAAGCACCTAACGTCTCCAAGTTCCGCCTTCCGCCAGCTACCGGTAGAGGCCTAGCAAGGATTCGTCAACACCACACAGGTGTGGTAACGCAGTGTGTTGGCACATACAGAGCAGAACCGTGGTTCCAAACGCCACGGCAGGTTAGGAGTTTGGTGGTTGCAGCATAAACCCGCCCACAGTGCAGTGGGTGGAGTCAGTAACAGGCGGTTACTGACGGTAAGCGGGAATCCCCTATGTGTTCAGGTCCTGTGTGACCTAACCCTCCATTCTGTGCACAGGAGACGGGACGCGAAAGCGGCAAGTGCTTTCGTACGGGGCCGTCCTGCCACAATTTTGAACAGTAGCGGGCCCAGTGTGGACACTTGTGGTATTCCGCTGACTACTGGTGCCCAGCTGGAGAACATCCCATTGACCACTACTTGTTGTACTCTGTTATCCAGCCAATTACTTATCCGTGTACAAATAGTATTTCCTAGGCCAAGCTCCCTTAATTTGATGATCAGTCTCCTATGAGGCACTGTATCAAAGGCTTTTGCAAAATCTAAATAGACCACATCCACTGCTTTTCCCTGGTCAAGATTATCGCTCACTTCCTCGTAGAAGCTAATTAAGTTAGTTTGGCATAATCTGTCCCTCACAAACCCATGCTGACTCTTGCTAAAAATATTAGTAGTCTGCAGATACACCTCTATGCTATCTCTCACAATTCCTTCCACTATTTTAACCGCTATAAAGGTTAAACTAACTGGTCTATAGTTACCAGGATGATTTTAGTTCCCTTTTTAAATATTGGTACTACAGTACCCCAGCTATACGCCAATCCTTCGGTACCATGCCTGATCTAATTGAACTATAGAAAATCAAGTATAGGGGTTTTGCCAGCTGTGACCTGAGCTCCATAAGAACCCTTGGGTGAAAACCGTCTGGGCCAGGTAATTTATTAATCTTTATGTTGCTTAATCTCTCCAGTACTACTTCCTCACTTAAACAAGCATGTAGCCAAGAGTCATTACTTTCAATGTCATTATGCTCTACTATCACTGTCTGATCCTCCCTGGTGAATACTGATGAAATTTTTTTTTTCCGTATTTCTGCTTTTATTTTGTCATCATTTATCAAGGCTCCCAGTTCATCTTTTAATGGGCCTACGTTCTCCTTTTTTAACCTTTACTGTTAAAACATTTTAGGATTGGTTTTACTCTCTATAGCAATTTGCTTTTTGTTTACAATTTTAGCTGCTCATTACTTTTTTGCAACATTTGTTGCATTCCTTGTAGTACTGAAATGGCTCCTCCCCTCCATTAGATTTAAATGCTTTGAAAGCACGCCTCTTTTTAGAAATTTTTTCTTTGATCTCCTTATTAAGCCACATTGGTTTGAGTTTAGTACTCCTGCATTTACTGCCCATGGGAGTGAATTTGTCAATATTGCTATCAAGCAACCCTTTTAAAGCATCCCACATTTCCGATGTGTCTTTACCATGAAACAAGAGTTCTCAGGCAATGTCGTTTGGTGCCCGTCTCTGCATATTGAAGTTAGATTTTCTAAAGTTAAATGTTTTGGTAGATACCTTATAGCTGTGTTTCTTGAAACTGATGTCGAATGTGATCATATAGTGATCACTGTTTCCCAAGGTCTCCCCAACTTTAGTGTTTGATAAAATGTCCACATTATTGGTAATAATTAGGTCCAGAATAGTTTTACCCCTAGTTGGGTCCTCGACTAATTGAGCCAATTAGTGATCCTTTAACATATTTAAGAACCTGTTGCCCCTAGCTTTTACACATGAATCGTTACTCCAGTTTATATCAGGATAGTTAAAATCCCTATGACAAGGATGTCCTCCATTCCTGCAGCTTTTTCAGTTTGCTGCAAGAGTTGTTCCTCCTCATGTATGCTAATATCTGGTTGCTTGTTGCACTTGCCTATGACTAGTTTTTTTGCTTCATGGCCCCCACTTGTGATCTCAACCCATAGTGACTCCAAGTTATCTCCAGTTCCCTCGTAAATAACATCTTTTAAGTATGGTTTTAGAGATGGTTTAACATAGAGACATACCCCTCCTCCCCTTTTGGTAACCCTATCCCTCCTGAAACGAGAATATACTGTACCTCCAAATTTACAACCCACTCATGAGAGTCATCCCACCATGTTTCCGTAATACCTATAATATCATACTGAGTCTTTGATATAAGCCATTCCAATTCCCACAATTTACCTGAGAGGCTTCTTGCGTTCGCAAGCATACATTTTAGCTTATTACTTCCCTTGCCCGTTTGTTTTAATGGTATCCTATCGTTATTTGCAAGTGCCGTTCTAGAATTACCCTTACCGACTGTTGTTCTCCTCTTTCCCTTTCCACCCCATCATACTTAATACAGCCCTCCTTACTACTATCCCTTTTTGTCCTATTAAGTCTTTATAAACCCCCCCACCCCCCTCCTGATGTAAGTGTTTTCCCTTGTGCTATGGACATCATTTTCTATATGGCCTACTGATGAACCATAATCGTCATTAGGTAATAATTTGGGAATACCTTGGGCAATACCTGTGTCAGTAATACCTTTGTCAATACCCATGTAAATGCCCTTGCCAGCTGATCTTTTCCTCCGCCCTTCTCCACTCCCAATATGTTCACTACCCCCATATTTACTGTTCTCACTGTTTGACCCGAAGCTTCTAGCTAAACCCTCCCCCAGGCTTCTAGTTTAAAAGCTCCTCTAACCTTCTAACCATCCTGCCACCCAGCACCGTAGCCCCCTCCTCATTCAGGTGCAATCCATTGTGACAAAAAAGATGGTGCCTGACTGAGAAGTCCAGCCAGTGTTCCAAAAACACAAACCCCTCCTTCCTACACTAGTCTCTAAGCCACACATTTACCTCCCTAATCTCCCTCTGTCTCCCTTGGCTAGTGCGTGGCATTGGTAATATTTCGGAGAAACATGTGCAGAGAGAGTTAGATTTGGGTGGGGTGTGTTCAAACTGAAATCTAAATAGCAGTGTAAAAATAAAGCAGCAAGTATTTACTCTGCATAGACACAATATAACCCACCCAAATCTAACTCTCTCTGCACATGTTATTTCTGGCCCACCTGCAGTGCACCTGGGGGGTCATTCCGAGATGATCGCACGCTGCTACTTTTTGCAGACAGTGCGATCAACTAGACGCCGCCTATGGGGGAGTGTATTTTTGCATAGCAAGGCTGCGATCGCTTGTGCAGCCCTGCTTTGCAAAAAAAGTGTTGTGTAGAACAAGACCAGTGTAAGAGTTACTTACCCTGTGCTATGAATCCAGCGTTGCAGGTCCCGGAATTACGTCAGACATCCGCCCTCCAAAAGCCAGGACACGCCTGCGTTCGCCGCACCACTCCCTGAAAACGGTCAGTTGACACCCACAAATGCCCTCTTCCTGTCAATCTCCTTGCGATTGGCTGTGCGAATGGATTCTTCATTAAATACATCGCCCAGCAACGATCCGCTTTGTAGAAGGGATGTGCACTTGAAATTTTTCGGGTTTTGTGTTTTGGTTTTGGGTTCGGTTCCGCGGCCGTGTTTTGGGTTCGAACGCGTTTTGGCAAAACCTCACCGAATTTTTTTTGTCGGATTCGGGTGTGTTTTGGATTCGGGTGTTTTTTCAAAAAACCCTAAAAAACAGCTTAAATCATAGAATTTGGGGGTCATTTTGATCCCAAAGTATTATTAACCTCAAAAACCATAATTTCCACTCATTTTCAGTCTATTCTGAACACCTCACACCTCACAATATTATTTTTAGTCCTAAAATTTGCACCGAGGTCGCTGGATGACTAAGCTAAGCGACCCAAGTGGCCGACACAAACACCTGGCCCATCTAGGAGTGGCACTGCAGTGTCACGCAGGATGGCCCTTCCAAAAAACACTCCCCAAACAGCACATGACGCAAAGAAAAAAAGAGGCGCAATGAGGTAGCTGTGTGACTAAGCTCAACGACCCAAGTGGCCGACACAAACACCTGGCCCATCTAGGAGTGGCACTGCAGTGTCACGCAGGATGGCCCTTCCAAAAAACACTCACCAAACAGCACATGACGCAAAGAAAAAAAGAGGCGCAGTGAGGTAGCTGTGTGACTAAGCTCAACGACCCAAGTGGCCGACACAAACACCTGGCCCATCTAGGAGTGGCACTGCAGTGTCACGCAGGATGGCCCTTCCAAAAAACACTCCCCAAACAGCACATGACGCAAAGAAAAAAAGAGGCGCAATGAGGTAGCTGTGTGACTAAGCTCAGCGACCCAAGTGGCCGACACAAACACCTGGCCCATCTAGGAGTGGCACTGCAGTGTCACGCAGGATGGCCCTTCCAAAAAACACTCCCCAAACAGCACATGATGCAAAGAAAAAAAGAGGCACAATGAGGTAGCTGTGTGACTAAGCTCAACGACCCAAGTGGCCGACACAAACACCTGGCCCATCTAGGAGTGGCACTGCAGTGTCACGCAGGATGGCCCTTCCAAAAAACACCCCCCAAACAGCACATGACGCAAAGAAAAAAAGAGGCGCAATGAGGTAGCTGTGTGAGTAAGCTAAGCGACCCTAGTGGCCGACACAAACACCTGGCCCATCTAGGAGTGGCACTGCAGTGTCACGCAGGCTGGCCCTTCAAAAAACTACTCCCCAAACAGCACATGACGCAAAGAAAAAAAGAGGCGCAATGAGGTAGCTGTGTGAGTAAGCTAAGCGACCCTAGTGGCCGACACAAACACCTGGCCCATCTAGGAGTGGCACTGCAGTGTCACGCAGGATGGCCCTTCAAAAAACACTCCCCAAACAGCACATGACGCAAAGAAGAAAAAAAAGAGGCGCAATGAGGTAGCTGTGTGAGTAAGCTAAGCGACCCTAGTGGCCGACACAAACACCCGTCCCATCTAGGAGTGGCACTGCAGTGATGCAGGATGGCCCTTCAAAAAAATACTCCCCAAACAGCACATGACGCAAAGAAAAATTAAAGAAAAAAGAGGTGCAAGATGGAATTGTCCTTGGGCCCTCCCACCCACCCTTATGTTGTATAAAGAGGACATGCACACTTTAACCAACCCATCATTTCAGTGACAGGGTCTGCCACACGACTGTGACTGAAATGACGGGTTGGTTTGGACCCCCACCAAAAAAGAAGCAATTAATCTCTCCTTGCACAAACTGGCTCTACAGAGGCAAGATGTCCACCTCATCATCATCCTCCGATATATCACCGTGTACATCCCCCTCCTCACAGATTATCAATTCGTCCCCACTGGAATCCACCATCTCAGCTCCCTGTGTACTTTGTGGAGGCAATTGCTGCTGGTCAATGTCTCCACGGAGGAATTGATTATAATTCATTTTAATGAACATCATCTTCTCCACATTTTCTGGAAGTAACCTCGTACGCCGATTGCTGACAAGGTGAGCGGCGGCACTAAACACTCTTTCGGAGTACACACTTGTGGGAGGGCAACTTAGGTAGAATAAAGCCAGTTTGTGCAAGGGCCTCCAAATTGCCTCTTTTTCCTGCCAGTATAAGGACGGACTGTCTGACGTGCCTACTTGGATGCGGTCACTCATATAATCCTCCACCATTCTTTCAATGGGGAGAGAATCATATGCAGTGCCAGTAGACGACATGTCCGTAATCGTTGGCAGGTCCTTCAGTCCGGACCAGATGTCAGCATCAGCAGTCGCTCCAGACTGCCCTGCATCACCGCCAGCGGGTGGGCACGGAATTCTGAGCCTTTTCCTCGCACCCCCAGTTGCGGGAGAATGTGAAGGAGGAGATGTTGACAGGTCCCGTTCCGCTTGACTTGACAATTTTCTCACCAGCAGGTCTTTGAACCCCAGCAGACTTGTGTCTGCCGGAAAGAGAGATCCAAGGTAGGTTTTAAATCTAGGATCGAGCACGGTGGCCAAAATGTAGTGCTCTGATTTCAACAGATTGACCACCCGTGAATCCTTGTTAAGCGAATTAAGGGCTCCATCCACAAGTCCCACATGCCTAGCGGAATCGCTCTGTGTTAGCTCCTCCTTCAATGTCTCCAGCTTCTTCTGCAAAAGCCTGATGAGGGGAATGACCTGACTCAGGCTGGCAGTGTCTGAACTGACTTCACGTGTGGCAAGTTCAAAAGGTTGCAGAACCTTGCACAACGTTGAAATCATTCTCCACTGCGCTTGAGACAGGTGCATTCCACCTCCTATATCGTGCTCAGTTGTATAGGCTTGAATGGCCTTTTGCTGCTCCTCCAACCTCTGAAGCATATAGAGGGTTGAATTCCACCTCGTTACCACTTCTTGCTTCAGATGATGGATGGGCAGGTTCAGGCGTTTTTGGTGTTGCTCCAGTCTTCTGTACGTGGTGCCTGTACGCCGAAAGTGTCCCGCAATTCTTCTGGCCACCGACAGCATCTCTTGCACGCCCCTCTCGTTTTTTAAATAATTCTGCACCACCAAATTCAAGGTATGTGCAAAACATGGGACGTGCTGGAATTTGCCCAGATTTAATGCACACACAATATTGCTGGCGTTGTCCGATGCCACAAATCCACAGGAGAGTCCAATTGGGGTAAGCCATTCCGCGATGATCTTCCTCAGTTGCCGTAAGAGGTTTTCAGCTGTGTGCGTATTCTGGAAACCGGTGATACAAAGCGTAGCCTGCCTAGGAAAGAGTTGGCGTTTGCGAGATGCTGCTACTGGTGCCGCCGCTGCTGTTCTTGCGGCGGGAGTCCATACATCTACCCAGTGGGCTGTCACAGTCATATAGTCCTGACCCTGCCCTGCTCCACTTGTCCACATGTCCGTGGTTAAGTGGACATTGGGTACAACTGCATTTTTTAGGACACTGGTGAGTCTTTTTCTGAGGTCTGTGTACATTTTCGGTATCGCCTGCCTAGAGAAATGGAACCTAGATGGTATTTGGTACCGGGGACACAGTACCTCCAACAAGTCTCTAGTTGCCTCTGCAGTAATGATGGATACCGGAACCACGTTTCTCACCGCCCAGGATGCCAAGGCCTCAGTTATCCGCTTTGCAGCAGGATGACTGCTGTGATATTTCATCTTCCTCGCAAAGGACTGTTGGACAGTCAATTGCTTGGTGGATGTAGTAAAAGTGGTCTTACGAGTACGACTTCCCCTCTGGGATGACCATCGACTCCCAGCAGCAACAACAGCAGCGCCAGCAGCAGTAGGCGTTACACGCAAGGATGCATCGGAGGAATCCCAGGCAGGAGAGGACTCGTCATAATTGCCAGTGACATGGCCTGCAGGACTATTGACATTCCTGGGGAAGGAGGAAATTGACACTGAGGGAGTTGGTGGGGTGGTTTGCGTGAGCTTGGTTACAAGAGGAAGGGATTTACTGGTCAGTGGACTGCTTCCGCTGTCGCCCAAAGTTTTTGAACTTGTCACTGACTTATTATGAATGCGCTGCAGGTGACGTATAAGGGAGGATGTTCCGAGGTGGTTAACGTCCTTACCCCTACTTATTACAGCTTGACAAAGGCAACACACGGCTTGACAAATGTTGTCCGCATTTCTGTTGAAATACTTCCACACCGAAGAGCTGATTTTTTTGGTATTTTCACCAGGCATGTCAATGGCCATATTCCTCCCACGGACAACAGGTGTCTCCCCGGGTGCCTGACTTAAACAAACCACCTCACCATCAGAATCCTCCTTGTCAATTTCCTCCCCAGCGCCAGCAACACCCATATCCTCCTCATCCTGGTGTACTTCAACACTGACATCTTCAATCTGACTATCAGGAACTGGACTGCGGGTGCTCCTTCCAGCACTTGCAGGGGGCGTGCAAATGGTGGAAGGCGCATGCTCTTCACGTCCAGTGTTGGGAAGGTCAGGCATCGCAACCGACACAATTGGACTCTCCTTGTGGATTTGGGATTTCGAAGAACGCACAGTTCTTTGCTGTGCTTTTGCAAGCTTGAGTCTTTTCATTTTTCTAGCGAGAGGCTGAGTGCTTCCATCCTCATGTGAAGCTGAACCACTAGCCATGAACATAGGCCAGGGCCTCAGCCGTTCCTTGCCACTCTGTGTGGTAAATGGCATATTGGCAAGTTTACGCTTCTCCTCCGACAATTTTATTTTAGATTTTTGAGTCCTTTTTTTACTGATATTTGGTGTTTTGGATTTTACATGCTCTGTACTATGACATTGGGCATCGGCCTTGGCAGACGACGTTGATGGAATTTCATCGTCTCGGCCATGACTAGTGGCAGCAGCTTCAGCACGAGGTGGAAGTGGATCTTGATCTTTCCCTATTTTTGGAACCTCAACATTTTTGTTCTCCATATTTTAATAGGCACAACTAAAAGGCACCTCAGGTAAACAATGGAGATGGATGGATACTAGTATACTTATGGATGACTGCCGACACAGAGGTAGCTACAGCCGTGGACTACCGTACTGTGTCTGCTGCTAATATAGACTGGATGATAATGAGATAAAATTAAAATATATATATATATCACACTAGTACTGCAGCCGGACAGGTATATATTATGTAATGACGGACCTGCTGGACACTGTCTGTCAGCACTGCAGACTCCTAAAGAAAGCTACTAGTATCAAGAAGATAGAAAAAAAAAAACCACGGGTAGGTGGTATACAATTATGGATGGACGAGCGACTGCCGACACAGAGGTAGCTACAGCCGTGGACTACCGTACTGTGTCTGCTGCTAATATAGACTGGATGATAATGAGATAAAATTAAAATATATATATATATATCACACTAGTACTGCAGCCGGACAGGTATATATTATGTAATGACGGACCTGCTGGACACTGTCTGTCAGCACTGCAGACTCCTAAAGTAAGCTACTAGTATCAAGAAGATAGAAAAAAAAAAAACACGGGTAGGTGGTATACAATTATGGATGGACGAGCGACTGCCGACACAGAGGTAGCTACAGCCGTTGACTACCGTACTGTGTCTGCTGCTAATATAGACTGGATGATAATGAGATAAAATTAAAATATATATATATATCACACTAGTACTGCAGCCGGACAGGTATATATTATGTAATGACGGACCTGCTGGACACTGTCTGTCAGCACTGCAGACTCTAAAGTAAGCTACTAGTATCAAGAAGATAGAAAAAAAAAAAACCACGGGTAGGTGGTATACAATTATGGATGGACGAGCGACTGCCGACACAGAGGTAGCTACAGCCGTGGACTACCGTACTGTGTCTGCTGCTAATATAGACTGGATGATAATGAGATAAAATTAAAATATATATATATATATCACACTAGTACTGCAGCCGGACAGGTATATATTATGTAATGACGGACCTGCTGGACACTGTCTGTCAGCACTGCAGACTCCTAAAGTAAGCTACTAGTATCAAGAAGATAGAGAAAAAAAAAAACCACGGGTAGGTGGTATACAATTATGGATGGACGAGCGACTGCCGACACAGAGGTAGCTACAGCCGTGGACTACCGTACTGTGTCTGCAGCTAATATAGACTGGATGATAATGAGATAAAATTAAAATATATATATATATCACACTAGTACTGCAGCCGGACAGGTATATATTATGTAATGACGGACCTGCTGGACACTGTCTGTCAGCACTGCAGACTCCTAAAGTAAGCTACTAGTATCAAGAAGATAGAAAAAAAAAAAACCACGGGTAGGTGGTATACAATTATGGATGGACGAGCGACTGCCGACACAGAGGTAGCTACAGCCGTGGACTACCGTACTGTGTCTGCTGCTAATATAGACTGGATGATAATGAGATAAAATTAAAATATATATATATCACACTAGTACTGCAGCCGGACAGGTATATATTATGTAATGACGGACCTGCTGGACACTGTCTGCAGAATGCGTTTATAAAAACACCACACGACGAGTGTTTAACTTTTTCAGGCAGACAATCACAATATACTGGTGGTCAGCAGACAATCACAATATACTGGTGGTCAGTGGTCACTGGTCAGTCACACTGGCAGTGGCACTCTGGCAGCAAAAGTGTGCACTGTACTTAAAATATGTACTCCTGCTATAACTGCTCCCCAGTCTCCCCCACAATTAAGCTGTGTGAGCAGTGAGCACTCAGCACAGTCAGATAATGATATACAGTATTACATATGATGCAGCACACTGGGCTGAGCACAGATATGGTATGTGACTGTGTCACACTGTGTATCGTTTTTTTTCAGGCAGAGAACGGATTAATTAAACTGGTGGTGGTCACTGGTCACACTATCAGCAAGTAGTACTCCGTCCTAAGCAGACAATCACAATATACTGGTGGTCAGTGTGGTCACTGGTCAGTCACACTGGCAGTGTGGCACTCTGGCAGCAAAAGTGTGCACTGTACTTAAAATATATTATTAATGTACTCCTGCTCTAACTGCTCCCCAGTCTCCCCCACAATTAAGCTGTGTGAGCAGTGAGCACTCAGCACAGTCAGATATACAGTATTACATATGATGATGCAGCACACTGAGGCTGAGCACAGATATGGTATGTGACTGTGTCACACTGTGTATCGTTTTTTTTCAGGCAGAGAACGGATTAATTAAACTGGTGGTCAATGGTCACTGGTCACACTATCAGCAAGTAGTAGTACTCCAGTCCTAATATGCTCCCCAAAATTAGTAAATAGTGTCTCTAACTCTCTACTCTCTTCTCTATAAACGGAGAGGACGCCAGCCACGTCCTCTCCCTATCAATCTCAATGCACGTGTGAAAATGGCGGCGATGCGCGGCTCCTTATATAGAATCCGAGTCTCGCGATAGAATCCGAGCCTCGCGAGAATCCGACAGCGGGATGATGACGTTCGGGCGCGCTCGGGTTAACCGAGCAAGGCGGGAGGATCCGAGCCTGCTCGGCCCCGTGTAAAAAAAGCTGAAGATCGGCGGGTTCGGATTCCGAGAAACCGAACCCGCTCATCACTACTTTGTAGCCATACGACGCGCCTGCGCATTGCAGTGCATGTGCAGTAGTAACCTGTTCACTGCACTGCGAAAAATGGCTGCGAGCGATCAACTCGGAATGACCCCCATGGTTTTGC
Organism: Pseudophryne corroboree; assembly: GCF_028390025.1. Classification (NCBI taxonomy): domain Eukaryota; kingdom Metazoa; phylum Chordata; class Amphibia; order Anura; family Myobatrachidae; genus Pseudophryne; species Pseudophryne corroboree. The sequence goes on from NC_086446.1 coordinate 695,057,157, forward strand.
CCATTAGAGAAAAATGTTGTTTTGCAATCAACCTTGAATTAGGCCCATAGTGTATTGTTTTGAGACATAACAGAAAGATGCACATATACAACGTAATTATCAACACTGCATGTCTGGGCACATTTCTTCTCCCTTTTCAGTTTTAGCTGTAGACATGTAGAATGTTCTATAGTAGGTATAATACTGTCAGAAGATCACTGGAGGTATAAGTAACTGCTGACTGAAATACCAAGGTGGTTGGGGGGTGGTTGGAGGGTAATAGTCATATATCTCATATTTATAGACAACAAAACACACTTCAAAGTGATGAAATGCAAGTTGGGGCTTATAATCACAATTCCCTCTTAGCAGTCCCGGCCAATGCAAATGTTACAATATAGAATTGATCTAATGAATACTCCATTCCAGTGCAACACCACAAATAGCTTTATCCTAACAAGCTCAGCTCTTCACATTTATTAGCAAATGCTGTTTGTCCAATCAAGTGTTCTAACAATCTATCAATGTGCTGGATTTCCTTTCAAACCTCTTTAGATTATTATGGCTGAGAGTCTTCGGTGGCAATGCCAGCATGAAAGGAATCTAGTGTGATCTAGTCCCATAATAGAGCTACTGAGAAACTTTCGACAAATAATTCTGTACTGTACAACCAAGCGAACAGTCCAGCTGTACTACAGAGATCTCTCTCAGACATCCAAAAGAGTAGGCCTGCTAGACTTTGGGGAGCTTTCCTGGACACCCAAGAGAATAGGCCAGATTAATTTCAAGGATCTCTCCTTGACTCCAGTGAGAGTAGGCTGGTTGAACTTTGAGGGTCTCTCTGGGACTACTAAGAGAGTAAGCATATTGCCCAATTCCAGAATGAAATGGATGATTTGGGCTCTTGATGATGCGATTCAAATTGAATTGCGTTATGATGGCCTCATCCCCACTTTACAGTGCCACTAATGTCACACTCTAAAATGTACCCCCCAAATGTCTGCCCCCTCACAGAGCCTAGAATTTAAATGTCAGCAAGTATGCAGTGAGATGTCAGCAAGTATGCAGTGAGAGAGTCAGCTTTAGGGACAGTTTTAAGATGTGATGTGACTGTGATTAAGCTACTAAGAATTGTACGGGAAAGGATGCAACAAAGGTGACTCATTGCTTTATCAGAGAGATAGTCAGGAGCCCAGTACATTGTACATTGTCGGCTGTTGATGTACTGTGCTACCAGGCCTGTGCCAGCCCACAGACTTTCCATTGTTACTGAACCTACATGTTGGGGAGCGCCTGTCAGGGTAACTGCCCACTGTATCCTGGGATAAAAGAACAAGGGAGCCGATTCTGAGTTAGGAGCAAAGCAAAAGAAAAGGAGTAACTTTGCATCTGGACAGACCAAATACACTACAAGTGGACACACTCCTCCCAAATCTAAAGCTGGGTACACACTAGGCAAGGATCGGACATCGTCTAGTGTGTGCAAACTACTGCTCACTCCCATGGGTCATTTGCCGGTATAGGCAAATGCAGGGGGTTTCCAGTTGACCGGAAACCCCCCTCCAAGCCGATTCTCAAATCATGACCACAATAGCTATATTGTACAATATGATTTTACTAGTGCTGAGGCCACAACATGCAGTGTACGGGATGGAACTAAGCTGTTGAACATACTCACAGCCAGCAGCTTTTCCTACCAAGTATGTTGTGTGTGTGTGGAACTGATCACTCCATTAGTGCACCAGACCAAACTGAACTTCCATAGGCTGACCACACTGTAAAATGAAGCATCTGTAAACCCCCCTCTAAAATCCTGCATTTGCCCTGGCAGGGTCGTCCAATTGGGCATGCTTCACGAACGATAGAATGACAAAGCAAACAACGGCATACAGGTGAATGTGAACGCTATATTGTGTGATTGCTCAGTGTGTACAGGACAGCAGATGTAACACTACACTGGTCGTCTCATCAGCCAGTCTCACATATCGTTTAGTGTGTCCCCGGCTTTAACCTCTCTGTAAATTTTAATTCTGTCCCCTCTGCAGTGCAACATGATTTTATCAAGGTGCAAATGCCTCCTGTTTTGCTTTACTCCCAACTCTGAATTAGCTACAATATGTTAGCCCCCTCTGTATATAGGCAAAAGGTACACCGTAATGCGTTCCACATCATTTTTATCATCATACTGTGAAATGGATATATAAAATTAAATTAAAAATATATACATGTTCTGAACTCTATTGGAATTCTAGCAAATTTCTCATTTCAAGGGAGGATGAAAACTAATTATCTTAATGTTCTCGTCAACCAGGTGCGAAGACAAACAAATAACTGTGCTCAATAGCACAATTGCATGCTGCAGAAAAATTATAAAAAGCCTGGGAATCACTTAAGTAATGAAGGAATATGCATCTGTTATTGTGCTGCAATGTGATAGTATTTAATTGTGGGAACGAGCTACACAAGCAACGTGTATCAAGTTGGAAATCAATATTATAACCTCAGTATATCTTTATTGCTTGTCTTAGTCATTACTGCAGACATCTGAAGGAAGCAGTGCAGATGTAGAATGTTTAATTTATCAAGATGTTCTCGGGGCTGACTATATCCCCGTTACAACCATATAATCTTAGCGCAGCGTCTGCCAAAACAAGACTATTACATCCAAGTTAAAAAGGCATAAAAAGCCTGTTTAACTGTGCAAGCAAATAGCTTTAGGCTACGCCAATGAAAGACTACCAGATAAATGAAAAACTGATATTCACATTCCACCTAAACATAAAAAAACATATTAATAACATTGAATGTCGAAATCACAAAATCCTTTTTTTTGAAACATGTTACAATATTATTATATTTCAAACTACCCCCACAGATTTAAGATAAGCTAATTGTGATTGTGGTGCTAATTTAAAACCTCTTCATGCCCTGAAATTTTGGATTTGCCCAAACAAGATTGCAGTGTAAAGAGCAATGGATTATGCTGGCGCTATACGAGTAACTGTTAATAATTGAATAAAATAAATAAAAACGGGTGAGCACCACAGTCATCTGGAGTTCAGCAAATCATTTTGGAGAAAGCTCAACAAGGAGCTGGGGAGAAAGTCCAGTAGGGTGTACAGGAGAGGGTCAGTGGGAGGCTGTTGTTGTTTCTGCAAGAGTAAGGGAACCTGAGATAGGAGCAATTGTAGGTGATCAAGAGGTACAGTATGTCCCAAGAAGACTGGATTCTGCCAGAAATTAGCTCAAGAGTCATGTATTAAAGAGAGAGATGCAAGCCCAGACCTTGGGCAAGTTAGAAATACTGTAGAAAGTATTGCTTATTGAGAGTGATTGCCTAGCAATCACTGATTGGGGAGTGAGGTAGGCAGTAGAGCCTAGTTGGGAGGCAGGTACTAATTACTGGAGCCCAGGCTTAATCATAGTGCCCAGTTATTGTCTGGACTAGCTACTGATGGGAACAAATGCTCATCTTTACAGTTCAAACACCATATTTTTCATTGTTCATTTTAAGATAGGATGTGACCAGACCCTCTCAGTATCACTCAGGTTTGCTGTATGTCTTGCTGATCATAAGTATGATACAGCGTTTCCCAAACTAGGAGTGCAGGGGAGGTGAAATGTAGCCTCCTATGATGCCACAACAATGACTACAAACTTACTCCATGAGTTAGTGTAGTCGTGACCCCTCTGGTTGACATGCATTTTTCCACCAGTACCAGGGCATCCTTAGATGTTTTGGTGGCCCTGTGTGCAACATAGGAGTGGGTGTGATCATTAACTCGACACTGAAAAGGTCAACAGTTGACACCAAAAGGTCGACATGAACAAAGTAAATATGGACAAAAGGTCGACATGGTCAAAAGGTCGATGCGGAAAAGGTTGACACATGAAACGGTTGACATGAGGGTTTTTTTAAATGTTTTTTGGTCTTTACTCCACACAAACCACCGTTAACCCCAATAAGTGTGCCGCATCTGCTGGCGTGAGCTTGCTCCGATACCAATGCACTCGGCACAGGTTACTTACTATTCCCAATCGTAGTCCTCGTGGATGTTGAAGTATGAAAAAGTTGAAAAAAAAGAAAAATATAGTTAAAAACTCATGTCAACTGTATGCTGTGTCGACCATTGTCATGTCGACCTTTTGATCACTTTTACCCCATACATGTCGATTAGCGGTCAACCTATTGACTGTAGACCTTTTTACTGTCAACCTAAAGACCAGATAGCATAGGAGCTAAGGAGACTCTTGATTTGCAAAAGAAACTAATTTCTACAGTGGCCAGTTCGATTTTGGATACATTTTTGTGAATCTTAAAAATCAACTGAAATCGATTCTATTGAAACTGAAAAATCCATTAAAAAAAATCCCTCATTTGCAAAAAATCGATTTTGCATTTGATTTTCAAATAGAATTCGATTTTGAATCATTTTTAGAAGGGATTTTGTGTTGAGATTATGAAATCTCTTCCAAAATTGAACCTGAAATCCACATTAAAATCGAACAGAACTCCCTCATTGCTTCCTGTTGGTCAGTACAAATGTATCACATGCACACTAATTAAAAGGGAAGCTCTCTCTTTACACTGTTTTATACATGAAAACCTAACTAATGATTAAAATTTTGTGGGGGGTTTTATTTAAAAAATGAATAATGCTGAAATAGTTGGCAATAAATTTAGCACTAATCTGCCTTCCTCCCTGCCTTCCACTTTCTGTGCTCGCACATATACGATCCCTTACACTGACATGCGGGGGAGCGCCCAGCACAGGGCAAGTCTGCCCCGCATGCCAGATCCTGCTCCCCACCCCCCCGCACACATGCAAAAGCATCGCACTGCATCAATGCTTTCACATGTTTTGGGTAGCCCTCTGCCAACACAGCCTAGCTGTGAAGGGAAGCAGCTATCCGCCATGTTTCAAGTACAGTTGCTATTACACACAGAATATGCTGCATATCAAGCTGGAGCTTGTGCATCCTACTCGCATAGTTTTGTTTCTAAAACGAAACGATCCAGATAGGACGCAAAAGCAGCTCCTGCTATATTCTGTGTGTAATACCAGCTGTATCTGCATACAAAAGGTTATGCTACAGTGTATTCCAGCCAAACACTGTAACAAAATTTGGTATGCTGATACAGTCATAATTACATACATAATACTATGCTGCATATTATTTAAATCAGCATAAGCTTGGATCTGATACACAGAAGCCAGGAAATAGACACACGCCATTACATTGGCTGAGTCCTGGTAAATAGATGCACATTTGCTCCCATTACATCCCGGCAATAGTATTAATAGTTAACCGCTAAGATCACGGACGTAGAACTTAAATATCTGGACTCACCGCTTATAGTGATGGGTGACTTCAATAGCACAAATCTGAGCCAGGAGTTACCGAAGTACAAGTAGCAAGTCAAATGCCCAATGATGGAAGTGTGCACCCTGGATCACTGCTACACTACCATCAAGACTGCTTACCGGTCTATCCCTCGCGCAGCCCTAGGCCTTTTTGACTAGTGCCTAGTTCACCTTCTTCCAACCTACATCCAGAAGTTGAAGTGGGCAAAGCCTGTGGTCAAGTCCGTTAAAAGCTGAACAAGTGAAGCAAAGTTGAAGCTTCGGGCCTGTTTTGACTGTATAGACTGGATGGTCTTTGAAACCTCTGCTACTGATCTAGACAATCTTGCTGACATAGTGACATCCTACATCAGCTTTTGTGAGGACATGTGTGTACCAACTAAAACATTCTGCATCTTTAATAACAATAAGCTGTGGTTCAGCGCTCAGCTGAAAAAGTTCCATCGGGCCAAAGAGCAGGCCTATAACATCGGGGACAGGGCTTAGTACAAATTGGGCAGAAACTCCCTGACTCGTGAAATAAGGCTGGTGAAAAAGCAGTTCTCCAACAAGCTGACAAACAACCTTTCAGCTAATGACCCTGTGTCAGTTTGGAGAAGCATGCAAGTCATGACTAATTACAAGAAAACCACTAATCTGACTGTCATGCACCAAAAATTGGTTGACGAGCTGAATAACTTTTATTGTAGATTTTAGAAGGGAGCCTCCAGTTTTAGACCTTCCCCTGATTTGTGCGAAGATGCTCATTCTCAGGCACTGATGGTGGGCTTAGGAGAGGTAGTAGATATGTTTAAAAGGGTCAAGCATAGGAAAGCCACAGGTCCGGGTGGCGTGTCACCAACTGCTCAGAAGATATGTACTGTTCAGCTTGCCCCCATCTTCACTACGATCTTTAACACCTCACTGGAGACGTGTAAGATCCCCTCCTGCTGTAAATGGTCAATAATTGTCCCGGTTCCCAAGAACTCAACTGCAAAGGATCTAAACGACTACAGGGCAATTGCATTAACATCTGTGGCTATGAAAGCGTTTGGTGCTGAACCACCTGAAATAAGTGACTAACACTCATCTGGATCCCTTGCAGTGTGTCTATCGCGTGAACAGGAGTGTCGAGGATGCAGTCAATCTGGGGCTGCACTATATTCTACAGCAACTGGACCATCCAGGCACCTATGCAAGGGTTTTATTTGTTGAATTTAGCTGAGCATGTAATACAATCATCCCCTGTATCTTGCAGCTCAATCTTCTCTCCTTAGGGGTGTCCGAATTAACGTGCTCCTGGATTGTAGATTTCCTGACAGCGAGGACACAGGTGGTGAAAGTAGGGAAGTTTTCATCTGGAGTACGCTTAGTTCAGGGCCCCCAAGGATGTGTTCTTTCCCCCCTGCTCTTTTCCCTATACACCAATGACTGTATCTCGGCCGAACAATCGGTAAAAATCATAACATTCGCTGACAACACCACCATCATTGGTCTAATCAAAGTCGGAGACAAGTCTGCTTATAGACGCGAGGTGGATCGGCTAAAACAGTGGTGCAGCAAGAACAACCTTGACCTAAATCCCCTCAAAACGGTCCATGACCTTAAATGGGGGCTAAATATAGGCTCCATTGTTAACAGCTGTTGTTCTTTCTGAGGCAACTCAGGATATTTAAAATCTCACAGAAGCTGTTGATCATCTTCTACACAGCTATCGTGGAGTCTGTTCTATGCTCCTCAATTACAGTATGGTATGGAGCTGCCAATGCGTGTAAAAGACAGAGGTTGCAGAGGGTGGTGAGGACTGCAGAAAAGATAGTTGGAGCCATCCTCCCCTCTGTTCAGGACCTTTACTTGTCCAGAGTCAACAAGCATGCAGGGAACAATCGTAGCAGACGAGCTGCACCCTGGCCACGACCTGTTTGAAATGCTTCCATCAGGCAGGCGTTACAGGTCCATTCTCACCAAGTTGACCAGAACCAAAAAAAAAGTGTCTTCCCGCTAGCTGTTCATTTACTAAATTATGTCTAACATGTCTGGCGTAATGAACTGAGATGCAATTGTACACAGCGTTCTTGTAGTACTGTATGTCATGTGTGTATGTATGCTATGTTATGTATTATGTGATGTATTTCCCTTTTATGCTGTTATTTGGCAATGCATTGTAAACCGCAAACAATTCCTAGTATACTGTCATGAACACCATGTCACACGGGAGCCGGGACTTACCCGTCCATGCTCTGTGGCCGGGCTCTCTCTTGCGCCGATGCAGCAGCGGGTGGCAGGAGCGGGCAGCCGGGGGTCAGCAGCGGGACGTTCGGCAGTCAGGAGGAGGGGGTGATGGGCAGCGGTAGAGGCACACAGTGGTGCCGGGATCAGCATGCCACCATATTGATTGGCCATATGAACTGAACTGCCAATCAGGAGGCAAAACCTAGGCAGCACCAGGGTGGCCAATCCCATGGGAGAGCAGGGTATTTCTGGGTCCAACTTTTTGCATTCACATGCCAGTGCAACGTCTGCCGCAGCTAGTCTGCAAGCTTCTGAATCTTAGAACCTGGTTCCTATCCTGTATCCTACAGATCCACTTCAGGCATCCAATCTGTTTGTCTCCGCACCCCCAGATTTGAAGCTAAGTCTCCTTGTGCTCAGAAGTTGTCTCGTCCCACGTCGGCCCTGACCTGCTGCCCGCTAACTCATGCCAGCCAATGAGAATCCAGACCCGACACGGATCACAGTATTCTGGTTTCCATGCCCGCTCCTGTTTGGAGACAGTCCAGCACAAGTCCTAAGGGCTACCCTCTTTTATTCTTCTTTAACAAACTTCTCCAGTCTTGATTATGGTTCCGGTATGAATGTTTGACAATGTTAAGGTCGACACTCATTAGGTCGACCACTATTGGTCGACATTGACATGGTCGACATGGTCAAATGGTCGACGCGTGAAAATGGTTGGCACATGTAATGTCGACACATGAAAAGGTTGACTTGAGTTTTTTAACTTTTTTTGGTGTTTTCTGCGTAAAGTGACGGGGAACCCCAATTAGTGCACAGGTTACCATTCCCAATCGTAGTCCAAAAATGTGAAAAACTCATGTTGACCTTTTAATGTGTCGACCTTGATTGTGTCGACCATTTCACGTCTTGACCATTTGTCCATGTCGACCATGTCAATGTCGACCATTAGTGGTCGACCTAATGAGTGTCGACCTTAACATTGTCAACCATCTGAACGGATACCCTTGAATATTGCTTCACTACATGCAAAGGAACTTTATCCAGCCAGCCCACTTCCATCCAGGAGAGTCTGTTCCTCTAACCCACAGGTTCTCAAAGTCGGTCCTCAGGACCCCACACAGTGCATGTTTTGCAGGTAACCCAGCAGGTGCACAGGTGTATTAATTACTCACTGACACATTTTAAAAGGTCCACAGGTGGAGCTAATTATTTCACTTGTGATTCTGTGTGGAGACCAGCAAAACATGCACTGTGTGGGGTCCTGACCGACTTTGAGAACCTGTGCTCTAACCAAATCCAGTTTGGGAATATCAGTTCCAGCTAGTACTTCCGTGACATTTACGTGAGTATACCTGGCCAATAAAGTCGATTCTGATTCTTATTGTTTTTATTTGGCTTTGAGAAAGAAATACTACATCCTGTTTATGCTTATACTTGCCATATTGACACATCAAGAATACCCTCTGCTAAACGTACTACAGTAGGATAAAGAATTATACCAATCATTTAAAAATAATTAACTAAATAAAGCAAAAATAATTAAACCAATTAAGTCTCATAACTTAATTTAAAATTTTAAAATAGCAACAAAAAAAGAACATGGAAAAGACTTATTACAACAGAAATTCATTTCCTTAGATGCATCCAACTGGTAATAATACAATAAGGAACTACATTGTTTCCAAATATATACAGCATCTTGCTATGAAATGAGATATTATAAGGGGATCTTAAAGACTGTAATGCTATAGGCATTTTCCGAATGACTATAAGGAAAAATATTAATTTGCAGATAATTATTATTGTATGCTATTCTTGGGAGATAATTTTATAAGAATAAAGTTTTAGAAACCATTTTACATTTTGTAATAGAATTTCTCAAATTGACTTATACATTTTCTTACATAATCTTTAGTTTGAGCTATTGTTGAAATGTCTGTGATCCTTTTCAATACAAAACCATTTGGAGCATATTCCGTTTTAATAAGTGATACCTTTATTTATACAGCAATGGGAGGTGCCTTATACTGTGGAACCACAGTAGACTGATCATCGAATACATGACTTTCTAGTCATCTAGTCAATGGTAATGTATACAGTATGTGTTACACTGGAACTGCAGGAGTTAACAGATACTGAAAAAGTTTAAAAGCCATTCAGTCTTATCACTGAGTGGGGGAGTTTCTGGTCTCAGCCAGTTTTCTTCCACATGTAGGGGGGAGGGCAGGAAGGGAGAAAAACAAAGGACAGATGTAGAGAAGCAGATGAGCAGTGTGCTGGACTGAGATGGAGGGCACAAACAAGTGTTCAGGAGGAAAGCCAGTGCTGGAACTGTGAGACAGGGTAAAGTGGGTTCCATGGTCCCTGGCATTATGGAGAGAAGAGCAGCGTGTGGGTGTTGCTATGAAGAGAGAGACCATATCTGCAGTGTAGTATGGGAGCCTGCAGCTTCAGTGAGAGAGAGAGAGAGACCGCAGTTCGAGAGCAGCAGTTTGCAGAGTCCAGTGAAAGGAACCAAGGGGGATCCCCACCTTTAGGGTTACCCTAGAAGAATTATGCCATGTGTGAGTCTAGGGAGAGGATGTATCTGGGTGAGTGGTTGTAAGCCACGCAGCACGTTTAAAGATCCCCCATTCACTAGAGTCCTTGTTGTATCCTGTTTAGATAGGCTGTGAAAATACCCAGCGAATAGGGGGGGTAAACACACTGAAGAGAGTCCCAGTTTGCTGCTGTAGCACTACTGGTCCCAGGATATACTGGTATCTTCTGCTGTTCACCATTTATGCTGCTGCAGTGAAGTGCTGTATTGGAAGAGGTATCCTAATGTTGTCTGATGTAACCGATACAAATAGTGTGCTGAAAGAGAGGAGCAAGTGTTCAAATGTTGTCCCTGCTATTACCCTATATTTGTCTTTTAAAGAAACTGTTATGCTGTTTTTAATGAGATGGCCTGGCACCCAATTCTTTCTGGGCTGCAGTGGCACCTGTAGTCCACTACCACAATGCGCATATGTAATTAAACTCCTGAGTATTCAGGGGACCCTCTGGTACCTGTGCCTCAGTCATGACCAGCCAGACCAGAGTAAGTGTGTGAAATATATTAACTGTGACAATGCAGGCGTATCTGCCATACCCAGTACCAGGGGTGGTTTTACATACATACTTTAGCACAAGTTGAACACTATGGACTAAATATACTCAACAGTATTTTTTTTTTAAACTGGCAGGATATCATTATGTTCCTGGTGGTTTTCAGCCCAGTCTATTTCCAAATGGCCGTAATCTTGATGTCCATGCATATTCACTGTTATGCATGGAGCAGAGCATTGAGTGGAGCATACAGATTACCTACCGGTGACTGTATGTGTGTGGCTGTAAAGGGTGCAAGCAGCACCAGCAGGGGCGGATTTGGGGGTGAGGGCGCCCCTAGGCACAACAGTAATGGCCGCCCCCTGCCTGCCTAATTTTATTATTTTTATTGATTGGTACTAAGATCTCATTTGATAATAGCCAATTAAATAGAATGATAAGAAAAAATCCACTAACTATGACATTATTTTTGTTTTGAATTAAGTATGCATATTTACTAAGTAGGACAGCTGATGGGAGCAGTACTGTATGTGCATGTCTTACCCATGTTTACACTCCATTCAAGATTGAATATGGTAAAGTACTGTTGAAATATTATGCAGTTACTGATACTTTTTGAGCTGACAGTACCAACACAGGCATCCAAGTGCTGCCCCCAAACAAGTGCCGCCCCTAGGCACCTGTGGTTATAGCATTGTGGATCATAGGTAAATGTAGGGTCTCGCTGAGGTAAGTGGAATCCATATCCCACTGTGGTGCAGTGCAAGCGTAGGTATATCACGATAGCACTGTGCATGTGCAGAAGTACAGGCGACTTCAACACACTGAAGGACAAAGACTGAGTCTGTCAGCAGCCCGACACAGAATGGATCAATGGCCGGGTGTCCACCTATGTGATGGATGATCAGCTAATCAGGAGCATCTCATCTGTCACTCATGAGCAGGGCCGGACTGGCCATCTGGCACTTCTGGCAAATGCCAGAAGGGCCGATGGCCACGTGGGCCGGTCCAGCGGTCACTGAGACGCGCTGCCGCTCAGTCCGGCGGCAGCGCGTCTCAGCTGTCAGGATTGGAGAGCTGTGAGGACTGGGGTGAGAGCGCCGGGCGCCCGCCAGCACGGCTGTGTCTGGCGCGGCGCGTATAGCGGACTTCAAAGCAGCCGCCGGTTCGTGAGCCAATCAGAGCTCGCGGACCGGCAGCCAATCAGAAGCCGCCGGTCCGCGAGCTCTGATTGGCTCACGAACCGGCGGCTGGTTTGAACGCTATACGCTGCCGCGTCAGACACAGCGGGCAGCTGGCGGGCGCCCGGCGCTCTCACCCCCGTCCCTCACAGCCCGGAGGAGGAGGAGCAGCAGCAGCAGCAGTGCAGCAGCGGTAATAGCTGCAGCACTGGCTGCTGTGGGGGCAATTGTATACCTGGCACTGTGGGGGCAATTGGCTGGCACTGTGGGGCATTTGTATACCTGGCACTGTGGGGGCATCTGTATACATGGCACTGTGGGGGCATCTGTATACCTTGCACTGTGGGGGCATCTGTATATCTGGCACTGTGGGGGCATTTGTATACCTTGCACTGTGGGGGCATTTGTATACCTGGCACTGTGGGGGCATTTGTATACCTTGCACTGTGGGGGCATTTGTATACCTGGCACTGTGGGGGCATTTGTATACCTGGCACTGTGGGGGCAATTGTTTACCTGGCACTGTGGGGGCAATTGTTTACCTGGCACTGTGGTGGCATTTGTATACCTGGCACTGTGGGGGCAATTGGCTGGCACTGTGGGGCATTTGTATACCTGGCACTGTGGGGGCAATTGTTTACCTGGCACTGTGGGGGCATCTGTATACATGGCACTGTGGGGGCATCTGTATACCTGGCACTGTGGGGGCATCTGTATATCTGGCACTGTGGGGGCATTTGTATACCTTGCACTGTGGAGGCATTTGTATACCTGGCACTGTGGGGGCATTTGTGGATCTGGCACTGTGGGGGCATTTGTATACCTGGCACTGTGGGGGCAATTGTTTACCTAGCACTGTGGGGGCAATTGTTTACCTGGCACTGTGAGGGCAATTGTTTACCTGGCACTGTGGGGGCATTTGTATACCTGGCACTGCACTATCGGGGGCATATAATGTAAATTTCGGCTCATACCGGGTGCTGTAATGTGAATTTTGGCTCATACTGTGTGGTATAATGTGAAAGGGGCAGCAGTACTAGATAGTATAAGGGGTCCTACTATTGTGGTGCATAATGCGTATAAGGGGTGTATAGTGTGGTAAACTACACTGAAGACCACGCCCCCTTTTGAGTGACAACGCCCCCTTTTGAGTGACCACGCCCCCTTTTCCGAAGCGCGCGTGCTTAATTACAAACCTCACATTTCCATACCCCCACTTAAAAATTTCCACTTCAACCACTGGTTGAGTATATTTTAATAGAGAATGATGTACGCCTGTATGTTGTTAGAATATTAATTATATTTGTAAGAACATAGACTAATAAGTGGGAGGAGTCAGGAATAGTAAGGGGAGGAGTCACAGAGGTGGGCCTGTGTGCTTCAAAAATGCCAGGGCCTATTTTTAGTCCCAGTCCGGCCCTGCTCATGAGACACCTCTCCATACATTGGCTTGGCCCTTAGAATTAAGTGTCCAACTTGCTGTAGGATGCAATGGTGAATACTAAAGCTCAGCTCAATCACTAGGCCCCCATACTACAGTGTACAGTATGTGAAAAAAAACCTGTGGAATGCTCTCTCACATGGTCTGGTATACTTCAGAATGATTGTATAAAGCATTGAACACCAACCTAGAAAATAATAGACATGGCTCCATTCATTGTTAAACATTATGGGTGTGAGATATATCAAGTCTTGGAGAGAAATAAAGTACCAACCAAGTGTTATTTTTCAAGCACAGCAAATTCTTTTTATACTCAACTAACCCTCTCACCACGGATTAAAACTGGTAGCTGACTGGATCATTTAGCCCACCAAGAACTTTTTACTAGAGATGTGCTGCGGAAACTTTTCCGGGTTTTGTGTTTTGGTTTTGGATCTGGATCTCTGCTTGTGTTTTGGATCTGGATTGGTTTTGCCAAAACCACCCTTTCGGGTTTTGGTTTTGGATCTGGATGATTTTTTTAAAAAAAACATAAAAACAGCTAAAATCACAGAATTTGGGGGTAATTTTGATCCTACGGTATTACTAACCTCAATAACATTCATTTCCACTCATTTCCAGTCTATTCTGAACACCTCACACCATTGTTTTTAGGCCAAAAGGTTGCACCAAGGTCGCTGGATGACTAAGCTAAGCAACAAAAGTGGGCGGCACAAACACCTGGCCCATCTAGGAGTGGCACTGCAGTGGCAGATAGGATGGCAGTTTTAAAAACTAGGCCTCAAAGAGCACATAATGCAAAGAAAAAAGAGGTGCAAGATGAAATTGACCTTGGGCCCTTCCACCCTCCCTTATGTTGTATACTTAACAAACCAGTCACACACTTGACCACTTTAACAAACCAGTCATTTCAGCATCATGGTCTGCCACACGACTGTGGCTGAAATGATTGGATTGTTTTGGCCCCCACCAAAAAATAAGCAATTAATCTCTCTTTGCACAAACTAGCTCTACAGAGGCAAGATGTCCTCATCCTCATCCACCGATTCCTCACCCCTTTCAGTATACAACCTCATCCTCACAAAGTATTAATTCGCCCCCATTGGAATCCACCATCACAGGTCCCTGTGTACTTTCTGAAGGCAATTGCTGGTAAAGGTCTTCCTGGAAGAGTTTATCATTCATTTTGATGAACATCATCTTCTCCGCATTTTGTGGAAGTAACCTCCTAGCCGATCTCTGACAAGGTTAACGGCTGTACTAAACACTCTTTCGGAGTACACATTGGAGGGGATGGGGGGCAACTTAGGTAAAATAAAGCCAGTTTGTGCAAGGGCCTCCAAATTGCCTACTTTTGCTGCCAGTATACATACGGACTGTCTGACATGCCTACTTGGATGCTGTCACCCATATAATCCTCCACCATTCTTTCAATGGTGACAGAATCATATGCAGTGACAGTAGACATGTCAGTAATGGTTGGCAGCTCTTTCAGTGCAGACCAAATGTTAACAATTGTTCCTGACTGCCCTGCATCACCACCAGCATGGGGGATAGGAAATTGTATCCCTTTCCTTACAGCCCCAGTTGCGGGAGAAAATGGAGGAGGAGCTGTTGACAGGTCACGTTTCACTTGAGTTGACAATTTTCTCACCAGCAGGTCTTTGCACCTCTGCAGACTTGTGTCTGTCGGAAAGAGAGATGCAACATAGGCTTTAAACCTAGGATCGAGCACGGTGACCAAAATGTAATGCTCTGATTTCAACAGATTGACCACCCTTGAATCCTGGCAAAGCGAATGAAGGGCTCCATCCACAAGTCCCACATACTTAGCGGAATCGCTCTGTCTTAGCTCCTCCTTCAATTTCTCCAGCTGCTTCTGCAAAAGCCTGATGAGGGGAATGACCTGACTCAAGCTGGCAGTGTCTGAATTGACTTCACGTGTGGCAAGTTCGAAGGGTTGAAGAACCTTGCACAATACAGAAATCATTCACCACTGCGCTTGAGTCAGGTGCATTCCCCCTCCTATGTCTATATTGTAGGTGGATGTATAGGCTTGAATGGCCTTTTACTGCTCCTCCATCTTCTGAAGCATATAGAGTGTTGAATTCTACCTCGTTACCACTTCTTGCTTCAGGTGATGGCAGGACAAGTTCATGAGTGTTTGCTGGCGCTCCAGTCTTCGGCACGCAGTCGCTGAATGTTGAAAGTGGCCCGCAATTTTTCGGGCCACCGACAGCATCTCTTGCATGCCCCTGTCATTTAAAAAAAAATTCTGCATCACCAAATTAATTGTATGTGCAAAACATGGGACAAGCTGGAATTTTCCCAGATGTAATGCACACGCAATATTGGTGGCATTGTCAGGTATCACAAATCCCCAGGAGAGTCTAAGTGGGGCAAGCCATTGTGTGATGATGTCCCTCGGTTTCCATAAGAGGTTGTCAGTGGTGTGCCACTTACGGAAACCTGTGATACACAGCGTAGCTTGCCTAGGAACGAGTTGGCGTTTGTGAGATGCTGCTACTGGTGCCGCTGCTATTATTGCTGCCGGAGGCAATATGTCTACCCAGTGGGCTGTCACAGTCATGTAGTCCTTAGTTTGCCCTGCTCCACTTGTCCACATGTTCGTGGTTAAGTGGACATTGGGTACAACCGCATTTTTCAGGACACTGAGGACACTTTTCTTAATGTCCCTGTACAGTCCAGGAATCGCTTCCCTAGTGAAGTGGAATCTAGACTGGATTTGGTACCGGGGACACAGTACGTCCTTCAGCTGTCTAAATCCCACTACACTAATGGTGGATACCGGATGCACATCTAACACCAAATAGTTGTTATGGCCTCAGTAACCTGCTTTGCAACAGGGTGACTGCTGTCATGTTTCATCTTCCTCGCAAAGGACTGTTGTACAGTCAAATACTTAGCTGAAGTAGTACAAGTGGTCTTCCAACTTCCTTTCTGGGATGACGATCGACACCCAGCAGCAAAAACTGCAGCAGCAGCAGCAGTAGGAGTACCACTCAAGGATCCTCCAGAGGAATCGCGGTTAGGAGAGGACTTGTCAGTCATGCCAGTGACATGAACTGCAGGACTACTTACGTTCCTGACTGAGGAGGAAATTGACGTTGAGGGAGTTGGTGGTGTGGCTTTCAGGAGCTTGGGTACAACAGGAAGAAGAGATTTCGGTGTCAGTGGACTGCTTATGCTCTTACCCAAACTTTCTGAACTTGACAATGACATCTGATGAATGTGCTTCAGGTGACGAATAAGGGACGATGTTCCTAGGTGGTTAACATCCTTACCCCTCCTTATTATAGATTGACAAAGGAAACACACGGCTTGACACCTGTTGTCCGGATTTGTGGATAAATAATTCTACACCGAAGAGGTGGCTTTTTTGCTATTTTGCCCAGGCATAACAATGGGCTTCTTCATCCCATGGACACCAACTGTCTCCACTGGTGCCTTATTCAAACAAACCACATCACCATCAGAATCATCATCGTCAACTTCCTCCTCATTGCCAGCTACACCAATATCCTCCTCATCCTGGTGTACGTCTACAATGACATCCTCAATCTCAGTATCAGCAATTGGACTGGCGATGCTCCTCCCAGCACTTGCAGGGGGCGTGCAAATGGTGGTAGGAGCCTCTTCTTTCCATACAGTCTTGGGAAGGTCAGGCCTAGACATCGTAACCGCGGACACACTTGGACTCTCTTTGGGGATTTGTGATATCTCTGAACGCACAGTTGTTTTTTCCTGTGCTTTAACAAGCTTAATTTTTAAAATTTTTCAAGAGGGAGAAGGGATTCCATCCTCATGAGAAGCTGAGCCACCAGTTATGAACATACTCTAAGGCCTTAGCCTTTCCTTGCCACTTCGTATCGTGAATGGCATATTGCCAATTTTATGTTTCTCATCAGAAAATGTATTTTTTTCTGATTATTATTTTTGGCTTCTTAGATTGTACATGCTCTCTATGATATTGGACATCGGCCTTTGCAGATGACGTGATGGAATTGCATCGTATATGTCATGAATGGTGACAGCAGCAGCTTTAGCACTAGTAATAGTAACTGGAACTGATTCCTGATCTTCCACTATTTTTTCCTCCAAATTGTTCTCCATTTCACAGGACAGCTCCCCTTTATTATTACAGCACAGTGCCCCTTTATTTCACAGCACCCCTGTATTCTTATATACAGGGCCAGCTTTTAGTTTAACAACAGCATTCCTGTATTTTTACAGCATACAGGATCAGTGTGCTTTTATTTTAACAACAGCACCCCTGAATTTATACAGTATACAGGGCCAATGTAATATTATTTTAACAGCAGCACCCCTGTATTTTTATAGCATACAGGAAAAATTTACTTTTATTTTAACAACAGCACTCCTGTATTTTTGCAGCATAGAGGATCAGTGTGCTTTTATTTTAACAACAGCACCCCTGAATTTATACAGAATACAGGGCCAGCATAATATTATTTTAACAGCAGCACCCCTTTATTTTTACAGCATACAGGAAAAATGTACTTTTATTATAACAGCAGCACCCCTGAATTTTTACAGCATATAGGGCCAGTGTGCTTATATTTTAACAACAGCACACCTGAATTATTACAACACACAGGGCCAGTGTAATATTATTTTAACAGCAGCACCCCTGCATTTTTACAGCATACAGGACCAGTGTGCTTTTAATTTAACAACAGCACCCCTGAATTTTTACAGCATACAGGACCAGTGTGCTTTTAAATTGACAACAGCACCCCTGAATTTTTACAGCATAGAAGGCCAGTGTAATATTACTTTATCAGCAGCATCCCTGTATTTTTACAACATACAGGACCAGTGTGCTTTTGTTTTAACAACAGCACCCCTGAATTTTTAAAGCATACTGGGCCAGTGTAATACTTATGCTCTCATCCTTCATTGCTGCCCTTTCTCTTGCTTAACAGTCATACTTCAAGACCCTCATCTCCTCCCAGTCTTACAACCCCCCGCGCCTCTTTGCCACTCTCAACTCACCCCTCTGCCCACCTCCACCTCGTCTCCCTTCCTCACTTTCTGCTCTTGACTTTGTCACTTTCTTCACATCCAAAATTGACTCCATACATCAAGACATCACATCACACCAGACCATCAGCAACCAGCCTCCTACCATACCTTACCACCCCTCCCAATCCCTCTCACCAACTCTGACATCTTTCTCCCATGCATCTGGTGAGAAAGTCATGGCCCTCATTTGTTCCTGTCCTCTCACAACCTCCCCACTTGACCCTATCCCCTCCCACCTCCCCCGCTACCTCTCCTTCTGCTTGTTCCCATCTTTCCCACCTTCTCAATCTCACCCTCTCATCAGGCACTGTCCCCTCTGCCTTCAAGCATGCACTCATCTCTCATATTCTTAAAAAACCTACCCTTGATCCAAACACTCCCTCCAACTACCGACCCATCTCTCTTCTCCCTTTTGCCTCCAAACTACTCTCCACTCCACTAAAACTGCCCTTACAAAAGTATGCAATCACCTCCATGCTGCTAAATCTAAAGGTGGGTACACACTATTAGATATATCTGCAGATCAATTGATCTGCAGATATATCTATGTACGGATCGGGCAGTGTGCTGTGCATACACACAGCCCGATCCGTCGGGGGACTGACGTCATGAACTGGGCGGGCGGGCGCTCGCGCCCGCCCATTTCACCTGTCAATCACCGCCGGCCGCCGCAGCATGTGTACGGGCGGTCGGACGACCGCCCCGTACACACACAGCGACGGGTCAATATATCATTAGATATATTGGCTGTCGGCTGTGCAGCGCGGCCGACGCGATACGTCTGTGAACGACGGAGTTCACAGACGTATCGCCCGTACACACTGGCCGACGGTCCCGCGATGTATCGGCCGTTCAAGAGAACGGCCGATACATCGACCAGTGTGTACGGGCCTTAAGGGACACTACTCTCTACTTATTCTTCTTGATCTCTCTGCTGCTTTTGACACTGTGGACCACCCTCTCCTACTGCAAATCCTTCACTCCATTAGTCTGTGTGATACTGCCCTCTCTTGGCTGTCTTCCTACCTCTCTGACAATTCATTATCTGTCTCCTTTCATGACTCCACCTCCCCCTCACTTCCACTAATTGTAGGTTTACCCCAAGGTTTTGTCCTTGGTCCTCTTCTTTTCTCTCTCTATACGTTCTCACTAGGTAAGCTCATTAGTTCTTTGGTTTCCAATATCATCTCTATGCTGATGCCACTCAAATCTATCTTTCCTATCCAGATCTCTTCCCTGCTCTCCTCACTCGTATCTCCAACTTTCTCTCTGCTATTTCTGTTTGGATGTCCCAGCGCTTTCTTAAATTTAACATGTCTAAGACCGAGCTGATCATCTTCCCTCACTCCTGTATAACCTCACCTACTACAATCTCATTATCTATTGATGGCACTAATATCTCCTCTAGCCCCAAGTGCACTTTCTTGGAGTAATCCTTGACTCCTCCCTCTCCTTCAAACCACACATTCAGCACCTCTCACAAACCTGCTGTTTTCATCTAAAAAATATTTCCAGGATCACACCCTTTCTGACCCAGGATGCTACTGAGACTCTTATTAACTCACTGGTCATCTCCAGACTGGATTACTGTAATTTCCTCCTGGCTGGCATTCCTGATAAATACCTCTCTCCACTTCAAGCTATCCTCAATGCTGCTGCCGGGCTCATTTTCCTCACCAAACGCACTACGTTCACCTCTCCTCTCTCACAAGACCTTTACTGGCTCCCCTTCCCTTTCAGAATCCATTTCAAGCTTCTCACATTCACTTATAAAGCCCTCATACACTCCTCTCCCATCTACATCTCTGACTTTATCTCCCTTTACACTCCCACCCATCCTCTTTGCTCTGCTAATGCACGCTGACTCTCCTACTGATTACTTCCTCCCACTCCTACCTCCAAGATTTTTCACGTGGTGCTCCATTTCTCTGGAATTCCCTACCTCTCCCCCTCAGACTCTCTACCTCTCTACAAAACTTCAAACAGTCTCTCAAGACCAACTTCTTCACTAAACCCAGCCAAATCTCATCCTAACCCTCTGTTCCACGCTCTCTATGTACCCTATCTGTGTCACCACTGTCTGTCTACCCCTCCCCTTTAGAATGTAAGCTCTCACGAGTAGGGCCCTCTTCCCTCATGTGCTTATCCTTTTTCTTACTTTAATAATCTTCAACTGCACCAAATCCAGCAGTCTTCTGCCACCTGATACTTTTTCCAGTGTCATCTGCTGATGTAGTTGTTATTTACCTTGTACTTGTCCTATATTGTCATCAACTGTAAGTTGCTGTTTTCCTGTTTTGATTATTTGTTTATGTACTCTGTGATTGGGCGCTGCAGAACCCTTGTGGCACCATATAAATAAAGGATAATAATAAAATATTTTAACAGCAGCACCCCTGTATTTTTACAGCATACAGGACCAGTGTCCTTTTATTTTAACAACAGCACCCCTGTATTTTTACAGCATACAGGGCCAGTGTAATATGTTTTTTTAACAGCAGCACCCCTGTATTTTTAAAGCCTACAGGACCATTCTGCTTTTATTTTAACAACAGCACCCCTGAATTTTTACAGCATACAGGGCCAGTGTAATATTATTTTAATAGTAGCACCCCTGTATTTTTACAGTATACAGGACCAGTGTACTTTTATTTTAACAAGAGCAGCACTGAATTTTTACAGCAAACAGGGCCATTGTAATATTATTTTAACAGCAGCACCCCTGTATTTTTAAAGCAAACAGGATTAATGTGCTTTTATTTTAACAACAGCACCTCTGCATCTTTACAGCATACAGGGCCAGTGTAATATTATTTTAACAACAGCACCCCTGTATATTTTCAGCATACAGGACAAGTGTGCTTTTATTTTAACAATACACCCCTGAATTTTTACAGCATATAGGGCCAGTGTTCTTTTATTTTAATAGCAGCACTCCTGTATTTTTACAGCATACAGGAACAGTGTGCTTTTATTTTAACAGCAGCACCCCTGAGTTTTTACAGAATACAGGACCAGTGTGATTTTATTTTAACAGCAGCAACCCAGTATTTTTTACAGCATACAGGACTACTGTGCTAACAACAGCACCCCTGAATTTTGACAACATACAGGGCCAGTGCAATATTATTTTAATAGCAGCACCCCTGTATTTTACAGCATACAGGACCAGTGTAATTTTGTTTAAACAACAGCACCCCGGAATGTTACCAGCAAAAAAGGCCAGTGTAATATTATTTTAACAGCAGCACCCCTGTATATTTTACAGCAAACAGGACCAGTATGCTTTTATTTCACCAACACACCCCTGAGTTTTTACAGCATACAGGACCAGTGTAATATTATTTTAACAGCAGCACCCCTGTATTTTTACAGCATACAGGACCAGTGTGCTAACAACAGCACCCCTGAGTTTTTGCAGCATACAGGACCAGTGTGCTTTTGCTTTAGCATCAGCACCCCTGAATTTTAACATCATACAGGGCCAGTGTAATATTATTTTAACAGCAGCACCCCTGTATATTTTCAGCATACAGGACCAGTGTGCTTTTATTTTAACAATACACCCTGAATTTTTACAGCATAGAGGACCAGTGTGCTTACAACAGCACCCCTGAATTTTTATAGCATACAGGGACAGTGTGCTTTTATTTTATCAACAGCACCCCTGAATTTTTACAGCATACAAGACAGGGCCAGCACCCCTATATTATCACAGCATACAGGAGGACAGTGCCCTGCCCTCTGTACAACACAGTGACAGCCGGTACAGCAACACCCATGTAAAGCTGCAGCACCCCTAACAGCACATGAAACACCAGTGACAGCCAGTACAGCACACCTAACAGCATAGGTAAACCACAATCCAGAGTGAAAATGGCGGTGACGTGCGGCTGTTTTTATGGAATCCAAAACCCATGAGAATCCAACAGCAGAATGGTGATGTTTTGCCTTGTTCTGGTTTCCGAAGCTGGCGGAAAGTCTCGGCTTCTGGCTCAGAACATGATGTTCAGGTGGGTTTGGTTCTCATCTCTACTTTTTACCCTTTAAATCTAGATGGACCAATATGCAATTTATGACATAACCTCATGTACTGTTTTAAACTTTTGGGGGAGAGAGAGAGATAAAGTGAAGCACAACATAACAAATGTGTTTGATCTAAATAAAAAAACAATAATAATTAAAATATGTTAATGCAAGATAGAAAAATGTATTTAGTAAACATACAGTTCATGCTGTAATTGTAAGAATAGTAGATAATTCTATCTACCTATATCTATCTATTTGATCATGAAGAACAGAATAAAGCAAGTGCAAGAAAGTAAATGCAGAAAGGATAGATTAATGAATATATTAGAATTTTCTCGTTAGGATTGACACTAGAGATGAGCGCCGGAAATTTTTCGGGTTTTGTGTTTTGGTTTTGGGTTCGGTTCCGCGGCCGTGTTTTGGGTTCAACCGCGTTTTGGCAAAACCTCACCGAATTTTTTTTGTCGGATTCGGGTGTGTTTTGGATTCGGGTGTTTTTTTAAAAAAACCCTAAAAAACAGCTTAAATCATAGAATTTGGGGGTCATTTTGATCCCAAGGTATTATTAACCTCAAAAACCATAATTTCCACTCATTTTCAGTCTATTCTGAATACCTCAAACCTCACAATATTATTTTTAGTCCTAAAATTTGCACCGAGGTCGCTGTGTGAGTAAGATAAGCGACCCTAGTGGCCGACACAAACACCGGGCCCATCTAGGAGTGGCACTGCAGTGTCACGCAGGATGTCCCTTCCAAAAAACCCTCCCCAAACAGCACATGACGCAAAGAAAAAAAGAGG
Organism: Pseudophryne corroboree; assembly: GCF_028390025.1. NCBI lineage: Eukaryota > Metazoa > Chordata > Amphibia > Anura > Myobatrachidae > Pseudophryne > Pseudophryne corroboree. The sequence continues at coordinate 695,080,328 of NC_086446.1, forward strand.
CGCAATGAGGTAGCTGACTGTGTGAGCAAGATAAGCGACCCTAGTGGCCGACACAAACACCGGGCCCATCTAGGAGTGGCACTGCAGTGTCACGCAGGATGTCCCTTCCAAAAAACCCTCCCCAAACAGCACATGACGCAAAGAAAAAAAGAGGCGCAATGAGGTAGCTGACTGTGTGAGTAAGATAAGCGACCCTAGTGGCCGACACAAACACCGGGCCCATCTAGGAGTGGCACTGCAGTGTCACGCAGGATGTCCCTTCCAAAAAACCCTCCCCAAACAGCACATGACGCAAAGAAAAAAAGAGGCGCAATGAGGTAGCTGACTGTGTGAGCAAGATAAGCGACCCTAGTGGCCGACACAAACACCGGGCCCATCTAGGAGTGGCACTGCAGTGTCACGCAGGATGGCCCTTCCAAAAAACCCTCCCCAAACAGCACATGACGCAAAGAAAAATAAAAGAAAAAAGAGGTGCAAGATGGAATTGTCCTTGGGCCCTCCCACCCACCCTTATGTTGTATAAACAGGACATGCACACTTTAACCAACCCATCATTTCAGTGACAGGGTCTGCCACACGACTGTGACTGATATGACGGGTTGGTTTGGACCCCCCCCCCCAAAAAAGAAGCAATTAATCTCTCCTTGCACAAACTGGCTATACAGAGGCAAGATGTCCACCTCATCATCATCCTCCGATATATCACCGTGTACATCCCCCTCCTCACAGATTATCAATTCGTCCCCACTGGAATCCACCATCTCAGCTCCCTGTGTACTTTGTGGAGGCAATTGCTGCTGGTCAATGTCTCCGCGGAGGAATTGATTATAATTCATTTTAATGAACATCATCTTCTCCACATTTTCTGGATGTAACCTCGTACGCCGATTGCTGACAAGGTGAGCGGCGGCACTAAACACTCTTTCGGAGTACACACTTGTGGGAGGGCAACTTAGGTAGAATAAAGCAAGTTTGTGCAAGGGCCTCCAAATTGCCTCTTTTTCCTGCCAGTATAAGTACGGACTGTGTGACGTGCCTACTTGGATGCGGTCACTCATATAATCCTCCACCATTCTTTCAATGTTGAGAGAATCATATGCAGTGACAGTAGACGACATGTCCGTAATCGTTGTCAGGTCCTTCAGTCCGGACCAGATGTCAGCATCAGCAGTCGCTCCAGACTGCCCTGCATCACCGCCAGCGGGTGGGCTCTGAATTCTGAGCCTTTTCCTCGCACCCCCAGTTGCGGGAGAATGTGAAGGAGGAGATGTTGACAGGTCGCGTTCCGCTTGACTTGACAATTTTGTCACCAGCAGGTCTTTGCACCCCAGCAGACTTGTGTCTGCCGGAAAGAGAGATCCAAGGTAGGTTTTAAATCTAGGATCGAGCACGGTGGCCAAAATGTAGTGCTCTGATTTCAACAGATTGACCACCCGTGAATCCTTGTTAAGCGAATTAAGGGCTCCATCCACAAGTCCCACATGCCTAGCGGAATCGCTCCCTTTTAGCTCCTTCTTCAATGCCTCCAGCTTCTTCTGCAAAAGCCTGATGAGGGGAATGACCTGACTCAGGCTGGCAGTGTCTGAACTGACTTCACGTGTGGCAAGTTCAAAGGGCATCAGAACCTTGCACAACATTGAAATCATTCTCCACTGCACTTGAGACAGGTACATTCCACCTCCTATATCGTGCTCAATTGTATAGGCTTGAATGGCCTTTTGCTGCTCCTCCAACCTCTGAAGCATATAGAGGGTTGAATTCCACCTCGTTACCACTTCTTGCTTCAGATGATGGCAGGGCAGGTTCAGTAGTTTTTGGTGGTGCTCCAGTCTTCTGTACGTGGTGCCTGTACGCCGAAAGTGTCCCGCAATTCTTCTGGCCACCGACAGCATCTCTTGCACGCCCCTGTCGTTTTTTAAAAAATTCTGCACCACCAAATTCAAGGTATGTGCAAAACATGGGACGTGCTGGAATTTGCCCATATTTAATGCACACACAATATTGCTGGCGTTGTCCGATGCCACAAATCCACAGGAGAGTCCAATTGGGGTAAGCCATTCTGCGATGATCTTCCTCAGTTGCCGTAAGAGGTTTTCAGCTGTGTGCGTATTCTGGAAAGCGGTGATAGAAAGCGTAGCCTGCCTAGGAAAGAGTTGGCGTTTGCGAGATGCTGCTACTGGTGCCGCCGCTGCTGTTCTTGCGGCGGGAGTCCATACATCTACCCAGTGGGCTGTCACAGTCATATAGTCCTGACCCTGCCCTGCTCCACTTGTCCACATGTCCGTGGTTAAGTGGACATTGGGTACAACTGCATTTTTTAGGACACTGGTGAGTCTTTTTCTGACGTCCGTGTACATTCTCGGTATCGCCTGCCTACAGAAGTGGAACCTAGATGGTATTTGGTAACGGGGGCACACTGCCTCAATAAATTGTCTAGTTCCCTGTGAACTAACGGCGGATACCGGACGCACGTCTAACACCAACATAGTTGTCAAGGCCTCAGTTATCCGCTTTGCAGCAGGATGACTGCTGTGATATTTCATCTTCCTCGCAAAGGACTGTTGGACAGTCAATTGCTTACTGGAAGTAGTACAAGTGGGCTTACGACTTCCCCTCTGGGATGACCATCGACTCCCAGCAGCAACAACAGCAGCGCCAGCAGCAGTAGGCGTTACACGCAAGGATGCATCGGAGAAATCCCAGGCAGGAGAGGACTCGTCAGAATTGCCAGTGACATGGCCTGCAGGACTATTGGCATTCCTGGGGAAGGAGGAAATTGACACCGAGGGAGTTGGTGGGGTGGTTTGCGTGAGCTTGGTTACAAGAGGAAGGGATTTACTGGTCAGAGGACTGCTTCCGCTGTCGCCCAAAGTTTTTGAACTTGTCACTGACTTATTATGAATGCGCTGCAGGTGACGTATAAGGGAGGATGTTCCGAGGTGGTTAACGTCCTTACCCCTACTTATTACAGCTTGACAAAGGGAACACACGGCTTGACAAATGTTGTCCGCATTTCTGGTGAAATACTTCCACACCGAAGAGCTGATTTTTTTGGTATTTTCACCAGGCATGTCAACGGCCATATTCCTCCCATGGACAACAGGTGTCTCCCCGGGTGCCTGACTTAAACAAACCACCTCACCATCAGAATCCTCCTGGTCAATTTCCTCCCCAGCGCCAGCAACACCCATATCCTCCTCATCCTGGTGTACTTCAACACTGACATCTTCAATCTGACTATCAGGAACTGGACTGCGGGTGCTCCTTCCAGCACTTGCAGGGGGCGTGCAAATGGTGGAAGGCGCATGCTCTTCACGTCCAGTGTTGGGAAGGTCAGGCATCGCAACCGACACAATTGGACTCTCCTTGTGGATTTGGGATTTCGAAGAACGCACAGTTCTTTGCGGTGCTTTTGCCAGCTTGAGTCTTTTCAGTTTTCTAGCGAGAGGCTGAGTGCTTCCATCCTCATGTGAAGCTGAACCACTAGCCATGAACATAGGCCAGGGCCTCAGCCGTTCCTTGCCACTCCGTGTGGTAAATGGCATATTGGCAAGTTTACGCTTCTCCTCCGACAATTTTATTTTAGGTTTTGGAGTCCTTTTTTTACTGATATTTGGTGTTTTGGATTTGACATGCTCTGTACTATGACATTGGGCATCGGCCTTGGCAGACGACGTTGCTGGCATTTCATCGTCTCGGCCATGACTAGTGGCAGCAGCTTCAGCACGAGGTGGAAGTGGATCTTGATCTTTCCCTAATTTTGGAACCTCAACATTTTTGTTCTCCATATTTTAATAGGCACAACTAAAAGGCACCTCAGGTAAACAATGGAGATGGATGGATACTAGTATACAATTATGGATGGACTGCCGAGTGCCGACACAGAGGTAGCTACAGCCGTGGACTACCGTACTGTATTGTGTCTGCTGCTAATATAGACTGGATGATAATGAGATGTAGTATGTATAAAGAAGAAAGAAAAAAAAACCACGGGTAGGTGGTATACAATTATGGATGGACTGCCGAGTGCCGACACAGAGGTAGCTACAGCCGTGGACTACCGTACTGTAATGTGTCTGCTGCTAATATAGACTGGATGATAATGAGATGTAGTATGTATAAAGAAGAAAGAAAAAAAAACCACGGTTAGGTGGTATACAATTATGGATGGACTGCCGAGTGCCGACACAGAGGTAGCTACAGCCGTGGACTACCGTACTGTACTGTGTCTGCTGCTAATATAGACTGGATGATAATGAGATGTAGTATGTATAAAGAAGAAAGAAAAAAAAACCACGGGTAGGTGGTATACAATTATGGATGGACTGCCGAGTGCCGACACAGAGGTAGCTACAGCCGTGGACTACCGTACTGTACTGTGTCTGCTGCTAATATAGACTGGATGATAATGAGATGTAGTATGTATAAAGAAGAAAGAAAAAAAAACCACGGGTAGGTGGTATACAATTATGGACGGACTGCCGAGTGCCGACACAGAGGTAGCTACAGCCGTGAACTACCGTACTGTACTGTGTCTGCTGCTAATATAGACTGGTTGATAAAGAGATGTAGTAGTATGTATGTATAAAGAAGAAAGAAAAAAAAACCACGGGTAGGTGGTATACAATTATGGACGGACTGCCGAGTGCCGACACAGAGGTAGCTACAGCCGTGAACTACCGTACTGTGTCTGCTGCTAATATAGACTGGTTGATAAAGAGATGTAGTAGTATGTATGTATAAAGAAGAAAGAAAAAAAAACCTCGGGTAGGTGGTATACAATTATGGACGGACTGCCGAGTGCCGACACAGAGGTAGCTACAGCCGTGAACTACCGTACTGTATCTGCTGCGACTGGATGATAAATAATGATATAAAAAATATATATATATCACTACTGCAGCCGGACAGGTATATATATTATATAATGACGGACCTGCTGGACACTGTCTGTCAGCAGAATGAGTTTTTTCTAGAATAAAAAAAAAAACACCACACAAGTGAAGTCACACGACGAGTGTTTAACTTTTTCAGGCAATCACACAATATAGTATACTACTAACTATACTGGTGGTCAGTGTGGTCAGGTCACTGGTCAGTCACACTGGCAGTGGCACTCCTGCAGCAAAAGTGTGCACTGTTTAATTTTAATATAATATGTACTCCTGGCTCCTGCTATAACCTATAACTGGCACTGCAGTGCTCCCCAGTCTCCCCCACAATTATAAGCTGTGTGAGCTGAGCACAGTCAGATATATATACATAGATGATGCAGCACACTGGGCTGAGCAGTGCACACAGATATGGTATGTGACTGAGTCACTGTGTGTATCGTTTTTTTCAGGCAGAGAACGGATATATTAAATAAAACTGCACTGTCTGGTGGTCACTGTGGTGAGTCACTAGTAAACTCTGCACTCTCTACACTTCTACAGTACTCCTAAGCTCCAGTAAATCAGGTCAATCTCTCTCTCTCTCTCTCTTCTAATCTAAATGGAGAGGACGCCAGCCACGTCCTCTCCCTATCAATCTCAATGCACGTGTGAAAATGGCGGCGACGCGCGGCTCCTTATATAGAATCCGAGTCTCGCGATAGAATCCGAGCCTCGCGAGAATCCGACAGCGTCATGATGACGTTCGGGCGCGCTCGGGTTAACCGAGCAAGGCGGGAAGATCCGAGTCGCTCGGACCAGTGAAAAAAAACATGAAGTTCGTGCGGGTTCGGATTCAGAGAAACCGAACCCGCTCATCTCTAATTGACACCAACCAGAAAATTGATGAAATAATCTAGAAGAGGAATTACTACAGAGTATAAATGAAAGTGTCAGTTGTGACAGATGAAAAACAAGTACTAGAGAAACATAGAGATGTACATTTGTGTAGGTTCTACATGTTCGATCTCCAGATCAGAAGGGGCTACTAATAAATATTCAGCACAGCAACTATTGAGATATGGCAGACAATGCTGACAATTCAGTTTACAAGAAAATCAGCCAGACATTGTTCAAACAGTGCTTGAAGCAACTGTACGTTTATTTGGGCAGAACATCAATAAAGAGATACCGTAGCTCTTGAATTTAGGCCACTCAGATAATATTGCCAGTAATATACTCAGCTATATAAGATGACATTTGCATCTTATATAGACGAGTGCTACATACTGCTATGTGCTGTGCTGTGGAGAGAGACAGCTTCAGAAGCAGTTACTCCTTTCCATGTGTGATGTGCAGGGTGGTGACCTACTGTACCAGTTTGCCACCTGCCTGTCACTGGCGCCCATCAGTCCTCATACCGGTGCCCACCCCCTGTGCAGTGCACGGCCAAACAAAGGCTATTATTTTTGACATTTCCTAAGAGGATGGCCACACCTCCCTGCATTGGCCATGACCCATTCCAGTTTCTGGTCCTGGCACAGCTGTTTGCACCCCTGACATTACACCCCATACAGCAATGCCAATTGCACCACATTATGCCCCATACAATAATGCCCACTGTACATTATGCCCATACAGTAATGCCTTCTGTACATTATGCTACATACAGTAATTCCCACTGCACATTATGCCACATGCAGTAATGCCCATGCACAATATACTAGAGATGAGCGGGTTCGGTTCCTCGGAATCCGAACCCGCCCGAACTTCAGGTTTTTTTACACGGGTCCGAGCGACTCGGATCTTCCCGCCTTGCTCGGTTAACCCGAGCGCGCCCCGAACGTCATCATCCCGCTGTCGGATTCTCGCGAGGCTCGGATTCTATCGCGAGACTCGGATTCTATATAAGGAGCCGCGCGTCGCCGCCATTTTCACACGTGCATTGAGATTGATAGGGAGAGGACGTGGCTGGCGTCCTCTCCGTTTATAGAGAAGAGAGTGAGACTAGAGTAGAGAGAGACACAGTATTTACTTTAGTAATTTTGGGGAGCATTAGGAGGAGTACTACTACTTGCTGAAGTGATAGTGTGACTGTATATCTGACTTGTGGGGGAGACAGTGGGGAGCAGTTAGAGTCTGAGAGCAGGAGTACATATTTTAACGTACAGTGCACACTTTTGCTGCCAGAGTGCCACACTGCTATTGTGACCACACTGACCACCAGTATATATTGTGATTGTCTGCTTAGGAGTACTACTTGCAAGTTGCTGATAGTGTGACCAGTGACCTGACCACCAGTTTAATTAATCACCACCAGTTTAATATATATATATATATAATTGTATATAATATATATATAATTGTATACCACCTACCCGTGTTTTTTTTTTTTTCTTTCTTCTTGATACATACTACTATAGTAGCTTACTGTAGCAGTCTGCGGTGCTGCTGAGCTGACAGTGTCCAGCAGGTCCGTCATCAGTCATTACATAATAAATATATATACCTGTCCGGCTGCAGTACTAGTGATATTATATATATATATATTAATTTCATCTCATTATCATCCAGTCTATATTAGCAGCAGACACAGTACGGTAGTCCACGGCTGTAGCTACCTCTGTGTCGGCAGTCGCTCGTCCATCCATAATTGTATACCACCTACCCGTGGTTTTTTTTTTTCTTTCTTCTTGATACATACTACTATAGTAGCTTACTGTAGCAGTCTGCGGTGCTGCTGAGCTGACAGTGTCCAGCAGGTCCGTCATCAGTCATTACATAATAAATATATATACCTGTCCGGCTGCAGTACTAGTGATATTATATATATATATATATATATATATATATATTAATTTCATCTCATTATCATCCAGTCTATATTAGCAGCAGACACAGTACGGTAGTCCACGTCTGTAGCTACCTCTGTGTCGGCAGTCGCTCGTCAATCCATAATTGTATACCACCTACCCGTGTTTTTTTTTTTTTCTTTCTTCTTGTTACATACTACTATAGTAGCTTACTGTAGCAGTCTGCGGTGCTGCTGAGCTGACAGTGTCCAGCAGGTCCGTCATCAGTCATTACATAATAAATATATATACCTGTCCGGCTGCAGTACTAGTGATATTATATATATATATATATATATATATATATATATTAATTTCATCTCATTATCATCCAGTCTATATTAGCAGCAGACACAGTACGGTAGTCCACGGCTGTAGCTACCTCTGTGTCGGCAGTCGCTCGTCCATCCATAAGTATACTAGTATCCATCCATCTCCATTGTTTACCTGAGGTGCCTTTTAGTTGTGCCTATTAAAATATGGAGAACAAAAATGTTGAGGTTCCAAAATTAGGGAAAGATCAAGATCCACTTCCACCTCGTGCTGAAGCTGCTGCCACTAGTCATGGCCGAGACGATGAAATGCCAGCAACGTCGTCTGCCAAGGCCGATGCCCAATGTCATAGTACAGAGCATGTAAAATCCAAAACACCAAATATCAGTAAAAAAAGGACTCCAAAATCTAAAATAAAATTGTCGGAGGAGAAGCGTAAACTTGCCAATATGCCATTTACCACACGGAGTGGCAAGGAACGGCTGAGGCCCTGGCCTATGTTCATGGCTAGTGGTTCAGCTTCACATGAGGATGGAAGCACTCAGCCTCTCGCTAGAAAAATGAAAAGACTCAAGCTGGCAAAAGCACTGCAAAGAACTGTGCGTTCTTCCAAATCCCAAATCCACAAGGAGAGTCCAATTGTGTCGGTTGCGATGCCTGACCTTCCCAACACTGGACGTGAAGAGCATGCGCCTTCCACCATTTGCACGCCCCCTGCAAGTGCTGGAAGGAGCACCCGCAGTCCAGTTCCTGATAGTCAGATTGAAGATGTCAGTGTTGAAGTACACCAGGATGAGGAGGATATGGGTGTTGCTGGCGCTGGGGAGAAAATCGACCAGGAGGATTCTGATGGTGAGGTGGTTTGTTTAAGTCAGGCACCCGGGGAGACACCTGTTGTCCGTGGGAGGAATAGGGCCGTTGACATGCCTGGTGAAAATACCAAAAAAATCAGCTCTTCGGTGTGGAAGTATTTCAACAGAAATGCGGACAACATTTGTCAAGCCGTGTGTTGCCTTTGTCAAGCTGTAATAAGTAGGGGTAAGGACGTTAACCACCTCGGAACATCCTCCCTTATACGTCACCTGCAGCGCATTCATCATAAGTCAGTGACAAGTTCAAAAACTTTGGGCGACAGCGGAAGCAGTCCACTGACCAGTAAATCCCTTCCTCTTGTAACCAAGCTCACGCAAACCACCCCACCAACTCCCTCAGTGTCAATTTCCTCCTTCCCCAGGAATGCCAATAGTCCTGCAGGCCATGTCACTGGCAATTCTGATGAGTCCTCTCCTGCCTGGGATTCCTCCGATGCATCCTTGCGTGTAACGCCTACTGCTGCTGGCGCTGCTGTTGTTGCTGCTGGGAGTCGATGGTCATCCCAGAGGGGAAGTCGTAAGCCCACTTTTACTACTTCCACCAAGCAATTGACTGTCCAACAGTCCTTTTCGAGGAAGATGAAATATCACAGCAGTCATCCTGTTGCAAAGCGGATAACTGAGGCCTTGACAACTATGTTGGTGTTAGACGTGCGTCCGGTATCCGCCGTTAGTTCACAGGGGACTAGACAATTTCTTGAGGTAGTGTGCCCCCGTTACCAAATACCATCTAGGTTCCACTTCTCTAGGCAGGCGATACCGAGAATGTACACGGACGTCAGAAAAAGACTCACCAGTGTCCTAAAAAATGCAGTTGTACCCAATGTCCACTTAACCACGGACATGTGGACAAGTGGAGCAGGGCAGGGTCAGGACTATATGACTGTGACAGCCCACTGGGTAGATGTATGGACTCCCGCCGCAAGAACAGCAGCGGCGGCACCAGTAGCAGCATCTCGCAAACGCCAACTCTTTCCTAGGCAGGCTACGCTTTGTATCACCGGTTTCCAGAATACGCACACAGCTGAAAACCTCTTACGGCAACTGAGGAAGATCATCGCGGAATGGCTTACCCCAATTGGACTCTCCTGTGGATTTGTGGCATCGGACAACGCCAGCAATATTGTGTGTGCATTAAATATGGGCAAATTCCAGCACGTCCCATGTTTTGCACATACCTTGAATTTGGTGGTGCAGAATTTTTTTTAAAACGACAGGGGCGTGCAAGAGATGCTGTCGGTGGCCAGAAGAATTGCGGGACACTTTCGGCGTACAGGCACCACGTACAGAAGACTGGAGCACCACCAAAAACGCCTGAACCTGCCCTGCCATCATCTGAAGCAAGAAGTGGTAACGAGGTGGAATTCAACCCTATATATGCTTCAGAGGTTGGAGGAGCAGCAAAAGGCCATTCAAGCCTATACAATTGAGCACGATATAGGAGGTGGAATGTACCTGTCTCAAGCGCAGTGGAGAATGATTTCAACGTTGTGCAAGGTTCTGCAACCTTTTGAACTTGCCACACGTGAAGTCAGTTCAGACACTGCCAGCCTGAGTCAGGTCATTCCCCTCATCAGGCTTTTGCAGAAGAAGCTGGAGGCATTGAAGGAGGAGCTAAAAGGGAGCGATTCCGCTAGGCATGTGGGACTTGTGGATGGAGCCCTTAATTCGCTTAACAAGGATTCACGGGTGGTCAATCTGTTGAAATCAGAGCACTACATTTTGGCCACCGTGCTCGATCCTAGATTTAAAACCTACCTTGGATCTCTCTTTCCGGCAGACACAAGTCTGCTGGGGTTCAAAGACCTGCTGGTGACAAAATTGTCAAGTCAAGCGGAACGCGACCTGTCAACATCTCCTCCTTCACATTCTCCCGCAACTGGGGGTGCGAGGAAAAGGCTCAGAATTCCGAGCCCACCCGCTGGCGGTGATGCAGGGCAGTCTGGAGCGACTGCTGATGCTGACATCTGGTCCGGACTGAAGGACCTGACAACGATTACGGACATGTCGTCTACTGTCACTGCATATGATTCTCTCACCATTGAAAGAATGGTGGAGGATTATATGAGTGACCGCATCCAAGTAGGCACGTCAGACAGTCCGTCCTTATACTGGCAGGAAAAAGAGGCAATTTGGAGGCCCTTGCACAAACTGGCTTTATTCTACCTAAGTTGCCCTCCCACAAGTGTGTACTCCGAAAGAGTGTTTAGTGCCGCCGCTCACCTTGTCAGCAATCGGCGTACGAGGTTACTTCCAGAAAATGTGGAGAAGATGATGTTCATTAAAATGAATTATAGTCAATTCCTCCGTGGAGACATTGACCAGCAGCAATTGCCTCCACAAAGTACACAGGGAGCTGAGATGGTGGATTCCAGTGGGGACGAATTGATAATCTGTGAGGAGCGGGATGTACACGGTGATATATCGGAGGATGATGATGAGGTGGACATCTTGCCTCTGTAGAGCCAGTTTGTGCAAGGAGAGATTAATTGCTTCTTTTTTGGTGGGGGTCCAAACCAACCCGTCATTTCAGTCACAGTCGTGTGGCAGACCTTGTCACTGAAATGATGGGTTGGTTAAAGTGTGCATGTCCTGTTTATACAACATAAGGGTGGGTGGGAGGGCCCAAGGACAATTCCATCTGGCACCTCTTTTTTCTTTCATTTTTATTTGCGTCATGTGCTGTTTGGGGAGTGTTTTTTGGAAGGGCCATCCTGCGTGACACTGCAGTGCCACTCCTAGATGGGCCAGGTGTTTGTGTCGGCCACTAGGGTCGCTTAGCTTACTCACACAGCTACCTCATTGCGCCTCTTTTTTTCTTCTTTGCGTCATGTGCTGTTTGGGGAGTGTTTTTTGGAAGGGCCATCCTGCGTGACACTGCAGTGCCACTCCTAGATGGGCCAGGAGTTTGTGTCGGCCACTAGGGTCGCTTAGCTTACTCACACAGCTACCTCATTGCGCCTCTTTTTTTCTTTGCGTCATGTGCTGTTTGGGGAGTGTTTTTTGGAAGGGCCATCCTGCGTGACACTGCAGTGCCACTCCTAGATGGGCCAGGTGTTTGTGTCGGCCACTAGGGTCGCTTAGCTTACTCACACAGCTACCTCATTGCGCCTCTTTTTTTCTTTGCGTCATGTGCTGTTTGGGGAGTGTTTTTTGGAAGGGCCATCCTGCGTGACACTGCAGTGCCACTCCTAGATGGGCCAGGTGTTTGTGTCGGCCACTAGGGTCGCTTAGCTTACTCACACAGCTACCTCATTGCGCCTCTTTTTTTCTTTGCGTCATGTGCTGTTTGGGGAGTGTTTTTTGGAAGGGCCATCCTGCGTGACACTGCAGTGCCACTCCTAGATGGGCCAGGTGTTTGTGTCGGCCACTAGGGTCGCTTATCTTACTCACACAGCTACCTCATTGCGCCTCTTTTTTTCTTTGCGTCATGTGCTGTTTGGGGAGTGTTTTTTGGAAGGGCCATCCTGCGTGACACTGCAGTGCCACTCCTAGATGGGCCAGGTGTTTGTGTCGGCCACTAGGGTCGCTTATCTTACTCACACAGCTACCTCATTGCGCCTCTTTTTTTCTTTGCGTCATGTGCTGTTTGGGGAGTGTTTTTTGGAAGGGCCATCCTGCGTGACACTGCAGTGCCACTCCTAGATGGGCCAGGTGTTTGTGTCGGCCACTAGGGTCGCTTATCTTACTCACACAGCTACCTCATTGCGCCTCTTTTTTTCTTTGCGTCATGTGCTGTTTGGGGAGTGTTTTTTGGAAGGGCCATCCTACGTGACACTGCAGTGCCACTCCTAGATGGGCCAGGTGTTTGTGTCGGCCACTAGGGTCGCTTATCTTATTCACACAGCTACCTCATTGCGCCTCTTTTTTTCTTTGCGTCATGTGCTGTTTGGGGAGTGTTTTTTGGAAGGGCCATCCTGCGTGACACTGCAGTGCCACTCCTAGATGGGCCAGGTGTTTGTGTCGGCCACTAGGGTCGCTTATCTTACTCACACAGCTACCTCATTGCGCCTCTTTTTTTCTTTGCGTCATGTGCTGTTTGGGGAGTGTTTTTTGGAAGGGCCATCCTGCGTGACACTGCAGTGCCACTCCTAGATGGGCCAGGTGTTTGTGTCGGCCACTAGGGTCGCTTATCTTACTCACACAGCTACCTCATTGCGCCTCTTTTTTTCTTTGCGTCATGTGCTGTTTGGGGAGTGTTTTTTGGAAGGGCCATCCTGCGTGACACTGCAGTGCCACTCCTAGATGGGCCAGGTGTTTGTGTCGGCCACTAGGGTCGCTTAGCTTATTCATCCAGCGACCTCGGTGCAAATTTTAGGACTAAAAATAATATTGTGAGGTATTCAGAATAGACTGAAAATGAGTGGAAATTATGGTTTTTGAGGTTAATAATACTTTGGGATCAAAATGACCCCCAAATTCTATGATTTAAGCTGTTTTTTAGTGTTTTTTGAAAAAAACACCCGAATCCAAAACACACCCGAATCCGACAAAAATAATTCGGTGAGGTTTTGCCAAAACGCGGTCGAACCCAAAACACGGCCGCGGAACCGAACCCAAAACCAAAACACAAAACCCGAAAAATTTCAAGTGCACATCTCTACAATATACCCCACACAGAAATGGCCATACAACACCAACCTGTCCCTATTCAAGTCTGAAGCTGGCGTCTGTACAGGGATTACGTGCCAGCACTGCAGCATACATCTGTCCAGGGTTCTGACTCCTCATTTACCATACACTTCAGTGTACACTCTGTTCTTGCATTTCATAGACTACACGGCTGTGTCATGACATCACGCCACACATGTCTGAAACTCCCCCCACTGAGCACGGTGGTGCTGCTCAGGGTGAAGGGGGACCTGTGGATGGTCAGACAGGCTCTGATTGTGGGGGAGTGCAGGTGGAGACTCAGAGCGAGGTTGCATGTCATGCAAGGAATTAGAGCAACTCATTTTTTTAAAAAGTCTGTGAGTGTGTCTGGGCACAAGGGAGCAGCAGGCCCAAGAGACATCCCAGACCCTGTAGCAGCTGTATCCCCTGCACCTATAGTAGTTATGCCACCGCATGTGATATATATATATATATATATATATAAAATGGAGATGCCCCCTCACCCAGCCCCAGGCTGCCATAAGAATGAAGATCATATGGAGCCTGAGGACAGAATTACACTGTAGCCCCAGACCTTTGTAGGTCACTCTCTGTGGGGTATGACTTTGATTGGGGAGTCACTGGGACTTCTGCCCACCCCCGTTGCAGATGGGTAGGAGGGGGTGACCAGGATTCGGACTGTGTATCCACTCACTGTGCTACCATGCGCACATGCGCCGCTGCAGAGGGGTAGTACCTGCAGAGCTGCGCTGTTGCAGAGTACTTCCGGTCTTACGAGATTATTACATCATCATCTTGCTAGTCTTTCTCTACACTAGGTGGCTCCAGAAACACAGTGACTGACTGTACAGTTCCAGTGGCACCCCCTCTCCTACCCGCCCACTACCAGGAACTGCTGGGCCTAGAATCTGCGGGCAGCGTAATGATAATAAAAAAATAAATAAAAAACAAAATCGCACAGTACAGTGGGGTTGCTTGCTGGGCCTGTGGGCCCCCTAAGCAGTCAGGCCCCATAACAAGCACCCTGTATAGATACGCCACTGAGTATTGTATTAAAATTCCCACGCATCTACAAGGTGACTGTTTACTACCTTGAAATGACTGATGCTTTACAATGATCTGCTCAGTCTTTATTCAGTGTTGTCATTTCTATTGGGTGTTTTGATGACAGCGATTTAACCTCACCTCGTTCACCTGTTTCATGTTATTATAGATATTGTTATCTCACAAATCTATCTACGTTTCTCCAGTACTTGTTTTTCATCTGTCACAACTGCACTTTTATTTGTACTCTGTAGTAATTCCTCCTCTTGATTATTTCATCACTTTTCTGGTTGGTGTCAATGCTAACGAGAAAATTCTAATATATTCATTAAATTGTCCTTCTTGCACTGGCTCTCTTTCATTCTTTAGGATTTTATATATATATATATATATATATATACTGTAAATAGATAATTTAAAATGACCTAATATTCTCACATATATAGCATGACATTAATGTTTACTAAATACGTGTTTCTATCTGGCAATATAAATATTTTACGTAAAGGTTATTATATGGGTACATTTTTCCTGGGACTATATTGTAATTGAGTAAGAAGATCAGATACATCCTACTTGGAGTGTGATCCTCCTGAATCATCTTTGGTGGCAAATGAATAGTTAGTAGGAGCAGGGGTGTTTCTAGAGAGGAGGAGGTCTGTGTGCAGGCTCCCTCTGGGCCCTCTCCTCTGTAGCAGGCAACGCACTTGCTCTGTGCACTAATGTCCCCTAAGGATACTAGTACTTTGCCTGAGTTTACAGTGTGTGTGCAGATCTCCGGGAAAATGGTGCCGCACCATTTTCCTAGTGATTTCTGCATTGCTGCTGCTGCGCCGCGGGACTCCGGAGGGCAAGTATCAAAAATAATGGGTGCAGGGTGTGCAGTGTGCCCCCCCCCCCTGGACCCTGGGTGCCAGTGCGCACCGTACACACTGCACCCAGTATAACTACGCCAGTGAGTAAGAGATATACTGGGATGTGTAATAATTTCTATAGATACGACAGCTGGCCGTCTTTTACTTAACTGTGTCAAGCCCATATTACGTAGGCTCAAGTGAGTGTTGAACTTGACACAGTTACGGACAGCAGTAAGAGATTAGAATATCTTGTAACTGGTTCTATGACAAATTGTTACTACAATAAGTCATGATATAGGTTTCTGTTTTGCTTTATAGACTAATCACTACAATATGCCTATTCATCAACCTTTTTTTAAATACATAAATAAGAAACCAAAGTTATCCACCATTTATTTCCACTTTTATTTTCTTAAATAAACTGTTTGTAGTTCTGATATTTTAGCCCAAATAATTACCCCTAAGTTTTTTCTTTTAACCTCTATTCAGCAATTTCATTGGACGCTCACCAGAGCATTTTACTGGTGCAGAAACTGTTGGCACCACACAATGATGTTGACATTGTTAAAATGTCGACAGGCAACATATCAACATTCCCAGAATGTCAACATGGGAAATGCTGACATTGTCAGAATGTTGACATTAGGGTTAGGCTTCAGACGGGGGAGTTAGGGCTAAGGATTAGGGTCAGGGAATACTTACCGAAGGATTGTCGGAAGTTCGGAGGTCTGACCTGTAAGAGACTTTACATGACTGCAGAGACCTGGAAGCCACATCGGGGCCGGTAACGTAGTGTCGTCAGAGCATCCAATGGTTGACTTCTAGTCTTCATCTCACCTGGTATTAATCAGCCACTTTCACAGGTGTCAGAGTTCATACCAACTGTCATTACATTACAATGTGTATACATAATTGTTATTACCAGGAATTTTGGCCACAGAACCTGTGTAATTTATCATCCACTCACTGGTCATCTCACAGCTCGACTACTGCAATGTTCTCCTCACTGGCCTCACTTGCTCCCATCTAGCTCACCTTCAATCTGTCCTCAACTCCGCAGCTAGGCTTATCTTCCTCTCCCACCGCTCCACTTCTGCCACTCCCCTTTGACAAAATCTGCACTGGCTCCCATTCCCCTACAAGATTATCGTCAAACTGCTTACCCTCACATACAAGACCATCTCTAATTCCATTGCACCCTACATCTCCAACCTCCTTTCCCTTTATACTCCCTCCCGCCCTCTACGGTCGGCCAATGACCATCACCTCTCCTCTACCCTGGTCACTGCTTCCCATGCTCGAGCTCAAGATTTTGCCAGTGCTGCACCACATCAGTGGAACGTGCTCCCACATTCCATTAGACTCTCCCTGACCTTGCAAAGCTTCAAACGGGCACTGAAAACTCACCTAATCATCAGAGTGTACCCTTCCCATGCATAACCTAGTCCTGAGGCTGCTCCTCCAACCCCCTGCCTCATGCCTTGACAATCTCTGCTTTGCTTACATACTGCCATCAGGCTACCCCCCGCTTGTTGCACCTCATTTCTTCTGTCTGTCGCCCCTTCCCACTAGATAGCTCCTCAGAACAGGGTCCTCTTCCATCTTGTTGTCAAAGCCTTCTTCTCCTCACATGTCATTTACATCTCTCTCCTACTCAGTGACCATCTTTACTCGCATATTCTCCTGCTGGTGAAGGCTCATCTCTATCTATGGCCACCAGCCACAAGTAGTACGGTTATTACTCCCTCGCTACTTACATCTCAGCTGTATTGTGTATTGAGAATTGTAGTGATCTTTGTTACCTGTACTCTATTGTTGTTATTTTTAATGTAATTTTAAGTTCTGTCTCCCTGTACTGTTCTATTGTATGCACTTTGTACGGCGCTGTTAAATACTTGTGGCGCCTTATAAATAAAATGTAATAATAATAATTCATATGTTTCCCTTATTAAAGGGATGATCTGGCAAACTGCCTGTAAGTCGCCACTGGGCCACCAAATATGAATATCTAACATTATGGCCATGTCAACAGTCTCATGATGACATGATGAATTTTGACATTATAACTGTTGACATATCATACCATACCCATAAGGGATTCATATGGGAATGTAGGTTAGGCATAGTAGCTAACAGCTGCGACCCCATTACTTACTCCAGCTTGGTGGCTTGTAAATAGGTAGGAAAAAGTTTAGTAGATTGATTTGTGAGGTGAGGTTAAGGGAAGTATTTGATATGCCAGCTGTCGGGATCCCGGCACTCAGCATACCGGGTCCGGAATCCCGACAGCCGGCATACCGACAACTATTCTCCCTCTTGAGGGCTCCATGACCCGCCTGGATAGAGAATAAATAGCGTGGCGGGCATAGCGCACCACCGTGCTCACAAGGGGTTCTTTTGCACTCACCCCACTTCCGGCTGTCAGGATCCCGGCGCCGGTATGCTGGTGCTGGGAACCCGAGCACCGTAGTAGACCTGAGGTTAATGCTGAAGTCCCTACTGATGTGTACTGTCCAGGATAATGAAGTTACTGTATGGTAAATCTGGATAAATGTTTGTTTGTTTAGACTGAATGGTTTCATGCAAAGTGAGTATAAATATTCCTATGAGAAAATGTTAGTCTGTTCAGGGACTGTGTTTTTATTCACAGTAAAACTTCTGTGTAAGAATCTGCAGTGATAAACAGCATAATAGCTGAGACACAAAACCACAGTAACCAGTTTGCCTTGCAGCAATACCTCCCACCTCATCCCCCTCTTACTCCTACACAAAATAAAAATAAAAACAAGCACACAGTAGTATTCTATAAAACTACAATGTGATAGTTGCCATCTCCCTTAGAAAACAAAGTAATAAAAGCTTATCAAAAAAGTTATATTCTCTGTGGTTTAAATGAAAGCTTTGATTAATGTCTTAAGTATATGGCTTTATATCCTAATCTTTTGTTCTATCCTATCTTTTGTTGTTATTGGGCATCCCATTGGGAGATTCATAAAAATTGATCTGATAAGATGTTATCCAACATTGCTTGCAAATCTTATCTTAGACTGTCTTGGTAGAAAATGATTTAACGGAGCTTTAAAGAACTTGTTTGAAAATTTGACCTCAAGACCCTCCTCCTCCTCCAGCTAATATCACCACTGGGGTTAAGGGGGGTACACACGAAGAGATCCCTTCTTAAAATCTAAGCAATCTGACTAGATTGCTCAGATTTTAAGCACGGATCTCTCGTGTGTATGCCCCCCAGCGTTAGCGATGCGCAGCCCCGCGCGTCGCTATTACCGGTGCTAGATTGGCATGCAGGCACAATCTAGCAGGTCGCTCATTTCACCACTGGGTGAAATGAGAGGCCCCCCATCAGCCCCCCTCACTCACCACACATCGCGTTGTGCTGTGCGGGGGGAGAGATGTGTGCTGAGCGGTCACTGATAGATCGCTCAGAACACATCTCTGGACGTGTGTACTGGCCTTTACTTATTTGGGACCCAATCTCGCTTGCCCATTATAATCTCTTGCACCCCTTGCTTGATGTACTGTATTCTAATCACTGCACTGACACTTTACAGTAAGATTGGATTGGTCCAGTCAGTTGTCCCATGGGAATACATATGTATTACCGGCAGATGGGATGCCAGCTGTCAGTATACCGACAGCGGCATCCAGTCTGACAGATTCCCAGCAGTGAGTCCCCTCGCACGCTCACTGCGCTCGCAACACTTTGGGCCTGGTGGCTTGCTGCGCTCGCCACATGTTATATTCCCACTTGGTTAGTGGCACAGAACACACTAACCAGGTGGGTGTTCAGGATTCTGGCTGTCTGTATTTCACCGGCTGTCAGGATTCCGGCATCAGTCTCCTCAATGGCGGGATCTTGACAGCCGGTATTTCACTGCATCCCGTCCCACACCATCATGGTTCACGATCACTAAAAATATTCCCAAAGTCTTTAGATAATGAAGGGTCCTAATAGATGACCCACACATTTCTACTAGTTGGTGGTAGGGGAAAACCAGCATGCCACGTAAATGCATTAACATTGCTGATAATTTTTGTTATGTGTGTGGTGATGTGAAATTTTCCACCCAGAAATGCCAAATTAGTCCACTCAGGACATTAATTTGGCATCAAGGTAGGGGAATTGGACAACCCTGGACACATCATATTTGCTGCAATACATGTTCTCAAACTGTACTGTACATGGATGGTTAAATAAAAAAGGACATTTAATTCCTTTCAGCATTCCAAAGATTTGTGTGTCGCTTTGAAATCATACAGATAACTGCTATTTCGGTATGGTACCTCCTCTTCAGCATGGCATGTCAAGAAAAATTAAGAGGAATGTGGAATACCCCAACATCTCATCAGCTATCTGACCAGTCCCTCCAACATCACAGGATCCTTATTTCATGCCACAACCTGAGTCACCAAGCAAGTCACGTAGACACTCGGATGAGCTAAGTGATCTAATTTGAGACCTATCGAAACACAAAGCAGAGTAACTAGGAACAAGGCTCAAACAATGGAATGTTCTACAACCTAGGGGGTCATTCCGAGTTGTTCGCTCGCTAGCAGATTTTAGCAGCATTGCACACGCTAGGCCGCCGCCCTGTGGGAGTGTATCTTAGCATAGCAGAATTGCGAACGAAAGATTAGCAGAATTGCGAATAGAAAATTCTTAGCAGTTTCTGAGTAGCTCCAGACTTACTCCTACACTGCGATCAGCTCAGCCCATTTCGTTCCTGGTTTGACGTCACAAATACGCCCTGCGTTCGGCCAGCCACTCCCCCATTTCTCCAGACACTCCCGCATTTTATCCTGGCACGCCTGCGTTTTTCCGCACACTCCCTGAAAATGGTCAGTTTCCACCCAGAAACACCCACTTCCTGTCAATCACACTCCGTTCACTTCAAAGATGAAAATTCTTAGTTCGGGCGTGAGTAAATCTACTAAGTTTTGTGCTAAAATACTTAGCGCATGCGCACTGCGTACCATGCGCATTTTTGCCTTAATCGATCCGTTGCGAAAATCGGCAACGAGCGAACAACTCGGAATGACCCCCCTAATGTCAAAGTGTATGTGTACAGGAGTCGGCAAAATGATTTGATTCCGTATTTTAAAAATGAATATAATCTTGCAGCCTGCTGTACTGTCACTGGTTTGATATCAGCTTTGAATGTGGAGCACAACCCACAAGACTGGAGGCTGTACATATACACCTCAAAGCTTAGTTTAAAAGCTGTGTTGCTGCACAATGACAATTCTCTACCTTCAATTCCTGTAGGCTTTGTTGTCACATAAAGGAAACATACCCGAATATGTAATTACTTCTGGAAGCAGTAATGTACAAAGACCACCAATGACAGAACTGTGGTGACCTGAAAGTGATTGCAATACAGCCTGGTATGCAGATGGGATACACTAATGCTGCTTTCACATCGCAAAACCTGCTTTTGAAACGGTTATTTAAACGGTTCTTAAAACGGGTCTGAGCAGTTAAACCCCCTTCACATCGCATGTTGTAACCAGTATATTACCATTTCATTACCGTTTTGGTACCTTTCACACTGAACCCGTTTCACCCATACAAAACAGTGGTTGTCATTTTAAATGTTTATTTCCTGCTTCTGCTTGGTGAGATCACACATGGAGACAGCCTATCACCTTCTGGGGCTTGCAAATACCATTTCAGACCCTTTCACACTGCACAATTAAACGGGTCTGAAACGGGTAGGACCCTGCTTTTTTACCATTTCAAAATACCGGTATTTTGTAAACGGTAAATTGAAGGTGACCCTTTCACATCGCAGCTCGAACCGTTTAGGAAGCCAGTAAAAACGGCAAATTACCGGGTACAAGCTGCGGTGTGAAAAGGGTATAAGTACTGCTGTTTCCTGTGTGAGTGGGAGAGTCAGGTTAGGTCTTAACACTACAAAATAAATGTTTGGCCTCCAAGGGAAAATATGTGCCCTAGGGAAAAATGTCCATCACAGTCCTCTGGTTGACTGAAGCTTACACATTAAACTCAGACTTATGAAGAACTTTCTAAAGGGGATGAACAAAGATTTTAGAATCTTTCAATAACAAGAACAATTCCATTTCTGACTGATGCTAAATATAAGGAAGGAATCTTCGTCTGCAAACTTGTCAACTTTTTAAGAATAAAACACTTTGACCAAGTCCTCCAGGTTAATGAGACTGTGGCTTGTAAAGCCTTTAACATATGTTGTACATGGCTTCTTGAGTCGCAAAAGTGTTGGAAACTTTGTTGAGATTGTGAACAACCTTCTAGAAAAGTATAATCAATTAGGCTGCAAAAGGGGTGCATCTAGAGAAGAGGAGGCGACTGTGCAGACTCCATCTGGGTCCCCTCCTCTCTTACAGGCAGGGCTGTATACTCTGGGCACTAGGTGACCATAGCTCTGTCCCAGAGTGTAGTGCGCATGAGCAGATCTCAGGGGAAATGGCGTGGGGCCCATTTTACCAGTGATTTCCGAAGTGTGTATGCACAACACAGCAAGAAAATGGCTGCTGTGGTTTTTTTCTGGTGATTTCTGCAGCGCTGCTGCTGCCAACATGGTACTCCGCAGGGTAAGTATTGAAAAAATAAGATTTTACTTACCGATAAATCTATTTCTCGTAGTCCGTAGTGGATGCTGGGGACTCCGTCAGGACCATGGGGATATAGCGGCTCCGCAGGAGACAGGGCACAATAATAAAAGCTTTAGGATCAGGTGGTGTGCACTGGCTCCTCCCCCTATGACCCTCCTCCAAGCCTCAGTTAGGATACTGTGCCCGGACGAGCGTGCATAATAAGGAAGGATATTGAATCCCGGGTAAGACTCATACCAGCCACACCAATCACACCGTACAACCTGTGATCTGAACCCAGTTAACAGTATGATAACAACGAAGGAGCCTCTGAAAAGATGGCTCACAACAAGAATAACCCGATTTTTGTAACAATAACTATGTACAAGTATTGCAGACAATCCGCACTTGGGATGGGCGCCCAGCATCCACTACGGACTACGAGAAATAGATTTATCGGTAAGTAAAATCTTATTTTCTCTGACGTCCTAGTGGATGCTGGGGACTCCGTCAGGACCATGGGGATTATACCAAAGCTCCCAAACGGGCGGGAGAGTGCGGATGACCCTGCAGCACCGAATGAGAGAACTCCATGTCCTCCTCAGCCAGGGTATCAAATTTGTAGAATTTAGCAAACGTGTTTTCCCCTGACCAAGTAACTGCTCGGCAAAATTGTAAAGCCGAGACCCCTCGGGCAGTCGCCCAAGATGAGCCCCCTTCCTTTTGGAATGGGCTTTTACCGATTTTGGCTGTGGCAGGCCTGCCACAGAATGTGTAAACTGAATTGTATTACAAATCCAGCGAGCAATCGTCTGCTTAGAAGCAGGAGCACCCATCTTGTTGGGTGCATACAGGCTAAACAGCGAGTCAGATTTTCTGACTCCAGCCTTCCTGGAAACATATTTTTCAGGGCCCTGACAACGTCAAGTAACTTGGAGTCCTCCAAGTCCCTAGTACCCGCAGGTACCACAATAGGTTGGTTCATGTGAAAAACAGAAAACACCTTAAGGAGAAATTGAGGACGAGTCCTCAATTCTGCCCTGTCAGAATGAAAAATTAAGTAAGGGCTTTATATATGATAAAGCCGCCAATTCTGACACACGCCTGGCTGAAGCCAGGGCTAATAGCATCGTCACCTTCCATGTGAGATATTTTAAGTCCACAGTGGTGAGTGGTTCAAACCAATGTGACTTTAGGAAACTCAAAACAACATTGAGATCCCAAGGTGCCACTGGGGCACAAAAGGAGGCTGTATATGCAGTACCCCTTTTTACAAACATCTGAACGTCAGGCACTAAAGCCAGTTCTTTCTGGAAGAAATTCGACAGGGCCGAAATTTGAACCTTAATGGACCCTAATTTTAGGCCCATAGACAGTCCTGTTTTCAGGAAATGTAGGAAACGACCCAGTTGGAATTCCTCTGTAGGGGCCTTCTTGGCCCCACACCACGCAACATATCTTCGCCAAATGCGGTGAAAATGTTTTGCGGTTACATCCTTCCTGTCTTTGACCAGGGTAGGGATGACTTCATCTGGAATGCCCTTTCAGGATCCGGCGTTCAACCGCCATGCCGTCAAACGCGGCCGCGGTAAGTCTTGGAACAGACAAGGCCCCTGCTGGAGCAGGTCCTTTCTTAAAGGTAGAGGCCACGGGTCTTCCGTGAACATCTCTTGAAGTTTCGGGTACCAAGTCCTTCTTGGCCAATCCGGAACCACGAGTATCATTCTTACTCATCTCCCTCTTATGATTCTCAGTACTTTTTGTATGAGAGGCATAGGAGGGAACACATACTCTGACTGGTACATCCACAGTGTTACCAGAGCGTCCACCGCTATTGCGTGAGGGTCCCTTGACCTGGCGCAATATCTAGTTTTTTGTTCAGGCGGGACGCCATCATGTCCACCTTTGGTTTTTCACAACGGTTTACAATCATGTGGAAGACTTCCCGATGAAGTCCCCACTCTCCCGGGTGGAGGTCATGCCTGCTGAGGAAGTCTGCTTCCCAGTTTTCCACTCCCGGAATGAACACTGCTGAGAGTGTTATCACATGATTTTTCGCCCAGCGAAGAATCCCTGCAGTCTCTGCCATTTCCCTCCTGCCTCTTGTGCCGCCCTGTCTGTTTACGTGGGCGACTGCCGTGATGTTGTCCCACTGGATCAATACCGGCTGACCTTGAAGCAGAGGTCTTGCTAAGCTTAGAGCATTGTAAATTGCCCTTAGCTCCAGTATATTTATGTGGAGAGAAGTCTCCAGACTCGATCACACTCTCTGGAAATTTTTTCCTTGTGTGACTGCTCCCCAGCCACTCAGGCTGGCATCCGTGGTCACCAGGACCCAGTCCTGAATGCCGAATCTGCGGCCCTTTCATAGATGAGCACTCTGCAGCCACCGCAGAAGAAACACCCTTGTCCTTGGAGACAGGGTTATCCGCTGATGCATCTGAAGATGCGATCCGGACCATTTTTCCAGCAGATCCCACGTAAAGGTTCTTGCGTGAAATCTACCGAATGGGATCGCTTTGTAAGAAACCACCATTTTTCACAGGATCCTTTTGCAATGATGCACTGATACTTTTCCTGGTTTTAGGAGGTTCCTGACTAGCTCGGATAACTCCCTGGCTTTCTTCTCCGGGAGAAAACATCCTTTTCTGGACTGTGTCCAGAATCATCCCTAGGAACAGTAGACGTGTCGTCGGAAAAAACTGCGATTTTGGAATATTTAGAATCCACTCGTGCTGTCGTAGAACTACTTAAGATAGTGCTACTCCGACCTCCAACTGTTCTCTGGACCTTGCCCTTATCAGGAAAGCGTCCATATTTCTTTTAAGAAGAATCATCATTTCGGCCATTACCTTGGTAAAGACCCGGGGTGCCGTGGACAATCCAAACGGCAGCGTCTGAACTGATAGTGACAGTTCTGTACCATGAACCTGAGGTACCCTTGGTGAGAAGGGCAAATTTGGACATGTAGGTAAGCGTCCCTGATATCCAGTGACACCATATCGTCCCCTTCTTCCTGGTTCGCTATCACTGCTCTGAGTGACTCCATCTTGATTTGAACGCTTGTATGTAAGTGTTCAAATATTTCAGATCTCACCTAGCCGTCTGGCTTCAGTACCACAATATAGTGTGGAATAATACCCCTTCCCTTGTTGTAGAAGGGGTACTTTGATTATCACCTGCTGGGAATACAGCCTGTGAATTGTTCCCAATACTGCCTCCCTGTCGGAGGGAGACGTTGGTAAAGCAGACTTCAGGAACTTGTGAGGGGGAGACGTCTCGAATTTCCAATGTACACCTGGGATACTACGTGTAGGATCCAGGAGTCCACTTGTGAGTGAGCCCACTGCGTGCTGAAACTCTTGAGATGACCCCCTACCGCACCTGAGTCCGCTTGTACGGCCCCAGCGTCATGCTGCGGACTTGGCAGAAGCTGTGGAGGGCTTCTGTTCCTGGGAATGGGCTGCCTGCTGCAGTCTTCTTCCCTTTCCTCTACCCCTGGGCAGATATGACTGGCCCTTTTGCCCGCCTGCCCTTATGGGGACGAAAGGACTGAGACTGAAAAGACTGTGTCCTTTTCTGCTGAGATGTGACTTGGGGTAACAAAAGGTGGATTTTTCAGCTGTTGCCATGGCCACCAGGTCCGATGGACCGCCCCTTTATACGGCAATACTTCCATGTGCCGTCTGGAATCTGCATCACCTGACCACTGTCGTCTGGCAGATATGGACATCACATTTACTCTTGATGCCAGAATGCAAATATCCCTCTGCGCATCTCGCATATATAGAAATGCATTTTTAGAACGCTCTATAGTCAATAAAATCTTGTCCCTGTCAAGGGTATCAATATTTTCAGTCAGGAAATCCGACCAAGCCCCCTCAGCGCTGCACATCCAGGCTGAGGCGATTGCTGGTCGTAGTATAACACCAGTATATGTGTATATACTTTTAGGATATTTTTCAGCTTCCTATCAGCTGGCTCCTTGAGGGCTGCCGTATCTGGAGACGGTAACGCCACTTGTTTTTATAAGCGTGTGAGCGCCTTATTCACCCTAAGGTGTGTTTCCCAACTCGCCCTAACTTCTGGCGGGAAAGGGTATACCGCCAATAATTTTCTATCGGAGGAAACCCACGTATCATCACACACTTCATTTAATTTATCTGATTCAGGAAAAACTACAAGTAGTTTATTCACACCCTACATAATACCCTTATTTGTGGTACTTGTAGTATCAGAAATATGTAACACCTCCTTCATTGCCCTTAACATGAAACGTGTGGCCCTAAAGGAAAATACGTTTGTTTCTTCACCGTCGACACTGGAGTCAGTGTCCGTGTCTGTGTCTGTGTCGACCGACTGAGGTAAATGGGCGTTTTTACAAGCCCCTGACGGTGTCTGAGACGCCTGGTCAGGTACTAATTTGTTTGCCGGCCGTCTCATGTCGTCAACCGACCTTGCAGCGTGTTGACATTATCACGTAATTCCTAAATAAGCCATCCATTCCAGTGTCGACTCCCTAGAGAGTGACATCACCAATACAGGCAATTTGCTCCGCCTCCTCACCAACATCGTCCTCCTACATGTCGAAACACACGTACCGACACACAGCACACACACAGGGAATGCTCTGACAGAGGACAGGACCCCACTAGCCCTTTGGGGAGACAGAGGGAGAGTTTGCCAGCACACACCAAAAACGCTATAATTATACAGGGACAACCCCTTATACAAGTGTTTTCCCTTATAGCATTTTTATATATGTAATCATATCGCCAAATAAGTGCCCCCCCTCTCTGTTTTAACCCTGTTTCTGTAGTGCAGTGCAGGGGAGAG